>NC_070613.1:740000-1382083 GCF_027172205.1 Podarcis raffonei | reverse complement strand
TATTCTCTCACTTTCATCGACACTCCAGGATTTGGAGACATGGGAGATAGGAAGCAGTACAAACGGATAACAAAGCAGATCCGGGAGTTTTTCTCCACCCCAGGAGGAACGGATCACGTCGATGTCATCTGTATTGTACTTCAGGCCTCCAGTGCTGCCTTAACTCGTGCCCAGAAATACGTCTTTGACTCTGTGCTCTCCATTTTTGGGAAAGATATAAGGAACAACATCCAGATCCTGATCACCTTTGCAGACGGACATTCTCTTCCTGTTTTGGAAGCCATGAAGAAGGAGGATGTGCCATGCATTAAAGATTCCAGTGGTAGCCCAGTTCACTTCAAATTCAACAATTCAGCTCTCTTTGCCAACAATTCTGAAGAGAATGAAGGGAATCTAAATCCTAACAACAAGTTCTGGAAAATGAGCACTGCAAGCATGAAGACATTTTTTGACACGTTAAACTTACTAGACAGTGAAAGTTTAACTCTGACGAAGGAAGTGCTCAGGGAACGGAAGGAGCTAGAAGCCATCACAGAAGGGTTGCAGCCCCAAATCAGAGCTGCCCTTGGAAAGCTGGAAGAGTTGAGGAAGACGAGACAAGCTCTGGATGAGCACAAGTCTGAGATGGCAGCCAACATAAACTTTGAGTTTGAAGTAGAAAAATCTGTGCCAGGGAAGGAAGACATCTCTGCCGCTGGAAGATTCACAACCAACTGCATGAACTGTCACTACACCTGCCATTATCCTTGCCCGATCCGGAGAGATGAGGGCAAGCGCCGTTGTGTAGCTATCAATGCAAATACGGGAAAATGCAATGTCTGTCCTGGCCGCTGCGTGTGGAACATGCACTTCAATCAGAAATACCTGTTTGAATATAAAGTAACAAAAGAGATTAAGTCCTATGCTGCGTTGAAGCAAAAGTATGAAGACGCCTCTGGAGAGGCGATGACCCCAGAGAAGGTGCTTGGAAATCTCAACCAGGAATACAAAGAGGCTAAGCAAGCCTTAGAAGACCTCATCCAGAAATCATCTCAAAGCCTCCAACGCTTGCATCAAATTGGGCTGAAGCCCAACCTGCTCTCCACCCAAGAATACATTGACCTGCTCATCATTTCAGAAGAGCAGGATCTGGAGCCCGGATGCCAGGAGAGAATCCAGTTGCTGAAGGAAGTGAGGGAATCGGCTGCGCTAAGAGAAAACATTGCAAGCAAGGAGCCTCTGCTGCTGGAGGAGGAGGATCTGTACAAAGACAGTGAAATGGAAAGGCATTCTGCCCTGCAGGCCAGATTTAGGAAGTTTGTTTGCTTTTGATGCACATTGCACCGGGACAGGTATAAATAAAATATTAATGGTTCTAGATTCAGGTAGGTAGCCGTGTTGGTCTGACGCAGTCAAAACATATAAAAAAATTAAAATTGTGCAGTAGTGCCTTAGAGACCAACTAAGTTTGTTCTTGCTATAAGCTTTTGTGTGCATGCACACGAAAAAAGCAAGGGATAGTATGCATGAGACAGGAATCCAATCTCTCTATTAAGACCAGGTCTCTCCATACTTTTCAGTATCACTAAACTGAAAACCGTGTAGAGACCTGGTCTTAATAGAGATACAGTAGTACCTTGGTTTACAACCATAATCTGTTCCAGAGGTCCGGTTGTAAATAAAAACAGGTTGTAACCCAAGGCACACTTTCGCCAATGGGGCCTCCCCCCCAAAATTGGTTGTAATCCAAAAAAAATTGGTTGTAATCCAAAAAAGAGACACACACTTCCAGGTTTGACATAGTTGTAATCCAAAACGGTTGTAATCCAAAGCGGTTGCAAACCAAGGTACTGTACCACTGTATTGGATTCCTGTCTCATTATATATGCTAATCATCTGCATACTATCCATTGCTTTTTCCTGTAGGACTAATTGCAATCGTTAACAGGTTTACCATACCCATTGAGTCAATCACCCATCTCCTACTACCCTCCTGAGAAAAACCCCGCCCCACCCTCCCACTATATATAATAGTCTGGTGACTTCTGTTTCAGTGTATCTGAAGAAGTATGCATGCACATGAAACCTTACACCAAGAACAAACTTAGTTGGTCTCTAAGGTGCTACTGGACAATTTTTTTATACGTTAAAATATTAATTTTAAAACCAATATGCTGATGACACTCAGCTCTATCTGCTGATGGATGGCCACACCGACTCGGCCCCGAACACACTGACCAGATGCTTGGAAGCTGTGGCTGGATGGTTTCGTGGGAGCCGCTTGAAACTAAATCCTTCGAAGACAGAGGTCCTATGGCTGGGTCGGGATGGCATGGGGATGAGGGGCCAACTCCCTTCTCTTGCGGGGGCCCAATTAGTGCCATTGCCTTCCGTTAAGAGTTTGGGTGTAATCCTTGACGCCTCCCTTTCCATGGAGGCGCAGGTTACAGCAACAGCCAAGGCGACATTTTTCCACCTTCGCCGCATCAAGCAGTTGGTCCCTTACCTTTCCCGCCCTGACCTGGCCACAGTGATCCATGCGATGGTCACCTCCAGGCTTGACTACTGTAATTCGCTCTACGCGGGGCTGCCCTTGAAGCTGTCCCAGAAACTCCAGCGGGTGCAGAATGCTGCAGCGAGGCTCCTCACGAGGTCTCTGCCATGGGAGCATATTCACCCAGTGCTTTTCAAGCTGCACTGGCTCCTGGTGGAGTACAGGGTCAGATTTAAGGTGCTGCTTTTGACCTTTAAAGCCCTTCATGGTCTAGGACCCTCATACCTACAGGACCGCCTCTCCTGGTATACCCCACAGAGAGCCTCAAGGTCCGTAAATAGCAACACCCTAGTGGTCCCGGGCCCTAAGGAAGTTAGATTGGCTTCAACCAGAGCCAGGGCCTTTTCAACTCTGGTCTGGTGGAATGCTCTACCTCATGAGACCAGGGCCCTGCAGGATCTGATTTCTTTCCGCAGGGCCTGTAAGACAGAGTTGTTCCGCCTGGCCTTTGGCTTGGAGCCAATTTGATTCCCTCCCTCTCTTTCTTTTTTCTTTTCCTTCTCCTCCTGCAATGAGGCTACATTTTAATATTTTAATGTTTCAGTATTTTAATGCTGTATTTTAATTTTGTTTTTAAGTTGTAATCATTCAACTTGTTTTTATTATTGCTTGTAAGCCGCTCTGAGCCCGGCCTTGGCTGGGGAGGGTGGGGTATAAATAAAAATTATTATTATTATTATTATTATTATTATTATTATTATTATTATTAATGTATATTGTTCAGATGGACTCTTGGCTATCAGCAGTGAGTTCAGGTCCTCTTGAGTGTTATTCACATCATGCTGTGGTATGCACATGGGGGGATTGTGAAACCCTATTTAACAAATACTGCAGCAGGTTCTCCATTTTTCTGTTGCTGTAAATAAAATGCTTCTCAATCAGTGTTTAGGGCTGTTCAAGCCCCACCCCACCCCAAATCCAGTTCAACACCCAATTTGGCAGTTCAGACCAGGCCAGAATTTGGACTGCACTGATTGAGAACCAAATTGTTTTGAGATCAAGATTCAGAAATTTGAATCTTTGGTACTCCCATTTACTTGCATTGAGAAACCAAATACTGTAGCTACTTTCTGTTTCTCTCTCTCTGCTCTTTTCACCAGTTAGCCCCTCAAGAGGGGATTGTTGCTGCCAAAGGTTAGAAGGTTGGCTCCAGGGGTGTTTGTGTCAGCAAACAAACTTTTTAAAATACGTGTATGGGATTTGATTTATTGGGAGAGGATGGGGGAAAGATGGCAAAATACTGTGTTAAGTATTTTGAAGAGTAAATTGAAGGCAAGTAAAGATAGGGTGGCGATTGACTATGAAATGATGGAAAACATCAATATATAAACTCTCTCTCTTTTTATCTCTCTAGGGACTGGGCACAGTACTGAATGATAAAACAAGCTGAACAAGCAACCAAACTCTCTTTCTTTTTCTTTAACATGTAACAATGAACTTGCAAGAGTGAAGGCAGTGGGACTGAACTGGGACTTTTAAGACTTCACCACCCCTCTTCCAAACCATTGTATGGAGACTATTGGGTGAGATTCTAGCCCCTGGATTGGAAGCTAGAGTTGTTAATGAGCAAAGGCATTAACATGACAAAAGGACTTGATGGCCCATCTGAGAGCCTGGGTCTGAGCAGACAGAGGTTGTCATGGTGATGGGGTGTGGGTTCAAAGTGACAGGAAGAGAGAGTTTTTACCAAGGGGTGCTGGGAAGAAGAAGGGGGAGAAAAAAGACTGGGATCCATCTTGGGCAGGCTGTCTGCTGGTTAGCTGAGAGAGATGCCTTGGACTCCAGGGCTGCACTGCTCTGAGGGACAAGCCCCTCTTGAAATGACCGTGATGTAAGATCTGGACTCCCTCCATGCAAACTGAAGGTGTAAATAGGTGAATAAAGCATATTTTTTAAAGCTACAACAGTCTGTGCCGTGTCTCAATTCTCCAAAGGAACACAGACCCGGGGGCAGTGCTGGGAAGCCCTGGAATGCTGCAGAGAGTGGGGGTGGCACCCAACTTTTGTAACAATACAAAGTGCTTTGTATGTCAGCTTCACCATTTCCTTCATTTGGTGCAGGTATTTCATTTTCAGTATAAACAGGACTTCATTTTCATAGCTCATTGTATGCCACAATGTCCTTTTTGTGTATTAATGTGATGTAAACATGAATGTTGTCCTCTGGACACTGTTACCGGAAAAATCTGAGGGCTCCCTTGGACAAAAAGTAAAGACACCAACCAGAGTAAATTGAAGCAAATCAGCAGCCTGTAGGCTTGGTCTTTATTGAAGAAAGACTGTCGCGACAGGGTGCTCCCCTCACTTGCAGGTGAGAGGAAAGACCCAGAAAAATAGTGTGCAAGGCCTTATAAAAACTTTTTGAAATTCCCCTCCTCTAGGTCAAGCCCACCCCCCAGAAACATCATGCATACATTACAGAAAGGAGGGGTTGAGGGAGGAGTTGGTGGTAACCTGAGTGTCTTGTCACCTGGCTGGTTCCTCCTTTCCCCCCTCCCCATGAGTCACTTCCAGAAGACAAAGGGGAGTTTGCAGTTTCCTGCCCCCAGAGGGAAGATCTGATCATTGTCCTTTGTTTCAGTCCATGCTGAATCCACTCCCATATGCAAGTTCTTTGTGATCTTGATTGTCTTCTGTCTGGGATCATCAGGGTTGGCATAGCAACTGGGCAGGGCTCCTGTGGATGTGCTGAGACGGTGAAGGGATTATGGCTGACCAGGACCAAGCCACCCCCCTTTGATAGTTCTTGTCATATGGAGTAAAATAAAATGGAACAGTGCAAATCCGATGTATGGTTGATTTTCTATGAATTTATAACAGAAATGTGGCGTATGTAGTGTGTGAGTGTGTGTGTGTGTGAAGTTTGTACAAACAAAATGACTGGGGTGGGGGGGTTCCTGCTACAACACACACATACAGAACACACATATTATAAACAAGCAATACTCCAGTTCTTATCTTGTGAACTTGCCGTTTAAATTGTTTAATCATGGCAATGGCTCAGCTATGAACTCCAAAATCTGGGATCCCCTCTAAACCAGTTGAACTCCAAAATCTGGGATCCCCTCTAAACCAGTGCCAAAGTTTTACAGTCGTTTTGCAACATTTTGCAGTGCCCCACAGAGTACAGTGTTACCTTGGGTTAAGTACTTAATTCGTTCCGGAGGTCCGTTCTTAACCTGAAGCACCACTTTAGCTAATGGGGCCTCCTGCTGCCACTGCGCCGCTGGAGCACAATTTCTGTTCTCATTCTGAAGCAAAGTTCTTAACTTGAAGCACTATTTCTGGGTTAGCGGAAGCTGTAACCTGAAGCGTATGTAACCTGAGGTACCACTGTAATTTATATAGGAAACCTGGGATTGTAGTTAATGTCCCCAAATGCAACATTGTCCAATTCACTCCAAACAAGTGTCAAACTTTGGCAAACAGTCTGCAGTGAAAATCCTGTGGTTTGCAACGCCCCACAAACAGAGTGATGCACACTCTAAGCTGGGAGTCAAAAGCTCACCAAAAACCAAACATTGTCTAATTCACTCTAAACTGGCGCCAAACTTTGGCAAACATTTTGCAATGTCTTGCAGCAAAACCCCTGCATTTTGTAGCACCCCACCAACAGAACAATAGTCCCTCAAACGGTGGGGCGGGTCAAAAGGTCACAAAAAACCCAATGTTCTCTGATTCACTCCAAACCGGTGCCAAACTTTGGCAAACGTTTTGCAGCGAAACCCCCATGGTTTGCAACACCCCACAAAAAGGTCAATGCCCAGTCTGCCGCATGCCGAGTGCTCTGTTTGTGGGGCGCCGCAAAACACGGGGGGGGGGGAAGGTGTTCGCCACAAAACACTGCTGCAGACCTTTCGTTGATGTTTAGCTCCACTTCGGAGTGAATTGGATGATGTTGGGTTTTCAGCAACCTCGTGACACACACACACCCGACTTATGGTGCTGATTGCTCCACTTTTGGGGCGTTGCAAAGCATGGGGGTTTTGCTGTGAAAAGCTATCGCAGACCTTTTGTCAACATCTTGCACTGCTTTGGAGTGAATCGAATGACGTCAGGTTTTGGGTGGCCCCGTGACCCCATGGATTAGAGTGCCGATTGCTTAGGGCTGCCATACGTTTTTCGTGACCCTGCCATCTTACATTGACTCCACTTATCTGAGCAGTGTGGAGTTCCAGGGGTGCACTGCTGCCTACACACAGAGCTTAGGTTTCATTGCTGGAATGCTATGGCATTTTGCAATATTTGAGTTCATATTTATATAGTGGAAGCATTCAAACACACTGCCCCTGGAGTCCCACCCCAGGCAGCCTGTTCAGAAGCTACTGAAAGGTCCAGGAGAACTAAGACCATCATAGTCCTCCTCCAAGCCTTAGCCAACCAGCAGAGTGACCATATCTGACCATGCCAAGTCTGGGTCAGAAACCAATTTAATATGAATCTATATAGTCCAGTGCACTCTAAATATGTTGAGAATTAAACAGCCAGAACTCACTCAAAAATCTTACCCCCAAACTGTACAGTGGCATGGCAGGGGTGACGGGGTGGGGAGCATCAACTGTGCCATTCTGGGGGTGGGCACCGTGCACAGGTTAGGGCAGGGTTAAGTGGCACTGGCAAGCCACCGCCTTGCTCCCCACCTTGCCTGGAGGAGACCACTTCTGCTCCCGCCCCACCTCATGCGCTGCCACTGCTGAAGAAAATGTGTGACTGGTGGACATCTGGAAGCATCTCTTGTGTCCAAGGACTTTGTTCAGAATAGCCTCACAACTGCCACATTTAGGGAAGCCAGGAACACTCCTCCTTCTAATGGGGCACCAGGCAGCTCCATCCTATGCCCAGGCATTCATCCCTCCACAGATACTTCTGTGATGCTCCACGTGAACGGACAATCCTAACCGTTGCAAAAGGAGATGCTACGTTTGCAGTTTGCAAGAAGGACGGCTTCCTCTTTCAGACCCTTGCTCCATGTTAGACCCTCTGAACGCCTGTGACCATCACCACCCCTTTCAGATTCAGATTCAGAATAACTCGGTCGCAGAGGCCACATCCCCTTTCCAGTGTGCCTTGTACAATAATGAAAATAAATACCTTTGCAAAATCTGCTCAGATGAGGAAGAAAATCGAGAGGTTCCAGGAACCGGTCCCCCAGATCAGCATTTCATGGAAACCTGCTTCTTTCTCCTGAGCTGATACAGGCTTCATCCTACAGTTCAGAGCAACAGAAATGTCTGGAGGGACCTTAAGAACATAACATTTAAAATATCCACTACGTGTCAGTCCCGCAATGTAATATGTGCCTGTAATACGACTGCCCTTGTTATTTTGCATTAACCAAAAGAGAGGCCTTGGGGAAATTACTGTGGCCAAGCAGAGCCCCACCAGGACACTTTGGCCTTGTCCAGACTTCCACTTGTCTTGTGCTTCCCAGGCACAGGTCCAAGCGGTTTTGCCCTTGCCCTGCTGCTTTCCCCGGGGAAATCCCTTCTCTACCACTGAATCGTTAAGAAATGTCAATCGGGTTTCCTGCAGATTGACCTTTGTTCAAATTCAGAGGTAAACTGCAGGTTTTCTCAGGTAAAGCAGCAAAGCAAAAAAGAATAACGGCTCGGTCCTCTGCCTAGAAAGTGTGGAAGTGTGCTTGAGCCTGTTACCGGAAAATTGGAAGGGGGGGGGGGGCAAGAGACCTACCAAATGTAGCAATTCCCTGATAAATGTCTCTATGTATTAGTTCAATGGGAAAACTTTAGAAATTCATATAAAATCACTCCAGTGACGCATTTACACCATTCCAATCTTGTTCTACTCAGAGGGAAAATGGCTATCAGAGGAGAATCTTGGGGCCATGGGTAGAGGCAGCCATAATTCCTGAAACGTGAGACCACGTACCCAGCAGGCCCCACTGCCTGGGTGATAATTTCTGGCATCCTGGTAGTCATTCCAAGAACAATTGCAAACCCAACCTCAGTGGATTGGGGTCTCCTTCAAGACAAAGGGTGTGCTGAACTTGGCTGGGAAAACTGAAAATGTAAATACTTTTGTTTCACCAAAAGATTGGAAGGTGAAGGTCAGGAGGGACAGGGCAAGCCTGGTGCTCAAGTTTCTGCCAGAAGACCCCTCCCAATTTAGGACATAGTCATGACAAATGTATGATGTTTTATGGGAAACTTTGGGAAATTTATAAAAAAAGTGGAGCCATCCTTTGTTTGGGGCTTCCCTCTGCTTCTTCCATGTGGTAGTTTAAGTCTTGTTGCAACAATAAAGATCAGGCCTCCTGTTTTGCTTCAGTCTCCTGGCTGGAGTCTCTTGCTTGTGACCCCCAACCTGAACCTATGGGAGCCACGGTCAGGCGATTGTGGGGTGTGCTAAGGACTCCCTTATACAGGCCCCAAATTTCACTCAGCCATATTTTTTTTACCACAAGAAGCCACTGGGAGGCCAGACTGGGGGACCTGGTTTTAAATCAATCCCTAACAGAATCCCTCGCAAGGCCTTCTCTTATCACTTCACGAGGCATCAGGCCTCGAAGAAAATACATCGCTGACTGGGGCATCTTGCCTCCCCTCCAACATTTCTCCCATGGAAACAGAATTTGCTTCAGGAAAAGAAAGGCTGAAACCGGACCTGCTAGGCCCCTCGGTGAAGGGGTACAGTTAGGGTTACCCCAGAAAGCCCTAAAAACTGTTTGTGAATTCCCCCCCCCCCAGCCAGGCCTTGGCGTACGCATTTTAAAACTGCATATTCCTCTAAGACAAAAAGCACGAGCTAAGCAGTCCTCTCTGTAACAAAAACGCTGTAACAAACCTACAGCTGAGAACAGTAAAGCTTTTCGCTTCCCAGATCCAAGATAACCTTGTCCTGGTACATTGACTTGCAACATACTTCCGGGAGCAGAGCCAGAGAACGAAAAGCAACATTTCTATGTAAGAATCTGCGAAGGGGGAGAGGAAAAAAGGGGTTTGAAAAAAGGATAAAACCTGCTTGTAAAATGTTTTCGGTGCGGCCTGTCTTTTGTGACCTGAATCACACAGGTGCCTCTGCCCCCCCGGATGGCAGAATAAAACGCTCTTTCTCTGGATTAAACCCTTGGTGTCGTTTGGCTCCTTTTGTCTCTGCTCAGGTGCAACAATTATTCCTACCCATGGATTAAAAAGGCTTCATATTTCTGGTGCATCAGGCCGGGAAAAAGCACGTTCCCCGAGATCGAGGGACAAAAAGGTCCAGGGCGTCACTGCAAGGCGAGCAGCTCGGGATCCTGGGTCAACAGTTCCAGCACGCATCCTGCCAACTTCTTGGGAGGGACTGGCCACCTGTTCCTGAGTGGACACGCGACAAGTGACGGAGAGAAAGAGCAACGGCCGTGCAGAAAGAAGGTACCTCGAGGAACAAGGTAGCTCCACAGGGTTAGGTGGGAGCAAAGAGAGTTTGATCAGCTCCACCAGTAGGGCAGTAAAAGGTGCCACTGGTTTTGGTTTTGCCCAGAAAAGCAGCAAAAAGGGTGCTGCTGGGCCCCGGTCGAAGTCTAAGCGCTGTCGGTTGTGGTTTTGGTGTTGGTAAAAAGGGGATTGGGGGAGGTGCATGGGTTTTTCTGAATGTGCGTGTGGGGACACTCCAGTGAATGTTTTGAGTGTGTGAGACGTTGAAAGCAACGTCTGGCCTGTGACTGAGTGAAAAAATAATAATGTTAGGAGGAGGGAGTGTCCCAGTGTCCCCAGGATCCCAGAGTCATGGGAAATAAAAGCAGTAAAACAATTCTTGAGACACCACTACAGAGCTTTCTGGAAAACTGGAAAAGTGCCACGAAAGCTGAAGAGTGGGGATGCAAACTCAAAAAAAGCAGACTCCAACATTTATGTGAAGTTGACTGGCCTTCATATTTACCAGAATGGCCTCCTGGAGGATCCTTTGATGCAAACTTGGTCAATGTTTTATGGAGTAACATTTTCAAGGCCCACACAGATCAGATTCCCTATATTTCTATCTGGAAAGCCAATGTGGATCAAAATCCCTCATGGCTTCGGAAAAATAGAATTGTGACTGCCCAAGTCAAACTGTGTTCAGTACAATTACAAGTTAAAAAGCCACCAGTTTTGCCAGTCCTAGAAGAGGAGATAATTACCCCCCACCACCACCATATGCAGCAATTGTGCCAAGGCAACCAAATCTGGGAGCAAATAGGGCTGCTTCTCCGCCCAATGCCCAGACTGAGGACCCAAAGGAGAAGATTCCCCCCTCTGCCCCTCCCCAACCCCCTTGTGATGCAAGCAAGGAAGGTGAAGAGAAAGGTGATGATGATGATGATGATGACTTCAGAAAAACTCTAGATAAAGAGATAAGATGGACTAGTAAGCAGTCTGACAGAGTGTTCCAGTATGTAGAACCGTTTAAAACAGAACTGGATGTGGCCCCCTGGGTTCTAGAAGCAGCCCAGTGCCAGGATGAGAATTGGAGAAAAAAGCAAAAGGTTTTGGGAACAGCGTGGGACAGGGCAACAAAACATGGAGAGACCCTTAAATCTAAGGCTTTGTCCAAATCCACTGTGGTGGCCCCTCTCAGGCAAGGGTATGATCCTTTGGAACAGCCAGGTGATCAGGGCGTTAGACCCCCAAGGACCTTTACCATTCAGCATGTCCCTTTTACAAGCTCCGATATTTGCAATTGGAAAAATCAAAATCCTTCTTTTGAGGAAAATCCTGCAAAAATAATTAGACTTTTTGAAGGTGTGTTCAAAACCTATATGCCTATTATTTCTGAATTGAGGAAATGAATTTGGATATTTTTTAGCGTTCTTTCTCCTCCCATATTGAGGGGCACAGTAATGCCCCCCCCCCGTGTCCCCTGAGGGAAGGCAGAGTTGGTCACGAATGGGAGAGAGGAGCCCCACACAATGCTCTGACACAGCCAGACCTCCAACAGATTTCTAAATATATATTATATATCTAATAATGCCAGATCATCCTGGAGCCAGAGGAAAGCCAAGGCCGGATTTGAGGATCCGCCACAGCTCACAAACCTATTTAAGGGGAGATACGGGGCTTGGTTGCCCCATATTCTCCTGTGCCGACTCCCTCTCGGGAGCCTGTACAATGGGAGAGGGGTGCAGGCAGGAAATGGGGGGCGACCCCCATTAGAACCGCCATATCCACCTTGTGGTGGGCATTGTGCCCAAGGCCAAGTCAGCAGAGTTCAGGGTGAAGTGAATGGTGGGGGGCACACACACACCCCCGGAGGGTCCCCTCTGCCCTCCCCACCATTCTTATGGCACTGCTCTGCAGGCCAAATCCTGCCACTGTTCTTCATAAGGCCATGGCCAGGTGGGAGCATCCCCTCAGCCTCCTCTTCTCTCCCCTCAGCCTGGGGCCACATGACAGGCAATGCGCCCCCAGGCTCCATTTTGTGAGGCCAGCATGGTGGGGGAAACAGCCTCCCTCCGCTTGCCAGGAAGGGCCACTTTGGGGAGTGGGCTTGGGGGTTCCCGACTCCTCTGTGGAAGCCCCTCTGGAAAAGCCTTGCCCAACAGGGCAGCCATTTTGGGGCAGCATCAATCCAGCCCCACAGTTCTGATGCGTGAAATGGCGACCGGAGCCAAGAGGGCGCTGAGGGGGGCAGAAATACGTGCCCCAAATAGGCCGAGTTTTCCTCCTCCTGTCGCTTGATGACAGTGATATTAAGTCCCTTCACCCGGAGCTTTTCAGCTTCATAAAAAGGGTGCTAGTCAGGGATCTGAGAGATTGCACCGAACGCTCAGAAGGGATATTCTGAAAAGCGAATGGCAGCGTATCTCCTTCCTCATCGCTTTTCCAGGCCCGAAATCCCAGGAATTAGGGAGTGGTGCTCTTGAGTTTTGTGCAAACGCTGCAGGATGGACAGAAATCACAGAACAAATATTGTTAACCTAGAAGCTGACTGTTTCTTTCCCCTGCAGAAGCAAAAGGAGTGAATTGCCCTAAGCAGTGTGAGGACTGGTTCTGAGGAGAAGTTTAGACGCTTTCCCCTCAGAAACAGCTAGGATTTTCCCGCTCTTTTTCCTGAGGCCACCAGAACAGCAGGTTCAAAATGTTTCCCTCCAGAGCAGCATCAGAAGAGCCTTTGGCCAGTCAAATAAATAAGATTTGTGAGGGGAGTTCATCATGAGGAGTTTAAAATGTTCCTTTCCCTGGGGCAGGCGGGGGGGATTTGGGGCGCAAAAGATGTTGCCAAACTACAACTCCCACCGGCCCCAGCTAGCCTGGCCAAAGGGCCGGGTGGTGGGAGTTGTAGTTCATCAGCCTCAGGAGGGGACGGCCCCATCACATTTATACCGGGAGGCAAATTCCTGTCAGCTCTTCCACCCTCTGAATACACAGAATTCCCTCATGAGGGGTTTGGCAGGTTTCCCCAGAGCATGGCCCCACTGCTGCCACAATGCACAAAAATGGAAGATAATATTTATTGCTGCTGTTGTTTGTACAACAGCCCTTCACCCAAACATCTCAAGGCAGTTCTTCTCTCCTAATCACATATAAACTGAGGCTGGTTGTGGCTCGATGTCGAGGGAAACCTTCCTCTACTGCCAAGAGCCCACATATCTGAGGCCAAGATGGAGGCCCTGATGACAACCTCTTTCCCAAAAGCCCAGGGGGGATCCCTGGTGATGTCAATCTCTGCTGTATGAAGCCAACCAGCTTCCATGGATCCATTTTGAGTCTGGATACCAGGAAAGGGAGGGTTGTGCAACTAAGGACCTTGTTTCTGCATGAATCCGACTTGTGGGGAGGCCGCAGGAGGGGGTTGGACTAGATGGCCCTTGGGGTCCCTTCCAACTCTACGATGCACTGCTGAAGAGCCTTTTGGGAGTGAAATGCTGACGAGTGGAAATGGGTTCCCACTATCTCGCAACTTCCTTCAACCCCTGAAAGTGATCCTTGTCCCCTTGCACTTTGTGACTCCCAAGTATATAAAAGGAAAAGTGGCCTCTGTGCCTGAAGCAGACCTGTGCTGTAAGAGGGGACCAACGCAAGTCAAGACAAACTCAAGCAAGAGAGCCACTTGGAGGCAAGATTCATCCGATTTCCACGTTTCTGGTAAGACGCGTTTGCACATTAGAAATTGTCACGGCTTCTTTTGTTGTCAAAGGCTTCTTTTGCACGGCTGCTGCAAACCGTTCCAGCTGGCATATTGCAGAGGGGACTTGGTGACGGGATCTTGGGCTGATGATGCCCTCGCCTCCTGCTCTCTGGCTCTTTGGAAAGGCCACGAATCCAGCCTGATTTGGCCCAGACTTGGAGCAAAGGAATGAAGGCTGCAGCGCAAGGGTCTCCTGGGCTTTTGGGGTGGGACATGGGGGACCCCTGCCCTGACTCCTAAGATGCTGAGCACCTCTGCTGCTGCCAGTTGCTTCCTTGCAGGAGGGATGGGGCTGGCGGCTGTGGACCATCTGGACTATTGTGTCCTGGACATTTCTGTGTGTTCCCTTGGTTTGTTTTACCAGTCTCCATCAATTAATGAGAAAAGTACTTCAGTCATTGATGGCATCCCCAATTGTTTATTCTTCTCTGATCTCTGCCCCTTTCTCCTATTTTAAGACTGCAGCATGTGTGAGATTGCTCTCAATCCTCGCAATTTGGGGGAGACCTGCATCAGATCTCTTTCTCTCCCTCTCTGCCCTACCTTTCCTTTTGCCTCATCTTGGGGGAAAGCTGGGGGTGTCAAGAGAAATTGAGGGATCTTCAAAGGGTTGGCAACCTGCCCAGTTTCTGCAAGCACAATCAGAGCGTAGGTGGAACTCAGCTCCAACTCCACTTCTGCTATCTCACACCTTTGGCTTTTCCCACTCTGTATAGGAGGAATCTTCCCTCCTTGCAAAGTGATTGAATGAAAGGTCTGCTGCCCAGGAAGAGAGGCTGAGAGCAGGTGGCAAATTGCAGGACCCATTTCCTTGGCAGATCTCTTGCGCTGCTGAAATGTGTACTGCCTTGAACTCTGTTTAATTGCGGTGTGGTGGGGTGAACAGCTGGGTGCTGGAGGTACCTAATGCCCCATCAGGTGTTGCCCTGGTCTCCTTGAATGTGGGGTAAGGATACTACTCTGAAGGAAGCCCTCCTTGGATATCTAAATTTCTACAAAAAGGGAAAGAAATAGGAACAAACATGAGCAGCTTTGTCTTGTAAGCTTGGCCCTGCTCTTCTCCCTTTTGGCAGCTTCAAGATTATTCCAGCCACACTCTCCTACCAAATCTGCAGCTGTTTCTGCCCACACATTAATAGCCTGGCCAGTAATCTGGCTGCTGCATTCTAGACTGGTTGATTTTTCCAAGTGGGGCTGGATCTGGTGCGCAGAGTGAAGGGAGTTCAGACTGGGCTCTGCCAAGTAAAGTGAAAGCAAAAGAGGCGAAGGCACAGGGAGCTCAAGTTCACAGCTGGTCAAGGCCGGTTGTAAGGAAGGTTTCTCCCCAGCCAGAGCCTTTCCCAGAAAGGGAGAGATTTCCTTTCACCAGTGTAAATACATCCCACACTACAACTGGTTAGGGTTTTCTGGTCAGGTGTGTGTGTGTTTGAGAATATAATTTCATAAAACTATCATTTTGATTATTCCATTTACTTTTGAGTTTATGGCCTAGCTAAACTGCCCTTTACAGTACAGAATTAGCTGCTTTTAGGGACTGCATGTGGTGAATGTCTGTTCCAGAACACGGAAAAGAATAAATTGTTATGGGCTCTATGGTGGTCACCGTATCCCTGAAAAGAGAATCGGCTAGACAGGGCAGTTGGGATTAATCTTGAGTTGTTTTGCAGACAGATGGGAAAGGGTATTGGGAGACATTTAATGAACAGGAAACCTAGTCAAAGTCTTAATAAAGAAAGACCCTGGAAATGGTTAAATGTAAATGGATGCTTTAGCTGAGATTCCTGCATTGCAGGGGGTTGGACTAGATTACTCTAGGGGGTCCCTTCCAACACACCTGGAGTACTTTGTAAGGTTCAGGGCGCCACAGTTTAAGAAAGATACTGACAAGCTGGAACGTGTGCTGGGGCAGGAGACCAAGATGATGAAGGGTCAGGAAACCAAGCTTTTGGGGGAAGTGGTTGAGGGAGTTGGGTGTGGTTAGCCTGGAGAAGAGAAGACTGAGACATGATATGAGAGCCATCTTGAAATACCTGAAGGGCTGACACAGGGAAGATGGAACAGGCTCTTTGCTGCTGGTCCAGGGGGCAGGACCTGAACCAATGGATTCAAATGTCAAGAAATGACTTTCCAGCTGAGCATTAGGAAGAACCTTCTGACGGAAGGAGCTGTTCGACTGTGGGACACACTCCCTTGTTGTTGGGTGGTGGTCTCTCCTTCCTTGGAGGTTTTCAAGCAGAGGTTGGATGGCCATCTGACTTGGATGCTTTAGTTGAGATTACGTCAGGGATTCTTCAGCTGTGGGTTGCAGGGGGTTGGACTAGATGACCTTTGGGTGTGCCTTCCAACTCTACAGTTCTGTGTTCCTCTACAAAAGATTTTCTTTTTTTTAATGTATTTTTATTAAAGATTTTCTTTATTTACAAAGGTAGGTGCAATGTCTCTCTCTCATATTTTTTTCCCATGTAACATTTTTCTTTTTACAAATCGGTTTCATTTGTTGAGAGATTAGGAAGACTAGGGGGAAAGAGGCTGAGGGGGGAAAGGTGAGTGGGGGTGGGCGGGGTGGTGATGTTTCTATTTTACTTAATATATGTGGGGTTTGGTGTCAGCGTTGCTTGTGCAGGTTCTCTGCTATTCACTTGTGTTCCTTTGGTAGTGAGAGAGGTTGGGGTTGGCCTAGGGTGTAGTTGTTTGTTTGTGGTTGGCTGTGGTGATCTTTGTTTTCTTGTGTGAGTGGGGTGGGTGGGTGTTTTGGATCAGGTTAGCCATATTGATTTGTATACTGTCGGTGGATTTTTGTCATCGTCTTGTTGAGCTGTGTATGTGATAAAGGGGAGCCATACCAGGGTGAAGGTGTCTTCTTCTATTTGTCCCCCTGTCAGTTTCAGTTTATTGGCAAATTTTTCTAGTAAGGCTGTTTCCCATACTATTTGGTACCTTGGTCCATGCTTACTCCTGACAGGTCTCTCCAGTGTCTGGTTATGGTGCTTCTGGCTGCTGAGAGTAGGTGGGTTATGAGTTCTTTGTGGTGTAAGTGGGCATTGTTGTCTTGGAAGCTGTTTAGTTGGGCCAATTCTGGGGTGATTTCTAATACTTGCTTGGTTATTTTACATATTTATCGTATGGCTGTTGTCCAGAATAGTTGGATTTTGGGACACTCCAACCACATGTGGAGATATGTGCCTGTGGAGGTGACCCTCTCCAGCATTTTGGTGAGGTTCCTGGGCGTATTAGTGCTAGTTTCCTTGGTGTTAGGTACCACCTGCAGGTGATTTTCAGATTGAATTCTTTTTTCTTGTCTTTTTGGATATGGATTTTAAGGGGGGTTTAGACCACATTATGGTCCATTGAGTGGGGTTAATCTCATAGCCTATGTCATTCTCCCATTGTTCTTTGATTGTATCTAGGGAGTTTGTGAGGTTTTGGAGTAGTATTTTGTATATTGCGGATACCATCCCTTTACCGTGCTATTTGGCTCCCATTGTGCCATGAACTTCTTGGTGCAGCACAAGGAGTAATATAAGAGAGCAGCAACTTCCATTTCAGCTTGTATTCATCACGATCAGTGCTGTTTCCTCTGCAGTTTGTTTCTGCCAAATACTACTTTGTGTATCTCGCTGTTAGCTATGGCAGCATCATTCATAATTATTGTTGTTCTTGTGTGATTTGGCTGGCTGCATGTATGAGCTCCCCACTTTGATAGCCTCCTTGAATACTGTGCCAGAGTGGTGCCAAAACTGGTGGTGGTAGAATATTTCTCTACCATCCGAAATGTTCTCAGGAGGCACAATTCTCAGCCAAATGGAAATTCAGTGTAGGAAGCACCCAGTGGTTGTTCCTGGAAAATATTGATCTTCCCTTCCAGCTCCTGTGACCCCTTGTGCCCCCCCAACCCTTTCCAGAGGGCCTGGATAGTGTAGTGTCTGCCATACAGGGCTGCAGTGGGATTCCCCTGACTTTGGGCCTAGGAATCCTGTCCAAGCAGAGCCCCCATTGGACATGATCCCTTTGCCCAGTTTCAGGGTGATTTCCCCTTCCACTGCAATTCTGTGTGACACAGTCCCCTTTGTTCAGGGTGCAGGGATCACTGGATAGAGATCAACTGCTACAGGGGGCTGTAGATGGGAGGGAAGAAGATCAGTTGCACAAGCAGCCTTGAATATGTGCAACTACTGCATACAACCGTCTAATTCCCCCCATGTGACATTACCTCCCACCTCCCTTTTGGGGGGGGGTCTTGAAGGCATGTTGGCATCCCTCTTTGGATGGTAGTGCTAATCTTCCTCTTTTCCCCACACACTTTGCATGCCAAATAATCTTTCCAGAGTCCTTCACATCTCTTGTTTCTTGCAGGGAGGTGAAGGCAGGAGAGCAACCTGGACCAGAGCCATGGACAGATCAGATGACACGGTTGAAATACCAGCCCTGGGCCGCCCATTCCAGCTGGGGATGCTGTACGACTGTCGTAAAGATGCCCTCATCCCAGGTAGAGCTGGTGCAAGGAAGAGCTCACACTTAGCAGTTGGCCCAAACAGTGCACTTTCAGTGCTAAACGTGCTCCTCAAATTCATTTTCAACATCCCTTACTGTTTGCTTCCACTTCTTTTGCCAACGTTTGTGTTCCTTTATGTTCTCTTCATTTGGACAAGACTTCCACTTATTAAAAAGAAGTCTTCTTGCCCGTGATAGCGTCTTTGCTCCTTAACCTTGCTGGCATCGTCTTGGCCAAATCATCACCATCAACATCTGTCAATAAAGATTCAGCAGGTGTGTTCTGTTTAAATTTTTTAAAGCTTGCTGAAAACCTTTGTAGTCCACCAGGCCTATGCAGGCCATTAAGAATACATCTTTCCACAATTATTACTGTAGGTAAAAAAACCAGGACTTTTTTTCAGCCAGAACCTGCCAGAACTCAGTACCGGCACCTCTCAGGTGGGCACAATTGCATTGTAAGAGAACAAGGGAAGCATTCATGGAGAGTTCTTTTTTCCTTGAAAAATACCACATTAAACATGCTTACAATTATGTTTTTCTAATTATTATGTCCCAAGTTTTCGTTATCTTAGCCCATTCCTCATCTTATATACTAAGACATAATTTTATTCTGTTCATAACCCCCTTCTCCTTTTTGAAATTCTTCTTTTCATTCGCATTTAACCAAATCCCACATGCCCTGTTACCTTCACTTCCCACATCATGTTAACACTCGAACATTTTACAATATTTTTGTAAATAGTCCTTAAACTTTTTCCAGTCTTGTTCCATCAGTTCTTCTCCCTGGTCCCGAATTCTGCCAGTCATTTCAGCCATCTCCATGTAGTCAATCACTTGCATCTGCCATTCTTCCACGGTGGGTAAATCTTGTGTCTTCCAATACTTGGCGAGAAGTATTCTTGCTGCTGTTGTTGCATACATAAAAAATGTTCTGTCTTTCTTTGGTACCCGTTGGCCAACTATGCCCAAAAGGAAGGCCTCTGGTTTCTTGGGAAAGGTAAATTTAAATACCTTCTTCATTTCATTATATATCATTTCCCAGTAAGTCTTAACCCTTGGGCATGTCCACCAAAGGTGAAAGAATGTTCCCTCAGCTTCTTTACATTTCCAGCACTACTTGTCAGGCAGGTGATAAATTTTTGCAAGCTTAACTGGGGTCATGTACCACCTGTAAATCATTTTCATAATATTCTCCTTTAAGGCAGTGCATGCCGTAAACTTCATACCGGTGGTCCACAACTGCTCCCAGTCAGCAAACATAATGTTATGACCTATGTCCTGCGCCCATTTAATCATTGCTGATTTAACCGTTTCATCCTGTGTATTCCATTTCAACAGCAAGTTATACATCTTTGACAAAATCTTAGTTTTTGGTTCTAACAGTTCTGTTTCCAATTTTGATTTCTCCACCTGGAAGCCAATTTTTTTGTCCAAATTGTAGGCCTCTCTTATTTGATAATAATGAAGCCAATCTCGCACTTTGTCTTTTAATTTCTCAAAACTCTGCAGTTTCAGTCTGTCACCTTCTTGTTCCAAAATTTCCCAATATTTTGGCCATTTGGCCTCCATATTGAGCTTTTTCTGAGACTTAGCTTCCATAGGTGACAACCACCTTGGGGTTTTACTTTCCAGCAAATCTTTATATCTTGTCCAGACATTAAACAGAGCTTTCCTGACAATATGGTTTTTAAATGCCTTATGTGCTTTAACCTTGTCGTACCACAAATATGCATGCCACCCAAAAACATTATTGAAACCTTCTAAATCCAGAATGTCCGTGTTCTCAAGAAGCAGCCAGTCTTTTAACCAGCAAAATGCTGCTGATTCATAGTACAATTTAAGGTCTGGCAGGGCAAATCCACCTCTTTCTTTTACATCAGTTAAAATTTTAAACTTTATTCTGGGTTTCTTGCCCTGCCAGACAAATCTAGAAATATCTCTCTGCCACTTCTTGAAACAATCCATCTTGTCCAAAATTTGCAAAGATTGGAACAAAAATAACATTTTTGGCAAAACATTCATCTTTATAGCTGCGATTCGACCCAACAAGGAAAGCTTCAAATTAGACCAAATTTCTAAATCTTTTTTAACTTCTGACCAACATTTCTCATAATTATCTTTAAATAAATTCAAATTTTTCGCAGTCATATTAATCCCTAGGTATTTCACTTTCTTAACCACAGTTAAACCTGTTTCATTCTGAAACCTGTCCTTTTCTATTGGAGTTAAATTCTTCTCTAATACTTTAGTTTTTGACTTATTTAATCTAAATCCTGCCACATGACCAAATTCTTTAATCAATTCCAAAGCTCTTTTCATACTAGATTCCGGCTCCTGTACAGTCAAAACCAAATCATCTGCAAAGGCTTTCAATTTATATTGTTTGGCTCCGACCTGTATTCCTTTAATGGACCGGTCCCTTCTAATCATGTTCAGCAACACCTCCAGGACCGAAATAAATAATAATGGAGAGATAGGGCAGCCCTGACGTGTTCCTTTTTCTATCATAAAATCTTCAGTCACCACATTATTTACAATCAATTTTGCTTTTTGTTCTGAATAGATTGCTCCTATACCATTTTCGAATAAAGGGTTTGAACTTGCTGAATTAGATTGGAATAAAGAGGAACACAAAAAAGGGAGATGTGAGGAGGTCAGGACAGAGGGATATGGAATTTTGTAACTTTTTAAAGTGGATTTTTCTTTTTTCTATTTTTCTTTTTTGCTATATATTTTTGTTTCTTGTTTCTTCTGTGGGCTATAATTAATGGAATGATCTATGTGAAATGATGAACTTTTTGTTTTGTAAAACTCTAATAAACATTTATTTAAAAAAAAAAGAAAAATACCACATTAAACATAAAAAAACTTCCCTAAACAGGGCTGCCTTCAGATGTCTTCTATAGGTTGTCTAGTTACTTTTCTCCTTGGCTCAGGGGTCACATAACTCCATACCCTCCAACATTTCTCTGATGAAAATAGGGATGTCCTACGCCTAAGGGAAAGCAGAACATTCAGGGATCAAATCAGAAACCGGGATGGCTTCTGTAAATCCAAGACTGTCCCTGGAAAATTGGGACACCTGGAGGGACTGTAATCCATTGTTGTGTTCCGGTACCAATAATTTAACAACTTTCACCACTGTAACTAAGCCAAGTTTTACTCCCTGTGTTTTCTGACTGCTGTATGGAAAAGGACATGAATCTGACCTTTGGAGAGTTTTTAAGTAAACCATTACGAACTTACCAAACATGTGGTCTTTTTCAATGCTGGGGGGGGGGGGGACTATTTTGGAAGGAACTCACAAGCACATATTTTAAAGGTCTGACAGCCTATATTTCCACACTTTGCTTTGTTGCATATTTTGTGATTTTAAATCTGCTGGGGTTCTCTCACCAAAGTGTTTTGTCCCAACTTGGATCTTGGCCCCCAGGGAATTCTCCTTATATATACCCATTTTTTCCATGCCAGTCAACAACTAGCACCAGCTCTCTAGGGCCTCAAGCAGGAGATGTTCACAGGCCAAAATGGTGGTGATTGAATCTTATCCCTGCTGCTGAGCCAGTGCCCACCCCCTTTCTGAGGCCTGTACAACAGAAGCTCATGAAATGTTCACATTTGTTCCATTATCTGGTCAAAGATTTTCCCTGTCTTTTGCAAAGTTTTACAAAACTGCACAAACCTCTTTCGTTGCGGATGGGACAAAATTCATGAGTGCAGACAATGTGGGCAATGATAGGTCTATTTTATCTCCTTGTTTCTCTGTACACCCTCAGGCATTAGGCTAATTGTGTTCTACATTTGTATGAACATACTCAAGCCTTGCATATTTCTCTGCTTTATCCCAGGAATCACCCTTTGGGATCAGGCCTCACTTCAGAAGGACTTGTGTATCAAACCTCAACCCAAGGCTGAATATGAAATCATTGCATCTGACTCCATCGATGATAAGGCCTCTGCCCTCAATGTCTCAGCATCACTCAAGGCCAGTTTTTTGGGGGGATTGGTTGAAGTGGGTGGATCAGGCAAATTCCTTCAAGCCACCAAGAAGTCCACGAAACAGGCCAGAGTCACTCTGCAGTACAAAGCTACCACCAAGTATTCACAGCTGACCATGAGCCATTTGGGAACCCAAAATGTCATTTATCCAGCTGTTTTTGAGCATGGCACAGCCACCCATGTTGTCACTGCCATCTTGTATGGAGCCCAAGCTTTCTTTGTGTTTGACCGAAATGTCTCTTCTTCTGAGTCTGTGCAAGATATACAAGGAAGCCTCAACGCTGCGATCAACTTGATTGCAGTCTCTATCAAAGGGGAAGCATCTGTCCAGATAGAGGAGAAGGAGAAAGCCCAAACGGAGAATTTCAGCTGCAAGTTCTATGGGGATTTTTCTTTGGAAAGTAATCCGGTGACTTTTCAAGATGCCATGAAAGTCTACAGCGATCTGCCCCAAAAGCTTGGGGAGGATGGAGAGAAGGCTGTGCCTGTCAGAGTTTGGCTGTACCCACTGACCAAGCTAGATTCCAGAGCAGCTAAGATGGTGCGTGAGATCAGCTTAGCACTGATCTTTGATGCTCAAACTGTCTTGGAGAAACTGAATGAAATCAACATGCGATGTAATGATCTGGCTATGAATCCTGTTGCTGAAAACTTCCAAGAATTCAAGATGAAAATCAAGAGATTCAAGGATCTGTGCAAGCAGCACAGGCAGACTTTCCAGAAACACCTGGCAGGAATCCTGCCTTTGATCCGGGGAGGGGGGAAAGAGGAAAGTGTTCTGGTGGACATTTTAATGTCCATTAACCAGTCTCCCTTCAACAGCCAAAGACTCAGTGAGTTTTTGGATGCCAAGGAACGAGAGATTAATTTGGTGAATTCTTACCTTAGAATCCTAAGTGGAATGGAAGTAATCTCTTCCCAGAACAAACTGGAAGAAATCGTGCTAAATCCTGTGAATGAGTTTGTTGTCTCATTTACCTTCACTTCTTTACATGATGAGGAACCATTTTTAGCCACCCTACAAGACTGGCTTCAGAAAGATTTTTTTCAGGAAACAGCAAATTCCACCAGTGGCCAATTGACACCCAAGAACAGTAAAGCCTGGTTTGAGCACCAAGAGAGAAATCGGAATGCTCGTAAAGCTGCCAAATCCATTAGAGATTTTGCCCGGGTCAATAAATCAAACGAGAATACCCAGTTCCTTGTGGCTTCCGTCCCAGATCAAAACAACCCAGGTGCTTCCATTTACCTCTATGAAGATGGGGAAATGCTCAGCAGCAACTTTGAGCTGCCCTCAAAACCTCCCCCTCCACTGATTGGCCGAATTGGACATGAGAGTGTGCAGCTGACATTTCAACCAGCTGAGTATGGGAGGGCTTCAATCTCTAGCTATCAAGTAGAGTACAAGATTGCAGGAGAAGGAAATTGGAAGATTGTGAATACTGAGGACAGTCAGGAGACATTCCAAGTGAGAGGGTTGAGTGCAAACACAGAATACCAATTCCGATACACCGCTAGGAGCAAACCAGGACTTAGTGAGACTAGTGATTTGAGTAAATCTGTACAGACACGTCCTACCAGCCCTCCTGGGGAACTGAGAGTGATAATCGCAGAGTCTTCCAAAATCAGTCTTGTCTGGGAGAGCCCAAAGGTCTTTGGCCAGGGAGCTGTAATAAAGGAATACAAAGTGGACTACAGTGAAGAGGCTGGAGAGGCAAAAAGCAAGGACAAAGATGAATGGGCTGAAAAAAGAACAGGGAAGAAAACAGAGTTCTGTGAGATGGATGGTCTGAAGCCCCAGACACCCTACAGATTCAGAGTCTCAGCCATGTGTGCTGGTGGGGCTGAGAGTGAGCCCAGCAAAGAGATTGCGGTTTCCACATTGGAAGGAGACAAGAAGAGAGTAGCTTGTCAATACCTCCAAGGCAGCACCCGCGTGGAGGATGGGCCACCAGCAGTGTATGCTCTGCCACTGGAGCCCATACAGGATGCCTCTGGATCCTGTCTAACATACCAGCTAGGGAAAGAGAACATTCATGCCCCCAACAAAGTGATTATGGTGATGGGGGCAACAGGATCAGGGAAAACCACTCTCATCAATGGGATGATCAATTATGTCCTGGGTGTGCAATGGGGAGATAAATTCCGATTCAAACTTATTCATGAAAATACCAACAGAAGCCAAGCTCAAAGCCAAACATCAGAAGTGACTGCCTACGTTGTCCACCACTGCAAGGGTGTCCAAGTCCCCTATTCCCTCACCATTATTGACACTCCAGAATTTGGAGACACAAGAGGAATAGAGCATGACAAGTTGATAACAAAGCAGATCCTGGAGTTTTTCTCCTCCCCAGGGGGCACTGATCATATAGACGCCATCTGTATTGTCGTCCAGGCCTCTTTTGCTCGTTTAACTCATGCCCAGAAATACGTCTTTGACTCTGTGCTCTCCATCTTTGGCAAAGATATAAAGGACAACATCCAAGTCCTGATCACATTTGCAGATGGACAGACCCCTCCTGTTCTCAAGGCCATTAAGGAAGCCAATGTACCATGCGCCCAGGATGCCAAGGGCACCCCTGTGCACTTCAAATTCAACAATTCAGCACTGTTTGCCAACAATCCAGTGGAGCCCGGAGGCAACTTCAATTTTGATAAAATGTTTTGGAAAATAGGCACCATGAGCATGAAGACCTTCTTTGATTCATCCCACATGCTAGAAAGCAAGAGCTTAACATTGACAAAGGAAGTGCTCAGGGAGCGAAAAGAGCTTGAAGCTGCTATTGAAGGGTTGCAGCCCCAAATCAAAGCTGGACTGGCCAAGCTGGAAGAACTGAGGAAGACGCAGGAAGCCCTGGACAAGCATAATGCTGACGTGGCGGCAAACAGAAACTTTACATATGAGGTAGAGGTAACTGTACCAAAGAAGGAGGATATATCTGGCATGGGAAAATACATAACTAATTGCATGAATTGTCACTTCACCTGTCACTATCCTTGTAGAATTCCTAGAGATGAAGATAAGCATGGTTGTGCAGCTATCAATAAGAGGACAGGAAGATGCAGAGTCTGTCCGCGCCAGTGTGAGTGGAGTGTGCACTACAATCAGAAATACAAATTTGAATATACCACAAAAAAAGAGAGAAGGACCTATGAAGAACTGAAGCAAAAGTATGAACGTGCCTCTGGTGAGCTGATGACCACAGAGAAATTGCTTGAAAAGCTTAATGAGGAATATGAAGAAGTGAAAGACATCTTAGAAGAGCTCATCAAGAAATCATCTCAAAGCCTCCAGCGCCTTCAGGCGATTGCACTGAAGCCCAACCCACTCTCTACCCCAGAGTACATTGATCTGCTCATCATGTCCGAAGAACAGGAGCTGAAGCCTGGATATCAGCAGCGAATCCGGTCCCTGAAGGAAGTGAGGAAAGTAGCTGAGTTAATACAGAAAATTGCCAACAAGGAGCCTCTGCTACCTGGAGAGCAGAAGCTGTATGATCAAATTGAAGAAAAAAAGTCCTCTCTAGGAGGCAAACTTAGGAAATGGGGGGAAGTTGTTGTAAACTGGTTTAAACAAGGGGATCATATATAGCTTTTCAGGCACGCTTTGTTTGCTTTTGGCTATCAGCAGAGAGCTCAGGTTCTGTGAGTGTAATTCAGACCAGAGTCTCTTGCTCTCTGTGCATACTTGGGTGAAGGTGGCTATGGAAACATTTGTACCTGTCGTGAGGTGAGCATATCCACTTCTTCATTTGCCCGGCCAGTTTCGCTCGGGGAAACCTTTAGTGCTGAATCAGAACTAACAGCAATCAGGTTTTCCGTGGAATGCCATTTGTTCTGGTTTAGCGCTAAAGAGCAGGCTGGGGGTAAGCAGTGAGGCAAAGACAAAATTGCTTGGAGCTGTGCCTGGAAAGTGTGCGATGAGAGGAAAACTGCTCAGAACCATGCTTCCCAGGCACAGAACAGACAGAAGTGTGAACGAGCCCTTTGTTGCTGCAGACAAAATGCTTCCCAGTCATAGTTCCTACCAGCTTATTGTCTAATTGGTGTTGGGTGATGAAATATACTCAGAGTCGCAAAGTGATTTCATGCTCTTTATTCAGCTCATAGTAGTGAGGAGGAATGAATGAATGTCCTCAAAGTATCTGCTTTATATACATTATTTACACAATGGGCTGCACATGATTGGCTAATTCCGGAATTCTACTGTAAGCCAATCAGGTTGTGGATTCACTTCTATCTGGAGCATGATTGGGTGGTTCCTGCCAACCAATCATACTGCTGCATTGTTCTAGGACCAATCAGACTGCTGCATTCTGAATCCTATTGTTCTAGGACCAATCAGACTGCTGCATTTTGGATCCTATTGTTCTAGGACCAATCAGACTGCTGCAGTTTAGATCCTATTCAACTCAGTACATAACAGGTGAAATGCTGTTCTCTCCAGGGATTTGTATTATCTCCGATGACTGCCAATAATAATAATAAGGAAAGTGAATGGGGCCTGCTTCTGACCACCCCAGCATAAGAATGTGCCCATAAATCTGCCTGCCCTAGCAGCCTTTGGAACGTGATTGGAAACTTGGGGTGTTGCAGGAATGCTCTTGACAGGAGCTGCTTATGACCCCTTTGTCCTAGCAAGCTTTTGACCTGCCTGATTGATCTCTCTCCCATTCTTCCTTATCCATAGAATCTTAGAATTGTAGAGTTGGAAGAGACCCTGAGGGTCATCTAGTCCAATGCCTGCAATGCAGGATATCAACTAAAGTATCCATGACAGATGGCCACCCAACCTCTGCTTAAAAACCTTCAATAAAGGAGAGTCCACAACCTTCAGAGGCAGCCTCTTCCACAGTCAAACTACTCTTACCATTGGAAAGTTCTTCCTAATATTTAGTCAGAGCTCCTTTCTGGTAACTTGAATCCATGGGTCTGGTTCCTACCCTCTGGAGCCCTTCAGATAGGAAGATGTTTCTCCTGTCTCCTCTTAGTCTCCTCTTCTCCAGGCTAAACATACCCGGCTCCCTCAACCGTTCCTCATAAGGCTGGGTTTCCAGAGTATATTTTCAACTGGCGACTGATTGGAATCTCTGTGTGTGTGATTACTTGTAATATTTTTTCTTTCATTTTCTCATTGTTAGCCATCTAGATGTATTTTTGAAGATCCAGTAGGATATAATTTCTTTTTGAAAACACTCCTTAGCACTTAACCCTGGATATATCTGCATTTTGGGGGAGAATATTCTATTGTTGTTTGTATCAGCAATGCCAAAGAGGTTCCCTGCCAAGGAATTCCTGGAGCTGAAGCAGAAATCCAGTCTGAAGGATCCATGCCTAGAAGCCATATTCACCCTCAGGCGACTAGGGCATGACCAGATCACCTCTGCTGGCTGACAACTAGGTCAGACCAGATCCTGCCTCTTTCCCTGCACTGGGAGACTGCTGAGAAACTTGACTGCTGGAGATGTCTTGTGCACTTTGCATTTTGAACGCTGCACGCTGTAACCACAACTACCCACTGATTTCTCCCATGTTTGGGGAGTCATGTTTTACTGCTCCTTGCCTGCTTCCTGCAGCTGTGCCGTGAAACAGCTTCTAAATAAAAGCTACTCTGTTCTTTAAGAATGGTTTCATCAGTGTCTTCTGAGCAGGGCCTGTGCAAGACATTTTGCTACCTGAGGCGAATTAAAAGATGGCATCCGTCCCTCATACAGAGGTTGGACCAGCAGTTGGACCTTAACCCAGCCTGACTGCTGAGAGAGTGTCTCCACCACACCTGAGGCAGCACGAGATTTTAGTAGGGCCAGGAGGACATGCTGGGTAGCAGAGCTGGGCACCACATTCAGCTGAAGCCCAAATCCTTTCCCCTGTATTTTATAATTAAGGTTTTATTCAGACTTTTCATATTACATTTCATTGAAAAGCAAACTGATCTAAAGAAGAAGAGAAAGAAAGGTGCAACGTCCTCTCTGACAGGTAGATCTTAACTCTTATCCCGCACAGAAGGGGGTGGAGCCTCCCAACTCTCACCTGGGAGATTCTCTTTCTTCTCCCAGCTTCCCACCTTGGAAGATCCTGACTTCCCTGCCTCTCACACAGGGTCCTTCACCAGCCAGCCATCAGCCCAAATCCTGAGCCAGTTCAGAGGGATCTGGCCTTGGGTCAAATTGGGTCGAGACAGCCCCAGATCAGGTTGGGCCCCTCGCTGCGATCCAGAACTGTCAGGTGGCCAAACTGGGCACCTTCCAGCAAATATTAAAAACATAATAAAACATTAAACATTTAAAAAACAACCTTCCCTATACAAGATTGCTCTCAGACGGCTCGGGGGTCGAGTAACTCCATACCCTCCAACATTTCTCCAGTGAAAATAGGAACGTCCTAAGGAAAAGTGGGACATTCTGGGATCAAATCAGAAACTGGGATGGCTTCTCTTAAATCAAGGATGTCCCTGGAAAATAAGGACACTTGGAGGGTCTGATTTCCAAGCAAACAAGTCATAAATTTCATAAATTACATTTCCTGTTCCCATATCGGCCTGCAGTACAAGAAAGGAACGCACCCATTAATTTAATGCATTTCAGTTACAGAAACAGCACATCATTTTACTTAACAATATCTATTTTAACAAAAGTGGCTGCAAGTTAGCAAAGCCAAAAAAAAAAAAGGAGGAAGCTGTGGTCTATTTGAGCAATCAATCTGTGGTATGTTTTGAAATTACAGTATATTATTGCATAAGACACAAAGCAGAAGGGATTGTACACACACAGAGAGAGCAAGCTTGTTCTCTGAATGCCAATTCTTATCTAGCTAACAGCAGAAATATTAGCAGATTTGGGTGGGTAGCAGGAACCCCCAGGTTTGAAGAAGCACAACATGTACACATCCCACCACCTTTCAGGAAAAAATATTTCCTGGGGGAGACTAACCAGCCCAAAGCCCAGCGGCCCAGGAAGGCTGAGTCACTGCTGGGGAAGAAATGGGAAAGTGGGTGGGAAGAGGAATGGAATGGAGTGTCTTGGGAAAGGATGCTGAGTGGGAAGATCTCAGGTGGGCGTCTAAGAGAGTTCAGCTGAACGGGGACACATGGGGTCTGCAACTCATCTCCTCTACCGAGTCTTAAACCTTTTGTGTTCAGGTGTCCTTTGACCAGCTACGATTGGTTCAACAGCCATTCCTGGACCAGGGAAGCCTTGCCACGGTGGTTCATGCACTGATGACTTCAGGACTGAGTTACTGCCATGCGCTCTATGTGGAGCTTCCCTCGTGTCTGATCCAGAAGCTGTAGCGAGTGCGGGATGCTGCAGCACAATTGCTGGCCACAGAGAGACCTTGTCTGCATAGGAAGTCTGGGCTCAGAGGTCTGGTTACCCGTTTGAGTTCAAGCCATTAATCTGAGCACTTGGGGAGGGATCTCTTTCTCCTCCTCTGGGCAGCCTGTCCATCTTCGAGAGTTAATATAGGATGGATATGATAGGAAGTGATGTTTCCACCATAAGCGGAAGGAAGAGAGCTGCTGTCCTCCCTCGCAGGGGTGGCTGTGGACTGGCTCAAGAAAACTGCCCGTCTCGGGGGCAAGGGAGGATGAGTTTGGAGCCCCTCCCTCCTGGGAGAAGCATGCGACCAGTGGGCGGGGCCTCTGCGCACACCTGGGGGGCCCTCCTCCCTCCCTTCAGAATCCCAACTGCCACCTGCGACCTGAGCTGTGGGGGGTGGGGGTGTCCAACTTGTTCAAATCTGCTCGGAAACGGTTAGTGTTTAAAAAAATGTATATGGTGGTAAATGTTTTGGAAGATTTAACAAAAATGATATGGAGAATAAGGAAACGGTTAGTGGAGAGGGAGGAGCCCTACGAAGAGAGGCTGTGGGGAGCATCAGTGTAAGGGGGGCAGGACAACAGTCCCAGGTTCATCATCTACTCAAAAGAACCTAAGGAGACCCTGCTGGATCAGGCCAATGACCCGTCTAATCCAGCATCCTCTTTGCCCAGGGCCCAACTAGACGCCCCAAAAGGAAACTGACAAGCAGGATTTGCACCCAGAGCCACCCAGAGCCCTTTCCTCCTCCTCCTCCTCCTCCTCCTCCTCCATGAATTTGTCTAACCCTCTTTTAAAGCCATCCAGGTTGGTGGCCATGGCTGCTTCCTGTGGCCGGGAGTTCCACAGTTAAACTCTGTGCTGCATGAATAAGTCCCGTCTTTTATCTGACCTGAATCTTCCAACATTCCGCTTCACTGCATGGCCACAAGTTCTGGTGTTTTGAGAGAAGCATAATTTTATAAACTTCTAGTATGTCGCCTCGAACTCGCCTTTCCTCTAGACTCAAAATGCTGCAACTCTCAGGGGAGTCGCTCCACTTGCTCAGTCATTTTGGATGCCCTTTTCCGAACCTTTTCAAATTCTACAATATCCTTTTTGGATATTGTAGAATTTGAAAATATCCAGAACTGCATGCAGTACTCCAAATTGAGTTACACCATAGATTTGTGCCCCTCAGTTTTCTGGCTCTCAAGCGCTAACAATCACTTCCTGAAAATGAATCCCAAACCACTCTTGTTGTTGTCATCTAAAAGTCTGGCTGCCGAGAGAGCATATTTGTAAGATTCAGTAGTCCTCTCTCCTGGGGGTTTGGTTCCTCCCCTGCAAAAATTTCCCCTTAGGGGTTCAAATATGGTGCCTTCACACTAATATTCCCGGTTGATCAGACATTATTCAGTACTGCATTGCAGGACAGAGTTCAAGGAGTCTGCAAGAGCTTTCCATTAGGACAAACTCCCTATATAGGAAAAAGAATATATCGTATTTTTCCTTGTATAAGACTATATTTTTTCCTAAATTTTTGAAGTTTAAAATAAGGGGTCGTCTTATACACGGATAGTGCATTTTCTTAATTTTGAGTCCCAAACAATAGGGGGCATTGTATCCACAGGGGCATCTTATACACAGAAAAATACGGTACCTCATCTTGGATGTTTCATCCTCTGGCCAACTGTCTTCTGCAACCCTAACGCCTCACCATCTCTTCATCCAACCATAAGTGGAAACACTTACTCAACCCAATTTAGTTTTGCTGTACAAGGAGAGACCTCCTTGTACCTCATCCAGAGTCGTTTTTCACTTTAGTAAGCAGTGCTAGGCTCCTCCTAAACTGGTCCTTACCCACTTTGTGCCTCGACTAATGCCTTGTGTCAGGGGTTTTAACCCAGTGTGTGGTGGCACCTTGGGGTGCCTTGAAGGATGGCCAGGGGTGCCGCTGGCAACACTGACCTCTGTCCCTCTTTCCTTCCTCTTCTATTGCTCTCTTGCTTCTCTGCCTCCCCAAGGCTGTTTGTTGCAGCAGCCCTGGCTACAAGGTCCCCAGGCGAATGGTGTCTCTGGGACTGGCCAGGCGGTGCTGGGTGCCAGGAGTTGAGGCGCCTCAGAGTAAGCAAGCAAGCGGGCGAGGGAGCCCTGCCAGCCAGTCCGCCAGCCCTTGCTGTTGGGAATGGACAGACAAGTCCCAGACCCCTGTGGGGCAGGGTGAGGAGGCACCTCTCTATGGGGCACAGGGGCAGCTCAGAGGCCAGGGGCGGCAGCAGCGGCTGCCCAGAGGACTCCCAAGGAGAGGGGAGAGGAGGCCGAGGGAACACTCCACAAGGGAGGGTGTTCAAAAATGGGTGAGGGGCTGCAGGCTGTGCAGGCAAGGGGTGGCATGACTGGGCTCCTGAGCCCCGCAGGGGAGCTGCAGTTGGTCCAGGGAGCCATGGACTCAAAAAGGTTGAAAACCTCTGCATTGTGCAATTTCAATGCAGCTCTCTCCAGGACTCTTGCCTGAAGCCTGAAGATGACTGCCTTCTATGCCGAGGAGATTATCTACAACCTGATACCCAAAGAGGAGAAAAAACCTATGAAGACAGTCAGGTATGGGGGCAAACTAGCAAACATTTTTTAAAAAAAATAAAAAACCACCCCTCAGGAAATAGTACAGAGGGGCTCTCATCGCACTCCAAATGATTTTAAAGGAAATTAATTTGGTGGGTTGGATCCTGCCGTAGTCAGTCGAACGTAGGCATTAGTGAGATCAATGGGGCAAGCTAGTCTTGTGGACTGTAGTGGGAGCTCTTTGCTTTATTTACTTACCTTTAGTTATTTATTTAAAGTCACTTTGGCCCCAAATGGCTCCCACTACCACCCCACTCCAGCACCTGCCACCTGAGGCAGCTGCCCCACTTTGCCTGACGGCCGGCCAATGACTCTTGAAATATAAATGGTGTGCTTCTTTCCGCTCCCTCTTGAACGAAAGGTTTATGTCGACTTTCAAGCCAACTGTGATACGCGAAATCCAAGAGAGGAAGACGGCGCCCTCCAAAACCATGGGGATCCCCAAGCTCTACATCCCCACTCCGAGAGAGTTTCTTCGGAAGCATGCCAACGAACCCAAGCTCTTAAAGCGTACGTTTTAGCAGAACTGTGGGGTTGGGGTGAGGTTCGTTGGAAGCACGAATCTCCGGAGCCATTTAAATCTTCTGTGCTGTGGGTCTCTCCCAATCCTCTTGGAAAGCATTTGAGAGAGGACCACTGTCTCTGGGAGGGAAAGATGCCACAACCGCCACTTTGCATGCTCTGTACATTGCGGGGAATGGCACTAGTTGACCCTTTGTGTCCCTTCCAACTTTTCACCTGTATGATTCTAGGATTCTGCATCTGGTCTGAGAGAACAGCTGGACACTGGACCAGACCAGGCCTACCTAGAAAAGTTCTGCTTTCTTCTGGGGCTGCAAGTGAACCCAGTGTGCAACTGTGCTGTTGTTGTTTATTTCTGTATACCTTGTTTTTTCCCTGGTGGGACAAAAAATTGTGGGTGCCCTGCCCCTTCATGGGGAATGTTGTGAGGCCTGGAGCACCCACAACCCCACACACTCGGCACTTAGGTTGGGAGCAGAGGAATGGTGGGAGGAACCAGGTAGGGAACCACCAAGGGAAGAAGGCTCAAAGCCCAGGGAGGGGTGGTGGGACAATGATGAGTGGGAAGAAGGAGATGAGGGAGAAGACTGGGAAGAGGAGGTATCGGAAGCTGGAGAGGCAACAGGGCTTAGTGAGTGGGGAGAGTCTGTGGCAGAGAGGAGTCCAGACTCAGAGGCAGAAGCTGAAGCAAGAGAGGAGGGAGGCCAAGAGGCAGAGATGGGTCTGGATGGTGAAGAGTCATGGGTGTCTCCCCCTCCTGCTGTGATCAGCTCACCTCATCCTGCTTTTGCTACTAAGGAGTTAACTCCAACTTGCTCAGTGTGATTTACTGCTGGCTCGCTCCTGTCAGCCAAACTGTAACCCTGGGAAGGGAATAAGGATCTCTCAACAACTCTCAGCACCCACAATTCTTTGGGGGAACCATTCATGGAGGAGAGATCTATGGGTGGCTCCGAGCCAGGGTGGCTCTTCTCTTCTCTCCATAGTTGGAGGCAACGATGCTTCTGAATCCCAGTTGCCAGAAGCCGCAGGAGGGGAGAGGGCTGGCGTGCCAGAGGGTCCCCAAGGCAGTTCTTTGCTGATAAATTTGCTTTTCCAAAACAATGCAGGAAGAAGGAACCAAGGCATGAAGAAGCCGCCAGGGCTGAATGTGCCCGAGAGGAACGACCACCCCATCATGGGCATCCGAAGCAAGAAGGATTACATCTCCTCAAACGTCGCCGAGGCCATCATGGCCGTGGCCAAGAAGCCCCTCCGGGCATGTGTTGACGTGCGGAAGGGAGACAAGTTCCTCCTGGATGATTCGGGGCTCATTCAAAGATACCTCCACAAAAAGGTATAGTTCAGAGGAGTGCAGGAAGCTGCTTTTTCTGAATCTGACTCTTGGGCCATTTGGTCCAGTGTTGCCTACACTGGCTTGCAGCAAAGGCTCTCCAGGATTTTCAGATTTGGGGTCTCTCTCAGCCCTCCTTGGAGATGCCCTTCTCTAGGGACCTTTAAAAATCCCAGATGCTTTGGTTAAGATAATATTTAAAATGTATTGCTAAGGTTCAAGAGGCCTTACATAGGCTCATTAAAGACGCTAACCCAAGAGGGCCTTCTCGGTAGTGGCTCCATCCCTGTGGAACATCCTCCCACCAGATGTCAAGGAAATAAACAACTATCTGACTTTTAGACGATATCTGAAGGCAGCCCTGTTTAGGGAAGTTTTTAATATTTGATGTTTTATTGTGTTTTTAATATCCTGTTGGAAGCTGTCCAGAGTGGCTGGAGAGACCCAGCCAGATGGGCGGAGTATAAGTCATAATTTTTTGTTAGTATTATTATTAAATGGTTTTCTGTGATTCACAGTTTGCTATTGATCTGATTCATTGCACAAATAATTGATTAATACATACATACATACATACATACATACATACATATATCCATAGTACCAAAACTAAAGTATTGGCCACTCTGTTTATTCCTACAGTGAACATTTTCTCGGTCAATTTCTTGCCATGTTTTGTGGGCTTGGAGGAGGAGATTAGGGGGTGTTCAGGCGTTTTCTGCAATGCATCGTTTGGGACATCCAAGTGTGCTTTCCTTGCAGGATTTTGGTGTGACACCAAAATACATTAAGAAGCGGATAATGGACGCCAAGAAGGCTCAGGAGGAGAGCGATGCTTACCTCCAGCAAGCCCTCATGCAGAAAGGCCTGACAAGACTCTCCAAGGCAGAGAAGGAGAAAATCATGGAGGTACGTGGGGGTGACGCAGATCAGACAGGACAGGGGGGAGAATAAGTTGGCTCAGAAAAGGAGCACCAACATTATCATGGGGCTGGAGAGGCTCCCCTGTGAGGAATGGTTGCAGCCTTTGGGGCTTTTTAGTTAAGAGAAAAGGTGAGGAAGAGGCAACATGATAAATCTTATCAAGTTATGCCCCCTGACACCAGGCGGACCCCTACGCTGTCCTCTTTTTGGTGCCTGCTTAATACATTCTTGTCTAGACAAGCTACTCAGATGTTTAGAAAGTTGATGCCAGTCTTCATCTCTTTTCAGTATATCGTTATTTAAAATTTTCAACATCTTAAATCATCGTACTTAATTTTTCTTAGTGACAATTGTATTATTTTGTTTCTTTTGCAAACAGCTTTGAGGGTTGTTTTTGTTTTTACAATCAAGCGGTGCATATGTTTTATGAACTAAATACATTCATTTTATCCATTTTTAAAATTTCTTTCTGCACTGCTGGCTGCAAAGGCACATCAAGCACATTTTGGCATCCTCCTGCCGCATACTTCATAAGTTTGCTTAGAGTTTGCTTTTCCCTTCCTTCTCTCAGGGCCTGAAGAAAAACTGGGAGGAGATCAACCACGAATACCAAAGTCTTTCCGTTTTCCTCGATTCGATTCCGAGGAGACTTCGCAAAGAGAAGATGGAGGTGGAGATGATGCAGCTGGAACACTACATCAAACTACTCGAGAAACACGACATTGTGTATATTTCAAGCGTCTAGGGATATCATCAGAGATATTGGGCATGATCCAGGCTCAGTCAAGCAGCTTCAAGGCCCATCATTGGTAACAGGGTGAGAACGAAAGCATCACTCACAGTTCTCCCTCTGAAATCAGTGAAGCCACACAGGTCCTCCACTGCGGATGGAATCTGCCCGTCGTGTGACAAGTTGCTTTTAACAAATTATTTTAATAGTTGCTTTTAGCCAACATGTAAGTTTGGACTGTTACAGTTTTGACAAAAATGAAATCTTTTTTTTATTTTGAAATAAATGTCCACATCAGTTTCATTCATCACCTGTGTACTTATTTATGTACAGAACAGAATTGTAGAGTTGGAGGAGACCCACAGCATCATCTAGTCCAGCCCCCCCAATGCCGGAACCACAGCTAAGCGAATGCTGCTTACCCACACGCATTGTCCAAAGCGGTGCACAATAAATAAGACTGCAAAATATAAATGAAAAAGCAAAATTCTTTAAAACCCAAAGCGCAGGCTTAACTCACCTCTCCCTGATGAGCAGAATCAGATTTATGAGCTTTTCTGTTTGATGCATATAGGTGAAAAGAGTTCTGGTGCCTTTATTGCACACAAAATGCTGGACTCCGTACATTTATTCGCAAGGACTTGTCGTTGCAAGAACAGTGCCTGATCCAGAGTCTTCCTCTGCTGCACACAGTCGCTGCAGATTCCTCGACTAACATTCCCACTTTAGGGTCCTGAGAGTGGATTTCATGCTCTTTATTCAGCTCATAGTGGTGAGGAGGAATAAAAGTTCCTCTGGAATGTCTGCTATATATACATTATTTACACAATGGGGCCCCCCTGATTGGCTAATTCCGGGATTCGCCTGTAGGCCAATCAGGTTGCGGATTCACTTCCACCTGGAGCTGGATTGGGTGGCTCCTGTGGACCAATCAGACTGCTGCATTCTGGGTCCTATTGTTCTTTGGGGGGGGGGTTGGCCAAAAGGAAAGGAAAGGAAAGGAAAAGCTTTTTCCGGGTTTTCACTTTTTGAAATATGGCAACCCTACTCCATCAGCTGACAACTGCCGCTACGCCACTGGGTGGAGGAACTCCCTATGAAGAAAGGTTGCAGCCTTTGGGACTTTTTTAGCACTGGGAACAAAAGCTGCCGCCCGACACCCCCTTGCACTTGGCAGCTCCCTTCTGTCTCCCACCCATCACAGCTCCGTTGCTGAGCTTGGCGCATGGCAATGATAAGCCTGTGCCACTCCTCGTGATTAAAGAGACTGCATGGCGAGGGCTCATGGCACTGCACTACAGGCTGAGGTTCACCAGTCAGAAGACTGGAGGTCTTGAAATCTTTGCAGATGCTAGTTTTGGAAGTGACACCACGGATGGTACAAGCACTTCTGGAGTGTGCTACATGTACAACCACTGTCTGTCTGTTTGACTGGCTGTGCAAAAAGTAGATGACAGTTAGCCTAAGTTCCTGTGAAGCAGAACTCAATGCCCTGTCATTTTCACTCAGGGATTGTGAATGGTTGATGCAACTGTTTCAGGACATCAAGGTTTCTGTGAAATGTCCTGTACAGGTGTATCAAGACAATAGATCCTGTTTGGCTTTGCTGAACTCAGAGAGTTGCAAGCACAGGCACAGCAGGAGAAGCCCAAGGTCCTTCTCAGTCTGGGAAGGGCTCCCTCGTGTTCCCAAGTCGCCTGTCTCAGGGCTCTCTGTGTCCTTCCATGACTGCAGAACAAAATATGACACTTCTCTTCCCCAGACACTTCAGTCCTGCTGTGAAATCACCTCCTCATATCAACTTTTAGGAAACCAACCAACCACTGACAGCACTATACACCCTTAATGCAGTTAGGTCCTCAGGACGTTACCGACAAAAGAAGAATGGCAGATGAAATTGATGGACTATGCAGAATTAGATAAATTAACAGCAAGGATTCAAAACCTGCGGGACCAGAGATTCCTAGAAGACTGGAGTAAATATGCGCACTATTTGAAAAGTAACTGTAATGAAGAGATTACGCTCGCAGGACTGCAAGAGGTTTTGTAAGGAGGACTATTTGAAATATTGCGAGAACGACTACGGCGAGAGTTATTAGTTAATGATAATTAAGAGTAATTGTGAAATTAAGAAATGCAGAATAAGTGATAAAGAACGAAAAATCATCAGAGGTGTTGACGGAAGTCTAAAATATTGTATAAGATAAGAAGTTATGTTACATGATTGTTGGAATTGATATGTTTAAAAAACCAATAAAAATGTATATTTTTAAAAAAGAATGTCTTTAATTACAAAAAAAGATTTATAGGCTCTTCTTCCTTTTTGCTGTATTTATTTATTTATCATATTTATATACCACCTTTATCTTCCAGGGGTCTTGAGGCCGTATACATTTCATTATCACCACAACCCTCTGAAGTAGGTTAGGCTGAGAGGCAGCAACTGGGCCAGGCTCACCCGGTGAGATTCGAACCCTGGCCTCTCCCAGGTCTTAGTCCATTACGCCACCACCTTGATATCTGTAGTAAACAAACACAGGCGGGGAAACGGCTGTGTATTTTTACTTGGTCAAAACAACGCCTTGCAATGTTTTCTTGTCAAAAGGAATATTACTCTCTTCTGCTATTCGATAGAGAAGGCGACACATCTTAACACCTTCCATCTCTCTTTCTGCCGTCTTGGTGGCTCAGCACACCTGGTTTCAAGTTTGTTGCTTTTAAAAAAAGGAACACCTCTCTTTCCCCATCTCTGTCCACGTTCCTTACAATGCAATGCTGGATAGGTCCCGTTTCAATTTCCTGTTACTATATATAAAAATCCGGTCTAAACCGTATTGTTATAGGTTGGGGGGGTCAGTGTGGATGATGTCCTGAGTCCCTTCCAATTCTTGGGCTCCTTCATCTGCATCAAAGTGAATTGCGGCTCCTCTCTGATCAGATATCCTAACAATTGCCACTGTCTGCCTTAAGGTAGTCTCCCCTGGTGAATTTAATGCCTGAGACAGGTTTTGAACTAGTGCTCTAGCCTCTGCACCAGCCCTTAGTCATGTGAGCCCTAATTTCAGCAGGTCTACGCCAAGTAAAGTCAGTTGAAAAGAACCCAATGTGGATATTCCCCCCCCCCCACTGCTGCCCTGTAAGAATATTGCTAGACTCAATGTTCTTTCTGCATTGTTTATTTGTACCTGCCCTTACTCTTTTTCTCACCTCCCCCTTCGTGACAGTTCTAAAAATATCTTCTTTTTCTTGGTGGCTTTTCTAACAGTGGCAAGAATATACTAGGGATATGCACAGTGGCATAAAAGGAAAGGGGAATGGGGAGGGAGGAGGAAAGGAACAAGCTCAGGTACTAGATCTTAAAGTTATAATGACCAGTTGGGGTGCAAACAGTGCAGGGAGCTTGGTGGAAGGGCTGCTGCGAGGTGACAGTTGCGGAAGAGCCCAAGGCAGCTCTGAGCAGCCGTGATAGAAACACCTGGCTTCCTTTTCCCCTCTTTCTGCTCTGCAGCCTCCTGGAATATGGGCATTTGCTCAGTGCTCTGTATGACTATTTCCAGCATGGTCTGCTTTTAAAATGTTTCAATCTTAGCCCTGATCCATAGTTTCAGACTGCATTATGCACCTTCAAACAGCCTTCCTAGACATGCATATTTCTGCCATTGTTCTTCTGCATTCTGACTGCAAATGCAAGAGAATGCAAGAGAAGTGTTTTAGGGACACAGCTAACAACCTTTGGCGGGCGTCATATTCCAGCCAAGATGGCCACTCGTCAGCTTAAATTCCGGGCTCCCCAAAACGGCACCATCGTAGTGAAATAAAAAAATTAAGGATAAATGTTCATAACTGCATATATAAACCACATGTCTGAAACCCCACAGAAAAGGTCCTGAAACCATTTTGTCCCTCCCAAATTGACCCCAAATAATTTCTCTGCAAGGTCGAAGGAAAATGGAAAAGCCTCCTGTCAGCGCTGCCCAAGGTCCCAGCTCACACAAGACCAACGCTGCTTCTTGCTCAAGTTTAAAAGTCTTTATTGAAGTTCAGTCTCATTTCCAGACGTGCAGCGCGCAACGCTACATCTATCCGTCAGACCGCAGAAGTCCCATCTGAATCTCCGCCCCCCTGACACCAGCTTAAGATTCTAGCTTTACTCCACCTTTTCCTCTGTTCCTTCTTTCTCTGGGTCCTTCTGCTAGTCGGAGTCTCTGCCCTCCGAGATTCTTCTGACGCTGATTCTCCCGACTCCTCCCCCCCCCTCTTTCGGGCTTTAGGACCTGGCTCCCAATCCGGGTTTTCTGCTGTCCCGCGCTCCTCCACATTTGAACTTGGCGCGCGCGCGCAGCCTCCCACTTTCCTTCTGACCGTTACACTTGTGTCACTGCTCCCCCTTTCGGGGAGGCTAGCTGGACCTGGCCTTCCCTCCTTCTCCCCACTCCCCGATGGAGGAGAAGATGGTCCTGACTCACGTGACTCTTCCCCCCCACTGTGCTCTGGTGGGGAAACTGGCCCTACTCCTCCGCTACTCCTTTGGGACTCCCCTCTGGTTCCTTGTTTATGGATCGTCCCCCCTGGGACTCGCCTCGCCCTTACCATAGGCGCCCTCTCCTGGGAATCTTCTGATTCGCTGGAGAAGCTCATGGAATCTCTCGGTCCACTGTCATATTCCCCTACGCTCCCCTCTGATTCCTCTCCTCCGCTCTCTATCTGCTCTCTCCCCTGCTCTTCTGCTCCTGAGCCTCTGACACCTCCCCATTGTCTTTTCGTTCACAAATCCTGTCTTAAGGGTATGTCTGTGTATGAATAGGGTGTGAGCCTGTGACCGGGCTCAGGAACTAAGTATTTGTCATCACAAAAGACTGGCCAGGCTCCCCAGGGTATCCAATCAAGTGAGCATTAACAGGTAACCTGCCAGACAGGAGATAAACAACGCACTCAGATTTCTGTTGTAGACCACCCCTTTCTGTGATGTAGGTATGATGTTTCTGGGGGTGGTCTTGGACTCGAAGGCGGGCAATTTAAAATGTATATATAAGGGCGGGCACACCTTGGTTCTGGGTCCTCCTCTTTTCCTGTGTGTGAAGGGGGCACCCTGTTGCAACAGTTAATAAAGATCAGGCTTACTGGCTGCTTTGCTTCTCAATATTCTCTGGTTGACCTCTGTTATTTTCTGCTACTGATAAAGAACCTGCAAAGGACTCTATAAGGGCTCTTGTGTCCCCCATAAGGGAATAAGGGCAGATTTTTGTTTATTACAGTAGCCTCATGCCCAGGCCCTTGGCCCCTCCCATTTTTAATGATTGTTTTTATGGGTTGCCTTTTTAACCAAGGATGGGGCTAAATAAAGTCATATTTATGTATGTGACCACAGCTGCACACATGTTATTAGCCCAGAGATGGAAAGAAGATAAAGTCCCGACCAGAGAAGGCAGGCAGATCAAGTTGATGGACTATGCCGAAATGGCCAAAATGACCGGAAGAATCAGAAATCAGGAAGACCAAAATTTCAATAAGGAATGGGGAACATTTATAACTTATCTTAAAGAACATTGTAAACAGTTTAAATCCTTAGTAGGATTGGAATATCACTCATAGTTTAAAGGTGAATTTTGGACACAATGGAGAGGTAAAAGATTTGGATTGTCATAAAGGATGCAGGAAGAAATGATTAACAGTAGGACCCGGGGACGCGGGTGGCTAGGTTGGCAGTCCGAATCCCTGCGACGGGGTGAGCTCCCGTTGCTCGGTCCCTGCTCCTGCCAACCTAGCAGTTCGAAAGCACGTCAAAGTGCAAGTAGATAAATAGGTAGTGCTCTGGCGGGAAGGTAAACGGCATTTCCGTGCGCTGCTCTGGTTCGCCAGAAGCGGCTCAGTCCTGCTGGCCACATGACCCAGAAGCTGTACGCCGGCTCCCTCGGCCAGTAAAGCGAGATGAGCGCCGCAACCCCAGAGTCGGCTACGACTGGACCTAATGGTCAGGGGTCCCTTTACCTTTACTTTTAGGACCCACAAAGGGGAGGAGGGAAGTCTGGGAGATTCCTGGGAGTCTAGTTTTTATGTTGTATGTTGAATATGTGGCTGTAAAATCTTAATCTGAAAAACGAACCAAATACTTTAAAAATAATAATGAAGTGACTGGAAAGTGGGATGCAGGCATCTCGTGACCCCTTGACCTTCCCCCAGAATGTCTCTGTGCCCCACATGGGGCCCACAGGGAAGGAAGAGCAGGCAGACAAGCTAGACTAGAGGGATAAGGTGCACCAGATCAGGGCCGGGGCTTAGCTAAGGCCCCCAATCTTTTATTCAAGTTGGTGGCTTGGGGGGGGCGTTACAAAAACATATTCTATTAGTTTAAGTTGGTTGCAAATGTATGTGCATTATGCAATAGTACATCAGGTATGTGTGCACTAAAATTCTGCTAAATTTTCAAGGGAACTTTTTGCAAACTGATGCAGACATGTGGAGAACTGGAAAAGAAAGGGAAAACGAGAAACCACATTTGACAGATTCATCCATTCTTCATTTGGGCAGGAAAAGTGTTGCTCACATATGAAGGTACGGATATTGCTGTCATACATGTCCAATAATCAGGGAGACAATTCCAAAAATCCAGTTGATTGTAGACTTTTATTTGGATGAAATGTATTTTAAGATTTAAGCTCTTTTATGCTTGTTGAGGATTACATCATTTTTGCGACTGTAAACTGGACGGTGGGGGAGCCTGCCATGAAGAATAAATTTTGGCAATATAATAATTTACATGAAAATTATTATATTAGCAAATGTAAGTTAAATATCTGATCCATATGTGCTTATTAAACAACTCAGACCTTGACACACACACAAAACAGGGTTGGGGGAGATTATTGTGGAAAACTGAGACCACGAGGGAGTTTATGTGTCTTTTGCAGAAATAAGCCAGAAAGACCTGCTCCGTCAGGGTGGCAACTGGAACATAACATCCACTTCCGCTTCCCTTGCCAGGTTCATTATTGCCGAGAGCTTCACGGCCATTTTGGCGGCTTTATCCAGATCGTCGCAGGGCAAGATCCTCAGGCCACTCTCAGCGATCAAAACCTTCGCGTCTTCGACCCGCGTGCCTTGCAACCGCATGACGATCGGTATTTTGAGATCCAGGTCTTTGACCGACATGATGATGCCGTTCGCGATGACGTCGCACCTCATGAGCCCCCCAAAAATGTTGACCAGGATGGCCTGCACGTTTGCGTTGGACGTGATGAGCTTGAAGGCCTCCGTCACTTGCTCCACGGTGGCGCCGCCTCCGACGTTGAGGTAGTTGGCCGGGGTTCCTCCGTTGAGCTTGATGATGTCCATGGTAGCCATTGCCAAGCCAGCGCCGTTCACCAGGCACCCGATGTTCCCGTCTAAGCCGATGTAGTTGAGCTCCGCGTGGGCGGCATCTCTGTCTTCCTCCGTCACCTGGGTCCAGTCCTGCAGGTCAAAGATCTTCTTCTGGCGAAACGCCGAGTTGCTGTCGAAAATGATCTTGGCATCCATGCACATCACTTTCCCCGTCGAGTCCTCCACCATGGGGTTGATCTCCACCATGAGGGCGTCGTGCTGAATGAAGAAGTCGTAGAGCTTCATCATATTGTCCGCAGCATCGTACGTCAGGTTAGAAGGGAAGCCCATCTTCTGGGCGAGCTTCAGGGCCTGGTCGTTCCGAAGGCCTTCAACAATGTCGACGGGCTCCTTGATGATGGCCTCAGGTTTCCCCGCCGCAATGTCTTCGATGGCGACGCCCCCCTGGGAGCTGGCGATGATCACGGGGCCCTGGAAGGACATCTCCATCATGATCGCAAAGTAGTGTTCCCTCCGGAGGTACCTGCGCTCGCAGATGAGGACTTGGTTGCAGATCTGGCCCTCTTCTCCCGTCTGCTTGGTGAAGATCTTCTTGCCAATCATCAGGGAGGCGATCTCCCGGGCTTCTTCCGGAGAATAGACGATCCTCACTCCTCCTTTCAGGCCGCCCTCAAAGGTCCCCTTCTCCCGCCCTCCTGTCAAAACCTGCGCCTTAACCACCAGGTCCGTGGTGCCCATGTCTCTTGCCACCTGGTAGGCTTCTTCTGGTGTCCTTGCAACCAGTCCGTAGGGAACGGAAACGCCGGCGTCTTTCAAGAGCTTCATGCACAGGTACTCGTGCAGAGACAAGCTCCTTTGTTGCTGCATGGGCAGCCCGTGGCTATTAAATCCTGGGTTCCCACCCAGCACCCTGGCCATGGCGTTCCTCCCCAGCAGTTTCACCATGCTCACCGCCTGCCTGCAGATCATGGAGGTAGCTGTCACCCACTTTTCCCAACTTCTTCTCCTTCCCAGACCTGCCAACTGGCCCCTGGAGAGAGACTTCCCAAAGTTCCTTTGCCAACAGTCCACCTCCCTGGCCTTCTCATTGGCCAGGGCAAAGAGTTCACAGTGACGTCATAGAATCATGGAACTGTAGAGGTGGAAGGGACCCTGAGGGTCATCCAGTCCAGCCCCCTGCAATGCAGGAATCACAACCCAGTGTTAGAAGAATTCTAAGGTCCCAAATCCCCTTCATGGATCACTGCCTTGCCGTGGCGAAGGGGCTTGAATAACTCAGAGAAGCTATGAGCTATGCCCAAATATAAAATAAACGCTCATAAATGTACAAGGCAAACACATACATAAGTATATAAAACACGTGTCTGAAATAGTACAGGAGAGCAGTCCTGAAGCCATTTTGACTCTCGCAAACCATTTTGACTCCCAAATTGACCTCAAATATTTCTCTGCAAGGAAGAAGGCCCTCCCTTTGTCTTTTTGTTTACATATCCTGTAACTTGTGTATGACTAGGGTGAGCCTGTGGCCTGGATTCAGGAACTGATGCATTTACCATCACAAAAGAACAGCCAGGCTGCCCAGGTAAAGCAATCAGTGACCATTATCAGGTATCCTGGCAAACAGGATTTCTGCTGTAGACTGCCCCTTTCGGTGATGTATGCATGATGTTTTTGGGGTGGTCTTGATCTACAGGGTGGCAATTTCAAAAGTTTATATAAGGGCTTGCGCACCATTGTTCTGGGTTCCTCCTCCCTCCTGCGTGGGGTGAGCGGGAGACCCTGTTGCAACAGTTGATAAAGATGAGGCTTACTAGCTGCTTTGCTTCTCAATATTCTCTGCTTGGCCTCTGTTATTTTCTCTGACCAATAGGGAACCCACATAAGGACTCTGTACAGGCTCTGGAATACCCCATAAGGGAAAAGAAGCAGGGTTTTTTATATAACACCAGCTAGTACAGAATGCTGCAGCACAATTGCTGATGGGAGAATGGCCTTGCCAGCATACCACACCTGTGCTGAGAGATCTGCCCTTGTTGCCCATTTGCCGCCGGGCCAAGTTAACTTTATTAGGGCATGCTGAACTTTCCAACTTTCACATTCCAAAACTGAGGGGTGCTAACAAGTTGCAACACAACTTGGGAATTCAAAAGCTATTTTAGTTAAATTAATATAATTAGTAAGCGAAATATATGTAGAACTGCATAGAAATAACTGCCAAGTACTTGCAGTTTTATTTTATATTATTATTTATTTCGCATTACCTGACATTTTCAGAAGGTATAATTAAAATTCTTTGGTTTTCCAGGGGAAGTTTATGTGATTTTTAACCAAATGTAGATGTACCAAGCTAAATGTGGGTCCAGTCACTAAAATAATAGCAACCTTTAATTCCTCACACCCAAAAACATATTTTTAGAAATTCTCACTGAATAAATTTTAAACAATTAAGTTTCACCCCCTAAAACGACATGCCCGATTGGCATATGTACATTCCTTGGTAGAACCATAAACTCTGCACTTCTTCAGGGTGAGGAAAGTAAATATTGCAAACAAACATCACATCCGCTCCTGCCCACCCACAAATCTTGAGGGGTGTCCCACTACAATAACATCATGCAGACACCAAAGAGACGTGTCCGGTCAGGGTGGTGATGTCATCGTGGAATCTTGGCCCTAGCCAATGGGAAGGCGGGTTGAGGACCGTTAAAGAAGGAACCTTGGGAAATGCCCTCCACCTTAAAAGGACAGTTGGAAGGTCTGTTGGAGGAGATCTGAGCAGGAGCAAGAGAAATCTCCAAAGAAGGGAGCGGGAATCGCCCCTCATGATCTGCCGGTGGACCTTGCGAGTGGCTGGCCTGATGGCCAGAGAAGGTTGCCTGGTGTTTGGTGGGAGCCCAGGGTGGTTTAAAAGCCTTGGGCTGCAAGCACAGCAGCGGAGGAGCTTGTCTCTGCATGAGTACCTGAGCATGGGGCTGCTGAAAGAAGCCGGGGTTTCTGTTCCTAACGGCCTGGTGGCCAAGACGCCGGAAGAAGCTTATAAGGCAGCGAAAGAGATTGGGACGGAAGACATAGTGGTGAAGGCGCAGGTTTTGGCTGGCGGCCGGGGCAAAGGGACATTCGAAGGGGGCCTGAAAGGAGGGGTGAAGATTGTCTCCTCTCCGGAAGAAGCCCGGGAGATCGCCTCCAGGATGATAGGCAAGAAGCTCTTCACCAAGCAGACGGGACAGCAGGGCCGGATCTGTAACCAAGTCCTTGTCTGCGAGCGCCGCTACCCCAGGAAGGAGTACTACTTTGCCATCACAATGGAAAGGTCCTTCCAGGGCCCCGTGCTCATCGGCAGCTCTCAGGGGGGTGTCAGCATTGAAGACGTGGCCGCCGAGGACCCCGAAGCCATCGTCAAGGAGCCCGTTGACATCATGGAAGGCATCCGGAAGGACCAGGCCCTGAAGCTCGCCCAGAAGATGGGTTTCCCCGCCAAGGTGGCGGATGAGGCTGCGGAAAATATGATGAAGCTCTACAACATCTTCATTAAGTACGACGCCCTCATGGTGGAGATCAACCCCATGGTGGAGGACTCGACGGGGAAAGTGATGTGCATGGATGCCAAGATAAATTTTGACAGCAACTCGGCGTTCCGCCAGAAGAAGATCTTCGCACTGCAGGACTGGAGCCAAGAAGACACGAGGGACCGAGAGGCGGCCAGCGTGGACCTGAACTACGTGGGGTTAGATGGGAACATCGGGTGCTTGGTGAATGGCGCCGGCTTGGCAATGGCGACCATGGACATCATCAAGCTCCACGGAGGGACACCAGCCAACTTCCTGGATGTCGGAGGCGGCGCCACAGCCGAGCAGGTCAAAGAGGCCTTCAAGCTCATCACTTCAGACGACAGGGTCCAGTCCATCCTGGTGAACATTTTCGGCGGCATCATGCGGTGCGATATCATCGCGGAAGGGATCATCATGGCGGCCACCGAGCTGGAGCTGAGCATCCCGATCGTCGTGAGGCTTCAAGGGACGCAGGTGGAGGCAGCCAAGGCCTTGATAGCAGAGAGCGGCTTGAAGATCTTGGCCTGCGACGACTTGGACAAAGCTGCTGAGATGGCCGTGAAGCTGTCGGAAATCATGACCTTGGCAAGGCAAGCTCACCTGGACGTGAAGTTTCAGCTGAGAACCTGAGGGAGTATCAGGTCCTCCTGGCTCATGTTCCCAACCCATTGCAGAATTCTGCTTTCAGTTGGTTCCCACCCACTCCAAATTTTGTGTGTTTTTTTCACTTAATAAGTACGCTTCTTTAAGTCATGGTTGATACCATAATTAAAATGGTCACTATTCATATAAAAGTATTATATTGCTAATATTTACTGTTTCTTACATTGCAATTTTTCTTTACTCCAGTTTACAGGTTCATAAATGAAGTCAATTTTAGTAAGTTTGTTGTCAAACAGAGTTTGAAGCTGAAAATGCAGTTATTCCTAATAAAAGTCTGAAATCAATTCAGTATGCATCCCTGATTATTTGGCTAGAAAGTCTGCGCAACAGCAGAGTTCATCTCCACATTACTTCCTTGAAGTCGAAAGGGATCTTTGATATTTCTATGTTCCTCAGCAAGGTGAATAAATCCAAACATACCACGTTCTTTGTGTGAACAGGCTATTTTACACTTGGCCTATTTGAATCAGCAATTGTTTTACCGCAATTCTTGAGTTGCCACAGAAAGTCCTGTAGCTTTTCTGGTTCTGATTTACTTTCATTTATTTATTTATTTAGCAGGGAAGACGCAGTTGAATTTGCAACTCACCATTGAGGATGTGGAACTGGTCAGCCGAGTCGCAAAACCCTGAGGGAAAGGACCAAAGGAAGAAAAATGAGCAATCTCAGTTGTGGAGAGTAAAGAAAACCTGCTGGGGAACTCTAACCGCACCCAAACATAAGATTTAATCAATGACAGCAACATGGCATACCATGATGCATGAATTTCTTTATATATTGAAATTAAAGGGGGGGTGCAAAATCCACAGCCTGGAATCTTTTGCAGCATCACAACTTTATGGTGATTAGGGGAAAACACTCTGCACAAGTCCAGGGGACTCAGCTTGCGGGGCTCTGCAAAACATGGGGTTTTCACTGCAAAACTGTTGCCAAAACTTGGCACCATTTTAGAGTGATTTGAACACTGTCGGATTTTTGAGTGTCAGCCTCGTATTTGATATATGGATTACTCAGATTTGGGGTGCTGCAAAATGTGGGGTTTTCGCTGAATAGCAACAGCAAAACTTTGGCACACAGGGGGGCATGCCAAATTTTGGCTTTCGTGGTTAATTATCGGGGGGGCGGGGGCGGTAACCTCATGGCATTTAAAACCCCGAATGGGCCCATAGCCTTTTGTGGGTGTGAAATGACCCACATCTTTTACGTTGAAAGTGCTAGCAGCTGGGGACTTTCTAAGGGCAGAACGTGAGCCTCACCCCATAACGCATCCATTGAGGCATCCAATGATGTCAGGATCCGCAGGGACCCCAAATCCAGAGACCTGTCAAGTCCACTATGTCACCCAAGAATAATGGCGCCAACGGGATGGACCTCTCTGACAGAGGGGGGCCTTTCCCCATCACTTGTGGAGGGCCAGGGGATTTCTGCATGTTCAGTATTATGTATTCAGGGGTCTGTGTTTGCCTGAGCTTGAGTCTGGACTAAGGATTCTAAGCTCCTGTGTTCTGATTCGATACATGGTGTCCAATCACAGAACACTTCAGGATTTGGGCCTCTGCCATTGGCCCTTGAACTCTGAGTCGTGATTCGCAGCTTGGAAGTTTAGACAGCCAATCACGTTGGGAGTGGGAGTGGCCCAGGCCTTCAGAAATGTATATAAGCAGTTGCTTTGCCCCTGTTTCCCAGTTATGTAGTTCAGTGAAGGTTCTTGCTGTTATCACTATGTCCTGCCTCGTGGGAACCCACTTACTCTTCACTATCCCAGCCGGACCCCTGAAATTATAGCCCCATCCTCTACTCACCATAGACAGGGAAGTAGTAGGTCGTGTCCTCGTTCAGGCCTATGCCAGCCACACGCTGCTCAAATTTAGCCGTGACGGCGTCGTTCACCCGGATGGCTCGTCCTTTCATAAATTTAAGTGAAGCGTTAATGCTGTCTTTGTTCCCTAAGCAGCCGACAGGCAATCACAATTCCCCCCTCCCATGGAAAGGTCCAATTCTGCAATGTCTGAGGTGAGTATGCGCTGCTCTGTCAACAAGTCTCTTGGCGTAAGTCTCTGCTCCTGGAATGCCTCTGGCGTGGATGGAGAGAAGCCTAGGGCAGTGATTCATACAGAGAAGCAACGGGAAACCTTGGGGCAATTTGCCTGCATCTCTGCGGGGTGAGCAGCTGAATGCAGGCCCCCCAAGTGTCCCAATTTTCTAGGGACAGTCCTGGAACTACAGAAGCCGTCCCGGTTTCTGATTTGATCCCACTGTCCTGCTCGCCCCTTTTCCTCCACATCTCGGAGAACAATTGAAAGTGTGAAAACAGAGTCCTGTTTCTATGGAAGGAGAAGCAAAAGTCTACCCCTAGCATTTAGCACTTTTGAAGTAGACTACCCCTGAGCTGAGGGACGTGGGTGGCACTGTGGTCTAAAGCACTGAGCCTCTTGGGCTTGCCGATCAGAAGGTCAGCGGTTCGAATCCCCGCGACAGGGTGAGCTCCCATTGCTCGGTCCCTGCTCCTGCCAACCTAGCAGTTCAAAAGCACGTCAAAGTGCAAGTAGATAAATAGATACCGCTCCGGCGGGAAGGTAAACGGCATTTCCGTGCGCTGCTCTGGTTCGCCAGAAGCGGCTTAGTCATGCTGGCCATGTGACCTGGAAGCTGTATCCCGGCTCCCTCAGCCAATAAAGCGAGATGAGCGCCACAACCCCAGAGTAAAGGTAAAGGGGTCCCTTTACCTTTACCGCTGAGCCTGGGGGCTCCATTCCTATCCTGGCTAACAAGGGCATAAGCAGAGTCCTGCTGACCGAGACCACGGGCAAACTGGGCCAGTGTCCTTCTTGCCACTGCTTCCAGGGGTCTCCCAAGAGGGGCTTGAAGACCTTTCCTCATTTTTGCCCCACCACTGATACTTGGAGGTGCACTGCCTCTGTAGGTTCTTTTTAGCTCTCAAGGCTGAGCTTAGACAGAGCTCCCCTCCCTCCTTCAGGAATGTTTCCAGCCCACCAGAAACATGCACAGCGATTCCAAGGAGTCCTCACCATAAAGCTTCGCTGAGATCTTCCGGGCTTTCTGGTAATACACGATGGCATAGCTGCTATAATCCGTTTCCACCACCACCACGTCCACAGGGCTGCCACGACCTGTGGGGGGGAATACACAGAGCGCCCTAGGTCAGCGCATGGAGAAATGGCGCTTTGCCTGCTCCCCTGCAAGCAAAGGTGCTTCTGAGGTGCTTTTGCCCCTGTGCCTTTAAAGAGCAGCACAGCAGGCAGAAATCCAACAGGTGACGTTCCCCCAGTATAGAGACCTGGTGGAGCAGAGTTTGGCTTGCTTTGCGGAATATTTGTCGTAAAACGAAACGAGTTGCACTCCTGCCTGGGCAGCGACAGCGTGGGGTGGGCCAAGGGCTCCAAAATATGCTTTGTGTGAGAAACCTATAAAAGGCCCCAAATGAATGAGACATTGGGGTTCAGTTAAAAACCTTTGGCTTCCTTGGCTCATAGCAGTTCCCTTTTGTTCATAAAAGACACATAGCCCAGTTGCTGCTTGGCTGCTGAAGACACCAGATAAGAATGGCATTTTGAAGTAGAAGATTTATGGAAGTCTGGCCATGCCAGCTTACCAAGGACGACTCCCTTATGCATAATAATAATAATAATAATAATAATAATAATAATAATTTATTTGTACCCCGCCCATCTGGCTGGGTTTCCCCAGCCACTCTGGGCGGCTTCCAACAAAGACCAAAAATACACTAAGATGTCACACATTAAAAACTTCCCTGAACAGGGACTTGTTATCTATGTAAACATAAACCTCAGACTACAATTCTCCCTTTCTTTTAAGTATGTAGGTTGTATCTATGTGGGCTTCAAAACTTTAGAAGCGAGGGGCCCTAGAAGGGCTGGACACACGTCAAGTTGCAGGCTGGACATCCAGACAGTTGCATCCAATGCGTGTTTTGCCAGCCACCCTCTGCTGATGTTTGCAGCGTTTTGATTGGATTTTATATGAATTCTTTGTCCGTAAACCCTATAAAAGTTCCAGGGGGGTAACACCCCCTCCCATCCAGACTTTGTGGAAGAGACTGCACTGAACCTATTTACTGCAGTAAATAAACTTTTGGACTCTTTCTTCAGCCCAACTCAGGAGGAGTTAATGGCACTAGTGAGACAGCAGATTTGCCCTGCAACAACAGGGCAGCAGAAGCATTAAGACATAATAAACCTTCAGCTCCACCCAAAACTCCCTTGGCCAGCTCTGCTTTATTCTATAAATGCTCCTGGCAATGTGGGAATGATGGTTGTGCCCAGGGTTGCTTCGCAGGAGTCAGCAAACTTTTTCAGCTGTGGGCCTGTCCACCGTCCCTCAGACCTTGTGGGGGGCCGGACTATATTTTGAAAAGAATACATGAATGAATTCCTATGCCCCACAAATAACCCAGAGATGCATTTTAAATAAAAGCACACATTCTACTCATGTAAAAACACACTGATTCCCGGACTGTCCATGGGCCGGATTGAGAAGGCGATTGGGCCGGATCCGGCCTCCGGGCCTTAGCTTGCCTGCCCCCGCTGTTGTAGAGTTGTAGGGGTTGTAGAGATATCAGCTGGGAGTGCTTGAAACATGTGCAGTAGTAGAAAAGCTGAGGATTATTGCTCAGGGGAAGGGGGAACTGGGAGAAATGTGAGGGAGGTCCCCATGGGCAAAACCACCCCAATCCTCGCCCACCTTTCAAGAGGAACCTGCCAGGAATCTTGGTGGGGAAGTAGGTTTGCTGGATGTTCCAACAGACGCCGTCCCTGCGGAGATGGAGGAGAAGACCAAGCATTCAGGGCAGTATTCCAGCGGCCCGTCCACGTCAGGCCGGATCCTGTTCCATAGGCTGCTTGCCTAGGAACAGCCAGCACCAGAAAAACACATCCCTACTTCCCCAGAAAAAAACAAAGGCATTGGCTCTATGTGCGCATGTAATAGTTGCTCGAAAGAGCATTCCTTTGGGTTACCACATTTATACCTCACTAGATTTCCTCCAAAGGTGGCAGACATAGTCCTCCAGGGAAAAACTTTTGGACAGTAAGAGCTATTCGACTGTAAAACGGTCTCCCTTGGGAGGTGGTGGACTCTCCTTCCTTGGAGGTTTTTTAGCAGAGGTTGGATGGCCATCTGCCAGGGATGTTGTAGCTATTGGTGTTTTGCAACTTTGACCTGTTGCAGGACCTTAGCCAGACCTTAGCAGAGCATACGCAGAGTTCCAGAAATCAATCAGTTGCAGGCAGGATGGATGAAGCAGGAACAAGACGCTGCTACCAGTAACTTGGTTACTTAGAGGTGATTATTAAAAACAGCAGACTCTACAAGTTACTATGTACAAGAACAGATACGGATCTTAACTAGCTCTCTCTTAACAAACTCCAAACGACCCTCAAAACACCACACTGACCAACAACACTATCCACTCAGTAAGGTCATAAGTCATCATGCCTGCGTGAAACCTCAACCAATGGTAGAGCTGTATCCAAGATCCCATATCTCTAGGCAGAATAACTCCTCTGCTCAGTCATCCTTGGCTTTTGGCCACCTTCTAATTGTTTTGTGTGAAGCTGCACAGAATGGCATGTAGTAGAAAAATCCCAACAGTAGCTGAGATTCCTCAATGCAGGTGGTTGGAGTAGAGGAACCTTGGGGTCCCTTCCAACTCTACCATTCTATGATTCTTGGGGACCAACAAAGAGGATGACCTTTCCTCCACACCCGATTCATCTGGGCCCAGCGGATCCCGCCGGCTTCCTCGGATACTCACAGCGGGCGGAAGGTGCTCACCAACAAGGATCCCTGAGAGCTTGCACCACCCACAGAGACCACCAGGTTGGTTGCTTCAAGCCGGTGGCTGTTCTCACTCAAGTAGCTGCATTGCGAGGCCACCCCGACCAGGAACCATTTCCCAGCAAACTGGAAGAGGGGAGAGAGAGAGAGTCAACTTGGGACAACCTAGGACATCTCTCTTTTCATCGGAGAAATCTTGGAGGGGGAAAAGCAATGACAAACCTTGACAGCATCTTAAAAAGCAGAGACATCACCTTGCCAACAAAGGTCCGTATAGTTAAAGCCTTGGTTTTCCCAGTAGTGATGTATGGAAGTGAGAGCTGGACCATAAAGAAGGCTGATTGCCGAAGAATTGATGCTTTTGAATTATGGTGCTGGAGGAGACTCTTGAGAGTCCCATGGACTGCAAGAAGATCAAACCTCTCCATTCTGAAGGAAATCAGCCCTGAGTGCTCACTGGAAGGACAGATCCTGAAGCTGAGGCTCCAAGACTTTGGCCACCTCATGAGAAGAGAAGACTCCCTGGAAAAGACCCTGATGTTGGGAAAGGTGGAAGGCACAAGGAGAAGGGGACGACAGAGGACGAGATGGTGGGACAGTGTTCTCGAAGCTACCAACATGAGTTTGACCAAACTGCGGGAGGCAGTGGAAGACAGGAGAGCCTGGCATGCTCTGGTCCACGGGGTCACGAAGAGGAGGACATGACTAAATGACTAAACAACAATAAAAAATTTCCATCGGAGAATGTTGAGGGGGTGTACATCAGAGTAGGTCCTCTGAAATGGATGGATATGAGTCTGACTTCAGTTCATTAATTTCAGTGTGTATCCTCTTGAGTAGAACTTGGTTGGATACAGCCCACTGAATGTGAGAGGGTAAATAACACTAACAATATTGTTGAGCGATTTTAAAAAAATAAGATTTGTGTGGATGGGGGAGTTCGTTTGTTCGTTCCTCCAAACCAAGGATATCCAACCTGATGTCCTCCATCTGTTTTGGACCACAACTTCCATAAACCCCAAAAAGGTCAGGGATGATGGGAGCTGTCCATCACCACCTGCAGGTCACCCCGTTAGCCTTTTCTGCCCCAAATCACACTGGAAAGCATAGACAACTTGCAAAAGCATTGAGTCTTGTAGCACCTTAACAACCAACAGATTTTCGGTCCCTTGCGTTTAAACTTTGTCATGGGGTGTGACAGGTGGATTTAAATTATCTAAGCTAAATGGAATTACTTGGCATGGATCAAATTTAGAATTTGAGAACCAAGGTGTGCCATAACACGCCAGTGTGTAAATATCACATTATGGAGCGAGGTTCTTGACAACAAACACAAGCTCAGGGGTGTTTTTTCAAGAGGCGGGGGTTGTTGGGAGGGAAGTTCCCACCTGGCGTCCCCTTCACCTGTGGACCCAGATTGGACTGAGGACGCCTTTGTGACTGGCTTGACACCTGCCAGGTGTGCAAGACAGAGACAGAAAGGTAAAGCACAAGGCTGTAAGAAACGCCGTCATGCGAGAGGAGGGCAGGGACAGGGTCCAGATTGCTCCAGGGCATTTGGACAGAGCTCTTTCTGGAACCTTCCTTCTGACGCAGATATTCAAGAGGATTTGCTGTCAACAGGGGATGAACGAAAACCCTTCCAGGGAGATCCAGAAGCACCGGCTGGTGCGACAGGGGAGGAAAACGCTCCGATTATTATCTTGCAGCCACCTTTAGAGACATCCCGGAGGGTAAAGAAGCAGGGCATTCCATGACATCACAGCATCTCAACCAATGATTGAGAGGCAGTTTTGGACAGCTCTAGCTCGGCTATCTTGCCCCACTCCAACCCCAGAAGAAATTCTGTTTCCCTTTCCAAATCCATCTGCTCACCTGGCCAAGATCGAAGTTGGCCTGGACGGCAATCTTGTCGATGGGATTCTCTGGGGCTGGGCGTTTTTGGGGACGCCGGGCAGCGCCGGGTGCAGCAAGAAGCAGGGCGAGCGAGAGGATGAAAGGGAACGAGGTGGGACCCATGGCCGGACTGCGAAGAGCTTGTGGGGCAGGAGAGGAGGGGGCGAGAGCTGGTCAGTCATTAACCAGCCCTATGAGTCTTCCTGGAAGTCCAAAGCCAGGGCTGACCCAAAGGGAGCAAAGTCTCGCTAGCTTGTGAAATCGACGCGTCAGCAGACGGCAGAGACTTCCCTGGCGCCGCCATGAAAAGGGGAGTGGAGCAGAGGTGTGTACATCTGTCTTATTCTGCTTTCAATAAAAATACAAGTCTGCATAGATTGTCCACCCCACCTCCCATCCCAAGATCTTCATGGCAAGACCTCTGATTCTCTACAAACCTGGAGGTTCCATATTGCCTTCAATCAGTTACCATCAAGGCTGCCTTTCCCCCGTGAAATTTGCCTAATCTCCCCTCCGCTTGACAAGACTACCACCACCCTATCCTGTGGCAGTGAGTTCCATCAATTAGCCTAGCCATTGTGCCGCGATGTGCCTACTTTCGTAAGGAGTCCTGCAGACATCAGACCAACATCTTGGTTTCCCACAGTGGCATGTCAGATGGCCGACTGGGGGGGTATCTGTTGGGATACTGCCGGGGAGACGGGGGCATCAGGCAGGCCCCCAGCTAGCTCCAGCCACCGGCCGGCAGCCAGACGATCACCGGTCTCCCTTAGAACAGCATCAATCAGCGACACGAGTCTCAGATACGTTTAGAGACCCGTGCGTGCTCTGTCAGCAGAGGGAATAAATCTTCTCACAGCAGAAGTGGCAGGCAGAGAAATGTGTAAGCATATTTACAGCATTTATTCAGCACAGTTCAGGAACAAAGGAAAAAACATGTCTGCTTCCCTTCGTCTCCAGCAAAACAGCTAAAAGCAAAAGCAATATACAAAAGCAAGTGCTGGAAGTAAACAGGCATGTGACACACAGCAGTCATGCCTGTAACCTTTTAAGGTGAATGGAACTATATCCTAACAGTATCATCCAGCTGTTTTGGACCACAACTCCTGTCATTCCCCAGCAGCACATCTGGAGGGCACCAGCTTAGCCAAGGCTACCCCAATAGGAAGGCAAGATGGCAACAGCCCTCCCCAGTTTTATGCCTCCGTTTCAGGGCTACTTAGATGAGGCCACCTCTAACTCCCCGTTCCTTTTCACATAGTGGACACAGCTGGACAGGTGTTGCCGCCTTGGAGGAAATAGCCAGTCTCCATGGGTAAAGTATCTTTGGAAATGGAGGCTCCGTGGAGCTTACTGTTTCTTTCCATGGCGATTTCCTTTCTTGTTACATGAGGGATAATGGATTTACTTCATTTTCCCTATTACAATTGACTTTAATATGACCAGGGTGGAACAAAGGTTTCGGTGGGAAATGGCAGTGTTACAGTTCAGGATCAATTCTGAATCTGAACCAAGCTTTGGTTTGCAAAGTGTAAGTACCTCAGGATGTGCTCATTGGTGTACCAATGCTAGGATATTTGTGTTATCGGCAACTGTCTCTCCCTCTCTGGCCGTGGTTAATTGTGCAGTTATTGTTGGACCTGTTCCATATCTGCTATAGGGTCCCCGGAGCACAGATTCACACAAAGCGGCAAATATCCTTGCAGGTTATAACAGGGTTTATTTGAAATGCATATGCAAAGTAAAGGTGCAGCGCGATAATCTCGCAATCTGCACACCCCAATCAGGGTGCGCCCACTTTTTATAGACTATACAAAAGAAAAACAGAGAGTGAGACTTTACATTCTTATCCAATCAGGCTCTAACATTCCATGTTTCTCCTTTTGAAGGTTAACACTTCTTAATTTACTCATTCTTTGTTTGTCTGCCTGCTTATGGCCTTGCCCGTCTTGTAACAGTGGCTTTGATAACAGCATGCTGGAATTTCTATTTCTGAGGCCCTTCATTATAGCCTGTGCCCATATCTCTGTCTCATGGCCTTCTGACTTCACAATTCACAATCCTTAGCTCTAAAAAAAACAAAAAAACAAAACTTGTGCATATCTTTTCTTTTAAAAAGTATTGCAAGGACTGCTGCCGTTTTGTGGAAACATCCCATAAACACAAATAGTAACTGTTATGAGAGAAAACTGCTCCTTTTCCCTTATGGGGTATCCAAGAGCTGTATAGAGTCCTTATGTAGGTTCTCTATTGGTAGGAGAAAATAACAGAGGCCAACCGGAGAATATTGAGAAGCGAAGCAGCTAGGAAGCCTGATCTTTATTAAAGGTGTTGCAACAGGGGGCTCCCCCACATGCACAAGGGAGGGAGGGACCCTGAACCATGCATGCAAGCCCTTATATAGACATTTTTAAATTCCCTGCCCTCAATCTCAAGACCACCCCTCCATACATCATACCTACATCACAGGAGGGGCAGACTGCTCAGTTGCTTGACTGGATTCCCTGGGCATCCTGGCCACTCTTTTGTTACTCCATTCCTGAATCCAGGTCCCAGGCTCACACCCTGTTCATATCTTAAATGTGCCCTTAAGACAGGACTTGTGAAAGAGACATTGGGAAGATTTCCCATTTCCTTTGACCTTGCAGAAAACATAGCTTTCAACTTTCAGATTTGAAAAGAAGGGATCAGCAGCCTCACCTGTCCCGGGGACAATCTACGGGATATCTAGCAATCTGGGATAGCAGCGGGAAACGGCGCTGGAATAAGGGAATTTCCCGCAAAAAAAGGGAAGGTTAACAGCTATGGCTGAAAAATATTTGAGGTCATTTTGGGAGAGAGAAAATGGTTTCAGGACTTTTCTGTGGGTTTCAGACATGTGTTTACATATTTGTATGTGTTTGCTTGGTACATTTATGAACATCTTATATATATGACCTTAAAATTCTTATAACAGTAACATAATGACCAATATGTTTTAATGGGGACCCATCTTCACGAATTCTCCTTCCCTCATTGTTTTTCTGCAGTGCACAATATTCCGCCCGGAGGCGCCGCTGCCGAGCGCCCTCTTGTGGCCAAACAGCGAATTGCTCCCCCCCTTCGCCGTCTCCGGGCTCGTCTTCTCCCGCCGCGCCTGCGCAGGGAGAGCGGCGGAAGAGGGAGGGGAACCACGGAGACAGGATGCCTAGAAGGGCTAAGCATAGAGCAGGGAACGGAAGACGGCTTCTGACGGTGGCGGCCGGAAGCGGAAGGGCCCTTCCGGAAATGATGTAGGAAGCAGCTGGTAGGAGGTCTGTTGTTGTGGGGGGGAAGGGTGGGGGGAGTCGCCTGGGATGCGGGGGGGGGAGGGGTCCCCAAAGAGATGCGAGGGGGAGGGGGACCAATTGGGGGGCTCGTGGGGGGCTGAGAACCAGAACAAACCAGTCAAAAGGCCCAAGAGGGGAGCTGGGAGGGGGGGAGAAATGGGGAGAGTATCTCTATGGGGGGGCAGGAGGCAGTTTTGGCTGGTTTGTTATTTATTATTATTTATTTCATAACATTTATGCAGCACTCCACTGCAGAAAACCAGCAAATATAAGATAAAACTGACAATGGGAACCACGGAGGGGAGGTTGGGAAGTCTGGAGATTCAGAGAAATCTCTAAATGTGGATATGTATTTTTTATTTTTCTAATTTTACACTTGTAAAATCAAAGAAAAATTATTATTATTTTTTAGTTACAGAAAGGTAGCCGTGTTGGTCTGCCATAGTCAAAACAAAAATTTTTTTTTCCTTCCAGTAGCACCTTAAAGACCAACTAAGTTAGTTCTTGGTATGAGCTTTTGTGTGCATGCACACTTCTTCATGCATGCATGCGTGCATGCACACGAAAGCTCATGCCAAGAACTAACTTAGTTGGTCTTTAAGGTGCTACTGGAAGGAAAAAATTTTTTTTGTTTTGACTATTATTTTTTAAAAAGATAAAACTGCAAAATAGAGGGGGAACCCACAACCCTACTTTTAAAAACACACCATTGTGAAAATACTGAAGCAGATGGCAATGGCCTTGATTTCCTAAGCAGCTGGGTGAAGCTTATCTAAGCAGGGAATTTTTTTAGCAGATGGCACCTGCCTGGGCCCAAGGGGCAGGGAGTTCCAAAGTGCCGATGCTGCCACATTAAGCGACCAGGTTCTTGCCACATAAGACCTGTTCCGCAGGGCCAGTTCTGCCACTTGAAGAGGGCCAGTGGGCACCAGTAGACCCACAATCTGCTAGGTAAATTGGTCCCAAGTTGTTAAGGGCCTTATATGCTCATAGTAGCACCTTGAACTGGGCCCAGCAGCAAATCCTCAGCCGGTGCACATCTCTGAGCAGAGGTGTTACATGCTGACAAGGCCTCACAAGGTTTGAAGCAGAAGGGAGAGGGGGTTTCCCCCTACAAATTCCCAAGTTATTTGGCAACAAGCAGTGTCCGAAACTCCCATTGTTCTAGGTGCATTTTGCGACAGTGAATTTCATTAGTGCAAGCAGTTTTTGAGCTCTGGGCACAGTAGGACACCTAAGATTTGAGATTAAGACTGCAGAGTGGGAGGAAAGGAGGACCCCAGCTACTCTGAAGACTGGAGAAGAGACCCTCTTAAGAATATTAGGGGGTGGGCAGGGGAAGGACTAGACCATGTGAAAAATGAAGATAATATTTTAGCTGCAGTTCATTCATTTTCAGCTTTGTATTCTTGCCATAAAAAAGTGGGACATTCCGTTGTTGCTCCCATAACCTTGGTTTAAGGTGCCATTTAGCTCCTAGCTTCCATATCTCAGTTTCTAACACTGGCAACAAGAAATTGTACAGATTGCTGCCTGAGTTTGCTCCCCCCCCCTTCCATCCGCCTCCCTTTCTCCTCTCTTGTGTCTCTCTTTCTCGAAGATTGCAAGCCTGCAGGAGCAGGCACTGTTGTTCTCACCGACTGTGACCAGGGATTTGAACCCTGGTTTCCAAGTTCCTAGTCCAATCACCACACCACGCTGTCTCTCTTTTTCGTCATAGCCGCTTCTTCGCCTACCGTTCTAGAGCATCCTTTGCCTAAACCTGTCCCCCTTTCCCTTGGCCTTGCAGGGTGCTTGGCAGTGACAGGATGCCACGATGGACAGTGGGGTTCTCCCTGACAGCATCCTTTTTGAGATATTCCTGTACTTGGACTACTCGGACGTCCTCTCAGCGGGGCTCGTGTGCCGGCAGTGGCATGCCGTGGCGCTGGACGAAGTGCTCTGGAAGGACCTTTTCTACAGATACTATCCAGTAGCCCGGGACGTCCCACGACACCCAGGTATGTCCTCCCTTTGCAGAGCAGGCAGCCTCAAAACTGGAAAAGAGTAATTGCTGTGCCCCTAATCTGTTGCCCCGTACTGGGGTCAGCTTGGTTTGGAGGTGAGGCTTATAGCTGAGGAATGAGGAAAATTGGAAACAGGCTGGAGAGTGAATCTCGCACTCAAGGCAGAGAGAGGAAGCAAGGAATAACACTTGTAGATCTTCAGCTGGGATAGCTCAGCCTGTAGAGCAGACGACTCTTAATCTCAGGGTTGTGGGTTTGAGCCCCACGTGGGGCAAGAGATTCCTGCATTGCAGGGGTTGGACTAGATGACCCTCGGGGTCCCTTCCAACTCTACCATTCTGTGATAATCGCAGCAGAAAGAGAGGCCAGCTGGGATAATGCAGGATAGTAGAAATGCTGCCTGAGTCTAGGTCTCTGTGTACTTATTGATTTCATTTATTTGTTTAGAGCAGGGGTCAGCAACCTTCTCCAGCCATGGGCTGGTCCACAATCCCGTAGACCATGTGGTGGGCTGGACTATTATTTTGAAGGGGAAAAAATTAACGAATTCCTATGCCCCACAAACAACTCAGAGATGCATTTCAAACAAAAGCACACATTCTACTCATGTAAAAACACCAGGCAGTCCCCACAAATAACTCAGAGATGCATTTTAAATAAAACATTCTACTCATGTAAAAACACGCTGATTCCTAGACCATCTGCGGGCCGGATTGAGAAGGCGATTGGGCCGCATCCAGCCCACGGGCCTTAGGTTGCCTACCCCTGGTTTAGAGCATGTGTGCTGGGCACTCCTGCTGAAAAGGCTCCCAGGGCAGCATATATACAAGCAAAACAAGACAGTCCCTGCCCCTGCAGGCTTACAATCCACAAAACAAAACAAGACCATGGCACACAAGGAAAGAGGGAGGAGAGAGAGAAGGAAAATCAAAACTTGGACACCAGTTTCTGAACAGTTGCTCCTATGATGGCCAAATGCTGGCCCATTTCCTGGGCTGGAGGTGCCTGAGGGAGAGGCAGCCTGATGCAATGGCTGTCCCTTGAGGGAAAGGAGGCTTGGATGGAGGTGGTCTGGTAATCCCTTCAGATTTTCAGCGAGGGGTGTTGGGTCCTGCTGCCGCCCTCCTCCTCTTTCTCTTCCTCTTTCCTCTGCAGCTGCCACTTCCTGGTATGGCGAGTTCCAGCGGCTGTCCGACACCATCCCCTGCGTGGAAGTTCAGACCTTGGCGGAGCACAGCGACCAAGTCCTCCACCTCAGCTTCTCCCACAATGGCTACCTGCTGGCCTCCTGCTCCAAGGACTGTACCGTTAAGGTGAAGCAGGGCAGAGGGGGAACAAATCCTATAACACACTGTGTTTCAAGCAGTTGAAGCTTTGCTCCGTAATCCTCACAGCAACCCTGGAAGGTAGGTTGCTTGTTTTGATCCCTGCGTCGGTGACGGGAATGGAGAGCAGAGAGACCCAGCTTGAGAGCCCCGCCTCAGCCCTGAAGAGAAGAGGCTGATTTGGGCCCAGTCATCCTTTCTGCTTCACCCATCTTGCAGGGTTGTGGTGAGGCTGGCATAAGCAGGCGAGGGAGCCTCATGGGCGCTGCCGAAACCTTCCTGGAGGAAAAGCGGGGATTGCCGTGGGTTGGGCTGGATGACCTTCAGGGTCCCTTCCAGCACTAGGATTCTGTGAAAGGGCGGGGGGGGCATTTTAAGTCAAGACCGTGTGTCCTGTACTTTAAATACACACGTAACCTCTCAGGGACATGAATTTGAGTCCCATGTTGGGCAGAAGATTCCTGCATTCCTGCAACTCTTCCAATGATTTCCCATAGAAACACTAAATTCTCCAACTCAAGACCAACATTCAAACCTTGGTTGCCGGACATAATCCATTCCGGAAGACCGTTCGACTTCCAAAACTTCTGACAGCCAAGGCATGGCTTCCCTTTGGTTGCAAGAGCTTCTTGCACTCAAACAGAAGCCGCGTCGGACATTCGAGTTCTGAAAAACGTTTGAAAACCAGAGTGTTTACTTTTGGGTTTTCGGCATTCGGGAGCCAAAGCGTTCAAAAACTGAGCCGTTCAAGAACCGAGGTTTGACTGTATTGCATTATTTCTGGAGTGGGTTTTGCTGATCATGAGAGGGACAAAAATCTAAACCAGGGTTTCCCAAACTTGGGTCTCCAGCTGTTGTCACCATCCCTGACAACTGGTCCTGCTGTTTGGGATGATAGGAGTTGTAGTCCAACAGCAGCTAGAGACCCAAGTGAAATTGTATATCAGCGGGAAGCTGCGCTGGGACACAGTGGAACATTTCAGAGGAGAGACAAGCAGAAGATTGGGCCCTCGGCTCCTCAGAGGACATCGCCCGTCCTCTTCCAAGTGTGTCTCCTTAGCGATAGGGACTAGTAACTTAGAGCTGCCCTTTTGCTGCCCCGCCATCTTGATGGGCCTCTCTTTCCTACTTTCTCTTGGCAGATCTGGAACAATGGCCTGCCTCTCTCCCTGCTCCACAGCACCAGCATGAAGAAGTACAACTGGAAGTACACCCAGTTCTCCCAGTTCAACGCAGATGATTCCCTTCTCCTTGTCTCTGGGGTCTTCGTGGGGCCCCGGACTACTTCCTCAGGCGAGATCGCTGTCATCGATCTGGGTAAAAAACAACGGGCTTTGCTGTTCCTCCCTTGTCACCCCACAAAGCTGAAGAAGGAGCTTCCTGGAAGCTGCCGTCCTTTAGCAAAGTCTGCTGGTGTCAAGGACTGGCTTGATGAGGAGGAACAGAGGGAAGCACCTGCCAGAGAACCCCCTAGGGAAGCCACAGAAGGGGGAGGCTCAGAGCTTGGGGAGTGGGGTGGTGGACTGGTCAGAGGGGGAAGGAATGGTTGGGTGCTGAAGAGGCAACAGGCTTTTGCAAGCAAGAGGAGCCAGGTGCAGAAAGCAGTTCAGTTTCTGCAGAAGAAGCAAAGGCAGAGGGGAGAGGCGGCAGAAGCTGCACAGGAACTGGCCGCTCTTCCTGTGCTAAGGTCCCCTCCCCACTTGACTCCAGGGACATGGAGGGCATTGCAAGTAGCAGAACAAATAATAATAATAATTTATTATTTGTACCCCGCCCATCTGGCTGGGTTTCCCCAGCCACTCTGGGCGGCTTCCAACAAAGACCAAAAATACACTAAAATGTCACACATTAAAAACTTCCCTGAACAGAGCTGCCTTCACAAAGGCAGAGCCAGTGTGGTGTAGTGGTTAAGAGCGGTAGTCTCGTAATCTGGGGAACTGGGTTCGCGTCTCCGCTCCTCCACATGCAGCTGCTGGGCCAGTCACACTTCTTTGAAGTCTCTCAGCCCCACTCACCTCACAGAGTGTTTGTTGTGGGGCAGGAAGGGAAAGGAGAATGTTAGCCGCTTTGAGACTCCTGAAAGGGAGCGAAAGGCGGGATATCAAATCCAAGCTCCTCTTCTTCTTCTTCAGATGTCTTCTGAATGTCAAGTAGTTGTTTATCTCTTTGACATCTGATGGGAGGGCGTTCCACTGGGTGGGCGCCACCACCAAGAAGGCCCTCCGCCTGGTTCCATGTAGCACAGATTCCCCCCCACCCCCGGCATAGTTTTAAGGCTGCTTGCGAAACATCTATCGGTGGAGGAAGAGACTTAGAGCGAAGTAGAAAGCAACCGCCAACAGTTTGAAAGGGGTCAGTCCTACCTCACAGGGTTGTTGTGAGAATGAAATGGGGAGGGAGAGAACCACGCGGCCACCTTGAGATCCTTGGAAGATAAAAGGCAGTTTTTAAATGTCATAAATAAATAAATAAAAATGAAAGCCATATTAGGTTCTCCGCGTTTTCTCCTTCCAGAAAACTTTGCCCTCCTGTCCCGGGTTCGCAACAAGCCCTACGACGTGTTTGGCTGCTGGCTGAACGAGACCCACCTGATCTCTGGGAACCTGCACCGTATGGGGAACTACACCTCCTGCTCTGTGCTGTGGCTGAACAACGCCTTCCAGGTGGGCGGGGGGGGGCGCCCACTAGGGCTGGGCGAGATATTTGAAAACAGTTTCAAAGTCCATATCGTGATATCGGTTTCATAATTTCTGACCTGGCAATATATATTGCCAGTCATGGTCTGTGTGTCCCCTATGCAAAAATCACAATGTGGGGAAAACTGTGAAGTCATCCAGTGCCTCTCTGCATCTCCATCCTTATTTCAGGCATTGTGAATGTTTAACTGGCGATGCATCACGATGCAGAAAACCAAATATTGCCCAGCCGTACTGCCCGGGTGCCAGGGGCTGTTGGCTTTTGCAGGGAAAGGGAACCAGCTACCTCACCATCCCTCTGTATTTGGAATCCGAGTGCATGCTTTGATAGGCAGCAAAGAAATGCAAAAACCGAGTGCGGGAAAGGACATTGTTGAGGGGATCTGCTTTCTCTGGCAATATGAAGTGTGTTTGGGCAGGGAAAACTCAGCCTTGAGCAGGCCTGGTGGAGAGGAGGAACTCAGCTCTGAGAGCACGGCTTAATTTCTATGTGTGTGTAAAGCTAAGGCAAGGGGCTGCCTGCATAGAAGCCTGTGTGGTTTACAGGTGTGTTGGGCTCCCCTTTCGTGGTTTCCCCCGTGACCAAGTAAAGTCACAGCAGAAGGAGACCCACAGACCTCCCTCCTCTTGGCCTTGCAGGGCGTCGAGTCCGAGAACATGAACGTGGTGAAGAGGCTGTTCAAGATCCAGAACCTGAACGCCAGCAAGATCCGGATGGTGACCGTGGCAGACTGCAGCCGCTACGACCCTTCTGACCTCCTCCTGAACCATGGGGAGCACTTGGAGGGCGGGACCAGGAGCCCCTGCCAGGCCCCCAACCTCTGCAGCGACAGCGAGGAGGAGGAAGAGCAGGCGGAGGAGCAGCAGCAGGCCAAGCAGAAGGCAGCGCCAGAACCGGGCTCCTCGGGGGCAGAGAACCAGGCGGGCGCTGGCAGTGGGCTGGGCCGCTTCCTGACGGACATCATCGAGGGGCGAGTCCGGCCGGTCATGACAGAGCTACAGATGGAAGCCAAAGTCGCCCAGCTCCTGGCGCAGAACAGGACGAGGCCCCCCGAGCCCAACCTGCTGTCCACGGAGGGGAGCACTAAGAAATACTTGATCTTCACCACCGGCTGCCTCGCCTTCTCCCCACACCAGATTGGTAAGGGGGGGGGGTATTTCTGTGGGGCTCAGGCAGCCCTGTTTAGGGAAGCTTTTAATGTTTGATGTGTTACTGTATTTTAATATTCTGTTGGAAGCAGCCCAGAGTGACTGCGGAAACCCAGCCAGATGGGCGGGGTATAAATAATAAATTATTATAATAATATTATTATTATTGGGCAGTGTGAAAAACAGCCTGCAAACGACTGCTAGCTGTGATAGCTAAGGGGCACCTCAAAGTTTCAGAGCTGCTTCTCTCCTACATTGGCTCCCAGCATGTTTCCAAGCACAATTCAAAGTGTTGGTGCTGACTTTGAAAACCCTAAACAGCCTCGGCCCAGGATACCTGAAGGAGCGTTTCCACCCCCATTGTTTGGCCCAGACACTGAGGTCCAGCTCCAAGGGCCTTCTGGCGGTTCCCTCCCTGCGAGAAGTGGGTTTACAGGGAACCAGGCAGAGGGCCTTCCCGGTGGTGGCGCCCACCCTGTGGAACGCCCTCCCATCAGATGTCAAGGAAATAAACAAGTATATGACATTTAGAAGACATCTGAAGGCAGCCCTGTTTAGGGAAGGTTTTAATGTTTGATGTTTAATCATATTTTTAATATTCTGTTGGAAGCCATCCAGGGTGGCTGGGGAAACTCAGCCAGATCGGCAGAATATAAATAATAAATTATCATTATTAAATTATGTTATTATTATTAGTTTCTGGGGAGAAAAGGGGGAGGTGGTCGTCATTTTCATACTCCCCGTTTTCTGAAAGCAGGACCTTCTGGTCTGACCCCAGGCACTGAAGACTGCCAGAGACACACTCGTGTAAAAAATGGAGACCCTGGTGTCGGTTTTTTATTTTGATAACATAGAATCATAGAGTTGGATGGGACCCTGAGGGTCATCCAATCCAACCCCCTGCAATGCAGGAATCGCAGCTGAAGCATCCATAGCAGATGACCACCCAACCTCTGCTTAAAAACCTCCAAGGAAGGAGAATCCACAACCTTCTGAGGGAGACCGTTTCACTGTTGAGCAGCTCTTGGCCTCAGAAAGTTGTTCCTGATCTTCTTGCCTCTTGCCCCACCTTCTGTGTTCCCCCAGGGATCAAGCAGATCTCGCCTCACCAGATGACGACCGCAGGCCCTGTCCTTGGAGAGGAGAGAAACTCAGACAAGTTCTTTGATTCGCTCGACCACGTCATTGATTTCCACGGGCATATTATCGGCATGGGCCTCTCCCCTGACCACAGGTAAGGAGGCGGGGGAGGTGCCAACCATATGGAAGGAGGAGGAGGAAGGGGGAAATCTCCGAATAGTAGGAGGCAGCAGGGTTCTTTTGTGGGCAGGAATTCCCCAGGTGTCTTCCCCGTAAGCTCCAGGTAAAGGAGGGTTGGGTGGCAGGGATGAGAAAGCCCTGAGGCTGTGGGTGGATATGGAGCCTTAGCTCTTGCAGAAGACCCCCCCACCCCCATTTGTCTCCAGAAGGCCCAGGGAAGTTCGGTCCCCAGTGGTATCTGGGAAGGACCCTGCCTTGTTTCACACCCTGAAAATTGAATTGAATTTTATTATTACGGTCGCAGACCAGTTCCGGCTCACTTACAATATCAGGAAAATCATAAAACACAACAGGAATACATTGAATTGCAATTGGGTATAACAGAGACAATTCAGATATAGCAGCAATTAAAAATATATATTGATCACTAAAATATAACCTAAACTTGTCGTTTAAAACCTTAATCATTTTGGTAGTACAGCTTGTTCCCTAAGTTTTATGGCAGACGCACGGAATTTGGATCTCTAGATCCTTGTCCTCTACCAGGAGTTTTAGACAGACTCACTGGAGAATGTGGTCTTTGGAAGTTTAAAAGGGAAAATCCACTCATCCTTTTAAACGGTTGGGAGATTCAGGACAGATTGAAGGAAGTCCTTCTTCACACAGCGCCTAGTGAACCTGTGGAACTCCCTCCCACTGGAAGCAGGGTTGCCCACCGGCCTGGTTGGCTTCAAGAGAGGATTAGGCAAATTCGTGGAAGAGGAGAGGGCTGTCAGTGGCTCTGCTCTGCCTCCACAGAGGCAGCCGTGCTTCTGAAGACCAGTTCCTGGAAACCCCCAGGAGGGGAGAGGGCTGCTCTTGCACTCGGATCCTGCTCGCGGGTTTCCCTCTGGGGCATCTGGTTGGCCACTGTGAGAACAGGATGCTGGACAAGATTGGGCCCCCTTTGGCCTGATCCTGCAGGCTCTCCCTACATTCTTAGTCATGGAAGGCGATCTACTGGGGAGCAGCTTGCCAGAAAAGACAGCCCAGTCTCCAAGGGGGGGCACCCTCCCTGTGTCAGGTGCAGAAGCCTCTTCAGAGTGACAAGAACTTTAAGGAGCCCCCCTCATCACCGCCTGTGCTGCTCACAGTCCTGAGCTTTAGCTATTCTTGGCTGAATGGATGAAGCTGCCTTATCTCGAGGGTCCATCTAGCCTTGTATCGCCTGCCCCAATTGGCAGCAGCACCTCTTCAGGATTGGGGGCAGAGAAAGGTCTTCTTCCCCCCTTAACTGCTCCCTTTCCTGGGTCATGCGGAGGCAAGCGGGGGGGGGGGAGCTCCAGTGAACCACCCTCTTCCAGCGTGGTGTAGTGGTTAAGAGCGGTGGACTCATAATCTGGTGAACCAGGTTCGCTTCCCCGCTCCTCCACATGCAGCTGCTGGGTGACCCTGGGCCAGTCACACTTCTCTGAAGTCTCTCAGCCCCACTCACCTCACAGAGTGTTTGCTGTGGGGCAGGAAGGGAAAAGGAGATTGTTAGCCGCTTTGAGACTCCTTCAGGTAGTGATAAAGCTGGGTATCAAATCTAAACTCTTCTTCTTCTTCTCCTCCTCCTCCTCCTCCTCCTCCTCCTCCTCCTCCTCCTCCTCCCTGCCTCGCCTGCAGGTACTTGTATGTGAACAGCCGGGCCTGGCCCCAGGACTCTGTCATTTCTGACCCTTTGCACCCGCCCCCCATCTCTGAGGAAATTGACCTCCACGTGGTGGACCTCAAGACCATGACGGAGGCCCAGGGACCCCTGCGAGGCCACCGGGCGCACACTCCCAGCAACGACTTCTTCTTCATATTCTTGGATGTCAGCAGAGACTTCGTGGCCAGGTGAGCTGCAGGAGGAGCTGGTCAGAGACCTTTGGTCTGTGGGGTGGAGTGGGGGTCCGAACAGCACTTCCCTGCTGTTTCAGTCTTTCGCTCTGCCGCCCTCCCCTCAACCTGAATGCCCTTCCTCACCGCAGTGGCCTGCAGGCCGTTGCGAGAACCAGCAGCGGGGAACTCCAGTCTGGCATCTGAGCCCCAGCCTGGTGGACCCGCTTTGCTGAAAGTGACTGGCCTTTGGCTGACCCTCAATGCATCTCTCTCAATGCAGGCTGCGGCTACAGAGCTCGTTGCAACAGCTTTTGTGGATGCCTTAAAGAAAGAAAGAATTGTTGGATTTAGTCCTCATAATCACAAGATTTTGAGGCTGAGAACATCAATAACCGAAAGGGCTGTCTCTTCTCTTGAGCAAAGGAGGGGAGGAGCTTCCTGCAATCTGGGACAGATACTTGTATAAATTAAATCAGGATATTGATTGATTGATTGATTGATTGCCTTCCCTTCACCGCAAGATCCCAGTGCAGGGTACAGCATTATACTGGAGTAGGAAAATAATGCCAAGATATTTCACATCTGGCAACCAATGCCCCACTTTTGTTATAGACAGTACAGTATATGAGTAGACAAGTCTAAAAAGCCCAGGACACAAATTTTCACAGCCCTCTAGCGGCTCTGGTACCTCATTTACCAGAGGTTAGGTACAGTCGTACCTTGGTTGACAAACACCTTGCGGGTCGAATGTTTTGGCTCCTGAATGCCGCAAACCCAGAAGTGAGTGTTTCAGTTTGCGAACTATTTTTGGAAGTTGAACGTCTGACGGGGCTTCCATGGCTTCCAATTGGCTGCAGGAGCTTCCTGAAGCCAATCAGAAGCTACGCTTTGGTTTCCAAATGTTTTGGAAGTCGAACAGACTTCCAGAACAGATTCCATTTGACTTCCAAGGTACGACTGTATTTAGCATTAACTGTGGAAGTGTAAGGAACGCGGGTGGCGCTGTGGGTTAAACCATAGAGCCTGGGGCTTGCCGATCAGAAGATCGGCAGTTCAAATCCCTGCGACGGGGTGAACTCCTGTTGCTCAGTCCCTGCTCCTGCCAACCTAGCAGTTCGAAAGTGCAAGTAGATAAATAGGTACCACTCCGGCGGGAAGGTAAACGGCGTTTCTGTGCACTGCTCTGGTTCGCCAGAAGCGGCTTAGTCATGCTGGCCACATGACCCGGAAGCTGTACGCCGGCTCCCTCGGCCAGTAAAGCAAGATGAGTGCCGCAACCCCAGGGTCAGCCACGACTGGACCTAATGGTCAGGGGTCTCTTAACCTTTTTATGGAAGTGTATACTTCATTTTGAACAAGCAAAGGTTTTTGATTTATATTTTGCTCTAGGAGTCTTCATTTGGTCGGACTCGAGTATACAATTGCAGAATTGATGCTAAATACTTTACTTCTGGTCAGTGAGCCTACGCAGCTGCTGGAAGGCTGTGAAATATTATGTCCCAGGCTTTTTAGACTCATCTAAAAATGTACTATCTGAAACCCAAGGAGTGCATTGGTTACCAGATGTGAAAAATATGGGCATTATTTTCAGCTCTCCTACCCCACTATTAAAAACACCTTGCAACCATAAAAACAAGGTGGATCCTCGTTGCAAGCAAGATTTACCTGCCCCTGTAGTAAAGGCCATTTGCCAGACCTAGTACCAGCCACTTACTAATAATACTGAGGACTAGAATCTTGATGTCTTCTGCAGCCACTCAGTGGCAACAGCCTCTGCAGCAGAAGGCAAGTCCCCGCTTTGTTACGACCGTTCTCTCTCGTATCCCTCGCAGTGGGGCGGAGGATCACCACGGCTACGTCTGGGACCGGCACTACGGGATCTGCTTGGCCAAGCTGCAGCACAGCGACGTGGTCAACTCGGTGGCCTTCAGCCCCGTGGAACAGGAACTCTTGCTGACGGCCAGCGACGACGGGGCCATCAAAGTGTGGCGCTCCCCCCGCACCGTGAGGCTCCTTCAGGCTGAGAAGCCGCGGCCACAAAAGCTCTCCTTCTCTTGGGTCACGAACCGGAGGAGGTGAACTGAACCGTTGTGGCCCTGCAACCTGCAAGGTCACCGTGTCTGCTGGCTGCGGCCGGGCTCCCTCGTGAAAAACCCTGCTGTAGACAGACAGTGGGCCAGTGGCCTGGGGTGAGATCAGAAGGGGGTTCTGGAGTTTTCGGGGTGGGGTTCGCTGGCTAAGAGGGGAAACCCGTTCGGCTGCAGTTGCCCTGGGCTCAAAATGGTTAGGGGTGTAGGTTTTGACACCCAGGGCTGCCTCAGCACAGCTGTGTGCTTCCACCACTGGGGTCCGTTCAAAATGGCTTCTTCATGAGAACCAGGAAGTGACCTCTCCAGACACCGGAACAACACTTCTTTTCTTATCTCTGTGGCTGCAATCACCATTAGGCAGTTGAATGCACATGCGTACTCTGTTTGTTTCCATTGCTCCCACCACCACCACCCTCTGCACGGCCCGGGCACTGGCAACCCACGCTATGGCACTGCTTCTCAGTTAAGGCAACTATGGCAGAGCCCTGGGGAAATCGCAAGAGGGCACAGTATTAACATGTCACACCAGAAACCTCCAAGCCCCTGTCTCCTGCCACCCAAACGCTGATCTCCTTCTGTTTCCATGGGCAGAAACAGAAACGTTTCCACAGTGCTCCTGTTCTACAGCCGATCATGAAATAGTGCCCTGGCCGAGCCCCTCCTCTCATCTCTAGGTAGATTGAAAAACACCTTTAACTTATTATTTTCCCTTGGCACCTGGACCCTACGATCTGGCAGGTTTGTGTTTTAGCCAGGAATCAGTCCGTGGGGAAGCCTCGCACTCCGGAGAGTCCTGGGTCCCTGGCTCTGCCCAGTAAGCCAATCGGAAACATGCCTTTGGCTGTTGCTGGGCTGAGCCGCCACCTGCTCCTCGTTCCCCCCTAGTTGCAGAACTTCTGCAACCAGGGCGGCGCTCACCCTGGTTTGATCACCCTGGTTGCAGAAGCTCTTTGCTTTTGTCCAGAGCACTCCCAAACACCCACTTTGCCTTTACACGGAGGCCAGGAGGGAAAGAGAGAGTTGCCGAGCCGGGGGGGGGGGCAGGCAAGCACAGTGCCAAATGGGGAGGGAATTTGAGGATTAGATTTTCCTTTTTCCTAGCTGCCAAGTCCCTACTTGCCAGTTCGGATGTATCTCTGGGTGCCCCATCTGGCTTCCTTTCACCACTTGAAAGCTTGCGTGGAAATAAAGCAGCCTCTCCACAGACCTCTCTCCTGGGTGTACCTTTTGGGCACTTCCCTGCTTCCTGCGGCATCCGTGGAAACGTGGGGCTTCTGTTTCCAAAGTTGTAGCAAGACAGGGCTGCTGAGCCATTAGCAGAGATCAGTGGAGCCATTTAAAAATAGATTTCAGAAGCCTGGGAGCTTGGAGGGCGGGGATGGCGGGTCAGGGCAGGGAAAGGAGCTATAAAGGAAGAACAGAAATAAAGGCTGGTTGGTTGGTTCTTGTAAGTCCTGAAGAACAGGGCGGGAGAGAGACTGGCAGATATTGGTCCAATACTGTATTAATTGCAGAGTCTGGCTCTCCTTTTAAGAATGTGGCAAAGACTTTTCCATGACGTTGCCAGAGGATGCACTTTGAAAAACCCACACAAAAGTTTTGCATGGATCAAAGAATTGGAAAACTGGCATAATTACAAGTAATGGCAGAGACTGTTCCCGCTGGATACTTGGATCCAGGTTTTGGGTTTTTTCTAGAGAAAGAGGTGGTGGAACTTACTGAGCACCCACCCAAAGTTGTTGAGCCCCAGACGCTGTGACGCCCCCTTGGCACACGGCCCCAAGAGCTGGTGGAACGCACCAAAGAGGTGCTGGAACTCTGTTCCGGTGAGTTCCAGCTGAAGAAAAAGCCCTGCTTAGAACCACAGAATTGTCAAGTTGGAAGGAAGCCCAAGGCTCAGCTGGTCCAGCCTCCTGCCATGCAGGAATTCTGTGAAGAATATTTAATGTGGGGTGTATATGAAATACGAAAGAAGACTCTCAAACAGCAACAAAAGCCCCATTCAGTTTTTTAAAAGAACAGTTTAAGCAGTTCCAACAAGGGAAAGCATTGGCCCTCTCTGTCACGGTCCAGTTCACGGGCGATCGAAGTCCCGGCAGGGGACATCAGGACCGGGGGCAAGATGGCGGGGTGGGAGCAGGAACGGGGGTCCAGGAGTCAGGAAGCCAAGGGTCTGAGAATCAAGAACCAAGGAGTCAAACACAGCAAGGCAGGGAACGAGTTGCTGTGGCAATGAGCGGAAGGGAAATGCTGACCTTATAACCCTTCCCAGCTCTTGCCACCAGGTGCTGTGAGTTACCAATCGGCCTCACCTGTGAGACCGCGCCTTGCCTCTCCAGAACAAACTTGGGAAGGCCCCAGTCCTGCAAAGTCCTGCTGGTCACAGGGTCTGGCTCCTGCACGCACACCTGACACACTCTCTGCTTTGCAGCTGGTGCTGCAGCCGGGAGGTGTAGATTGACTGCAGGTGCAAAGATCATAGAATTGTAAAGGGACCACAAGGGACCATCTAGTCTAAACCCCTGCTCAGCAGGTGCAAAGCTAGCGGGAGGGAGGGGTAGTTGCAGATGGCAAGAGGGCGGGTGGGTCTCCTCTGACTCCTCTGATTTTGGCTTTAGGTGTGATCTTTGAAACACAACCCCCTGTGTCAGTTGTGGACCTAATGTATAAATAAATATCTTGCAGTAAGAGCTGATCAGCCGTGGGATGGAAAGTGGTGGACATTCCTTCCTTCCTTGGAGGTTGGATGGCCGTCTGTCAGAGATGCTTGGATTGAGATTCCTGCATTGCAGGGGCTGGACCAAATGATCTTCAGGGTTTCTTCCAACTCAACAAATTCCATGATTCTTTCCAAAAAAGGGTGCATGTTCAGTTTTAAGTGTTCAGGGTGAGAGTGAATTTCGAGCAGCAAGTACGAGAGGCTGGCATTTTAAATATTTTGAGTGTGACTAAATACAACCTATCAGCACTTAAGAATACAAAAAAAACCCCACATCTTTTTTGAGCGAGTTCTGCTTGTCTTGATGTTAGTCCTTATGTGTGAATAAAAGAAGGAAATTGAGAAGTGGAAGTCTGAGATTGCAGCTTTCTGAGAATGCAGGTGCACGTCAGAACCGAGGGCGATTGCAGCAGTTTTTGCATCCTGAAGTTTAAAGTTGGAATTCCCCCCCCCCCCGTAGAAAAGCCCACAGAAGCTGCGCAGCCTTTAAAGAGCGCACGGCTTTTGCGTGCTTTTGCAGAAGGTGGGGGTATTCCCCCATCTCCCGCAAAAGCCCACAGGAGGGAGAAGGGACTGACTCAGCCAGTCAGTCCCTTCTCCCTCCTTGGGGAAAAGCCCCCAAGAGCAGTGCGCTCTTTAAAGGCTGCGCAGCTCCTGCGGACTTTTCTAGGAGGTGGGGGAATCCCCCCATCTCCCGCAAAAGCCCACAGGAGCCGCGCACCCTTTAAAGAGCGTGCGGCTCCTGCGGGCTTTTCAACCGAGCTTGTGGGGCTGGCGGTGGGGGGAAGCCTCAAAGACCAGAATCTCCTGGCTTCGCGTTGCTGTCGCTGAAGCCACGGAGCCTGCATTCGCTCCATAGGACGCACACACATTCCCCCTTAATTTTTGAAGGGGGAAAAGTGCATCCTATAGAGCGAAAAATATGGTATATTGTTGACATGGCTTGTTTTCATATTATGGGAGCACTTCTCAGGATTATGGTAGCCACAAAAGTCTTTACGTTAGGAAACATTCCATTATCTGGAACGCACCAGAGGCTTTTATTCATTTGTTTAGGAGGTATAAACAATGCTGAGGTATAAACAATTTGCAAACCAGACTTGATCCAAATGTTCCATCTCTTCCTCCAGAACCAAAACCAGAACCAGTTTCAATCCATGTGCAAACACTCAAGGTTTATGGCGTCATTCTGTACTTTGGTGCTATGGTTGCAGTCCTTGATGCAGCCACCTTGGAGTAACCACCAAGGAACTTAGTGGAACTTACTTCTGAGTAGGCAAGGATAGCCTTGCCCTGTTAAAAATAACAACAAAAATGGGGTTGAAAGAAAAATTGCATTCGGCTTGCACTGTGGGTCTTGAAACTCTGCCTTCGATGAAATTGGGACCAGTTTCGTGGCAGGCAAACCATGCCCCTCTGTACCAAACTTTTGTGTGCTGGGGGCCCTCAGCTCTGCCTCCCATGAGCTGCCCTGCCTCCCCACAAAGTCCAGCAATCACTGGTGCTTTGCTGCGCTTGCCCACATAAAATAATAATAATAATTTATTATTTATACCCCGCCCATCTGACTGGGTTTCCCCAGCCACTCTGGGTGGCTCCAACCAAATATCAAAAACAGGATTCTTTTAAAAGTAAAATAGTTGTTTATTTCCTTGACATCTGCTGGGAGGGCATTCCACAGGGCAGGCGCCACCACCGAGAAGGCCCTCTGCCTGTTTCCCTGTAACCTCACTTCTCACAGCGAGGGAACTGCCAGAAGGGCCTCAGAGCTGGACCTCAGTTTCCAGACAGAACAATGGGGGTGGAGACGCTCCTTCAGGTATACAGGACCGAGGATCACAGTCTCACAGAATGGTAGAGTTAGAAGGGACCCTGGGGGTCATCTAGACCAACCCCCTGCAATGCAGGAATCCTTTACCCAAAGTGGGACTCACAACCCTGAGATTAAGAGTCTCCTGCTCTGTCAGCTGAGCTACATTCCCTGACTGGGAATCGAACCTGGGCTGCGGCAGTGAGAGCACTGAATCCTAACCACTAGGCAACCCGCAGGTGATGGTCTCTGCCTGCGGGGGAAGCAGATACTCTCTCACCTCACCTCCCTCTCCCTCCAGGCTGGAACAGGGGGCGGGTGCTGAGATGATTTACAGCCACGAGTCAAGCAGGAATCGAGCCTCCCTTCCTGAGTTTGTGCTCGCTATCAAGTCTCAGGAGATCTGGGACAGGTGTATAAAGGAAAAAAACAGCTTGCAGCTGCATGAACACTGCAGGCTCAGCCTGGGTTGCAGCTGCTGCGCTGGATTGAGTTCCGCTCCGTTTTGCAGGGCTAACGGCTGGCCAGTTGGCTTCCTGCTCCATTTCTAGGGGCTGTTGCTGGTCCTGCATTTTGGCCAGGAAGGACACCCCTCCCCAGAGAGGCTTTTGGAACTGCAGTCTGCCAGGGAAGGTCCTTAAGGAGCCCAAATACATGGAGAAGTCTAGCAGCAGCAGGAGGAGGAGGATTACAGCAGTGCCGCTACCCTTAACCCAAACTGGCAGGAATGAGAGTGGCCAGTCCCTCACCTCTTTTTATTAATGCCCCCAGACACCCCTCCCACTTCATCTCCTTTCAAAAGCCAGACCAGGCAAAGCAGGGAGGGTTTCTCACACAAATATCCAAGTTGCACCTTTCCTCCCTTCCCCATCTATGCAGCCATTCCCCAGCTGCTGCCCAGCCCAGTGCCAGCTTTCTCAGAGCAACCATCCTTGCAAAACTGCAAAGGAGGTTGAGCCAGGAAAATGCCAACAAGTCAGGGCGAGGAAGTCTCAGAGGTGGCATCGTTCAGTTGCCCCGTGTGCAGCCGGGCTAAGCTTGGCCTGAAAGCCTCCTCCCTGTTTTGCTTTAGAAGCAGAGTGGGGCCTTGAGCAAGGGCAAGCGCAACTCCTTTCTCAGGGCAGCAACTAGCTGACTGGGGTTAGGGACTGACAAGCTGCAGCCGTCCACATGCTGCTAGCCCCCCCCCCCGTTTCCTACCCCCCTGAACCGCCAGGTGTAGGAAGCCTGGCTCTTTTCACCCTCCCTTTCCAATGATTCAGCACTTAGCGACTCCTTGCCCCAGAGCATGCACAGAGAAACACCCACATTGGTTAATCACATACCCTCCAAAGTGTCCCTATTTTCCTTTCTCTCTCTTTTTTAAAAAAATTCATTTTTATTCAATTTTCCACTTTAACAATCCAATCAAATCACATTAAATATTCCAGATTAGACATATACGTATCAAATAATCCAAATATTCTGCCAAATTATAAATTTTTTAGGAGGACTTCCCATGCTTCAAGTTCGGAGGGCTCTGATCATCTCATACTTCTACTGCTTTTCATAGTCTCTTCCAGTGGTTCCTCTAATTCTTTCTGTTGTTCACCTTCCTTCTTTCACGGCCTCTGAGTTGTTCCCACAAGCGAGTTGAAACAAGCAATGATATGTTTCTGTGTGGAGTTCATGTCTATGATTCCCCTCTATATGTTTGCAGCATCTCAGCCGCCATCTTCACTCAGTTCCGATCAAATCAAGTCTAAGCGTCTGCTCATTATTTTTGCCAGACCGGTTGCATCAAACATTAGCCTTTCCAGGGGAGGTTTACGAAATCAAACTGGAAATACAAATATAATGACATATTAAAGCCTCACCTCCCCCTTTGGCTATTTGTAATTCTGCAGCTCAGTCTTGACTTCCATCGTGGCGGATTTCCAAATTAAAAGGGCAACACAACTCCTACACAAATTCTAGGAAACCCTCCAAAGTTTTTTAACATCTCTCCAGCAGCTAATGAGATCCTGCTTCTGTCTAATATCAACAAATTGGAATCTCTTTTATCCTCTTCCAAGCAAATCAAAGATCAAAAGCCTTAATTATATAATATTGTTATTTCCACACAGTTTATAGTTTTTTAGAGCCATATTTATGTCAACAAATACAAAACTTTCCAGGCTCGCTTGGTTAATGTAAACGGGGGGCAGGGTTTGCCGAATATTATATTGAAGCAAAGTACAATAGTAAGAGAGGCTTAATCCCCCCCCCTTTCCATTCCATTCCAACATACCAACTTAGATGTTAATCCTTCTTCCACTCAGTCTTTTTTTTTGGCACCTCAGTGGCTGGCTTAATTGGCAGAGTAATTGCTCCCTCCTCGCTCGAAGCATGTCCAAAACCTAATCCAATTTTTCATCTTAAGAAATGGAACTTGATTCGCTTGCAGAGACAGCGTCCAGGAGAGCCAGACTCTCTTGGGGGCTTTCCATCCAGTGCCCCCAGCCCCTCCTTCCTTACGAAATTGGGGCTGGTTTGTTGGGTATCTGCAGATGAGACTGTGTCTTCCCGTACCCTGGGAAGATTTTGGGAGGCTGATTACTCCCATCTCAGCCATCTTCTGTGGCGCCTCAAGCGGAAGTCGAAGTATCCCTATTTTCCAGGGACTGTCCCAGTTTCTGATTTGATTCCGAAATGTCCTGCTTGTCCTCAATAGGACATCCCTATTTTCATCGGAGAAATGTTGGAGGGGGTGGGAATAGGAAAAAATTCTGAATCAGACCAAATGGCAGAAAATCCCATTCAGCTTTAAACCCATGGGTTTTCCAGGGGGCGGGGACGGCAGGGAAAACAAAGGTTTGGATAAGTCCTACATCTTACATAAAACATTGGTAACCTCCAATATATGAACCTGTACATCATATTATGGTGAGCATACTTCTCCCCTCCCCATTTTTTATTCTCACTACAACCCCGTGAAGTAGACTTTGCTGGGGGAGAAAGAGGGAGAGATTCTTCAGGGAGATTCACGAGGTTTGAACTGGGGTTTCCCCAGTCTTAGCCTGAGACTCCAACCCCACACTTGGGGGCCTCATTACTGCATGTCTGGGTTGGTTGGTTGTGGGTGCTTTTTAAAGAAGATTACAGACAAGTAAGTGAAAGGTATAATCATCAGTAGTGCAGAACAAGAAGTGTGGTTCACCTGATTTACAAGATATCCAGAAACATACATCTATAACTGAACACATCAGAGACACCGGAGTACCAATAATAAAACGCTCTATATTACATCATGGAAAAAAATTACACCAATTAAATGTTACTTATCCCAAATTTCTTGAGAGACTTGTGGAAGGGACAAAAGTAGATTTTCCTTTTTTTTCATGTATTCAAGAAAATACCACCAAACGGAGACAAAAGCGGTTGCCTTTGTTTTGACTTTCAAAAATCGAATGTGCCGCTAGGTTTTTCATGTAATGCGATGGTCCATATATTATCCACCATAATGAGGTGTTAATTTCAGGCAGTGTTTTCCATCTTTGGGCAATCGACAGTCCTGCAGCAATAATAAAGTAATTCAACAAATCTTTTGATTTAGCATTTTTATTCTCTGCTAATGGTAATAGTAATAATAATAATAATAATAATAATAATAATAACAACAACAACAACAACAACAACAACAACAACTTGGGCAAGAACAACATTTTCTTTTGGGATCTTACTGATTTCACCAAAAACCCTCTGTCAAAACTGCTGCACCACTGTGCAGTTCCACCAAAGGTGGTGGTAGGTGCCCTTCACGCCACAATTCCTCCAGCCATCCAGAGATGCACTCAAGGACATTGCTGTGTTTGTGTTGAAGGTACTCGATTATCTCTTTAGACCAGGCTTCCTCAAACTCGGCCCTCCAGATGTTTTGAGACTACAATTCCCATCATCCCTGACCACTGGTCCTGCTAGCTAGGGATCATGGGAGTTGTAGGCCAAAAACATCTGGAGGGCTGAGTTTGAGGAAGCCTGCTTTAGACCTTCTGCATTCCCCATTCTGCCCCAGGGGCTTCAACATTCTGGGCACGTTCTTAATACAGTCCAAGGAAGCAGATCCTCCTCCACCTTATCCTATTGCTCAACATCCTCTTCATGCTCAGGGTTGATCCAAACATCCTCTGGTCCCTCTGCTTTCCCTTGGGGAAAACCGCTCTTTAGAGCTCTGTTGGAACAAACAGCAATCTGGGTTTTCTACAGCTTGATGTTTGCTCCGATCTAGAGCTAAAGAATGGGTTTTCCCTGGGAAAGGAGGGGGGCAGGGGGGAAACTGCTTGGACCCATGCTTTCTTGGCATGGGACAAGTGTGGACAATCCCTCATGTAGTTTGAAGGGGTCCTGAGGGTCATCTAGTCCAACCCCCTGCAATGATGGATAGATAGATATAGATATAGATAGATAGATAGATATAGATAGATAGATAGATAGATAGATAGATAGATAGATAGATAGATAGATATAGATAGATAATGATGATGATAGATAGATAGATGATAGATAGATAGATAGATAGATAGATAGATAGATAGATAGATAGATGATAGATAGATAGATAGACAATTATCTTTATTGTCATTGTCCCATGCAGAACAATGAAATTGAAAAACTACATAAAACTACATAAAAACTACATAAAACATTCTAAAACCCCTAAAAACCCTAAAACCCCATTTTAAAATACACTATACTATAGAGAGCAGAATCTCAACTGAAGCATCCTGGTCAGGTGGCCACCCAGCCTCAGCTTGGAGACCTCCAAGGACGGAGAGTCCACCACCTTCCACCACTTTGACTGCCTTGACATCTTGGGCTATCCATCAATGCATATAACAGCGTAACTTTCCTACTACATCAGGGAAGGATGGCATGCACTGGAGGAAGGCAGCACAAGGGGGATCTCCTACCCAAAGATGGGTCCCATCTAAAACTCCCCTTGGACCAGTTCCTCACTGGGCTTGCTCTCAAACCCGTCTCCGTAAACTGCAATGACCCGAACAGCGGCCACCTTCTTCAGAGAACGTTTGGGGAGCAAACAGCTCTCAACTTTCTCTCCTGTTCTCTGCTCTTTCCATGTGCCGTCTGCTCTTCTCCTGAGCTGCACCTTGTACTCTTTTATCACGATGCCGGCTGCAACGAAGCTGGGGCTGCCCCACGTGACCTGGAGCTGGCTGCTGAAGCAGGAACTTCTAGGCCTCAGGGCTGGTTTCCCTGGGGGGCTTGAATGGCAGGTGGTCACCACTCTGCTCACATCACTGAATGGACTGAGGCCTGTTTTGGTCTCTGCAGCATATCTAAATTCATATTTTGTTTCTGGCTCCAGTCTTGTGACCCAAAACTTTTCCTGACTGCCTTTTACATGTGCAAACATCCATTTTTCCTCCCCCAGAACTCTGTGCTGGACATAATATCCCGAGATCACCCCTTTCTCAGACTCTGCCGGCTTAAATGTCAGCTGGAACCGGTCCCAGGAGACAGCATCCGCCAGCAGAGGGCGAGGTTTAGAGAGAAGGTCTAATTTGGTTCCTTCCAGAGACCCACTTTGGTATCGGATGATCACGGCACCTGGATCACTCTTATCGGCCTGCGAGGTCACCACAAACTGAGCCTCCCCAGGCTGAGAAAACAGAGAGTATTCTGCAAATACCATGGCTGCCTTCTGGACTCTCTTTAATAGGTCTTCGTCCTCAAACCACGGAGCAAAGCTCTTGTCTCCTGCAGAAGTCTCTGGCTTGAGTTCGGATACTTGATCCAAGGCTGCATTTAACTTCTCCAAGTAGGGCTCCTTCGCTTGCAATGAGGTGAACGTAAATGCAAGGACGATGTCAATTTTGTGATCGAGCACCCTCTTCACCACGTTATCCTGGGAGGATACCTTCCCCTTTGACAAGCCCAGGAAGAAGTTGACGTAATAGATCTCTCGGAATTTCAGATCCAGGAATTTGTGGAGCCACTGGCTTCTGAACGCCGACTGCTGGTGCTTCCTCACGGTGTCCCCCAAGGCAGCTTCTTGCGCTGCTCCGGCACGAATCGCAGGCAAGAGCCCTGCCACCTGCTTCTGCAAAGCCCGCCTGTACTGCCAGCACAGATCTTGGAACTGCAGGATTTTCTTATGGATTTCTGGGAAGACGGTGGCAGTTGGCTCCTCCAGGAGGTCGTTGCACCTCCTGTCAACTTCCTCCAGCTGCTCCAGAGTTTCCTCGATGTCAGAGATCAGCTTAGAGCTGACCTGACGCACGAGTCTTGCAGCCTTGGACTCCAGCCTGTTCAGTGGGTACAGCCAGACCTTCACAGGCACTGCCTTCTCCCCTTGGTCACCCAGCATTTTGGGGAGGCTGGAATAGACTTTCAAGGCTTCCTCGTAGCTGGTTGGGTTGCTTTCTAGCGCAATGTCCCCATGGAAGGTACAGCTGAATTTTTCAGCCACAGCCTCTTTCTCACCTTTCAGCTTAGTCTCTGCCTCTCCTTGGCAAACCAGAGGAACTTTGGCCACCATCACGTGGAGTTTGGCTTGAATATCTCGGACACTCGCGGAGGAAGAAGACATTTGGTCAAACACAAAGAAGGCGTGGGCTCCATACAGGATGCCAACGACCACGTGGGTGCTCAGCCCTTCGCTGAAGACCTCTGGGTAAGTGATATGTTGCAGCCCCATATGGCGCATGGTCAGCTGCTCAAAATGTGTGGTGGCCGAGTACTGGAGGGTTATTCGGACCTGGCGTGTGGACTTCCGGGCATCCAAGAGAAATTTGGCTGATCCGTCCACCTTGACCAGCCCTGCCAAGAAACTGGCCTTCAACGATCCTGAGACATTCAGTGCATGGGTTTTGTGTAAGATCATGTCGTATTCAACGACTTGCGTTGCGGTGTTGGGCTGTGGCCGCACATCAATGTTCTCCTTCAGCACCCCTGGATCCCACAAAGTGATGCCTGCAATTGAACAGAGACACAGCGAGAGGTCAGTGCAATGGGATGTGGAATTGCATGTGAAATATTGTATGCTCTGTTATGCGCAATCCCTTCGCCAATGTGTATCCAGACAGCTCTATTGCGGTTGCAAAAGAATATGACAACCCACATCTTCCTAGGTTTGGCTACTGGGAGACAATAAAGACTTATGCAACATAAGAACATCAGAAGAGCATCTGCTGGATCAGGCCAAAGGGGCCCATCTAGTCCAGGATCCTGTCCTCACGGTGGCTGACCAGATGCTAGATTTGGCTACGTGCTACCATCACTGATGGCAAGTGAAGTCCAATGGAGAGTGAGGGCAGTGTGATGTAAACGAGCATAAGAGTCTTGCTGGACCCTTCTAGTCCAGGATTCTGTTCTCACAGTACTGCCTCCATCTGTGATAATCGTCATGGCTAATAGCCATCAAGAGCCCTCTCCAGCTGTTTTGGTGCACAGCTCCAGCCAGTACAGCTGTATGATGCTGTGGGGCGGTTGGGAGTCACTGCCGGGTGAAAGGACGGAAAGCAATATAATAATAATTTATTATTTATACCCCGCCCATCTGGCTAGGTTTCCCCAGCCACTCTGGGCGGCTTCCAATCAAGTGTTAAAAACAATACAGCATTAAATATTAAAAACTTCCCTAAACAGGGCTGCCTTCAGATTTCTTTTATAGATAGGATAGCTGCTTGTTGCCTTCACATCTGCTGGAAGGGCGTTCCACAGGGTGGGCGCCACCACCGAGAAGGCCCTCTGTCTGGTTCCCTGTAACCTCACTTCTCACAATGAGGGAAGCGCCAGAAGGCCCTCGGTGCTGGACCTCAGTGTCCGGGCAGAAGGATGGAGGTGGAGACGCTCCTTAAGGTATACTAGACCAAGGCCGTTTAGGGCTTTAAAGGTCAGCACCAACACTTTGAATTGTGCTCGGAAATGTACTGGAAGTCGATGTAGGTCTTTCAGGACCGGTGTTATGTGGCCCCAGCGGCAAAATCAGTGACTGCACCCCTGATCTCTTCCCTGCCTTCCTGCACTTGAGGCTGAAAAGCAGAGGCTTCTGTTGAGGAGGAGGAAGAAAACTTTAGAGGAAGTGGAGAACAGGTTTGTGTCCGTTTGCATTTCTTGGTACAGAAAGTATTGATCTGATGTGTAGAGATCTTTCCTATTCTAATTAGTTCAAGGGGATATGGGAAGTTTCTCTGTGTGAAAGAAACAAGCAGAAGGTTCATGATGTTTGGGTTATTCCTTCAGAGAAGCAGAACTGTTATCTCTTTCTGTCACAGTCATGCTGACTATACAGTGGTACCTCAGGTTAAGAACTTAATTCGTTCTGGAGGTCTGTTCTTAACCTGAAACTGTTCTTAACCTGAAGCACCACTTTAGCTAATGGGGCCTCCCGCTGCCGCCGCTGTGCAATTTCTGTTCTCATCCTGAAGCAAAGTTCTTACCCCAAGTTACTATTTCTGGGTTAGCGGAGTCTGTAACCTGAAGCGTCTGTTACCCGAGGTACCACTGTAATCATAAGGCCAGAAGGAGCCTGGGTTTCACTCTTTTCTAGCTCTTCCTTCTGGTGTGGTGTTCTGTATGTAGTGTTAAGTTTTAATCTTATTATAAGTTATTGTAAGTTTAAGTTAAGTCTGCTGCAACTGGACTTCTTACGGGCAGTGCCAATCCTGAATGCATTTGTGACCATTTCGCTCAGTTGCCTTCAGTAACAGTAAAGCTCTGCTGGATGAAGTATTCATCGCCTCTGGTCTATTTTTTGGGAACCCTGCAACGTGTTTAAGCTTTTACTCTGCTAATTATACATTGGAGTTCTGCTCTGGATCAATAAGAGTAGAATTCCATGACAGTTTTGGCGCCTTCCAGAAAGTGGTATCACCACAACACCACAAACTGGAGATGAAATGTTGATGGCCAAATAAAATCCCAAGACTCTCCGGCCACCACCTTTGAGACCTTCTTAGAGGGTTTAAGAGGAAAGAGGGGTGCCACCCGCCACCACTACCCAGCCCCTATAATGGCTCATGGTGGTTTGCCAGAAAATCTCCTCTCTGGGCACTGGGAGAGGCAGAGGGATCGTCCATTTACCTGGGATGAGGTTGTCCCTTCGGCAGTCGTAGAGCATCCCCAGCTGGAACGGGCGGCCGAGAGCTGCCATCTCGATCACCTGCTCTTCTTCAGCCATTGCTTCACCCGGGTTGCTGCCTGGGCCCAAGGGTGGCTTTTCTGCAAGAGATGGGACAATAAAAGAATGGCAGGAGGTAAAGAAGCACAAGAGGAAAAGGTGGAGAAACCAAGTCCTCCTGGGAAGACTACCTGGCCATTCCTCTGACTCTTTCCCTCCATTACGTTGACCAAAAGTGGTTGAGGATTTTCCAGCTTCCAAGATTCACCTGGCTTTGCCCCTGATAGATCTGTGCTTTGCGCCACAGAGTAGCTAAAAGCCTAGCATGCTCCCTCTTCCATGTGACAGCCCTTGAGATATTTGAAGATGGCTGTCACGCCTCCTCTCAGTCTCCACTTTTCTCCATTGTGCCTTATTCCAAAAAGAAACAGGAGTTTGTCAGTTTGCATCTCTTGGTGCAGAAAGCATTGATCTGATGTGTAGAGATCTTTCCTATTCTACTTAATTCAAGAGGGTTCCGGGAGCTTCTCTGTGTTAAAGAAACAAGCAGAAGGTTCATGATGTTTGGGTTATTTCTTCCGAGAAGCTGAGTACAGCTGGCTTAAAATGGTTCTCTTATCTCTTCTGTCACGGTCATGCTGACTATAATAATAAGGCCAGAAGGAGCCTGGGTTTCACTTTCTCTTTCTATCGCTTTTCCTTCTGGCGTGGTGTTCTTTACATAGTATGCTTAGCATTAAGGTTTTAGTCTTATTATAAGTTATTGTAAGTTTAACTGGATTTCTGATGGACAGTGCCAATCCTGAATGCATTAGATTTGTGATCATGATGCTCATTTGCCTTCAGTAGCAGTGAAGCTCTGCTGGATGAAGTATTCTTTGCCTCTGGTCTATTCTTACTCTGCTAAGCATACATTGGAGTTCTGATCTGGATCAATATTGAGCAGAATTTCATGACAGAGTTCTGGGCAAGTGCCTGGAACCCCTGGAATCTCACACCGCTTGGAGACTGGGGTGGCGTGCAAAACTATCTTCGTATTTAAATCACCCTTTATTCATTCATAAGGACTGCGGTCTTACTGGGGGTCGCATGCAGAGGGTCCTAGATTAAATTCACGGCATTGCTGGGGGGGCTGCAACCCCAGGAAGCTTCTGCCAGTCCGTCCTGCACTCTGCTGAGCTCTATGGAGCAACTCAGTGCAGAGCAGCTTCCTGTGTGAGGGACTGGTTGGTCTCCTCTGGATGGGGGTAGCAGTGGGATCTCACTTCCTCTTAAGAAGCAGGTCCTCTCGGATAGACCCAGCCCTGCTGATGGAGTCTGAGGGGGCACCAGAGGGCCTTTTTTATCTGCTTGCACTGCTGTGCCAACTGCACCCTTCCTGGAAGAGAGAGGGATCTGGCCCCTGCAGGCAGGCATGCTGGCCAGATTAGAGCAGCAAAGTGTGCTCTGCAGAGGGCTGCCTTTGGAAATGGTCCAGAACGCAGTAGAACCCCATGTTGTTATCAGAGTCATTTTGCTAGCGGAGTTTCTAGACTGGTCGACATTAAAAGCCCAACAAGGAAACACGTCATATAAAAGCAAAGTTTTGATAGCTCAAGGATGGAAACATCAAGATTTGGGCAAAAAAAATGAGAGGCACAAATACAAGATGGGTGACACCTGGCTTGAGAGCAGTACATGTGAAAAGGATCTAGGAGTCTTGGTTGACTACAAACTTGACATGAGCCAACAGTGTGACGCGGCAGCTAAAAAAGCCAATGCAATTCTGGGCTGCATCAATAGGAGTATAGCATCTAGATCAAGGGAAGTAATAGTGCCACTGTATTCTGCTCTGGTCAGACCTCACCTGGAGTACTGTGTCCAGTTCTGGGCACCACAGTTCAAGAAGGACACTGACAAACTGGAACGTGTCCAGAGGAGGGCAACCCAAATGGTCAAAGGCCTGGAAACGATGCCTTATGAGGAACGGCTAAGGGAGCTGGGCATGTTTAGCCTGGAGAAGAGGAGGTTAAGGGGTGATATGATAGCCATGTTCAAATATATAAAAGGATGTCACATAGAGGAGGGAGAAAGGTTGTTTTCTGCTGCTCCAGAGAAGCGGACACGGAGCAATGGATCCAAACTACAAGAAAGAAGATTCCACCTAAACATTAGGAAGAACTTCCTGACAGTAAGAGCTGTTCGACAGTGGAATTTGCTGCCAAGAAGTGTGGTGGAGTCTCCTTCTTTGGAGGTCTTTAAGCAGAGGCTTGACAACCATATGTCAGGAGTGCTCTGATGGTGTTTCCTGCTTGGCAGGGGGTTGGACTTGATGGCCCTTGTGGTCTCTTCCAACTCTATGATTCTATGATTCTATGATTCTATGCTGACTATCGAGGAATGGCAAACGAAGATGGTAGAGTATGCAGAATTAGCCAGGCTGACCGGACGAATCTGTGAGCAGGACGACCAGACGTTCCAAAAAGCCTGGAAGAAATTTATAACTTACCTTGAGAAACACTGTTTATATATAAGAACACTGGCAGGTCTGAGAGAAACCTTACAACGTATAAATGATGGAGCATTCTATGTGAGATTATAGAAAGAACTATGTATAGCTATGAACAGTATGCTGATATAAATCAACATGTAAATATTATAGTGTGGAAACTAGAAAACCAGAAGAGGGGTAGGGAGGGAAGCGGTAAACCTGAGAGTTTTAGGTTACCAATATTGTAAGAATGTATAAATATATAATATTAAAAACAATAAAAACAATGGCAAAAAAATAAATAAAAGCAATCTCCCGTAATGAAAACATTCCCGTGGTCGCAACGCTGCCTGCAGCTGGGTGCGGGGAATTAACCATCCTAAACTGGGATTGCCCAAAGGAACAGAAAACCCCACAGTGGCTGCCTTGAGTTGTACCCTCCAACATTTCTCCAGTGAAAATTGGGATGTCCTAAGGAAAATCGGGACCTTCCAGGTCAAATCAGTAACTGGGTTGGCTCCTGTAAATTTGAGACTGTCCCTGGAAAATAGGGGCACTGGGAGGGTCTGCTGCCTTATACGTCAGGTGTCACCACACTGAAGGAAGTTCCTAATCTGTGCAACTGACTGAGAGGCGCTGTGAGAGCCGTCTTCAAATATCTGAAGGGCCTCACATGGAAAATGGAGCTGGCTTGTTTTCTGCTGCTCCAGAGGGTAGGGCTCGAATCCATGGATCCAAATTGCAAAAAAAGGAGATTCCGACTAAACGTTGGGAGTAACTGTCTGACTGTGAGAGTGTAACTCGGATGCGGCAGACTCTCCTCCCTTGCAGGTTTTTAAGCAGAGGTTGGGTGGCTGGTTAGGGATCCTTGAGCTGCGATTCTTACATTGCAAGGGGTTGGACTAGATGGCCCTTGGGGGTACCTTACCTCTCTACCATTCTACCATTCTGTGTGTCCAGTGCCACCGGCAGGTCCTCAGCCGCAGCCCGCAGTATTTTAATATTGGAAGCCGCCCAGAGTGGCTAGGGAAGTCCAGCCAGATGGGTGGGATATAAATAATAAATTATTATTATTATCATTATTATCATTATTATTATTATTAGGGTGTCTTTGAGGTTACCTCGTCCCAAGCTGTAGAGGACTTGCTGAGAGATGGAGGGAACTCGGCCTGTCACACTCCCATTGTCTCTCTCCCAAATAAAGGTCCTGCCCCAGGACTAATTTGGGGTCTGGATTATCAGCCTCATCCCTGCAGTGCCTGCAGCCGGGCCCCCAGGACTCCTTCAGGACCCTTCCCCAAAAAGGGAGTTTTAGTGATCAGACATTGTCAAGAAACAGTGGGTCCAAGGTGGGCTTCCTTAAGGGCAGTCAGTCAGTTCCTCCTCCAAGGAAGCCACACAGGCAGGTATGTTTGTCTTCCACTTTTCCTCGCAGGAGCTCAAGGTTCCCTGCATGGCCCCACCCTCCATATTATCCACACAAGACCCCCGTGAGGTGGGCTAGTCTGAGAGTTAGCCCCAGGGTCTTCCCCCCCCCCAGCTGGAACTTGGCAGAATTTAGTTCCGGTTCCTCTCCAGTGGAGAGAACAAAGGAGAGATTCATTTCTTTATCTAGAAAAATAGCCCTGGTTGTCCCCAAGATCACCCAGGGATCTTCACGGCGAAGTGGGTCTATTTGAACCCTGGTCTCTCCCAGGTCCTATTCCAACACGCTAACCACTAGGCCACCGTGTTTCCTCTGACCACAGGTATGCTCTGACAGCAGCCTGGACCCAGCCAGCCACACATGCAGGATCCCTGCCTAGCTTGAAGAAGCCAAGGGGGGGGTCAAGGGTTGAGAGAGGATGGGGTCAGCCACAACACTTGAAGGATCCTGTCTATGCTTATTCCTGCATCGCAGGGGGCTGGACTAGATGACCCTTGATGCCCCCATCCACCTCTATGATTCTATGTCATCAGCAGGAACAGCTGAAACAGACCCCGCAAAGGCAGGGCAGTGAATGAGATACCCTAGATGGACGTGTGAATTCTCAGCGTAATCCAGCCCTGGAGGAGCCCTGCTCCCTCTTTAACCTCGTAAATAAATGTGTTCATGGAGGTGTCAGAAAAACTGACGCCTCTGTGGATTGGACCAAAATTCAATCTAGTTCCAACAATTCTTTCTGCCAGCGACCAGCCAAAAGGACTTAATATATTTACAGCATTTACGTGCCACTTCTCAGTTAAAACAGACAAAGCTGTTTCCAATAGAAACCCTTCGGATCCAACAGGCTGTAAAAACAGCTCAGTGGCCAGCATGGAGGCGAGGAGCCTGTGGGATGTAAACACAGGAGCAGTCAATGACAACATTCCTAGAGTGTACATGTTAGAACATGGGGAGGGATGTCTGTCCAGCAAGCAGGTAAACTTCCTGGGGACGGACTTCCTCCGCATGTGACCAGAGTGGGTGTGGCCTCACCTGTGCAGGTAAATGACAAAAGCACAGGGCAGGCAGCCATCTCTCTCTCTCTGCCATCTTCCTTCGATGAGGAAACATCTAAGGATGCTCTCTTGGCTCCCAGCCAAGAGAGGAGATAAGGACTATCTTGCTACAAGATAGATTCTAAATGTATTTTACCTTTTTAAGCCTGTGTGCCTTCTGGGATCATATTGTGAACAGAACGTGAGTAAACTCTTTTATACTTTTATGAAGACTGTGTCGTGTCTTGTATTTTAAGAGGGAACAAAGGGGAAATTACCAGAGTAATTATTATAGAGGTTCTAGCGAACCTGTGCACACGTTACCGTTGCAAACTTAAAGGGGAATGTCTATAAACTCTGCTGATATTTTGGGAACTTGTTAGCACAAGTTGGATTAGGATATAATCTCACAATATATCCTCTCCTGCACCCCAGAACATTCCCACAAAGGGTTAGTGGCCCCAGTATTGCACATTTCTGCGTATTTTTGAAGGATTGCGTTGGATTGTGATTTTAAGTTGAGTAGTATTTTTCTGAGTTAACTTCCTGGTAAGCACATGGTCCTTTGTTCCATTGTGCAGTGGGGATTAAGCAACCCCCCCCCCCTTCCCTCAGAGTTCACAGTGACCCAAGGCAGTGAAGAATTGTTTTGCATTTTGAGATTTTTGAGATTTTGATTTTAAAATTTTGAGAAATTTTGAAATTTTGAAGAATTTTCAAATTTTGGATTTTAAGATGGCTAGAGCAGCTTTTGATAGTGATGCAAAGCTAGGAATGCCTGTGCTGAATGAATACAATTTCATACACTGGAAGCAGCGCTTGATAGCATGTTTAGATTATAAGCACATTTTGGAAGCTTTAGACCCTCAACCTACGGGATCATCTGAGGAAGCTTTAGCCAAGATAAGTGCTTGGAAACGCATGAACAGCGAAGCTAGACACATAATTTTGAGTGGACTTCGTGATGAGCAGCTATCATTAATAAATAGTACAGATGATGCATCTCAAATCCTAAGAGATATTGAGCGCGTGTATGGAGAATCTAGCATAAACTGCTTCAGAAACTTGGTGTGTAAATTAACCAGATTGAGGATGAATTCAAAAGAGGAATTCACAGAGCACATCAACAAGTTTACTGAGATTATTCAAAGAATTGATCTGACTCCCAAAGCTTTTGATGAAGATACAAAGATAGCATTTTTGTTATCATCACTTGGACCACGCTTTAGCGCATTTGTAAGTTTGATGGATCATAGACAAGGTCTGACTTTTAAAGACTTGATTGGTTATTTAAAAGAAGAATGCAGAGATAGAGCTGAATCTCCAGTGAGAAATGCTAGAAGCAAGGACAGTAGTTATGCATCTAGGCAATTTACAAAGATGAAAGAAATGCCTAAGAAAGTGATTTGTTTCAATTGTAACAAAGAAGGACACATTGCAAAGAATTGCAGGGCTCCTAAAGCGAAGAAACCCCACCCCTTTCAGCCAAAAGGGGAAAAGAAGGGGAAATGTGAATGCACATGGCTACTGCAAGAAAGGAATTTAGACTTCCGGGTTAGCGCCAGCGCTGAATGGCGGATTTCTCCCGGAGCTCCGGGAGAGATCTGCTTCGCGGGTTCGGGTCTTGTTGCTCACGGCGGAGCAAAGACCCTTAAAAGTCACAGGCGCATAGCCTGTGAACCGGAGACTCGGCGGGCACCTTTGCCCCCCCCCCGACGTTGTGAAATAGCCTTTTTAAAGGCTATAGATCAGCGGAGGGGTGCGTGGAGCGGTGCTGAGAGTCGCTTTCACCCAGCCTGCGAAGCGAAGCCGCGTCGCCATCAGCGGAGAGCGCTGACTTCTTCCGAAAACTTTGGACTAAAAGAGAGCAACTTTCCGTGAGTAGGATTGAGTTTGCACTACAAATTGGACGTTAAAATTAATGAATTTGGGCACCGAGACGGATAAGTACTAAAAAGGAAGTCTGCTTACCGTCCTGCAGCAAGATTAAAGCGAAAGACAGTGAAGCTGTAACTTTTGACAGGAGCTTTTATGAGCTAAGAAATCCAACACCAAGCAAAGAACTCCCCCCCAAAAAGGCAGGAGAGGGGGGGAAGAAGTTTTTAAAGGGATTTCCTGCCTATTTCAAAGGAGATTGAACTGATTACCGCTGCTTATCTACCTGGGGGTCGGACTGCCGGAGGGAAGACACCGGCTAAGGACGGTTGTTACAAATAAGGTTAGAAAGTAACTGATATACAGACTTTGGTTACTCTCAACTTGAAACATCGTATTTAGTTACATAGTAAGTTATTTGCAGTATATTTTTGACTTGGATCTTTTACAAAGTAAGGGACTTGGAGGGCTTTTGCTTTTTGGAAGTGTGGGAACAATTCAAAGTTCAGAAACTGATTTTGCGCCCTCTAGAGGATTTGGTCAGTTTCAGCAACCAAGTGGAATTTTAAAACCTGAGAACTCTTTATTGTTGACAGCTTAAGAGTGTGGGAATGACCTTGAACGAAAGACTTTGTTATGGCAGATGGTAAACAGAAAGAAGATTCACAAGAAACAACTTTGAGATCTGGTAGACAATACAAAGTGGACTCTTCTATGCAAAGAAGGGCCTCTGTATCAGGGGCCTCGGGAACTGCAGCTGCCACAAAGGCAAGAGTGAAAACAATGTCTTCAGAAGATGCGTTTACAAAGGCTTTGGGAAAAATAAGTGAATCTTTAGAGGAATTAAAGAAGCAAGGTGCTGAAACAAATAAAAAAATTGAAGAAATCTCTGGGAAAATTGATCTGAATACAAAAAGTATAACTGACCTTGGAAACAAAGTGAACTCTAATGCAGAAGCAATTGGGAAACTATTGGAAGATTCATCTACAACGCGAAAGATAGCGGAAGAAGCTAAGGAAATTGCTACTGTTGTTGAAGGGAAACTTCCACCGGTGTACAGGAAACTGGATGAGTATGAACTGGCACTTTCAATGCAGGATATGCAACGCAAGGAGAAAAATTTAAGGATTAGACTTGTGCCGGAAAAAGAAGAAGATAACTTGGTGGACTATTTGACAAAAGAGTTTTCTGACTTCTGGAAGCAAGATTTGAAAGAGGAAGAGTTCAAAATTGAGAGTGCATTCAGGTTGGGAATAAGGCAGAAGAAGAATAGACCCAGAGATTGCTTGATAACTCTAAGATCCAAAGAAGAGAGGGATAGAATATTGAACCTGCATTATCAAACAACCCTTCGAATTGAGGATTTCTATATCGAGATTTTTAAAGACATCCCTAAAAGTATCTTGGATGCAAGAGGACCTTACAAGGATTTGGTGACACTACTGAAGAGGAACTACATACTATTCAGGTGGGAGTTCCCCCAAGGCTTGTCTTTTAAATACAAGGGAAAGAAAAGAAGAATAAAAACAGTGAGTGATAAAGACAAGTTCTTGGGAGAACACGAAGAAGACCTACAGAAAGAGATCCATCCAGGAGAAGGACATCCTTCAAGATTAGACAAAGACACAGAACCACCGACAAAGGACGAACAACAATTGGGAGCTGTAGGAGGAACTAAATAACCCCATCATGACTTTGCAACTTCTAACTTGGAATTGTAATGGTCTAAACAACCCCCGAAAAAGAAAAAATATATTTCATGCTTTAAAGAAAGATCATTTGGACTTGATTTGTTTACAAGAGACCCATGTGACAAGAGCACATAGAAAATTGTTAATAAATAAGAGACTGGGACAAGAATTTATATCTTCAGATAAAGTAAAAAAGAGAGGAGTGGTGATCTACGTAAAGGAAAATCTGCAGCCGAAACAAATCTTTAAAGATGATCAAGGAAGATATTTGGCAATTGAAATTCAATTTCAAGGAGAAAAATTTCTGATAGTGGGGATATATGCACCAAATGAAGGGAAAACAGAATTCTTTAAGAAGTTGCATGAGACTTTAACGGATTATATGGACTATAAATTGATTATGATGGGAGACATGAATGGAGTAGTTTCAACAAATATGGATAAAGCACAAAGACAGGTAGTCACCAAAGATGGAAGACTACCAAAGACCTTTTTTGAAATGACTGACAATATGGATTTGATTGACATTTGGAGAATAAAACACCCATTAGAGAGAGAGGGAACCTTCTTTTCTGAAGCCAAGATGACATGGACCAGGATCGACCAAATTTGGGTGACTAGCGGTATGGCTTCGAATATAAAAAAAGTGGATATCTGCCCAAAAACTCTCTCCGACCATAACGCAGTAAAGATGGAGATGAAGCAAACAACAACTGGTTCCTTCAGATGGAGAATGAATGACACCTTATTTAGAGACGAGGAGATCTGCAAAAAGGCCCAAAAAACTCTGAAAGATTATTTTGAAATCAATTTAAGGACTAAAGTAGAAAAAAGAATAGTATGGGACGCAAGTAAAGCCGTGATGAGAGGGTTTTTGATACAACAAAATACATTAAAGAAAAGAAAGCAAAATGAGAGGAAAGAAAATTTTTTGGAAAAGATAAAAGAAGGGGAAAGGAAATTAAGACTGAAGCCAAAATCGCAAGAGATTCTAAGAGAAATTAAATTGTATCAAACACAATATATGGAATTGATGAATCAAGAAATAGAATGGAAAATTAAACAAATGAGACAGAAATCCTTTGAATCTGCAGACAAATGTGGTAAGTTATTGGCTTGGCAGATAAAGAAGAGACAAAAACTCAACACGGTAACAAACTTAGAAGTGGAAGGAAAGAACATATGTAACCCAGTGGAAATTAGGAATTGTTTTCAGAACTACTTTAGACAATTGTATACACAAGGGCCGCAGAATGAAACAGATATACAACAATTCCTCGAGAAAAATGGGCTGAAAAAGATTTCGCAGGAAAGTAAGACAATTTTGAATCAGGAGATATCATTACAGGAAATAGAAGATGCCATTCAAAACATGACGTTGGGCAAATCACCCGGACCGGATGGATTGACTTCCAAATATTACAAAGTTTTGAAGGAAGGGCTTATACAACCTTTGAAGGAAGTCTGTAACGAGATCATGGAGGGGAGGAAGGCACCCGATACGTGGAGAGAGGCCTACATTACACTTATACCAAAGACAGAGACTGAAAAGACCCAACTTAAGAACTACCGACCCATCTCCCTACTAAATGTGGATTACAAAATCTTTGCTGATGTTTTAGCAAAGAGACTGAAAAGAGTTTTGATGGAGGAGATTCATGGGGACCAAGCGGGCTTTCTCCCGAAAAGGCATTTGTCGGAGAACGTAAGGAATATAATTGACATTTTGGAGAAGTTGGAAGTGAATATAAACACTAAGGCTGTTTTGATATTTGTGGATGCCGAGAAAGCCTTTGACAACATTTCTTGGAGTTTTATGTTGAAGAACCTCCGGGGGATGGGGGTAGGCCAAGGGTTTGAAAACGGTATAGGTGCAATATACTCTGAACAGAAAGCAAAACTAATTGTAAATAATGTGGTAACAGAAGAGTTTAAGATTGAAAAAGGGACACGTCAGGGGTGCCCTATCTCCCCATTACTTTTTATATCGGTCCTGGAGGTTTTGCTTAATATGATCAGGAGGGACCAGTTGGTTAAAGGGATTCAGGTCGGAGTCAAACAATACAAATTGAGAGCATTTGCAGATGACCTGGTACTTACATTGCAGGAGCCAGAAGCTAGTACGAAAAGAGTTTTGGAAATAATCCAAGAGTTTGGTCAATTGGCAGGATTTAAATTGAATAAGTTAAAGACTAAGGTTTTGGAGAAAAACTTAACACAGATAGAAAAAGAAAGGTTTCAGAATGAGACGGGGTTGACTGTGGTTAAAAAAGTGAAATATCTGGGTGTGAATATGACAGCTAAGAATGTGAATTTATTTAAAGACAATTATGAAAAAACTTGGACAGAAGTGAAAAAAGATCTAGAGATATGGTCAAACTTGAAGCTTTCCTTGTTAGGTCGAATTGCAGTTATAAAGATGAATGTATTGCCAAGAATGTTGTTTTTGTTTCAAGCATTGCAAATAATGGATAAAATGGACTGTTTCAAGAAGTGGCAGAAAGATATATCTAAATTTGTCTGGCAGGGCAAGAAGCCCAGAATAAAATTTAAGATATTAACGGATTCAAAGGAAAGAGGGGGGTTTGCCCTGCCAGACTTTAAACTGTATTATGAAGCGGCAGCTTTTTGCTGGCTGAAAGAATGGCTGCTTCTTGAAAACACAGACATTTTGGATTTGGAAGGATTTAACAACATTTTTGGGTGGCATGCATATTTGTGGTATGACAAGGTTAAAGCGCATAAAAGTTTCAAAAATCATATTGTCAGAAAAGCACTGTTGAATGTCTGGGTTAAATATAAGGACTTGCTGGAAAATAAGACTCCAAGATGGTTATCACCAATGGAAGCTAAGGCAGTTAAAAAGCTAAACATGGAGTCGAAATGGCCAAGATATTGGGAAATTTTGGAAAAGGAAGGGGATAAACTGAGATTGCAGAGTTTTGAAAAATTAAAAGGAAAGGTGAGAGATTGGTTACATTATCACCAAATAAATGAAGTGTTTAAACTAGACAGAAAAATAGGCTTCCAGGTGGAAAAGTCAAAATTAGAGACTGAACTGTTAGAATCCAGTACTAAGAATTTGTCAAAAATGTATAGTTTGCTGCTGAAATGGAATACACAAGATGAAATGGTTAAATCAACTATGATTAAATGGGCTCAGGACATTGGTCACAACATCATGTTTGCTGACTGGGAAAAGTTGTGGACCACCGGGTTGAAGTTTACGGCGTGTAACGCCTTAAGAGAAAATATAATGAAAATGATTTACAGGTGGTACATAACCCCAGTCAAGCTTGCAAAGATCTACCATTTGCCTGATAATAAATGTTGGAAATGTAAAGAAAAGGAAGGTACATTCTTTCACCTCTGGTGGACATGCCCGAAGATTAAGGCATTCTGGGAAATGATATATAATGAACTGAAAAAGGTATTTAAATATACTTTCCCCAAGAAACCAGAGGCCTTCCTCTTGGGTATTGTCGGCCAGGGGGTGCTAAAGACAGACACAACCTTTTTTATGTATGCTACAACCGCAGCTAGAATACTTATTGCAAAGTACTGGAAGACACAGGATCTACCCACACTGGAAGAATGGCAGATGAAGGTGATGGACTACATGAGTTTGGCAGAGATGACGAGCAGAATCCGAGACCAGGGAAGAGAAGCGGCGGAAGAAGAATGGAAAAAGTTCAAGGAATATTTAAAGAAACATTATAAAATTGGTGACAGTTAGAATGATGTTGGATTAAAACAAATGGTTACTATCAGTAATGGTTATGATAAAGAGAATAAGGGTGAATACCATAAATTTATAATAAAATAAGGCAAGATTTCGCTGAATAACTGTAAGAATTTGGAATACAGAAACGGCAAGTAAGAGGAGGTCGAGGAAGTAAGGTTTAGAAATTAGGTTATGAAATGGTACTTGTTTTATGTTTTATTATTGTTTGATGTATGTTTTGTTTCTGTTATATAAAAAATTGTTCAATAAAAATATTATAAAAAAAAAAAAAAGAGTTGTACCCTCCAACATTTCTCCAGTGAAAATTGGGATGTCCTAAGGAAAATCGGGACCTTCCAGGTCAAATCAGTAACTGGGTTGGCTCCTGTAAATTTGAGACTGTCCCTGGAAAATAGGGGCACTGGGAGGGTCTGCTGCCTTATACGTCAGGTGTCACCACACTGAAGGAAGTTCCTAATCTGTGCAACTGACTGAGAGGCGCTGTGAGAGCCGTCTTCAAATATCTGAAGGGCCTCACATGGAAAATGGAGCTGGCTTGTTTTCTGCTGCTCCAGAGGGTAGGGCTCGAATCCATGGATCCAAATTGCAAAAAAAGGAGATTCCGACTAAACGTTGGGAGTAACTGTCTGACTGTGAGAGTGTAACTCGGATGCGGCAGACTCTCCTCCCTTGCAGGTTTTTAAGCAGAGGTTGGGTGGCTGGTTAGGGATCCTTGAGCTGCGATTCTTACATTGCAAGGGGTTGGACTAGATGGCCCTTGGGGGTACCTTACCTCTCTACCATTCTACCATTCTGTGTGTCCAGTGCCACCGGCAGGTCCTCAGCCGCAGCCCGCAGTATTTTAATATTGGAAGCCGCCCAGAGTGGCTAGGGAAGTCCAGCCAGATGGGTGGGATATAAATAATAAATTATTATTATTATCATTATTATCATTATTATTATTATTAGGGTGTCTTTGAGGTTACCTCGTCCCAAGCTGTAGAGGACTTGCTGAGAGATGGAGGGAACTCGGCCTGTCACACTCCCATTGTCTCTCTCCCAAATAAAGGTCCTGCCCCAGGACTAATTTGGGGTCTGGATTATCAGCCTCATCCCTGCAGTGCCTGCAGCCGGGCCCCCAGGACTCCTTCAGGACCCTTCCCCAAAAAGGGAGTTTTAGTGATCAGACATTGTCAAGAAACAGTGGGTCCAAGGTGGGCTTCCTTAAGGGCAGTCAGTCAGTTCCTCCTCCAAGGAAGCCACACAGGCAGGTATGTTTGTCTTCCACTTTTCCTCGCAGGAGCTCAAGGTTCCCTGCATGGCCCCACCCTCCATATTATCCACACAAGACCCCCGTGAGGTGGGCTAGTCTGAGAGTTAGCCCCAGGGTCTTCCCCCCCCCCAGCTGGAACTCGGCAGAATTTAGTTCCGGTTCCTCTCCAGTGGAGAGAACAAAGGAGAGATTCATTTCTTTATCTAGAAAAATAGCCCTGGTTGTCCCCAAGATCACCCAGGGATCTTCACGGCGAAGTGGGTCTATTTGAACCCTGGTCTCTCCCAGGTCCTATTCCAACACGCTAACCACTAGGCCACCGTGTTTCCTCTGACCACAGGTATGCTCTGACAGCAGCCTGGACCCAGCCAGCCACACATGCAGGATCCCTGCCTAGCTTGAAGAAGCCAAGGGGGGGGTCAAGGGTTGAGAGAGGATGGGGTCAGCCACAACACTTGAAGGATCCTGTCTATGCTTATTCCTGCATCGCAGGGGGCTGGACTAGATGACCCTTGATGCCCCCATCCACCTCTATGATTCTATGTCATCAGCAGGAACAGCTGAAACAGACCCCGCAAAGGCAGGGCAGTGAATGAGATACCCTAGATGGACGTGTGAATTCTCAGCGTAATCCAGCCCTGGAGGAGCCCTGCTCCCTCTTTAACCTCGTAAATAAATGTGTTCATGGAGGTGTCAGAAAAACTGACGCCTCTGTGGATTGGACCAAAATTCAATCTAGTTCCAACAATTCTTTCTGCCAGCGACCAGCCAAAAGGACTTAATATATTTACAGCATTTACGTGCCACTTCTCAGTTAAAACAGACAAAGCTGTTTCCAATAGAAACCCTTCGGATCCAACAGGCTGTAAAAACAGCTCAGTGGCCAGCATGGAGGCGAGGAGCCTGTGGGATGTAAACACAGGAGCAGTCAATGACAACATTCCTAGAGTGTACATGTTAGAACATGGGGAGGGATGTCTGTCCAGCAAGCAGGTAAACTTCCTGGGGACGGACTTCCTCCGCATGTGACCAGAGTGGGTGTGGCCTCACCTGTGCAGGTAAATGACAAAAGCACAGGGCAGGCAGCCATCTCTCTCTCTCTGCCATCTTCCTTCGATGAGGAAACATCTAAGGATGCTCTCTTGGCTCCCAGCCAAGAGAGGAGATAAGGACTATCTTGCTACAAGATAGATTCTAAATGTATTTTACCTTTTTAAGCCTGTGTGCCTTCTGGGATCATATTGTGAACAGAACGTGAGTAAACTCTTTTATACTTTTATGAAGACTGTGTCGTGTCTTGTATTTTAAGAGGGAACAAAGGGGAAATTACCAGAGTAATTATTATAGAGGTTCTAGCGAACCTGTGCACACGTTACCGTTGCGAACTTAAAGGGGAATGTCTATAAACTCTGCTGATATTTTGGGAACTTGTTAGCACAAGTTGGATTAGGATATAATCTCACAATATATCCTCTCCTGCACCCCAGAACATTCCCACAAAGGGTTAGTGGCCCCAGTATTGCACATTTCTGCGTATTTTTGAAGGATTGCGTTGGATTGTGATTTTAAGTTGAGTAGTATTTTTCTGAGTTAACTTCCTGGTAAGCACATGGTCCTTTGTTCCATTGTGCAGTGGGGATTAAGCAACCCCCCCCCTTCCCTCAGAGTTCACAGTGACCCAAGGCAGTGAAGAATTGTTTTGCATTTTGAGATTTTTGAGATTTTGATTTTAAAATTTTGAGAAATTTTGAAATTTTGAAGAATTTTCAAATTTTGGATTTTAAGATGGCTAGAGCAGCTTTTGATAGTGATGCAAAGCTAGGAATGCCTGTGCTGAATGAATACAATTTCATACACTGGAAGCAGCGCTTGATAGCATGTTTAGATTATAAGCACATTTTGGAAGCTTTAGACCCTCAACCTACGGGATCATCTGAGGAAGCTTTAGCCAAGATAAGTGCTTGGAAACGCATGAACAGCGAAGCTAGACACATAATTTTGAGTGGACTTCGTGATGAGCAGCTATCATTAATAAATAGTACAGATGATGCATCTCAAATCCTAAGAGATATTGAGCGCGTGTATGGAGAATCTAGCATAAACTGCTTCAGAAACTTGGTGTGTAAATTAACCAGATTGAGGATGAATTCAAAAGAGGAATTCACAGAGCACATCAACAAGTTTACTGAGATTATTCAAAGAATTGATCTGACTCCCAAAGCTTTTGATGAAGATACAAAGATAGCATTTTTGTTATCATCACTTGGACCACGCTTTAGCGCATTTGTAAGTTTGATGGATCATAGACAAGGTCTGACTTTTAAAGACTTGATTGGTTATTTAAAAGAAGAATGCAGAGATAGAGCTGAATCTCCAGTGAGAAATGCTAGAAGCAAGGACAGTAGTTATGCATCTAGGCAATTTACAAAGATGAAAGAAATGCCTAAGAAAGTGATTTGTTTCAATTGTAACAAAGAAGGACACATTGCAAAGAATTGCAGGGCTCCTAAAGCGAAGAAACCCCACCCCTTTCAGCCAAAAGGGGAAAAGAAGGGGAAATGTGAATGCACATGGCTACTGCAAGAAAGGAATTTAACTGTCCAGAATCGTGAGAATAGACGTAATAAATGGATTTTAGATTCAGGTGCCAGTTCGCATTTTTCATATAAAAAGGACTATTTTAATGAGATAAATGATGAAGAAGGATCTGAAATTGAAATTGCAGATGGGAACATTGTTAAAGCAAAAGGTGCAGGTTCCATGAGTCTGAAATGCAATATAAACAATGAATGCATTGAGAACACAATCTCTAGAGTTTTGTATGTTCCAGAGCTGAGCTGCAATTTAATCAGCGTGTCCACTTTGGACAAGAAAGGTTTCCAGATCACATTTGGAAATGGAGAATGTAAAGTGACTAGAAATGGCAAAGTGTTTGCTCAAGCAAAGCTAATCAATGGTGTATATGAGCTTGATCTTTCAGAGAACCAGTCTGCAAAAGTGGCACATTCCAGCCAGAAGGATGAGGCAGATCTGGACCTATGGCACAGAAGGCTTGGACACAGAGACACCAGCGTCATTCTGGATCTACAGAAAAGAGATCTTGTAAGAGGTTTGCAGGTAAAGCAGAGCAACAAAGCTCCAACAAAGTGCATAAGCTGTATTACTGAGAAGGCTGTAAAACCTTCATTTCCACGTTGTGCAGAACAAAGAAGCAACAAAGTGCTTGACATAGTGCACACTGACATATGTGGACCCATGAATGTTCCCTCACTGGGAAAGAATAGATACATTTTAATATTTCTGGATGACTTTTCAAGATTTTGTGTTGTATATTTCCTCAAAGAGAAGAGTGAGACAGTGGACAAGCTCCAGGAATACATTGCCATGGTCAAGAACAAATTCCAAAGAGCTCCAGCTGTGTTAATGAGCGACAATGGAGGTGAGTACTGCTCAAATGAAATGCAGGCTCTCCTGACCAAGGAAGGAATTGCACACGCAACCACAATTCCTTACACACCACAGCAGAATGCCATAGCTGAGAGAAAGTTTAGGTCCATTATGGACATGACAAGGTGCATGCTAAAGGATGCATGTTTGCCACAGAAGCTGTGGGCCGAAGGAGTGTATACGTCGGTCTATTTGCAGAATAGACTGCCAACTAAAGGTGCAGAGCGCACACCATTTGAACTTTGGCATGGGAAAGCTCCCAATCTGTCGCACATACGTGTGTTTGGAAGTCCGTGCTACTTCCACGTGCCCAAGGAACACAGACACAAGCTTGACTCCAGGGCAAAAGCAGGTATCCTGGTGGGATATGCCTCTGGAGGCAAAGGATACAGAATTATGGACTTACAAACTGGTAAGACAAATGCATACCATGCGGTTTATTTTGATGAATATGGAAAAGTAGACACTAAGAACACTGTTGTGGATTCTTCAGATGAGTCAGAAAGGACTCAAGAGTTCGTATATTTCCCTTTTGATACCCCACAAAGTAATAATCTGCCTTCGAGTGTTACAGCGCCCCCTACAGGCGACGCACCAGAAGACGCAGAGGACCAGAACCCTGGCGGCACCAGAGACGAAGATGAGGACTCAGATGGGGACATGCCTGCGTTGGAGGAGGATGAGGAAGCTGATGTGGTCGCAGAACCAGAGGTCAGGCGCTCGTCCAGAACCAACAAATGTGTCCCACCATTACGGTTGTCCTACTTTGCAGGGTCGGCGTTTCCACAGGAACCTTCCACTTGGGAAGAGATACAGGAGATGCCAGCTGCAGAAGCCAGTCTCTGGAGGAAGGCCGCGCAGGAGGAGATGGATGCACTGCATCAGAACAAGACCTGGACACTCACTGAGCTGCCTCCCGGTAAGAAGGCCATTGGCAGTAAATGGGTTTTCAAGGTTAAGAAGGGGTCAGAAGGAGAAGTGCAGCGCTACAAAGCTAGACTTGTAGCACAGGGATTTTCACAGCGTTTTGGTGAAGACTATGATGAAGTTTTTGCACCAACCGTGAGGTACAGCAGCGTAAGAATGCTTTTAAGCATTGCAGCCTCCAAGAAAATGAGGGTGAAACACATAGACATTGCTACCGCTTTTCTACATGGGCAGATTTCTGAAGAAATTTACATGAAACAGCCCAAAGGTTTTGTAAAACCACATGAGGCACATTTAGTGTGCAAACTCCAGAAAGGACTTTATGGACTTAAACAGGCTGCCAGAGCCTGGAACCAGAAGTTGCATAAAATGCTGATGCAACTTGGGTACAAGCAAGGCGACGCTGACAAGTGCTTGTACAGTAAGTCGAATAATGGACAATTCTCATATATCTTAGCTTTTGTTGATGACCTGATTATTGCCACAGCAAGTGAGAAAGACTATACACAGATAGTAAAGCACCTTAGCAAAGAGGTGGAGGTCAAGGAGCTAGGAGATGTCCAGTACTACCTCGGGATCCAGGTGGAAAGAGAAGAGGACGGATCATTTCTTCTTAGCCAAAGACAGAAGATCCACGAGCTAATTGAGCACATGCAGATGCAAGACGCACATCCAGTTGCTACACCGATGGCCACTGACTTCCTGAAGAATCAGCAGGATTCGAAGCAGTTGCCAGACAACAATGACTACAGGTCGGCGATTGGTAAACTTTTGTATTTAGTTACCACATGTAGACCTGACTTAGCTAATGCTGTGGGGATTCTTAGCAGAAAAGTGAATTCTCCCACTGAGCATGATTGGGCAGGTGTAAAGAGGGTGGTGCGATATTTGAAGGGTACCATGAATTGTAAATTAAGGTTACCAGCCGTCAGAGACCCTAAGTTGGTTGGGTATACTGATGCGGATTGGGCTGGGGATAATGCTGACTATAAATCAACAAGTGGTCATGTTTTCATGTTTGGGGATGGACCTGTCTCATGGGGCAGTTATAAACAGAGCTGTGTAGCATTATCTTCCACAGAATCAGAATACGTTGCAGCAACAGAAGCCTGCAGAGAGATCGCCTGGCTTGATCAACTCATAAAGAACTTTGGGTTGGTGAGGAAAGGGCCTGTCAGCTTGCTGGAGGACAATCAAAGTTGCCTGAAGCTGACGCAGAGTGAGAAGTTCCTGGCCAGAACAAAACACATTGGGGTTAAATACCACTACATACGCCAGATGATCCAGGATGGACTTGTGGAGCTATCCTACTGCAGCACCCAAGAGATGACTGCTGACATCCTGACGAAACCCCTACCAAGAGAGAGTTTCCAGAATCTACGTGTCAAGCTGGGACTCTGGGTGGTTGAATAAAGTTGTTTATGTTTTGTATATGTTGTATTGCCTGAGAAGGGGTATGTGGGATGTAAACACAGGAGCAGTCAATGACAACATTCCTAGAGTGTACATGTTAGAACATGGGGAGGGATGTCTGTCCAGCAAGCAGGTAAACTTCCTGGGGACGGACTTCCTCCGCATGTGACCAGAGGTGGGTATGGCCTCACCTGTGCAGTTAAATGACAAAAGCACAGGGCAGGCAGCCATCTCTCTCTCTCTGCCATCTTCCTTCGATGAGGAAACATCTAAGGATGCTCTCTTGGCTCCCAGCCAAGAGAGGAGATAAGGACTATCTTGCTACAAGATAGATTCTAAATGTATTTTACCTTTTTAAGCCTGTGTGCCTTCTGGGATCATATTGTGAACAGAACGTGAGTAAACTCTTTTATACTTTTATGAAGACTGTGTCGTGTCTTGTATTTTAAGAGGGAACAAAGGGGAAATTACCAGAGTAATTATTATAGAGGTTCTAGCGAACCTGTGCACACGTTACCGTTGCGAACTTAAAGGGGAATGTCTATAAACTCTGCTGATATTTTGGGAACTTGTTAGCACAAGTTGGATTAGGATATAATCTCACAATATATCCTCTCCTGCACCCCAGAACATTCCCACAGAGCCAAGGACAGTGGACGCTCGGGTTGCGAATGTGATCCATGCGGGAGGCACATTCGCAACCCGCAGCCTTCACAACCTGCAGCACAGCGTCTGCACACGCGCAATTTGGCACTTCTGCGCATGCGCAAAGTGTGATTTAGCGTTTCTGTGCATGCGCAACTGCCAAAACCCAGAAGTAACCCGTTCCTGTGCATGCGCAACTGCCAAAACCCAGAAGTAACCCGTTCCTGCGCATGCGCAACTGCCAAAACCTGGAAGTAACCCGTTTTTTCAGGATACGGACGCACTGAAACCTGGAAGTACCGGAACAGGTTACATCCGGGTTTCAGCACATCCGTAACCCAAAAAAACGCAACCTGAAGTGCCTGTAACCCGAGATATGACTGTATAATCAAAGAGTTTAGCAAAAAAACCCAACCCAAGACAACTACATGAGATGCATCTCGGAGCCTCGCCAAGGGGACACGAAGCCCAGAGCCCTCCTGTTGCTTCTCCCCCAGCATCAAAAGGTAGACTTCCTCTGAACCTGGAGGTCCCAATGTTCCTAGATCCAGATAGGTCTGTTCTAGAGTAGGTGTGGGTCAAGGACTTCATGGTAGTGGCAGCTCCTTCCTTCTCTCTCTGAACTGCGCCCAGTCTCCATCCTTGAATGCCATTCCCCACAGATGCTTCTTACCTGGGAATTCCAGACCTGGGCCTTGCCTTCTGCGCCCGGGATCCAAAACAAAAATATATACACCCCACAGCTAGCACTGGGTGAGGCAGGGCCCACGAGGAGCCGGACCCCACAAATTTAATCCGTTGTCATGAAGTGGATTATGCCCCAACGTTGCAGCCACAGATCTGAGCCCTGCCAGACTCCCAAGCCGCTTCACCTACAAAAGTGCAAGTTTGCCCCTTGAGATACGTTGTGTGTTCCACCCTGATAAGGCCTGTGCTCAGCCTCACGAGCGCTGGGTCGGGGCCCTGCCTGGGAGGTGGGGCAGCTTGTTTCTCCTTGGCCTTCTGGCGCACGGCAAGGCTGTCCTCTGAAGGCCCTCCACGAATCTGCCTAAATCTCCAGGTTTAAATCTCCTAAATCCCCCACGATTCTGCCTAAATCCCCTGCGGCAGGGAGTTCCAGGGTTTAACTATGTACTGCATAAAGGTTTTTCTTTTCTTTTCTCTGCCCTTCCCAGCTTCCAAAGACACACACATACCAGAAATGGGTTTTCCCAACATCCAAATTAACCCGCCTCCTGACAATATTGCATTTATTCACAGAGCGCCTTTCCGATAGGGAACCCCAAGGCAAAGCACATGGGAATTTCCCAGTGGGTCTCCCGTCCAGGGGCTGACCAGGGGACCAGGGTGAGGGGGTCACCATTCACCCCACAGGGAAATCACCAAAGGAAAGTTTGAAAGAATATTGGAGGTTAGATACTCAGGAACAGATTTTAGATGAAGATTGGGAAAGAATCTTTCCACAACCACCCTTTGTTGCGACCTCTAGGATAATCCAGGAACAGGGGCTGAAGCTGGTACAAAAATGGTATTATACACCGGTAAGGTTATACTGTATCACATTACAAAATCTGGAAGTAAGAATTGCTGGAGGAAATGTGGAGTGATGGGAACGTACAGTCATATGTGGTGGGACTGTCCGTTAGTTAATGAATTTTGGAAACAGATTGGTATAGAAATATCAGGAATTGTGGGAAGGAACATGGAAATAACTAAATTAATGGTTCTTATTTCCCTGAGTAGTACCGAGTTAAAAACAAAAGAGGAATGCAAATGGGTAATACTGATGGTAATTGCAGCCAGACAGGTTATAGCCAGTAATTGGAAAAATGTAGAAGAATTAGGGGTGCACCAATGGAGGAAAAAACTGAATAATATTATAATTTTAGAATACCTAACTGTGAAGATACATAGAATGAAAGGGTTTAAGGTCAGTGAGAAAGAGGAGGATTGGTTTGAGAAGATATTGAATTATTTGAGTAGGTTTGAACAATTTGGGGCAATTAAAATGTTAAAAGTTAAATAAACCTTGTGGAAGGAGGAGCGTTAAGGTATATAGAAGTGTAGATATGGTTAATTTGAATATGTTATTATTGAATATGTATATTATTGAATATTGTATACCTAATTTATCAGCCGCCTGGGGGGTTTCACTGTTTCCGTTTTGGTGGTTGGTTAAAAAAAACAAAAACAAAACACTATTCACCCCACAGGCGAAAGCAACCGCGGTTGGCAGGTGCCACTAACCGGGAGCTGCAAACCTCGTTTCCTTGGCCTGTGCAACCTGAAATCAAAACTGTTACTAGCAGATAAGAGACCTGCCCTTTACTGACCAGCTTGGGTTCAAAAGAAAATAAAACATCAGGCAGCTGGGCAGCCCCATTCCTCGGCCGGAGTGCCCCACTGGAGTTGCAGGACCAACAATGGAATAAACTTGCAATAAAGGAGATTCCAGCTAAACACTGGGGAAAACTTTCTGGCAGCAAGAGCTTTTCGACACTGGAAAGTGCTGGACTCTTCACCACCCACCAGCGATTCTTGAACCGGGATTCCTGCATTGCATGGGGTTGGGCTAGATGACCCTGGGGTGCCCCTTCCAGCTCTGTAATTCAGTTTCTAAATTTTAGATCCCCTAGAGTGCCCCTGGATCAAGACTCTCTTGCCCACCCCCCGCAGGGTCCAAACAGAGGCCATTTCCCAAGCAGTCGCATTCAACCACTTCCGATTTAGTCATCGTTGGTTTATTTGCTTTCAGCTATCTCAAAAAGTGTACCAGGGGAGGGGGGAAGAGGGGAGTTTTTGCTACTTTTTCACTCACTCTACTGCTTGTCCTTCAACCACCACTTTAATCTTCAAACAAACATTTCCTTGAAGCGCCTCAAGCCTAGCATTTCGAGCTATTAAAAAACATCAATGAATTTCATCATGCCGTCTTCGCCGGCATCTCCTATAATTGAAAACTAACCTGGACTTCAAACGAGCCTATCAATTTATCGTCCCAATTCACACACACCCTCCTCTTCCCCCAACCAAAAAAACCACCAACCAAAGCAAAAGCCCCCCCTACCCTGCCCTCTGCGTCCCCCAAGGGGCAAGTGCATCGCTGCTCCCGAACTCTCCAAGAGTTTGGGAACCAACCAAGCTGCAATTTGCTACAGCGAGGAAGATGTTAACAGACAGCTGTCAGTCTGCTGGGGCATGGCCTGCAGTTATAGCTTTGTCCTGAAGTCGTGGCCCACAGCCAACATTTGCAGACCCACGGCCCGGGTGCCCCACAAAAGAGGAAAGTTTCCTCTGCTCCGTTCGTCCGCCCATCTTTGGGCGCCAACCCCCGCGAGATCTCTGGGGCCAGGAGGTCTTCCGGTTGCCCGCTTAACCGATAAATTAAAACAGCCCCTTCTCTCTCTCCTCCCGGGTCCCGCTAAGGGTCTGTGAAGCCCGCCTCCTGTTTGAATTTCGCCAGGGTCTCCATGGGCGAGCAGGAGAGCAGCAGAGGGTGCACCTGCAGGAAGGGGTTCAGGTTACCCCCGTCGTCTCCGTAGCACGGCAGAAGCCGGCTCTCTGCGTGCATCGCCTGGTGCGCCTTGAGCTCCTTGCGCTGCCCGAAGACGGCGCCGCACTCAGTGCAGGGGTAGACGCGCTCGACCGTGTGGGTGAGGTGGTGCGTCCTCAGGTTCCCCTTGTACTTGAAGCTCTTTCCGCACTCAAGGCAGGTGAAGGGCCTCTCGCCGGTGTGGATGCGCCGGTGCTTCATGAGAGTGGTCTTGAGGTTGAAGGTCTTGCCGCACTCGCCGCAGACGAAGGGCCGCTCGCCCGTGTGGATGCGCTGGTGGGTGATGAGGGTGCTCTTGCGGTTGAAGCTCTTGCCACAGACCGTGCACTCAAAGGGCTTCTCGCCCGTGTGGATGCGCTGGTGCTTGATCAGCTCCCCGTTGTGGCTGAAGCACTTGCCGCACTCGCCGCAGGCAAAGGGCCGCTCGCCCGTGTGGATGCGCTGGTGGCGGGTCAGGTCCCCGTTGCGGCTGAAGCTCTTGCCGCACTCAGCGCAGCCGAAGGGCCGGTCCCCCACGTGGATCTTCTGGTGGAGGATGAAGGTCTTCTTGGCGCAGAAGCCCTTCCCGCACTCGCCGCAGACGAAGGGCCGCTCGCCGCGGTGGATCTTCTGGTGCGTGACGAAGTTGGCCTTGCGGTTGAAGGCCTTGCCGCAGTCGGCGCACGAGTAGGGCTTCTCGCCCGTGTGGATGCGCTGGTGCAGCACAAAGGTCTGCTTGGAGCAGAAGCTCTTGCCGCACACAGTGCACTCGAAGGGCTTCTCGCCCGTGTGAATGCGCAGGTGGCGCATCAGGTCCCCCTTCTGGCTGAAGCTCTTCCCACACTCGGAGCACGGGAAGGGCTTCTCGCCCGTGTGCACCCGCAGGTGCGTCACCAGGTTGCCCCGGTGCTGGAACCGCTTGCCACACATGCTGCAGGCGAAGGGGCGGTCGCAGGCCGCGTGGCTCTTGGGGCGCCGCGCTCCCTCGGGGGTGCCGGCAGGGTCCGGCGGGGTCCGAGGACGGGGCTTCTCCCGAGGGCTGCCGGAGCCTCCAGGGGCAGGCGGTTTCTTCTGCTCCGGACCAGCCTGCTTCGCCCACTGGCTGCCACTGCCCTTGCCGCTGCGGACGCTCTGGGAGGAGGCGGTGGCTGCTTCCGCTCTCCTCCGACTCGGCTGGATGTCGCCATCTGGTGGTGAGGAAGGGAAAGGGCAAGGCATCAGAAGACAAGACAAGAGCTTTGAAATGAAATGAAATTTCTTACGGTCCCAGACCAGCTTCACATACCATACTAAGCAAACATTAAAACACAATAGAATTAAGTTTGAATTAACAATCGAATATAACAATAAACAATACGAATATGACAGCCATTAGAAATGTGCTTTAGGTCTTAGTCTCTAAAATATTATCTAGAGTTTGCACCTGAGGCCTTAGTCTTTGTAACAGCACAGCTTGTTCCCTGAGTTTTATGGCAGCCGCGCAAAATTTGGCCTCCCTTAGCGTGATCTCTGGATCCTTATCCTCTATCAGGAATTTTAAGCGATAAAATGTTTAAAAGGACTTTCCCAAAAAAAGCAGAGTCCTTTTCATTGGGGATAATTAAGACAGAAATTCCCATGTGTCAAAAAATGTTACTTCTGTATGCCACTACTGCAGCCCGTATTTTGTTGGCCCCAAAATGGAAAACGAGCGAGGTCCCAATCAAAGAAGAATGGCAACTTAAGCTGACAGAATATGCGCTGCCTGCAGATTTAACATATAGAAAAAGATAACAAGAAGAACATACGTTTAGAGAAGATTATAAAACGCTTATTGAATATATAGGGGGGAAATTGTGTACACTTGAAAACACTGGTGGCATTAAGATAAATTCAACAGTGTAAATAAGTTTTGATAGATGCAATGATGGAATGCTGAATGGTTTAGTTTTTGTAAACTAAGATATGGAAAATGAACCATGGAAAGAGAAGCAGGGAACTCATTTATATTTTAAGGATGTTTAAATGAGCATTTTAAATTGTAAAACAGAAAATGTAACAAAAATTATATATAAAAAGAAGAAGACAAGAGCTGGGCATTTGGCAGGAATCAGAATGCTTCTGCAGCAGCAGCACAGCTAAGTCTGTGACACAGAGATGTATAGTTGGGAGGGACCATGAGGATCATCTAGTCCAACCCCATGCAAAGCAGGAATTTTTCTGGGGACTTCCGGGTTAGCGCCATCGACTAATGGCGGATTCCCTCTGAGCTCCGGAGGGAATCGGCTCTGTAGGATCGGGTCTTGCCGCTGCGGTGACGCGGGGACCCTTAAAAATCACAGGCGGTGAAGCCTGTGAACCTGGTGACTCGGCGGGCACCATTTGTGCCCCCCCCCGACCTGTGAAGAGCCTTTTTAAAGGCTTCGGAAGGGGGGACGGGGTGAGCGGCGCGGTGCTGAGAGTCGACTGCTTCTCCTGCAGAGTGAAGCCGCATTGCCATGGTCGGAGAGCGCTGACTTCTTCTTTGGAACAATTGGACTCTAAAAATAACAACCCGTGAGTACTACGGAAATTGGTATTGTAAAGAAATTAGGTATCGTAAAGAAATTTTAAAATTAGGCACGATCGGGGAAGGTGTAAAAAGGAAGTCTGCCTCCCCGTCTTGTAAACAAGTTAAAGCAAAGACTTGCTAACTAAGGTCGAGAGAACCTCTTTTTTCCTTCTTTGGTAAAAGACTTTAATTTCACGGTTTGGCAGTATAAGAAATCTTGCTGGAGGATAAAGAGCTAATTTTGGGAGCTGAAGTGCCACCCTCCCGGACCCGGGAGTGTTCCGCGAGAGAGCCTGTTGATGAGGTATTAAAGAGCTTGACAGCTGTCAAATTAGCTGTCAAGACAGAAAAAGAGAACTTTGTTTCTGCTGCTTCTGCTGGTTATAGCTGTTACAATTTTTGTTACAATTTGTTGAAAACAAGGAAGAACCGATACAAACTAACTGGATTTTTGGATTTGAACTGGAATGAACATTAAGAAACCAAAATCCCTCTAGAGGGGGTTTTGGGACATTACAAGAATGGCTGGAGGAGGGAGAGTTCAGGCTGAATTGGACAGAGTCTTTGTTCTCTTGGGAAAGGCCAAATTGATGTTTTGGCTATAAATGTTACAACTCTGGACTCAACTGTAAACAATATCATGGAACCTGATAAGGATTTGAATCAGGAAGTTTATCCAACTGAACAGAAAGAGAAACTTGACAACATTGAGAACTTGGAGAAGGAGACATATGTTGTCCCTGAAGAAAAGGAAGGAGGAACTGTAATTCTGCAGATGATGAAAGAGGACTTGAGGTTTGATATGATGGCAATGAAGGAAAATAAGAACTTGATGTGGAAAATCTGGCCTGAATTGGAGATGGAAAAAAGGAGAGATCTCCTTATGTGGAGATCTGAAGACCTAAGGATTACAAATTTGCTTAAAGTGGAGGTTGGAGCCTTGGGGACATTTGGTTTTGAAAGGAGTAAGAAACAAGATTTGGGCCCCACCTTTAAGTATGGAGGACTGGTTGGAAGAAATATGGATCCTGAAGGGCCAGAGCTTCTCCGAGATTTGGTGTTTAATTTTAAGGACTATCAGAAAAACCAGCAGAGAGGAATTGAGAGAGAATTAAGAGCCTCGGATGTGAGGTCTCCAGGCTAATACTAGATTAAGACTGGTGGATATTTGTGGGGGACTGAAACCGGGAAAGGGGGGTGTGGGGCTTGGGAATCCAAAGGGTACATAATTATAAATGTGTTTTTGCTTTCATTTTGTTTTGGTAATGTGTATGAAATTTGGGAAATTCGTGGAAGGGAACCTGGGTCGACTTTAGAAAGAATGTTTTAAGAATGTGTATTGAGGTACAAGTGTTGATGTTGAAGTCTGGAGAAGGTAAAATTGGTTTGTTTTAAAACGGACTAAATTAAAGGAAAAAAAGGTTAGCAAAAATAAATTGAGGAAATGGATGAAAGAAAAAAAGTAAAATAATAATATGTTAAAGAAATAGGTTAAAAATTATGGATAAGGATTTGCTGAATTAACAATTTGAATTGGAATACAAGAAAGGGGGGTATGAGGAGGTCAAGGAAATATGTTATTGAAAAATAGATTTTGTGAACTTTATGTGTTTTTAATTTTTTTTCCTTTTTGTTTTTATTTTTTTTCCCTTTTTGACTTTTTGTTTTTTTTTATTGTATTAAATTCAAAAATCTTAATAAATATATTTTTTTTAAAAAAAAGCAAAGCAGGAATTTTTCTGCCCAACATGGGGCTCAGACCCACAGCCCTGAGATTAAGAGCCTCATGCTCTACCGACAGTTATCCAGGTGTTTTATGGCTTTAAAAAAAGGCATGTATTTAGTGCGAGGTGCATCATGGGAAATTCCAGCATTGCAGGGGGGTTGGACTGCATGACCTTTGGGGGTCTCTTCCAACTCCACAATTCTTTGATTCTATGAAATGGCTCTCCAACAGAACATCGAGGTGCAGCCACTTGGTCTGCATGTCTGTTTGTGAAGCAGTATCAGTGAGCCTCTGAGCATGCGCAGACTGCGCGTTTGGGAGTATGGAGAGGCAGGCAGCTAAAGCAGCTAAGCTGAGGTTCGGAAAAGAGCAGGCAAAATGATCTGGGGGTGGAGAGACTCCCGGATGAGGAAACACTGCAGCATTGGGGAGTTTTTAGTTTAGGGAAAAGGCAAGTGAGAAGCAACATGATAGAAGCTTATTAAATTATTTTCTGGCCTGCAGAAAAGTAGCTGGAGGAAAGTTTGTCCTCCCTCTCTCCTAACACCAGAACTTGTGGAAATGGCGATGAATGTCGGGAGATTTGGGACAGGCAGGAAAAAGAAAGTCCTTTGTCATGCAGAACATTGTTCAACTGTGGAACTCACTCCCACTGGATTATTATTTGTTAAATGTGTATACCACCCTATACCTGCAGGTCTCAGGACAATTACAACGTAAAATCACAATATAAAAACACTAGGGCCCTGCAGGATTTAACCTCCTTCCGTCGGGCCTGTAAGGCAGAGCTATTCCGCCTGGCCTTTAATTTGAATTCAGCCTGATCTTTTATTTCCCTTCTCTTCCCTCCCCTTTTATGAAGATCACCTGCTCTGAGACCCCACAGCTAATTCTCCCCTGGTCTCCTCGCTGGCCCAAGTAGGACCAATTCAGCAATTGATTTTTGCATTTTATTGTTCTTCATGTTTTCATATTGTATTTTATGCTGCTTTTATAATTAAGTGTTTTAAATTTGTTGTTAGCCGCCCTGAGCCTGGTTTTTGAACAGGGAAGGGCGGGGTATAAATAAAAATTTATTATCAGCATCATCATCATCATCAGACACATAATAAAAACAGTAACAAAGAAGACCTAATTGACACGCACGCCCCCCGACACTCCTGCACTTCTCCTTTAGCTAAGATGGGAGAGTCGCAGAACTCACCCATGAGAAGGGTACCATGGTTTGCTCCTGCTCCCATCTCTCCTGGGGGGCACACAAAGTCTTCTTCTTCTTCTTCCTCCTCCTCCTCCTCCTCCTCTGGCTCCATCTTCACAATAACATCAGGTCGGATGTCGGCTGTATGGAGGGAGAGAGAGAGGATTTGTCACGGATTCTTCAGCTGCCATTCCTGCACTGCAGGGGGTTGGACTAGATGACCCTCAGGGTCCCCTTCCAACTCTCCAACCCTTTGGTTCTGTGAGGCAAGGGGCTGCAGCATCCGGGAGCCCCTCTGCCCGGACAGAAGCACCCTGCGAGGCTTGGCCATGCGCCTTGACAGCCTTCCTCACAGCCACAAACGGGCTGTGGGGCAGAGACCCAGCTGCCCCAAAGAGGCTTATTATAGCCCATGGGGTCCCCACCCCCCACCACGGACACCTCGCCCCTCACACCAAAAGCAGCACAGGCTTCCTGGACTCACAGGAGTCTGTGTCGTCGCCGGACTCCCCGCCGCTGTAGTCCCAAGGCTCTTCTGCATACGAGTCGTCCTCTGGCTCCATCTTGATGGCCACCTCTGGCTTGATCCCTGAAAGAGGAGAGGAAATCCAGGAGCCTCATTTACTGCTCTGGCCGGGTGCCCTCTTGGGGGGCACAGACCTCTGCCTCTGACACACAGTTCTGAACAAGGGGGGCTTGCGCCCCAAAAGACGCCTGCTGATGAGTTTGCTAAGACAGCAACTGCTGTTCTTAGTAGCTCAGAGAAGGTGCGGGAACCTTCAAGCTTAGGAGCCAGCGGGCACCGGGTGCCACCCATAGCCAACTCCAGGGGGCCCCTCATCTTGCACTGGGTGTCCTGCGGGGCTGCGTCATGCACCCCTCCACCTGCTCCCCAGGGAGGAACACCAGCCCCTCTCACCTGCCGGGGAGTCAGGAAGCGGCTCCCTCTCTGCCTCCGCCGGGTCCTGGGGGCACCCGATGCGCAGCTCCTCCTCTGGCTCCACCTTCACCACCACTTTGCGTCCCGAGGGAGCAGCCCAGCCGGCAGCTGCAAGGAGGAAGAATATTATATTAATTTATATGTGCAGCCGAAGCCGTTACCAAGAAACCCCCCAAGATACACATGACAAAATAAAATGCATTCCACAGTTATTGAAACCAGGCCTTCCGTTTGGAGGGGGGCAGAGTTTCTTCACCAGAAGAATTTAACTTATCCCTAAGTTGCCGTTCTAAAGGCAAAACAACCCTCACCTTTTCAGAGATGTGAGGAGCCCTGTCCCCGAATAAACAGTTAATCATTTCCCTCTCCAACATTTGCCTTTTGCTGCTGTCAGTCTCCTCTGGACTAAGGATATGGGAGCCAGCTCTGGGCCACCCCCACTCCACCCTCTCTGAGCTGCTTTGTGCTAGAACCTTTATTGTCGGTTAAGTCTTGTTTCCCATGTACAGTGGTACCTCGGGTTAAGTACTTAATTCATTCCGGAGGTCCGTTCTTAACCTGAAACTGTTCTTAACCTGAAGCACCACTTTAGCTAATGGGGCCTCCTGCTGCTGCCGCACCACCGCCGCACGATTTCTGTTCTCATCCTGAAGCAAAGTTCTTAACCCGAGGTACTATTTCTGGGTGAGCAGAGTCTGTAACCTGAAGCGTATGTAACCCGAAGTACCACTGTATTCATGTACTGAAGGAGGTCGGAATGTTTAGCCTGGAAAAGAGGAGACTGAGAGGAGATGTGTTGCTATCTTCAAATACCTCAAGGCCTGTCACATGGAAGAGGGAGCAAGCTTGTTTTCTCCTGCTCTGGAGGGCAGGACTCGAACCCGTGGCTTCAAGTGACAAGAAAGGAGATTCTGACGAAACATCAGAAAGAACTTTCCAACAGTTAAGAGATGTTTGGCAGTGGAACGGTCTCCCTTGGGAAGTGGTGAACTCTCCTTCCTTGGAGGTTTTTCAAGAGAGTTTGAACGGCCGGCCGTCTTGGATGCTTTGGCTGAGATTCCTGCATTGCAATGGGCTGGACCCTTGGACTCCCTTCTATGATTCCAAACCTATATTTATTTCTTTTCTGCAATACTGAATTTATTCTGCGTTGGCCAAATTGCTTGCGTTGTTTGTTTGGGCTTTTTTGCTCATTTTTGGATTTGCCAAAACGTTCCACATATTTGCATTTCCATTGCTCTGCGTTTGGAGGTTGGGGCTGTTTGCTGTAAGCCGCCTTGGGCAAAAGCTCGTGGTGGAAAAGCGACCTACAAGTCAATCAAATAATCTTGGATCTCCCTAGCAGGGTGCTAAACAAATCAGACCGAAGAGGGAGTGTGTTTAGGCTCCGCTCTGCATCTCTGCCACCGACTCACGGAGGGCTCAGGAGGGAAGTCTCCCCGTTACTGACCTGGGCTGGGGAGCTCCAGACTCTTGTTCTCCATCTCCTCTCCTGGGGGGTGGCCTCCCCTCTCGGTCTGCTCCAACGGCTATTGGGGGCTTCGCATCAACACCACCTGCCCAAGAGGAAGGGGGGGAATTTGATTTGATTTATTATATTCCTATGCTTGCATGTCATTCCAATAAACCCCAAATTCCAAACAATAAATAACAACATGACAGAACATTGCAGAAGATGGGGCTGCTTGAGAGTAGTGGAAAGTTGATTTCTACAATGTACATGTTACTAGAATGGGGTGCTAAAGATGAAATGGTTAAATCAACCACGATACACTGGCCTAAAGACTCAGGTCATAATTTGGATAGGGCTTCCGGGGAGAAGTTATGGGGAAAGGATATGAAGTTTACTGCTTTTTATACACTTAGAGGAAATTATTTCGAAATGATGTACAGGTGGCATTTAACACCAAATGAACTAGCCAAGATGTAGAAAATGCTGGAAATGTAAGCAGATAGAGGGGCCATTCTTCCATATGTGGTTGATGTGTAAAAAAGCGAAAGGCTTTGGGGAAATGATATTTCTATGTTCCCCAGATAGGCATGTGAGAGGAGCTGAAGCTCTCAGAGTTTTCCTGCATGTTTGCTAGAGAAAACTCTGCCGGAAAAATGAAGGACGTCTGCAAGTCTGAGTTCCAATGCTCAGAGACAATTTTAAGCTAGACTAAAGTAAGTCTTTGTAACTGAATTACCATTTTAAGCCTGCATGAACATAGATGCTGCATCTGGTTCTGTATTCCGAGTGAGTGAATCAGTATTAGAAACTAGGTGCCAAATGGCTCCTTAAACGAAGGTTGGAGTCACCAAAACGGAATGCCTAGTTAATATTTTGGGGACAGACAGCTCTGAAGTCTTTATTTTTCAAATGATGGACCGACTGCGATTGTCTGCCTTAAAGCATTCTGGATTACTTAAACGAAAAGGCTAAAACTAAGCTATCTAAGCTTCCCTTCTTAAGCTGCACAGGGGTGCGCTCTGCTGAACTCACAAACAAGAGCGAGGAAGGATAATATCTAACCATATGTCAGGAGTGCTCTGATGGTGTTTCCTGCTTGGCAGGGGGTTGGACTCAATGGCCCTTGTGGTCTCTTCCAACTCCATGATTCTATGATTCTATGATTCTATGATTCTAACAAATATACCCTCTCTTAGCCTCCCTATCCACATCCCTCCATAGAAGACCCCTGGGGTTGCTTCCAGCCATACAATTCTGTGATTCCACAGCGCTCAGGACTCACCAAAGAGGAACAAGAGACATGAAACTCACAGCCTCAAAGAGCCAACTTGCCTTGCGCACAACGTCAACGCACCACAACGCTAAGCCCCACACGGTGTGGGGGTGCCCGCCCAGCGCTCTCTGGACCACATCACTGGGGCCCTTGTTGCTCCCATCACCACGTTGCCTGATGTGGCTTCACTGAACATGCGCAGAGCTCCATCCCTGTGATGAGGAGAAACAGGAGGAAGAAGGAAGGAAGGAATTGTACATCAGGCCTGCGACTGCCTGCAATTTGGGAAAGGGGGAAGCAAATTTATTTGTTTGATTTATACACAACCCTTCATCTGAAGATTTGAGGGCAGTTCACAGCATAAAAATACAAAATAAAAACATTGGACTAGGTGAGGCTTGGGCCCCTCCCAACTCTTTAGGACTAAGTTTGGCCAGCCACATTATAAGGAAGAGGCGAATTAGAGGAAAGTAGCTTTTTTATTATTGTTATTGTAATTGCTTCATTTGCGAAACGATTGCAATCCTTTGTGCTAAGTTTTCGAAATCATAAGACAAGCATCTGCTGAATCAGGCCCAGTGAACCCAGCATCCTGTTCTCTCAGTGGCTGACCAGATGCCCAAATAACAACAATAATAATATATTATTTGTACCCCGCCCATCTGGCTGAGTTTCCCCAGCCACTCTGAGCGGCTTCCAACAAAGATTAAAAATACATTAAAATGTCACACATTAAAAACTTTCCTAAACCGGGCTGCCTTCAGATGTCTTCTAAAAGTCAGATAGTTCTTTATTTCCTTGACATCTGATGGGAGGGCGTTCCACAGGGTGGGTGCCACCACCGAGAAGGCCCTCTGCCTGGTTCCCTGTAGCTTCACTTCTCACAGGGAGGGAACCGCCAGAAGGCCCTCGGAGCTGGACCTCAGTGTCCGGGCAGAACGATGGAGGTGGAGATGCTCCTTCAGGTATACTGGGCCAAGGCCATTTAGGGCTTTAAAGGTCAGCACCAACACTTAGAATTGTGCTCGGAAATGTACTGGGAGTCAGTGTAGGTCTTTCAAGACTGGTGTTATATGGTTTTGGCGGCTGCTCCCAGTCCCCAGTCTAGCTGCCGCATTCTGGATTAGTTGTAGTTTCCGGGTCACCTTCAAAGGTAGCCCCACGTAGAGCGCATGGCAGTAGTCCAAGCGGGAGATAACCAGAGCATGCACCACTCTGGCCAGACAGTCCGTGGGCAGGGAGGGTCTCATCCTGCGTACAAGACAGAGCTGCCCTGGACACAGAACTGCCCTGCACCTCAATGGACAGCTGTGAGTCCAGAATGACTCCCAGGCTGCGCACCTGGTCCTTCAGGGGCACAGTTGCCCCATTCAGGACCAGGGAGTCCTCCAAATGGGAAACCTGCAAGCAGGATCCGAGCACAAGAATATTCTTGGCATTCAGAAGCCCTGCTGCCTCGCAGAGCCATGCGCTAGCAAGAGACTCCTCCATGTCAGTCCTTCAAGCCACAACTGAGAGCCATCTCCCCACAAGATCTCTCTCGCTCCACCTCCACCTCCACTTATTCCCTGCCTCCAGGCAGCCTCCGCACCTTTGAGAACAGGCCGGCCCTCGCCTCCCTTTCCCAACCCGCCTGCTGCTATGCAGGGAAACCAAGGCAGAGACCCTTTTCCCCAGATGCTGCCCACCCAGGCCTCTGACCTCCCAAGGCAGCGTGCTGCGGCCCCACAACCAACGGGGGAACTCTGGAGAGGTGTGGGGTGCCCAGGAGCAGCCTTGCAAGGGGGCCTGACCTCACCAAACTTCAGCTGGCAGTGGTTATGAATGCTGGATAACCACAGGAGCGGAGAGTTGAATTTGTATTCGGATCCTGCATCCGGCTGGGCGCTGTGAGAAGAGGAGGCTGGGCTCTATGGGTCCCCCTTTGGCCTGATCCCGCTTCAAGGCTCTCCATATGCAAGTTCTCCTGTGGTGGCAGAACCTCCATGCCCAGGGGCAGTCGACCTCTGAATAACCAGCTAATGGGGCACAATAGGAAAATACTGTTTTCCTTGGGACCCATTTCTGGGCTTCCCATTAATAGGCAGCTCGTTGCCCACTGGCATTTTGACCTCCTGCCCTCGTCTCCCTCCGTTTGGGCATGTCTATTTAGGTCCATCGCTTTCCATTTCTGCAAACTGAATTCCCCACCCAAGCAAGGCTGTGTCCGTGGCAATTTCACCCCCCAAGTCACTCGTGCTGCACCCCACACATAAAAAGGGAAAGGGAAAGGACCCCCTGGACGGCTGAGTCCAGTCGAAGCTGGCGGAGACTTGCCAGGAGTGCGCGAGTGGCACTCTGCACATGCCCAGCAGCCCTCTCCTCCTCAGGTGCCAAATCACACCCCCCCCCAATATGCTATATGGGCAGGAAATCTGGTCCTCGGAATCGGGGCCGAGCTGAGTCAGACCAGCCCTGAACCCAAAGGGGTTTTGGGGTGGGCCTCCTGGAGCGGGCAAGGCGGCGGAGACAGAAGAGGCTGCGCCCCCTTGGGCCCGATCCTGCAGGATCAGTGGGGGGCGCAATCCCATGGGCGCCCCTCTTGCAGAGCAGGGCAGCCGCGCTCCTGCGCCCCCTTGGCCCGGAGAGGGGGCGCGCGGCTTGCATGCCCCCTGCTTTTATTGCAAAAGGGGGCAGAAGCATCGCTGGCGGCGGGGGGGGGCTTACCTGGCCTGCAGAGGAGAAGGCTGGGGGGCGGCCTCCCCGCCAAGGGGGCGCGGGGGGAGCCCGGCCGGCGAGAGGAGGGCGGGGAGCAGCTGGCTCTGCCTGGGCCCCTCCGCGCGCGCCCGGCACTCCGGCTGGTGCCCCTCGGGCTCTGCCTGCCTTTGTTGTGGGCGGGGAGAAGACTACAAGTCCCGGCAGCCCCCGCGCCGGCGAGGGCGGGGGGAGGGGTCTGGAGAGCAGCACCCAACTCTCCGCCCCCCGGTCCCCTGGCCTGCCTGGCTGGGGGCGCCCGGGAGAGGCTTCTTCCAAGGGGGCTGCTGCGACCCCCGCCCCCGATTTCCTGGGTGGGGATGGGACCCCCCTCCCAAGCAACGCCGCCCTCCTGGCTCCCCCCCCTCCCCCAGGCAGGGAATTGGCCCCCATCCAGACGGGGAGAGATGATGGAGATGCACCTGATGGATGATCTCGGGGGGTCCGGGAGGGGCCCCTTTCCAGCCTCAGCCGCTTTTGGACAGAGGCGATTGGCCCCATTAAGTCCCTGCCCTGCTCAGCTGCCGGCTGGACCGCTGCCATGGGCTCTGCGTGGGGCTGCCCTGGAAGCGGAAACTTCTGCTGCTCCAAAGTACAGATTATTCGGTGGGGTTGGTGGGGTAAATCACGCAACAGCCAGTTTGTTTCGGGGCCCCAGTTCAAGGTGCTCAAATTACCCTTTGAAACAGCGAGTAGTTTATGGCCCACATCCCTGAAAAGCACCTCCTTCCCTAGAGACTCCCTTGGGGGCTGAGGACCGCCATTTATGCACAAACCTAACTGTAGCTGGATGATGATCATGGATCTCCCCCCCCAAAAAAAAATAAATCAAAAACCCCAATACCCTTAATGCCCATTACACAAAATCTATGGCGCAACCCCAGTTTGGAATGACAGTTCTGGTTGCCTCACTCCCAAAGGGATACACTAGAGTTGGAAAAGGTTTCAAAAAAGTTGAAAAGGTTTCGAAAACATCAGTGGCTCCTTGCAGGGTGAAAGCCTTCTCAGTTTTCAGTTTTGTGTTGCAGCAGAGAAGAAAAAAACACTGTGCGGTCTACTCATATGAAACGCAGGGCAGAGCCGAAATGTTCAGCCCAGGCTCGTTTCAGCATTTGGGGAGGTCAGGCGACGATGCCGCCCTAAAGACTTCATCAATTTTCCTTGGGTTAGAAAGCATCTCAGAATGTTTGGGTGGGGTGGGCTTACTTTTCAAGACATGGGTGGGGGGCTTTGAAAATAATAACAGCAATAATCCCCACTTCTTCAGACAGTAGCTGAGCTGCTCTTGGTAGCATTCTCTCCTGATTTGAGTCAGAAAACCATGGCCATCTGTCAGGGATGTTGTGCTTGAGAGTCCTGCATGACAGGGGGTTGGACTAGATGACCCTGGGTGTCCCAGCTCTTAAGTTTCTACAAAATTGGCCCAAGTCTTCCCTTTGGCACTTGGCTCCCAAGGGATCGCAAAATGTATGAGAAACAGTATGCATTTCCTGCAAAAGACACACAAAACCTTTGATTCCTGAGTAGGCTAAAGCTATCCAATATTGGAAGCGCTGGCGAAGGCAACAGTGGGTTCTTTTGTTACAGGTTTCCCCTGTGATATCACACGTTTTCCCCAAGGGAGCAAAAAGGCACAAAGAAGCCCCATGGAAGATGTGCAATAACCCTCCACAGCTGCCCAGAACGCTGGCCTTGGAAGGGTGAAGATGCAATACACCTTGGGGTGCATAAAGAGGAAATGCAATCACCCCTGGAGGTGTTTGGTGGGCACAAGGCTCCCTGCATCTCTGGGCCCCACCTTCCCCCACCCAGCCCCCCAAGGCCCTCAGGTGAACATGGAAGGTGGTGTGATACTGTGCTCCAGGGTGTCAGCCTGGGCAGGGTTCAAATCCGGCCACTTGGCCATGGAGCTCCCTGGGCGTGACCTTGGCAGCCAGTCCCTGCCTTCTCTCATCCTGAGCCACTTCACAGAGGAGAACCCTGAGCTTGGCAAGAAGGCGGGAAGCCGAATGCCGCCACATCAGCAAAAATGTTGATTGCACAAAATTGGAAGGCTGGAGAAGTACCAGCTAAAGAACACTGGCAAGAGAAGTTGATGAACTGTACAGACTTGGCAAAAATGACAGACAGATGAAGAGAAAGAGACAACAGTGAAAAAGAATGGGAACCATATTTGCAGAAACAAAGAAAGTCAAAAGACTTGCTGGCAGGATTTAAATAAACATTTACATTATTAGTATTAGAAAATGTTTAGAAGATAGTGAAATATTATGGTGCATTTACTTCTATTTTTATGTTTTTAGGCTTGATGTTGTTATTAATTATTTTTTTCTGTTAGGAGACAGCAAAGTGGGTGAAAAGAGAAATGAACCAGAAGCGGATGTTGGGGGAAGCCCTGGAAGGGAGGGAGGATTATATAGAAAATGTTAAGAATTTGAGATGTATGTAATGAATGAAAAAAATGAATTTTTTTTTAAAGAAGAAGGTGGGAGGCAGAGACAACAAACAAAACAAACCAGTCAAGGTGCGTTTTTGAAAAACAGATTTATGAGGAGTCCGAGATAATGGAGAGAGAGGAGGAGTCTGACTTGCTCCACCTACAGGCAGAACTGGGGCATTACGCCTCTCCCTCCTCCTTGACCCCGTCCTCCTCCAGCCGCCCGTTGTGGTGGCTCTGGTGCTGGAGGAGCTTCTCCCGCGAGCGGAAGCAGCCGCCGCACTGCTGGCAGGCGAAAGTCTTGCCCCGGAGGTGCATCTTGCTGTGAGCCACAAGGGCGACGTTGGTGGGGAAAGCCCGCCCGCACTCGGAGCAGGGGAAGGGCAGCTCCCCGGTGTGCAGGCGCTGGTGGGTCAGGAGGTTCCCGCGGCGGCTGAAGCTCTTCCCGCAGTCTGGGCAGCGGTGGCCCCCCTCCTGGGCGTGCGCCCGCTGGTGCAGCCGCAGGCCCTCCTTCCAGCTGAAGGTCTCTGGGCACAAGGCGCAGGCGAAGGGGCGGCGCTCCTCGTGGTGCGCCGCCAGGTGCTGCGCGAGCTCCGCCTCCCCACCCACAGCCTCCCCGCACTCGGGGCAGTTGCAGCCTGCCCTTCCAGCATGCTCCACTGCCTCGTGGGCCAGCAGGTGGGCCTTGCGCTGGAAGACCTCGCCACAAGTGCCGCAAGGGTAGAGTTCCTTGGCCGCGTGGCTGGCCCGGTGGCGCAGGAGGTCCCCCTTGAGGCAGAAGTGGAGGCCGCAGGGGGCGCAGGCAAGCTGAGCCTTCGCCCGGTGCTTCTTGTGGGTCAGGAGGTTGAGGCGGTAGAGGAAGAGTTTCCCGCAGGAAGAGCAGGCGAAGGGGCCTTTCTGCTCCTCGTGGGTGGCCTGGTGGTCCGCCAGGGAGCCCCCGTCCTCAAAGCTCCTCCCACAGTCGCCACAGATCAGCAGCTGGGGCTCCTGCAGCGCGCCCGTCTCCAGAGGCCCCTCTTGGGCAAGGCTCCGGATGTTCGTCAGCTCCACCTGGCACCACGTGGGACACAGCTCTTGGAGGGCAAGGAACTGGGGTCCCGAGAGGGACCAGGGAGGGGAGGCAGGCGGGTTCCACTCCCCTCTCGGCTCCTCTTTCATCGCCTGCCAGCTCATGCTCGACTCTCCTGCGGGAAGAAGAAGGAGAAGGTGCAAAACCCAAGTCTGGGAATGGAGTCGAAGACTTAAAACCTACATAAGGAGAACCTGCTGGATCAGGCCACCCCATACCCTCCAAGTGTCCTGGTTTTCCAGGAACAGTCCCAGAATTACAGAAGCTGTCCCAGATTCTGATTTGATCCTAGAATGTCCCATTTTTCCTTTTTCCACCCGCTCTAAAAGTGGTGTGGGGGGTGCAAAAATAGAGTTCTGTTTATACCAATAATAAAAGCCCTGCACTGAATGAAGGGTGAAGTTGGCATAAGAAACCCTCCCTACAATTTTGAAGGAAAAGGTCACCAATCTACTTTAAATTCTTTCACTGCGTTGCTTCCGCAGCCAGACACTTCTGAGGAAACGCAGGGAGTGTTTATTCCTCTGGAACTGCTCTGTTTACTCAGAAGTAATCCCACTGTTTTTAATGGAGCTGACTCCCAGGTAATGGGGTCAAGACTGGGCATCCTTGTTGGTTTCTATTTCCCTCCCTGAGCCCACATGCTCGGGCAATCCTTACACTGCAATCCCAATCCCAATTCAGTAAGATTTACTCTCTGGTATGTTCCTGAATATTCCCGGTGTTTTGATGATGATGATGATTTTCCTGACGGGCTTTTCTTCATTCCATTGATCTGTGGAAGGTGTTGTAAATGATCCCTTCCCTCGCACATGTTTTCTTTACAACACTCCTGCGAGGGAGGTGAGGTTGTCCTTAGCTCAAGGTGAACGATGCCTCTGAGTCCAGGACGACGCCTGGGTGCGTGACAAGATCAAACGCAGGAGAAGGCTTCCTGCCGCAGAAGGGAATGTCCCTCTTTCCCTGGAGAAAGGTTGGAGGGTGGAACATTGGCCCATCCAGCCCAGCACTCCGGCTGCTTTTCCAGCGCAACGATTCTCTGATTCATTGGAAGGTTTTAAAAGAGAGGTTGGTTGCCAAAATGAGCACCTGCTTAGGACATCAGGGGAAAGGGAGGCACCATGGAAAATTTCCACTGCCAGATTTCTAACATCAATGGTCACAAATTGCTCAGTGGAGCGTTAGCGTTCTCACTTGAAGTCTATTAAAAATCCCAACAGAAGCAATTCTGCCACAGGGCAGGCCGGGTGCCTAGATCTCTACTAAGTATAGAAGCAGGTATGTGACCAAAGATTAGTTTTCGGGATCTGAGCAATGAGAAAAAGGAAGAGATATTTTTCCAAATATAAATAAAGTAGATCAGGAGTCAGCAACCTTTTTCAGTCATGGGCCGGTCCACCGTCCCTCAGACCTTCTGGGGGGGCCAGACTATATTTTGGGGAAAAAAATAATGAAGGAATTCCTATGCACCACAGCGATGCATTTTAAATAAAAGCACACATTCCACTCATGTAAAAACACGATGATTCCCAGACCATCCACAGGCCAGATTGAGAAGGCGATTGGGCCACATCCGGCCCCTGGGCCTTAGGTTGCCGACCCCTGGTGGAAGTATAGCAAAACAAACATTGTTTTTCATCCTATTGTAGGTTTTGTTTCATTTCGAAAAATACAGTTTTATTTTACAGTTTATTATCATTTCTAAGTTGAATGAGATCTGTATGGGGGCTCCCAGGTACGCAGCCTGGGGGTCATTTTGGACTCACAGCTGAACATGGAGGCGCAGGTCCATTCTGTGTCCAGGGCAGCTGTCTACCAGCCTTATCTGGTACGCTGTCTGAGACCCTCCCTGCCCGCAGACTGTCTCGCCAGAGTGGTGCATGCTCTGGTTATTTCCTGCTTGGACTACTGCAATGTGCTCTATGTGGGGCTACCTTTGAAGGTGACCCGGAAACCACAACTAATCCAGAATGCGGCAGCTAGACTGGTGACTGGGAGCGGCCACCAAGACCAAATAACATTGGTCCTGAAAGACCTACATTGGCTCCCAGTACGTTTCTGAGCACAATTCAAAGTGTTAGTGCTGACCTTGAAAGGCCTAAACGGCCTCGGTCCTGTATACCTGAAGGAGCGTCTCCACCCCCAACGATCTGCCCGGACACTGAGGTCCAGCTCCAAAGGCCTTCTGGCAGTTCCCTCCCTGCGAGAAGTGAGGTTACAGGGAACCAGGCAGAGGGCCTTCTCGGTGGTGGTGCCCACCATGTGGAACACCCTCACATCAGATGTCAAGGATATAAGCAACTATCTGACTTTTAGAAGACATCTGAAGGCAGCCCTGCTTAGGGAAGTTTTTAATGTTTGATGCTTTATCGTGTTTTTAATATTTTGTTGGGAGCCACCCAGAGTAGTGGGAGCAACCCAGTCAGATGCGTATAAATAAATTATCATTATTATGGCCTCTAAATTCTGAATCTGGCCCTCTTGGTTGGACATCTGTCTCAGGAATTCTTCAGCTGATATTCCTTCTTTGCAGGTACCCCGGGGGTCCCTTCTAGCCGCACAATTCTAGGATTCTATACTCACCGGAACTGGCACTCCCCTGGGAGTCTCTGCACCCTTGCCCAGGGCGACCCACAATGCCGGGCTCTTCCCCTCGCTCAATCCGGGACAGAAGCTCCGGTCTGGGAGGAACAGCTCCTGTGTGCAGACAGACAGCAAAGAAAGAAAAGTCGGCCTTTGCTAGCAGCAGGAGAACGGACAAAAGGAGACCCTGCCTTTCAGAGGGGTGCAGGAGCTCCTGGCATGGGCAGGCTTGGGTCTTTCAAATTCCAGGGGCACCCTGTGCGAGGCCAGAATTCGGAGCCCCCTTCCTCTTGCCTTCCATTCTGCTGCACTCACTACATCATAGCTGTGATGCCCTGCAGTGCCCCAGGGGGACAGAACCAGTCGCTCTGCCCTCCGTTCGCCTCTGAGGCAGGGCAGGAGCTTCCTGCAGCCAATCGGAAGCTGCACCTTGGTTTCTGAATGTTTTCGGAAGTCGAACGAACTTCTGGAGCAGATTCCATCCGAGTTCCAAAGTACCACTTTACATCTGTTTTGAACATCAGGCCCCAAAACCTCTTGCGGGAATCTCAGTTCCAATAGCTACAAGGCCGTTGACTTATCTCACTCTTTTCAGATGTTATTTCCTTCAACGCCCAGCTCCTCTGAAGTAAGCCACTGCTATTCCCATTTTGCAGATGGGCAAGTGAGCATGAGGGGTTTGCATTTTGGCCAGTAAGGGACTTCCTCCCATGTTCCTTGTTCGTAAGGCAGCCGGTGTGGAGCAGTGATTAGAGTGTCAGACTGGGGCCCTGGAGACAGAGACCAGGATTCAAATTCCCACTCAGCCATGAAGCTCAATGTGACCTTGGGCCAGTTACTCCCTCTCAACCTCACATTGGAGCATATTTATACAAAATACAGCAAGGTTAAAAATAAATATATATCTACTTGGATAATAATATCCATATATTAGATTAAACTCTATAGAATTGAAACTGTGAATCTTATAGTTATGTAGTATGCCTGCCTCTTTTTTATGTTCTCATGTTTATTTTTATTCTATGTTGTTTAAGCGTTGTTTAAAATAACAATAGAATGTATGTAATCAGCAAATAAAAACAGAGTATGGCCCCTTTGTTTTTGTTTTAAGAAGAGCAGTGGGAGAGCCACGTTCAGCACCTGGAGCTCCTTGAAGAAAATGTTGGGGTACAAATGCAACAGCTAGAAATAAATAGATTTGTCACGCTGGTAATAGGCAGAGATCACAAATCACCCCAACCAGGAAAATATTCCAAAAGAGGAGAGGCCCCAACTGGGATGCAGTAAATTGCAAAATCCATGACTGCTGCTTTTTAAACACGCATCTCCACATTTCCATCCCTGGGAAAAGGGGCGGAGTCTCCCTTGCTAGAGGCTTTTGGGCAAAGCTTTGATTGTCTCTTCTCAGGCAGGCTGCAGCAGTGGGTCTTACGCATCAATGGGGCTGGCCTTGATGACGTTTGAGGTACCTCCATTACTCTGAGCATTAACATTTCCCATGTCTGCATTCATATCCCATAGTCCACCCCCCACCCCACCCCCACAGTTAACCCCTAGGTGAAGAGGCTGTGGTTGGCTCCAACATCACCCAGGGAGAGCTTCATGGCCCGGTGGGGATTCAAACCCAGGTCCTCGTCGGACACTCTAACCACTGCTCCACCCTGGCTTTCTAGAGTGCCTGCTATGGGGCAGCTTTATAAATTTAGGTAAATAAATACAGTTGTACCTTGGATCCCGAACGCCTTGTGACTCGAACGTTTTGGCTCCCGAACATCACAAACCCAGAAGTGAGTGTTCAGGTTTGCGAAGGCTCTTTGGAACCCGAACATCCGACGCAGCTTCCTCCTGCAGCCAATCGGAAGCGGCGCTTTGGTTTCCAAACATTTTGGAAGTCAAACAGACTTCTAGAATGGATTCCGTTCAGCTTCCAAGGTATGACTGTATGGGGAAAGCAAAATGTCTCTTAGAGAAGGATCGGAAATAATTTCCTCGAAGCGTGAATTTGTTTTACGCTCAATGTTTTAATGGGTTGTAAAACCGCTTTGGGGTTATTTTTCTTTCAAATATAAAGCGGTATAAAAATTAAATGAATAATAATAATAATAATAATAATAATAATAATAATAATAGATTTCTCCAAATCTCTTTTCTGATGAGAGCAGCTTTTGCATCTCATCTGGAAACCAAGGACCCAGAGTCTGGAGGAAGAATGGGGAGGCACACAATGCCAGATGCTGGATGTCCAATGTGAAGTGTTGATTTGGGGAGCCATGTCATCAGCTGGTGTTGGTCCACTGTGCTTCATTAAGTCCAGGGCAACACAGCCGTCTACCAGGAGATTTTGGAGCAGTTCATGCTTCCTTCCGCAGATGAGCTTTATGGGGATGCTGACTTCATTTTCCAGCAGGACTTTGGCACCTGCCCACACTGCCAAAAGTACCAAAACCTGGTTCAGTGCCCATGGGATTACTGTGCTTGATTGGCCAGCAAACTCGCCTGACCTGAACCCCATAGAGAATCTATGGGGCATTGCCAAGAGAAAGATGAGAGACATGAGACCGAGCAATGCAGAAGAGCTGAAGGCTGCTATTGAAGCATCCTCGTCTTCCGTAACACCTCAGCAGTGCCACAGGCTGATAGCTTCCATGCCATGCCGCATTGAGGCAGTAATTGATGCAAAAGGGGCCCAAACCAAGTACTGAGTACATATGCATGCTTCTACTTCTCAGAGGTCCAATATTGCTCTATTTGCAATCCTTGTTTTGCTGATTTAATTTAATATTCTAATTTTCTGAGATTGTTAATTTGGGGTTTTCATCAGCAGTACACCATGATCATCACAATTATAACAAATAAAGGCTTGACATATCTCGCTTTACATGTCATGAGTCTATATCATATATTAGCTTCACCTTTTAAGTTGAATTACGGAAATAAATGAACTTTTCCATGATATCCTAATTTTCTGAGTTTCACCTGTATCTGAGTTTCTAACGCTGGCTGTGGGGCCCTGAAGATGCTTTGCCCCCAAGATGCTCACCCAGTGAAGCCACCAGCTCAAAGTTGCCCTGCATGACATCGTAATAGAGGTCCCTCTGCCAGTCCGTCAGCAGGGGCCACTCCTCTGGGGAGAAATAGACGGCCACGTCCTCAAAGGTCACTGGAAGCTGAGAAAAAGAAAGAAAAGGGGGACCTGACTCCTTAGAGAAATCTCTTTCCATCGCGTGACACGAGGGGGGTTCACGGACCCCCTGGAACACACAGGGCCGGGAGCTGTGGAACCTCTTGACACAACCCCTGTAGATCAAAGAACTGTACAGGTGGAAGGGACCCGGAGGGTCATCCAGACCAACCCACTGCAAAGCAGGAATCTCCACAAGCATGCAGGGATGGCCACCCAACCTCTGCTTAAAAGCCCCCCAGGAAGGGGAGTCCACCACCTCCAAGGGAGCCCCTTCTGGTCTGGCCTTCAAAAGGTTTAGTCAGAATCTCCTCCCTTGTAACTGGATTCTGGACCCTGCCTTGTTTTCAGGCCTGGGCTTTGGCCCCAGAGTAAGGGAAGCAACAGTGAACAAGAGCGGCCAAAGATAAAGGAAATGGTGCTCCTGAGCCTGGGCAGAGCGGCTTTCCCCGTAGATTAGGAGCCCAGAGCTCAGACAGGCCTCAATCTCAGTAACTCCCTAGGCAAAGAAATCCACCTGTCCAGGAGTGGGGCTTACCTGGTCACCCCCAATATTTTAATCCATTTGGCACCCCTGCTGCCCCCCAACAGACGCCACGGCCCATCTGGATCAAGGCCCTCGGGCCCCGCTGCAGAGGAGGGGGTTCCCCTTCCCTTCCCCCGCGGACGCCCCCTCGGCTCCCGCATCCCCCAGCGCGCCTGGACGCCCCGGGGCTCGGAGACTCTCCAGCAGCGGCAAGAGCTGGCGCTGCAACGCCTCCCGGGCCGGGCGCGCTCCCTGGACGCCGCGGGCGCCTCGCCTCGAGGGCTGCCGGTACCTGGCGCCCCGCCAGCGCCGCCATCCCCGGCCAGGCTGGGCGGCCGCAGCCGCGTAGCCTCCGCTTCCGCCGCTCGGAGGGCAAAGGGCGCTCGGGGAGGCGCTGCGAGCCGGCGCCGCCTTTTTATCCCGCCCCGTCGAGCTCCGCGCCCGGCGCCCCTCCGCGCCCTCCCTACCTGCCGGGCCGCTGGGAGAGGCGGCGACGGGACGGCGCCCTGCGCCCCCCAAAGCGCCTTCCTTCCCGTCCCCGCCGTCCAGGCTCCCGGGGCGCACGGCGGGCCGGAACACAGCCTCCCTCTCCCGGAGCCGGAGCTGAGCCTCGCCGCCTCTCCAAATCGAGAACAAAGCCCGGGGGACGGGAGAGAGGGGGGCGCGGGACCCCCGACAGAACAAAGGGGGGCCGGGGAGGGGAGGGGGCTTCCAAAGGATTAGGCAAATCCGTGGAGAGGGCTCCCCGCCGGGATCAGAGGCCGCGATGTAGCTACAATACAGCCACATTTTTTATTTAAAACCAAACACTTTTCAGGTTGATACATTTCCTTAATTTTACAGTCATTGTAACGTTTCAAAACTTGACTTCCTTCCCCCTTTCTGCGGTTCCTTAAAGTTATTATATATAATATAACTAAGGAACCGCAGAAATAGGGGGAAGTCAAGTTCTGAAATGTTAGGAAAATTAAGGAAATGTATATATTATATATAATAACTTTAAGGAACCGCAGAAAGGGGGGGGAAATGAAGTTTTGAAATGTTAGGAAAATTAAGGAAAAAATTAGTAAAATTGAGGAAATGTATCTCTCTCTCTTCCGCATATCCAAATTCATTTAATTTGCTCACTTGTTTATCTACTTTAAATATAACTGCAGGTTAATACAATAATCATGCTAATGTTTTTATCTGTTTGCAATTTATCTGTAAATATCCAATAAACCATTTCCATTCTTTTATAAAAAAATTATCTCAATTTCTTATTCTTCCAGTAAGTTTCACCATTTCTGCATATTTCTTAAGTTTTTGGTATCCATTTTTCCTTTGCTGGCATTTCTGCTTCTTTCCATTTTGGGGCGAGCAACATTCTTGCTTCTGTAGTAGCAGACATAAATAAATTTCTATACGATTTAGGTAGTTCTGACCCCATAATTCCCAAAAGAATACAGCTCCATTGGTCCGAAATTTCAGATTCCCTCAACCTGATGCCAAAGTTTAATGGTCGTTTGTAATGCGATCTCCATGTTTCCTGCTGTCCCCTAAACTGAGCAGATGATACAGGTAAATGCCAAAATAATCCACCTATTGACTCCAAACTGGTGCCAGTCTTGTGCTGTGAACCCATTTTGTGCCTTCCCCCAAACTGAGTAATCGACACCCAAACCAGGATGACAAGTAAATGGCCCAAAAACTAACCTTGTCCCATTGACTCTGAACTGGTTCCAAATTGGTGTGCTTCTGAATTTGGTGGAAACAGCAGGCAGTTCTTGGGTTCTGTTTGAGGGTTTCCCATAATAGGGTCTCTGGTCGGTCCCTGTGAGAACAGGGTGCTGGACTCAACGGGCTATGGGCCTGATCCAGCGGGCTCTTCTTATGTTCTTCAGAGTGAAACCTTCAGCAGCAGAGGCAGTCTATCTCAACTCCTATTATATTATTTATTGAGTTTCTATACCGCCCTTCATCCAAGGATCACAGCGCAGTTTACAAAATGAAAACCCAAAAATGCATATCATGGTAACAAACAAAACAATGCCTTCCTCAGTGTAAAATACCATATATACTATAGAGAAAATGGAGTGACATTAAACATGGACTACTGAATAATATGCAGTTGATAAGGTTCACCGTAGGTCCCATGGAGGGAAATAATAATAAAATATTGTTGTTATTATTGTTGTTGTTGTTGTTATTATTATTATTTATTATTATTTATACCCCGCACATCTGGCTGGGTTTCCCCAGCCACTCTGGGAGGCTTCCAACAAAGTATTAAAATACAGTGGTCTGTTAAACATTAAAAGCTTCCCTAAACAGGGCTGCCTTCAGATGTCTTCTAAAAATCTGGTAGCTGTTCTCTTTCACATCTGGTGGGAGGCTGTTCCACAGGGCGGGTGCCACCACTGAGAAGGCCCTCTGTGCCTGGTTCCCTGTAACTTGGCTTCTCGCAGGGAGGGAACCGCCAGAAGGCCCTCAGAGCTGGACCTCAGTGTCCGGGCAGAATGATGGGGGTGGAGACGCTCCTTCAGGTATACAGGACTGAGGCCATTTAGGGCTTTAAAGGTCAGTGCCAACACTTTGAATTGTGCTCAAAAGTGTACTGGGAAGGTGCGAAGTCCTGAAATTCGGAGGAATCTTTAAATATGGATGTGTTTGGCTGTATTGTTATAATTTCATACTTGTAAAACTAAATAAAAATTATTTCAAAAAAATTTAAAAGTTTTGTTTTGCATAACAAACAAAGAAAAAAATAGCTGAAGGCCTGGGAGAAGAGGAATGTTTTCACACAACACCTAAGATATCACAGAATCATAGACTTGTCCAGTGGGAAGGGACCCTTCCCCTGCAATGCAGGAACATGTAGCTCTTGGGGATTGATCCCACCCTCTTCTTGTGTCGCCACCCTCCTGACTTCCCCTGGAGGTGGCACATGAAGCTGGGTTCTTAGGGCTTTTTGGCCACTATGAGAACAGGGTGCTGGAAGTGTTGGCTGTTTGCAGTATGGTAACGCTGCAGAGAGCTTGCTGGGGAGACCATGCATTAAAAAGAAAGGACTCAAAAATAACTTAAACAAGGTTTTAATAAGAAAAACAAAAACTCCTTTTACACTAAGTACATTAACAACCAAACCAGACCCAACCACCAACCCATCCCCCAGGGTAATGGGAGAGCTAGGTGCTGCTCCTTATATACTACACCCAAATGCTGACACACCTTAATCAAATACAACTCAGCAGCACCTGCTATGCTTCACAGCTGTAAAGCTGGGTCTCGTTATCTTGCTCTGGCCCTTGCTCTGGCCCCTTAAAGACATACACATCGGGTGCAACAATGATGAACCTTTACATTTAAATAAACCATTCAACATTTCCCCTGCGGTTCATCATTGTGGAACAAAAACATAAAGCATATTTTGTACATGTCTTTCAAAACAGAATGTCCACGTTGTGATGCATCTTTTAACGAAAGCTTAACTGTTTCAAATTTTACGCTTGGTGAATAACACAAATCATAATCTTCACCTGTAATTTGTTGAGAACCCTAGCAACTATCTAGCCTTGTACCTTACAACTTCATTTTTGTCATTCATTTTAACTCTATAAACCCACTTTGAATCAATAAGTCTCATATCTGGGGTTTGTGGTACAAGAGACCAAGTGTTATGCTCTTTTAAAGAAGCTATCTCAGAGTTCATAGCTTTATACCAATTTGCAGCTTGTTGCTTGGGTAATTTCTGAACATCATTGTAGCTTTTTGGCTCAAAAACTGCCTTATTGGCATACACAGTATTAAAATGTTCATCTGCAAATCGTTGTGGCTTCTGCCTCTTTCTATCTGAACGTCTTAGTCCAGAAGGAGAGTCAGACTCCTCAGACTTAATGGGACTAAGTGAACCACTAGTTTCAGGTTGTAAATCATTGTCAGATTGAAGAGATGCCTGTAGGCTAAGCTCACGATCAGAAAACTCAAGAGAATCTAACCTCCCCTTGGGTGCCTGTGACTTTAAATCCTCAAACAAATCAGATTCAACAGACTTTTTGTCTTTTTCCATTAATTCAGAAGCACCATTTCCTGCTGCTGCTGCTGCTGCTTCCTCTTCTTCCTCAGTATTATCTATACCATCAGTATCTTGGAAGACAGCAACTCCATTCCAATTTACAGTTTGTATCATGCTTCTGGTAATATGAAATTTGCCAGTTGCTGGTATGTAAATTCTGTACGCCCCCTGCTGGTAGCCCATTAATTTTCCCTGGACACTACGTTCACCCAATTTCTGCTTAGCGGGATAATGCATAATTACATCTGAACCCCAAATGCGTAGGTATTTCAGATTAGGGCGTTTTTTAAACAGCTTCTCATAGGGGGTGACATCTAAACCAGAATGATAACTGCGATTTCTAACATAACAAAAAGCATTAAGCGCTTCAGCCCAAAAGTCTTTGGGCAGATTAGCATCGTGCAGATAAGTTTTAACCCCTGCCTACAGGTCTCGCTGCACAACTTCAACAAGCCCATTTTGCCAAGGACTTCGGGGGCAAGATAACTCATGAGTAGTCCCCTGCACTTCCAGGAATTTCTCAAAATCCTCAGAAACAAATTCCCCGCCCCGGTCAGAAAATAGGTTCTTAATTGGTTTGTTAAAGTGCGTTTTTACCCAGTTGCAAAAAACTTTGTACTTCTCAAATGCTTGGGACTTCTCAGCTATTGCATAAGTCCAACAATATCTACTATACTGGTCTATCAGAGTAAGCCAGTACTTAGAACCTCCTAATGATGGTGGGAGTGGCCCAACTAAATCACAATGTACACGCTCAAATGGCTCAGTTACTTTCCTATCTGAGCATCTACCCTTGCATGCAACCTTAATCTTATTCTTGCAACAGGATAGACATTGCATAAAGAATTTACATGGTTTTAAGTTGAGGCCATTAACAATATTCTTTGTCTTAATTACATCAGCAAAATTCAGGTGTCCTAGAATTCTGTGCGCTTCATGGACACACCCGGAATGTGGCCTTACATTCCTCAACCCCTGGCTTGACTGTGCTGCGCTGCAATTTATAGGCGATTGGGAGTAGGTGCGAAAATACAGTCTATATAAACCATCAGATTCCCGGGCATATAATAGACGTTTGTTCCCATCGAAAAACTCACACATTGACTTTAAGAAACGCACAGTTATGCCTTGACGAGCAAAGCACCTTACTGACAATAAATTGTCCACTGACGGGCAGTAAATGCAGTTCGCTATTGTAATGTTTAAAGAGTCAAGTTTAACAGTACCCCTGCCAAGCGACTGCAAGACTTGTGAATTGGCTAAATGTACATTACCAATTTCCTCTTCGAAAGAAATAAACAAGCTTCGATCGTTGCAAATATGCTGAGATGCTCCTGAGTCCACAACAAAAGACTTCCACTTGGCACGTTTAAGTCTTTTACGATCTGTTGTCCTAGCATGGAAAACTCGCGGCTCGTTTCTGTCTCTACTATACGATGTCGGCTGCTGGGCTGACGACCGTGACTGACGAACAGAAACAGGCTTGGGAGTACTTTGCTTTCTTTTGGATCTGCAGTCCTTTGCAAAATGTCCTTGTTTATTGCAGAACCAACAACGCTTTGCAGCTTTAAATGCAGTTGTATCACCACAGGTTTGCATATGGCGTTCCTCATTACTTCTGGAAATAGGAGTGCTTATGGCACAAGCCTCCCTTCTGTCCAACTCGCCCATTAATCTTGCCGTCACCCCTTCCACAGTTAATTGTGCTGGTGGAACAGCAGATATCTGGCTAGCTATACCATCAAAGTCCTCATTAAGGGAACAAAGAATGATAAAAACATACTGAATATCAGGTATGTCCATGTCCCTTCGAATTAATTCGCCGCGTATTGCCTCCAGACGTCTCAAGTGTGCTGCCAAATCACCACCAGGCTGCAACTTCGTCTGGTACAACTGCTTGAAAAACGTCAATGCAGATGCTGACTCTTTTCTAACATGCACTGCTGCAAGACTGTCCCACATTTCTTTGGCAGTTTTCTTATTTCTTATATAGACTACTTGCTGGTCGCTGACTGCCAAATTAATTATCGCCCTGGCTTTTGCATCTCCTTTCGACCAAGCATTAGTCACAGGGTCAGGAGGGTCATCAGTTACATAGGTCCATACTTCTCTAGAGGTCAAAAGCGCCTCCACCCGAAAAGACCATAAACTATAGTTCTCATCTGTTAGCTGTGGGAAGACCAGAGCCTTCTCAGCTTCAGGAACCCGGCCAACCATTCTGGAACTCTTCCAGACCCACAGAACTACGCTAACAGGAGAAGGAGTTTTCAAACCTTTCTCAGAGTCCAAAAATATGCAGTCATCCACTCAGCAGCTGGGCCCATAACCAAAGATGTTGGCTGTTTGCAGTATGGTAACGCTGCAGAGAGCTTGCTGGGGAGACCATGCATTAAAAAGAAAGGACTCAAAAATAACTTAAACAAGGTTTTAATAAGAAAAACAAAAACTCCTTTTACACTAAGTACATTAACAACCAAACCAGACCCAACCACCAACCCATCCCCCAGGGTAATGGGAGAGCTAGGTGCTGCTCCTTATATACTACACCCAAATGCTGACACACCTTAATCAAATACAACTCAGCAGCACCTGCTATGCTTCACAGCTGTAAAGCTGGGTCTCGTTATCTTGCTCTGGCCCTTGCTCTGGCCCCTTAAAGACATACACATCGGGTGCAACAATGATGAACCTTTACATTTAAATAAACCATTCAACAGGAAGAGGTGGGCTAGATATCGCAGCCAGGCTCTGCAGTGAAGAAGTGATCCTATCCTGACAAGAACTCCTACTCACTCAGACAGCTGGCTTCCCCAGGAGCCTCTGGAGAGTTCATGCCCTTCAGAGGGTCTTTGGGGGCATTGCACTCTGATACACCACAACAGAATATGCAACCAGAACCATCAATGTATTTTGCAATATATTTTAATGTTGCAATAAAGACATTAGCACTCGATAATAGCTGATGGGAAAGAACCACAGGTGATAAGATTGGTAGACTGGATACACATAAAGAAAAGTTATACATTGGGCAGAGCAGTTTCCAAACCTTGAGAAAAGGAGCAAGACTTTTTGGGAGTGCGAGAACCGACAATCTCTGGAGCTCAGGGGTTCATGGGAAGAGGGTTGCAAGGCCTTGGAGACACACGCACCTAGCATGGTTCCAGAAATACCTGGTCCGTTGCGACAGAGTCTCAGTTCACACTGGGGGGAAAGCAGAACAGGGTCCCCTGCTCAAGGAATAGATGCGAGACACAGGCAAAAATGTCCCACTGGTTGAGATCTGGTACTCTGTGCACATGGCCTGGGAAAAGGTCTCAGATGCTGCCACACTGGGATGAGATGTTTGGAATTCTGGTTCAATTTAAGGCTTCATCCCTGTATTGGAGGACTGGAGGACTGGAGTTGGCTGAAGAAAACAAAGTGTGTTTGGCATTGCTCGCAAGCACCTTTGAGTACAATGAACAAGTAACTCTTTCTTCCTCAGGGGTACAATCCTGGCACCCGCTCAGAATGTACTTTGAGTAATCGAAGGAAGACAGCAGCAAGGGAATCCTTGACTTAAGCTTCTCACATAGGAAAGCCTGAAACTTTTGGCTTTTCTGGCAGATGACCTGGGAGTGCTCAGCAGATACCAGAAACAGCTTCAAAGGGGGCACTGCCCCCATCCTGGGCATGCCAAGGAGAACAGTGGCGGTCAGGAGCACCGCAAATTTGCAACTTGGAGGTTCCTGAAGTACACAAATCGCTTGCCAACTTCTTTTAAGAGCTCAGCACTGAGGGTTATCTCAGCAGTGTTGCCATATTGCTCTTCACCCTCTTTCCAGATGTGATGGATGTGGAGAAGGTATTCAGTACCATGAACCCATGACTTGCAACTCCGAAACCTGAGTATGTAGTCTGAAGAAAGACTGGACAGTGGTTGTGTACTCTATAGCTTTGAGAGAAAAGTCAACTTCTTTGCTAGATTGCCACATGACACTGTTGCAGTGCTCACCTACAGAGTCATTCAAATTTCTTAAGTTTAAATTTGTACACAGCCATTGATCTGGTCCCGTCCCCCGTATGAATTCTTTCATGGGCCATGAGACAGGCCCTCTGTCTGAAACCCTTTCCACACTCCACACACTGATATGGTTCCTCTGATATGGGATGGATAACAAATGGAAGAAAGGGCAACTCACGAAGAAGGAAGAGTATTCTCCAGGAGCCAAAAGTTGCAGGGAGAAGGTCAGGGAAGCCAAATCTCAAAATGAGCTCAGGCTTGGAAGAGAGGTTAAAACTAATCTCAAAGGGTTTCTTCGGCTATCTTGGAAGCAAGAGGAAGAACAAGCAGGGAGCAGGTCCTCTTCATGGAGAAGACGCAGAAATGCTATTAAGTGATAGAAGGCGGAATAGCCACTCTGCCCCTGTCTTCACCCAAAAGGAAAGCCGTGTCGAACTCGGTGTTAACAGAATAACTGCAGCCCAGGATAGGAAGAGGTGGTAAAAGAACATCTAGCTACTTTAAATAAATTCAAATCTCCAGGGCCTGATGTGATGCACCCAAGGGTACTACAGGAACTTGCTTATGCAATCTCAGGCACTATGTCTATAATCTTTGAGAATTCCTGGAGAACAGATGAGGTCCCTGCAGGCTAGAGGTCAAATATTGTCATATATAAAAGGGTGTGGGGAGAAGACCCAGGTAACTACTGAACGCTCAAGCTTGACATGGATACCAGGAAAGGTTCTAGAACAGATAATTAAATGGTTGGCTTGTGAGGAATTAAAAAGAATGCTGTGATTATTAAGACACAGCATTGAGTTTCTCAAAAACTAGTCATGCTAGATGGATCTCATCATCATCAACATTTTTATTCGACCGTCAGTCAGAAAAAAAGTACATTTGTCAATACACAGTTAAAACATCCAGGAAGATTTTAGAACTTAGCCAACACTAAAATGGGCTAAACAGATAGCCCCTTATCAATACAGTCAATTATAGTCTTGCGACGCGTAAAAGCTAAAAAAAGAAATTTGGCCACCAAGGAAGGTATAGCTCTAGTGACATTATTCAGCAAGTGTAAAACCTGGTTTTCTCCGGGTAGGAAGCTAAATTGACATAGGAGTGGGTCTATAAAATTTTGTCTAAGCTCTGCATAAGAAGGGCAAGTCAAGAGAATGTGTTCGGTGGACTCAACCACACCCATGGCACAATGACAGGTTCTCTGGGCGTATGGTACTCCCCTGTACCTTCCCCACAATATCGCAGAGTCAAGGACATTTAATCTAGCCGCTGTAAGAAGTCTGCGGTATTCCACATAGTGGATTTCTGCAAGGTAGGGGGCTGGTATGGTCCGATAAATCTGGTCCCCTAGGAACATCCCTGGTTTTACCTGGGCTATGTCCTCTTGTCTGGCAATGTCACTCAGTCTCCGGGAGATCACAGCTCTAGCTTGATTGTACGTCATAGACTCAAAGTAAAGGTGAGACAATCCGCAGGATTGAACCTCGTTAATGACCTCCCTTTCCCACGATGATTGGAAATCGTCCCTCAATATCAAGGGGGCAATACCCACTGGTTTAAAACAAAGCTTGAGCCATAGCCAGAGCTTCATCTTCAAGGCCACATACCGTAGAGCTTGCCAGCTGACCTCTAATCTCATAACCGCACCCGCTACCAAGGGGGGAATTCTAAGGATGGCTCTAAGGAATCGCGTTTGGATAGAATCCAGTTTCAAAAAATCCCTACGGGAGCCTAAAGAGATGCCCACCAAAAGAAGGGGGAGGACTTTCATTTGAAAGAGTCTCAAAGCTATCTTCACTGATTGAGCCTGATTCTTAGCATATAGAGATCTAATCTGGATGGCTGCTTTAGATGCATTAGTTGTTATATAGTCTCTATGGGCCAGAAAAGACCTATTTGACTGTATTACTTGTCCCAGATATTTAAAGCAGTTAACCTGCTCTAGGGGGATCCCGTTCATCGACCATCGATGGAGTCTCGGTCGGGCAGAGAAGACCATGATCTTGGTCTTGGCATAGTTGGGTTGGAGCTCATGCTGATCACAGTATTCATGTAGAGCTTGCAACATTCTCCTCAGTCCAATAGGGGATCTGGCAAGAAGTGTGGCGTTATCCGCATACAGAAGAACATTCAGAGATCGGCCTGCTAATTTGGGGGGGTGGAAAGCATCATTGGCCATGTGAGTCACCAGTGAGTTAATGTAAAAGCTAAACAATGCTGGGGCCAATAGACAACCCTGTCTTACCCCTCTAGTGGTGGTAACAGGGTTGGAGACTAGGCCTTTATTGTCTAGCCTGATTCTCAGAAAGGTGTTTGTATGGAGGCTAATAATCAGATGAAGGAGACGACGATCGATCTTTGTAGCAGCCAGTTTTGTCCATAGCTGCTTTCTAGAGATTCGATCAAATGCCTGCTTAAGGTCAATAAAAGCCACATGAAGAACCTTTGGGGCTTTGCCGGCATACTTTTCTGCCAGGTGATTCAAGGTTAATATTTGGTCTGTGGTAGATCTTCCAGGGCGAAAACCCGCCTGTTCATCGGCAATGATATTGTCGTCCTCCATCCATTTCGATAGTTTGTTTAGCAGGTACCCCGAGTAAATCTTCCCAATGACATTTAGCAAGCTGATTGGCCTAAAGTTGCTCGGCTCTGTACGTGGGCCTTTCTTATGTATTAATACAATCAACGCAGAGCTCCAGCTTGAGGGAAATTTTGCTGTTTTGTTTATATGCGTGTAAAGTGCTGCTAAAAGTGGGATCCACCAATCTTTATTTGCTTTGATGGCATCAGTGGATATAAGGTCATCACCGGGGGCCTTGCCTGCTTTAAATCGATCTATGAGAGTTTCAACTTCAGGGCATGTAACTGGGTCCCCATCGGGATCTCATCATTTTCCTGATGCAGTTACAAGAGAGCCATTGGAAAGTAGAACAGACAACCGTGGAAAGTAGTGGACTCTCCTTCACTGAAGGTTTTTCAGGAGATATTGGGTGTCCATCTGTCATGGAATGCTATAGTGGAGATTCCTGCATTGCAGGGAGTTGGACTAGATGACCATGGTGGTGACTTCCAACTTTACCATCCTACGATTCTGTAATTTTGGCCGGTGAGTTTTTTGATGGGAAGTGAGATGGGCGCTCTGACTGAAGCTCTTTCCACATTCAGAGCAAACATATAGTTTTGTCCCTGCATGAATTCTCTGATGCAAAGTGAGATGGGCGCTCTGACTGAAGCTCTTTCCACACTCCAAGCACTGATAGGATTTCTCCCCTGTATGAGTTTTTTGATGGGCTGTAAGATTTTGCTTTTGGGTGAAGCTCTTTCCACATTCCAAGCACCGAAACGGCTTCTTCCGTGCATGAATTTTTTGATGGGAAGTGAGGCTTTCTTTCCAACCGAAGCTCTTTCCACATTCCACGCACTGATAGGGTTTCTTTCCGCTGTGAGTTATCTGATGGGAAGTGAGATGGGCGCTCTGACTGAAGCTCTTTCCACATTCTGAGCACTGATACGGTTTCATCCCACTGTGAGTTCTACGATGGGAAATGAGATGGGTACTCTGAGCAAAGCTCTTTCCACATTCCAAACACTGATATGGTTTCTCCCCCGTATGAATTCTTTGATGGGAAGTCAAGCTATCCTTCCGACTAAAGCTCTTTCCACATTCCAAGCACGGATACGGTTTTGCTCCTGTATGAACTCTTTGATGTGAAGTGAGACTATCCCTCCGAGTGAAGCTCTTTCCACATTCCGAACACTGATAGGGTTTCTCCCCTGTATGAATTCTTTGATGGGAAGTGAGACTCTCTTTCCGTTTGAAGCTCATTCCACATTCCAAGCACAAATATAGTTTCTCACCTATATGAATTCTTCGATGGGCTGTGAGATTGGCTCTGTGGCTGAAGCTCTTTCCGCATTCCAAACACTTATATGGCTTCTCCCCTGTATGGATTCTTTGATGGGATGTGAGAATTTCCTTCCGACTGAGGATCTTTCCACATTCCAGGCACTGATAAGGTTTCTTTCCAGTGATATTTCTTTGATCGGAAGTGGCATGGGAGCTGTGACTGAAATTCTCTCCACACTCTGAATTTTCATATGACTTCTCCACTGTGGGGATTTTGTCGTGGTCTCCCTCGTTCTTAATTTCCAAATCGTCGCCACCTGCAACAAAAAGAGAAATGGATTAGAGCCTCGGGAAGAAATGGAGTCCCAAATAATTGAACAATTCTCATGAATGCTTGTGATGTAAAATCAGTTAGCAGTTTACAATATAAAAATAAATTTACAATATTAGGAACTTCCTGCAGCCAATCTGAAGTGGTGCTTTGGTTTCCAAACGTTTTAGAAGTCAAACGGACTTCCGGAATGGATTCCATTCGACTTCCAAGGTACGACTGTATAGATGTTTATCTGCTAGTCTGACTTCTGTTTTTTGTTTGTTTTTGCTTCTGTCTATTTTCGGTTGACTAAAGAGATGACTGACCATCTCCAGGTTAACCAAAAATGGACAGAAGCAAAAATAATCCCCCCCAAAAAAGTTACTGCACAACTCTGAAGCCTATCTTTTAAAACAGTGATCAGCAACTTTTTTCAGCTGTGAGCCGGTCCACCGTCCCTCAGACCATGTGTTGGGCCAGACTATATTTTTTTGGGGGGTGGGGGTGGGAATGAATTCCTTTGCCCCACAAATAACCCAGAGATGCATTTTAAATAAAGCACACATTCTATCATGTAAAAACACGCTGATTCCCAGACCGTCCGCAGGCCAGATTGAGAAGGCGATTGGGCCGCATCTGGCCCCCGGGCCTCAGGGAGCCTACCCCTGTTTTAAAAGGCGTGGGCAGTTCAGACCAGCCTGTTCCTGGTTTTAAAAGGCACAGCTGGAGGAAGAATATGTGCACACAAATCATTCAAGGTGAGCTGCGGGAGCATCAGAATCACAGGTGCTTTGGTAGGACTGTGGAGCTCCATCAAAATACTAGAGGTTTGTCATATAGAGATACATATTGCATTTCAAAACAGATATCCTGCTCGAACAGGGAGCCTTACCGAGAGAGTCTATTCTCCCACAATTCTCCTCCATGACTTCCTTACGCAGAGCTCTCTGGTCAGGATCCAGCAACACCCCCTCCTCATCTATGAAACAAACAGCTACATCTTCAAAGAACCCCGGACCCTAAAATAAAAAGGTAAAGGTCCCCTTCTTAGAAAACATACAGAATATCTACTACACATTGCACTGTTGTTTTCTGTCTGTTCCTTGGCGTCTTGTTTTAATAAGATTGGTTTGCTGCACATTTTAAGTATGGATGCTTATTTTAATGCCTTAATGGAATGGTACCTTGGTACTCGAACGGCTTGGCTCCCAACAAATAGGCTCCCAAACACTGCAAACCCGGAAGTGAGTGTTCTGGTTTGCGAACATTTTTCGGAAGCCGAACGTATGACACGGCTTCCGATTGAGTGCAGGAAGCTCCTGCAGCCAATCGGAAGCCGAGTTTTGGTTTTCGAACAGTTCCAGGAGTCGAACGGACTCCCAGAAGGGATTAAGTTTGAGAACCAAGGTACCACTGTATTTGTATTGTACTGATGGGGTTGCTAAGGTGAATCCTGGCCACTGTTTTGTACAGTTTGTGAACTGTGCTTAAGAGCTTATTTTAGCATTCAACAACCAGTATAGAAATAAAACTGTACTAGTGATAAACAATACTAGAAACATTCAGAAGCCTAGCGAAGGTGAGGGAGCTGTTCATTGTTCTCAGCACATAAACCTTGACCGGCATGTTCAGGGCAGTGTTGACAGAAGCCAAGGGGAAGAAAGATGTGTTTGGGCCCAGAGCCACCTCTGCTTCGCCCACCCCTCAGGTTCCTTCCCCGTAAGGCTCCTTCCACCTGCCTGATCTGGTTCCACAGCCTCTTCTTCCCCTTCGCTACCGTGGAAAGATGGAGGAGAAACTTTGGTCGGCAACGTTCTGTCCCCTGCAAGAGAAAAAGGTAAGAAGGAAGCCATGAGTGTGCACTTCTCTTAGAAGTGAAGCAGTGCATCTCCAACTACAGGTGGGCCTTAGAAAAAGCCTTATCTACTGAGTGCATTTTGACATTTGTATTTTAGCTATGGAAAAATACACTCCCCCACTTTGGGCTCTTGGCCCTGTGTCGCCCCCAAAAGATGGAAAGAACCCACAAATCAGTTTCTAAATCCACAGAATGTAAGCAAACAGAAAAAAAAACTTCATTCCTTCTTACCTGGTGGCCTCTCTCTGGTGTCCAAGGGAGTCTTCTCTGCTTCAGGGGAATCGGGGCCCATTTCTGCAAAGATAATCTTTCCCTGAAAGAGCAACAAGGATTCAGAACTGAGAATGGGGAGAAAGATTAGACAAGGAATGGTCGATGAAAAAACTTTAGCAGTATCCAGTTTCATTCCTTGGATGCTTTCCAAAAACTGATGGTTCAATGAGGGAATTTGGGGGTTCTCTCCCTCATGTTCTCAGCCCCTTGGGAGCATCCAGAGGACAGTCTCTCTCACCTGCTGCTCTGCCTGCTTCCTCTCCATTCCCTGACGCAGGAGGAATCCTTCGGCCAGGGCCACCGCCTGGGAACTGGTCTCCGCTCCACATTCCCTCACCCAGCTCTCCATCTCCAGTGGAAGGACAGCCAGGAACTGCTCCAAGACCACCAGGTCCAGCATCTCAGCTTTCGTGTGACTTTCTGGCTTCAGCCACTGATAGCAAAGGTGGTAGAGTTGGCTGCAAGCCTCTGAGGGTCCTTCGGCCTCCTGGAAGCAGAACTGCCTGAACTTTTGTCTCTGCGCATCTGAGCTGAAGGGGTCCTCCTTAACCAGGATCTTCTGCACTGAGCTTTCCCAGACTCTCCCACTGCTCTTGGTGTTGATGACATGGCCCTTTCCTGCTTCTGGGCCAGCTGAGTCTGGCTCATCCATCTGGACTCTCAGGAAACCTCCAAGAAATCAGAAGGAATCCTTTTTTTCTTCTGCCAAGTTGTCTGTCCTAATGAGAGGTGCTACCAAAGCAAATACTTTGTTCTGTTATAATGTTCATACACGGTCAAGAGAAGAAAAAGGTTCCCTGAGCAAGCGTGGTTGAGTCTTGCTGGGAACCAGGACTGGACAGCCCAGACTCTGAGCTTTCTTTAAGGAACAAACAATGAGAAAGAAAAAGGAATCCTCTAACCCTCCTAAAAGGAAAGTTACTAGGCAAAAGGTGCAGGCAACTGAAGGGATTTCTGTCAGATGAATCCGACTGGTTGCTCCTCCATTTCAGTGTCTCCTGTCAGCAAATGAAGTCAGAGGTGTGATTGGCAAGTGAGTCATTTGTACCGAGTGTAATGGGGACACCAGGCTAGAGTGGGGTTTCCTAACTCTGGGGTCCTCTAGGGTTGCTCTCCCTCCCACCCCCACTTCAGCGCAAATTTCTTTCCTGCTTCAGCCTCATTTCTAGCCCTTGAAATCTGCAAGCATACTACTGGAGTGAAGTGCCTTTTTGTTTTTTATTCTGAGGGCCAGATATTTATCTGGCCAACCCCCTGAGAGCCAAATGGGTGAGGCCAAAGGGCATGTGGGTGGGGCCACAGGACAGCGCTCAAAAGCAAGTAGGAGTTACCTCATTTCTGTGGTTGTAAGTGGTTCTGAACTGGTTTTAAGATTGGGTTTTAATGCCGTGATCTGCTCTAGGAAATTACGAGTGGTCCTGCTCTATCCTGTTCCCCCTTTTTCTTATGATCCTTTTTTTAAAATAAAACCCAATAAAAAGTTATTCCAAAAAGAAAGAAACAGACACACACACACACACACACACACCTGGGGCCCATCTGCCATGTATCTACAAAGCAGGACCACCCCACTTTTAGAGAGCCCAAGCTTCTTCCAAAAATCCTGGGGACTGTAGTTTGCAAAGGATGCTGAGAGCTGCTAGAAGACACCCTCCTAGAGCGGTTTAACAACCTGTCACTTTTGCCAGAGAACTCTGGGAATGGTAGCTGGTGGGAGAGGGTCTCCCAGTAACTCTCAGCACTGGGGGGAGGCTGCCACTTTCACCCCCACCCCAAGTTTGCTTCCTTCCCAGCAGGGCCTCCCCTGCCTTCAATTCCTTGGGGGGCTTCTCATCAGGTTCAGTCTCAGAAGATCATTTGGACACCTGAGAGGCTGCATGTCTGAACAGGCACACGTTGCTCAGCCAGGAGTCTGGATAAGACCCCTGTCTGATGAATGGGTGGTAGGGAAAGCTTTCCTTCTAACTGAAAGACAAGGGAGGGTTCACTTGCATCCAGAGGAACTCAGCATCTGAACGGAAGACAAGTCCTGCAGGATCAGGCCATAGGGGTCCCCTATTGAGTCCCCCCTCCTGTTCCCACAGGGGCCAAGCAAGGGCCTCTTCTGGGAAGCCACAAGTAGGATCTGAGCCCAACAGCAACTCTTCCCCTGCCTGTGCTTTTCCAGCAACTGGGATTCAGAATCGTGGCTGCCTCTGACTACAAGAAGGCAGGCATGGCCCTCCTGGCTAGGAGCCCCCCATCGCCCTCTCCTCCTCCATGCATTGGCCCCCAACTCCTTTGGAAGCCACCTACTTTGGTGGCCATCCCTGCCTCCTGCGAGAGGTAGGTTTAACTCTGCACCAAAGGAATAAGCTTTTTTCTTTTCTCTGCCCTCCGTCTTCCAACAGTCTTTCTTTCTGCACTGCACTAGGTCAGGTTTTCTTTTTTTATTATTTTCTGCATATATTTTATGTCCAAATGTTTCCATCCAGCTACAACTGTTGAATGGTTTCTTTAAATTTTAGGTTTCATTGTTGTTTCACAAGATGCGTATGTCTTTAAGGGCCAGAGCAAAAAACATGACCTAGTTTTACAGCCACAGCCCAGTATACCTGAAGGAGCATCTCCACCCCCATCGTTCTGCCCAGACACCGAGGTCCAGCTCCGAAGGCCTTCTGGCAGTTCCCTCCCTGCAAGAAGTGAGGTTACAGGGAACCAGGCAGAGGGCCTTCTCGGTAGTGGCGCCCGCCCTGTGGAACGCCCTCCCACCAGATGTCAACAAGAACAACTACCAGACTTTTAGAAGACATCTGAAGGCAGCCCCGTTTAGGGAAGTTTTTGATATTTAATGCTGTATTGTTTTTAATACTCGATTGGGAGCCGCCCAGAGTGGCTGGGGAAACTCAGCCAGATGGGCGGGGTATAAATATATTATTATTATTACTACTACTACTACTACAGCTGTGAAGCAGGATAGCAGGTGCTGTTAAGTTATGTTAATTACGGTAAGCTTTTAGCTCTTTCAGTACCCTGGTGGATGGGTCACACTTATAGATATAATGTAATTTAGTGTAAAAGGATTTTTTGTTATTTGCTATTAAACCAAGCAAAAGTTGCTTTTGCGTTTCGTGAATGTGTGGTCTCCCCAGCACGCCTCCTGCAGCCCAACTAATCTGCGAAATAGCCATCGAATAAGCTTTTTTCTTTTCTCCGCCCTCCGTCTTCCAACAGTCTTTCTTTCTGCATTAGGTCAGGTTTTCTTTTTTTATTATTTTCTGCATATGTTTTATGTCCGAATGTTTTCGTCCAGCTACAACCCCGGTTAATAATAAAGGTGGCTTTTCCCACCCACCCGAACGGGGTTTAATTGCATGCCACTTTCCCCGTGACCCAAAGACCCCTCCCCAAAACGGCAAGGAAGAGCAGAGTTGCAGACCTGCTGCAAACTCCTCCTGGCTTTGCAGAGAGGGCGGGGGAAGGGACGCCTTCTCCCTGACTTGGGGGTCCTCCCCACCCCCCATGCATGAGCTGAGCACGCACACACCCCATGCACACCCGCCCCTGCAGCCCTGGGACCCCCTTCTCCCCAGGGCACCCCAAGGGGAAGAGAGAGGAAGCTCACCAGGTCCCTGGAGGCGCCCAGAAGCAGCGCTTGGAGAGAGCCAAATGCAAACCCCCAGGACCCCGGGAAGAAAGAGACGGGGGAGGGAGGGAGGGAGGGGCCTTTGCTCTGGAAGACCTCCCCCCCGCCCTCATTTCCTGTCCTCTCTAGGAAGCCAGCTCAGCTCCTTTTAACCCTTGGCAAGCCAGTGCAGCAAGCTCCCCCCTCTTTCCCCTCTCTGCGCTTTCTCTCTCGCCAGAAAATCCCAACATTTGGGATCCTCTCCAAACCTGCGCCAAAGTTGTGCGGTCGTTTTGCAGCGAAACAGCCGTATATTTTGCATCTTCTCCTCCGCCCCCCCCCGCCCCTGAGTAAGTGATGCTCTGAGGGTCATAAATACAGTGGTACCTCGGGTTACATACGCTTCAGGTTACAGACGCCACTAACCCAGAAATAGTGCTTCAGGTTAAGAACTTTGCTTCAGGAGGAGAACAGAAATCGTGCTCCGGCGGCGCAGCAGCAGCAGGAGGCCCCATTAGCTAAAGTGGTGCTTCAGGTTAAGAACAGTTTCAGGTTAAGTATGGACCTCTGGAACAAATTAAGTACTTAACCCGAGGTACCACTGTATCACCCCAAATCCCAACGCTCCCCGGTTCTGTCCAAAGCAGTGCCAAAGTTTGGCAATGGTCTTCTAGGAAGCGCATCAAGGAATAATACAGCCAAGTCAATGCCAAAGTTTTGCTATCGTTCTGCAACCTTTTTGCACTGAAACCCCCCCGTTTCATCACACCCCCAAAAGTGGGTTACTACTCTTTATTTTGGGGGGCCCTCTTGGCTGGCCTTCTGAACTGTCCCCCCCCCGGCCAGAAACAGGAGGAACTGCTTGATGTGAAAATGGCTCTGCAAGGTGCAGGGAACCCCATCCTAGAATTGGAAGGGGTACCCTCTAGTCCTGTCCTCCCCAAATCAGGAAGGAATCTCAGCTAAAACATCCCTGGCAGATGCCTCCCACCCAGCCTCCGCTGAGAAACACCCTCCTCCCCATCCCTCCCTCTGCTGCCGCTTTCCTCCTCGGGTGTCACTGTGGTTGTTTGCATGTGACACGGGATCCCATCTTTGTCCGCTGGCCAGAGCCTGCTTAGGTTTGGCCCTCCCTCTCTCTCAGGGCCACGGTTTTGGGGGCCCCATGTGGAGGCTCTGCACACACATCCCACCTGTGTCAGGAAGGTTTTTGAATATAAACTGTTAACGGAGAAATCTGAGGGCTCCCTTGGACAAAAAACAAAGACCCCAGCCAGGAAGACCAGAGCAAAACAGCAGCCAGTAGGCTTGGTCTTTATTGAAGACTGTCAGGACAGGACTCCCACCTGCCACCAAGTGGAATAAGATGGAAGCCCGGAACGAAAGAGCCCCCAAACTTTTATTAGCTGCTAATCCCCATGTTACACCCCACCCCAAACTACATCACTCATACATCACAGTTACATCACGAAAGGGGAGGTCTGGTGGCAGTTATCTGAGCATCCTGGACCCTGCCCCATGGTTCCCCTTGCCCTCCAACAAACACCCATCAAGTGGAACAAAAGAGATATTTACATTTCCCTGTTTCCCAGCCAAGTTAATCCCACCCTTTTGTCTTCATCTGGGTTTGTTATTTCTGGAATGGCTACCTGTCTGGCACTCAGGTATCAGGATGCCAGGAATTATCCCTCAGGCAGAGGGGCCGCTGAGTAGCTGAGCTCACATGTCTATTTGAATTTCTGAAGTTTTCCCAGTGAGCCAGTACATAGGTACATTTATCAGCGAATTCTTACATTTGGTATCGTGCAGCAAAGGCCCTTTGAATAGATAGGAAGAAACTGTGATGAAGTGCTTTGTGGGGACAAATCACAAAAGTCACAAAAGCGATTGTGCTGATTTTGGCAGTGGGCTGCATTTGCATGATATCTGCTGGAGGGAAAACTCCCCTCCCCCAACCTATACATAAATTCCTGCAACAATACAATCTGATATATATTTGAACAGGTAATATCGGAAGATACATGGGAAAACAAATGTCAAAAGATTTTGAATAAATGGACAAGTTACAGGAATTGGATATCACCGGGAGAAGCCAACCCAAGCATCCAAATTAGAATGAATAATCAGTGCACATGGTTAAAGATCTGAAGAGAGAACAATTTTGGGGGGGAGGGGTTAAAGGGGAGGGATGAAGGGGGGGAAATAGGATAAATGAGCAGGGACAAAAGTATATACGGTTATCAATAAGTAGGAGGAGGAGGATTTTGATGCATATTATTGTTAGATTTTCGACTGAATGTTTTTTTTAAAGTTATTCGACATCACTGGATGAAAGTGTGATTATAAAGAATGGAAAAAAATAATTATTAAAAAGAGAGAGAGAAGTGGGGGGGGGGAGGAAGGATTCACCCCTGGAGAATTAATTCCTCCTCGAGGATGTGAGCAAGGGGGCTGGATCCTTTCCTTCCTGAGAATGCAATGCCCACCTCCCTCCAAGGTCAGGCGAGCAGCTGAAACATCCAGGGGCAGGAAAGAGTTGCATCCCTTCACCCCAGAGAAATGGCTCCACATATACACACACAAGTTCCCAGACTTCTGGATGTCCCTCCAGCCCCTTCCCCAAATGCCCTCTGCTTGCAGTGTCCTGTGTCCTGATCCTGCCCTGTTGGTGCAATTTAGGAAAAAAAATGGGTCAAATTGCGCTTAAGTGCTCAGTCCAACATGTGAGCGGCCCATCCCCCACGTCTGGATTTTGTTCAGAAAAACGCCCAGCTGCACTGCCTGGTTTAGAAACAGTTCAAGGCCAAATGCCTGCAGCCTGACTCATGCAGCCTCCTTTTCTGTGTGTGCAGAGGAGGGTACAAGGCAGTGGGCATGGGGACACTGCGATCTCCAAGATGCCGATTCCTACTTTCTTGAGACACTTTCGCCCTGTAATGCGTAGCTTTGAAAAAGAGGTTTGTCTGTTTTTTTAGCTCCTGGCATTGTGTGAACAAATACTTACACATTCATAATTTTCGTAGGCGGCCAAGCTTGCAGGACCAGGACTAAGTGCTGGAATTCTGCAAGGTGCTTTCTAGATTCCCAAGACTGAGGGAAAAGGTGTACCTCTTTTCTTCCTGTTCCATGTCAGTCATTTCTACCTAAAAAATTGGGAAAGGCAGCCGCTACTCACGTTGAGTGCAGGGTTTGCTGAGATTCGGATTCAGGAGGCACCTTGTACCAAAGGAACATTTTTTAAAAAAACAACAACAACAATTCAAAATAAATTCAGGTGTGGGTTGTGTGTGCTTTAAATGTGCTTTAAATGAAAGGTGTGTACAAAATCTCAGTGGCACTCCAGGTTCCCCAGCTTCAGATTTCTTGACCTAGGGAACAGGACAGCCTAGGCTAAGGGGTGTGCTATAAGAATTTTTTAGTCATATATATATATATATATATATATATATATAATAAATGTTCATAAATGTACCAAGCAAACACATACATAAATATATAAACCACATGTGCAAAACCCACAGGAAAAGTCCTAAAGCCATTTTGACTCTTTCAGTCACCTCAAATATTTCTCTACAAAGTCGAAGGAAAGGCAGAAACCTCCCCATTGTCTTTGTCCTCGCAAATATTGCTTTAAGGGCACATTTAAGGTGTGAATAGGGTGAGCCTGTGACCTGGCTCAGGAATTAAGTATTATCTTTACAAAAGAATGGCCAGGTTCCACAGGTAATCCAGTCAAGTGGCCATTAACAGGTAACCTGGCAGACAGGGTAAAAACAATGCACTCAGATTTCTGTTGTAGACCGCCTTTTCTGTGATGTTTGTATGATGTTTCTGGGGGTGGTCTTGGACTCCTCCAGGGAGGGCAATTTAAAACGTCTATATAAGGGCTTGCACGAATGGCTCGGGGTCCTTCTCCTCTCTTCTGTGTGTGAGGGAACACCCTGTTGCAACAGTTCAATAAAGATCAGGCTTACTAGCTGCTTTGCTTCTCAATATTCTCTGGTTGGCCTCTGTTATTTTCTCCTACCAATAGAGAACCTACAAAAGGACTCTATATGGGCTCTTGGGTACCCCATAAGGGAAAAAGAGTAGTTGTTTTTTTTTTACTTATATCAGATGTGATATAATTTCTGTGACCAGTTGCTTAATTCCATGTTGGAAGGTGGGTGCCCTAGTCCAGGACCACATGGACTGTGCCAGATGTCTTTGGGGCAAGGCTCCGTCTTTTCATGAACTTCTGAAATACTTTATTTCAATTGCATGTGGGTGTTTTGAGGAATGTCTTCTATTCTGGTCTTGCTTTCCGATGTGGCCATGGACACTACAAGAAAGTTACCCTGGCAACTGTTCACTTTGCGGCAGAAACCATCATTTCTTTTTATTCATTTAGTTTAAAGATGAAGGGATTACAGGTCATATGAAGGAGGGAGAGGACCTGGGAGGTAAGAGAGAATGTCTCTGCTCAGTTGTGAAGCTCAGTGGGTGACCTTGGGACAGTCAGTCCCTTTGGGTGGATCAAAACACAGGAAAGGAACGCTATAAATAAGCCAGAAAGAAAACAAAAGAAGAAACTTGCCATGGGAAATGTTTTAAACCATTCCTGCTCTCTGGTGCCATCTGGTGTTGCATGTTTAAAACGCATTCAATTTGTTGCTTCTTTACTAAAGTAGCTGAGACCTGTCTCTCAGCCCAAACTACCTTAAAGAATTGTTTGTTTGTTTAAATATTTATACACAGGTGTATCATAAAATATACCACAGTGGTTTACAGCAATAAAAACCCAAACAATAACATAATAAAAAGTCTAAAATAAGCTAAAAACAAAAATAAAATTTAAAAACCCCAGTATTGATAGCCCCTTGTGGGGGATGCACAGTCATACCTCGGGTTACAGACGCTTCAGGTTGCGTTTTTTCGGGTTACGGACCGCCGAAATCTGGAAGTACCGGAACGGGTTACTTCTGGGTTTCAGCAGTCGCGCATGCGCAGAAGTGCTAAATCGCGCTTTGTGCATGTGCAGAAGTGCCAAATCACAACCTGTGCGTGCGCAGACGCGTCACTGCGGGTTGCAAACGCTGCAGGTTGCAAACGTGCATCCCGCATGGATCAGGTTTGTTTGCAACCCGGGCATCCACTGTACTCTTAATTACCTGTACATGCAGGGCAGAATAGGAAATTTTTCAGCAAGCATTAAAAGGCTGGCACAGCAGGCACCCACTGAATCTCTAGTGGCAGGACTTTCCACAGGACACAGAAGACTAAAGTAAAGGCTTGAAATTAACACTGGTAAAAGGATACTTCCTTGACCAACTTGTGGGGAAAGTGGAATCGATATAGCCATAATGCAGCTAAATAATGATAGCAATGATAGGGCTTGCCGATCGAAAGGTCGGCGGTTCGAATCCACGCGGCGGGGTGCGCTCCCATTGCTCGGTCCCAGCGCCTGCCAACCTAGCAGTTCGAAAGCACCCCCAGGTGCAAGTAGATAAATAGGGACCGCTTACTGGCGGGAAGGTAAACGGCGTTTCCGTGTGCTGCGCTGGCTCGCCAAGATGCAGATTTGTCACGCTGGCCACATGACCCGGAAGTGTCTCCGGACAGTGCTGGCCCCCGGCCTATAGAGTGAGATGGGCGCACAACCCCAGAGTCTGTCAATACTGGCCCGTACGGGCAGGGGTACCTTTACCTTTAATGATAGCAAATTTAAAAATTCATCTCCAGCCTGCCTGTCCATGTTTTTGAATTGGGGTGTGTGTGGCCAGGAACAGACTCATGAAATGCCCTCCCCCAATATCAAAGATAAAAAGGATCTGGGACACAACCAAGATATTCAGGGCTACAATATTCAGCTCTGGCTCTCCGCTGGGAGATGCCTCCTGCCCATTCTTCACAGCAACTCCCTTCCCTCTGCCTCAGTATTAGGGCAATGTCACAGTCACCTTTCCAGCTCAAAGGAGCCTACATAACTCAACGCCCCCCCCCAAAAATACCCCCACCTTAAAATCACAATTTAAGAAAGCAACAAGTATGAAATACTAAAAAAAATAGCACCTAAACTGGGGCAGCAAATGCCTGGGGGATTAAAACAGATGTCAACGGTAGCAGAAATCAGAGCGGATTGTGTGGGATAACAACGCTGTTCCTCTACTCCTTTATCTACCCAATGCTGCTTCAAAACTACCACCCCTCTCACACCCCAGCCTCCAACTGTCTCTGCTGAAGAGGCCAGAAACCATATTGGCTGAGTCCTGGAAAATCTACTCTCTGCCTTGCAGGCCTTTTCCACCTGGCCTGGACTGACTCCAGCTACAAAAGCTGAGGCTGCTGAACAAACTCTTGGGCTTGGGAGGGGGGTTCTTGCTGTTGATTTTTTGTATCTTTATTTTACATCTTGTATATTTATTGTATATCACTACTTTTGTTATGTTGTAGTTATTCAAACCCCCTTTAAAACTTTTGTCCAATCACCTCTCACCCCCAGCATTCCAAATTCATTCTCCCCATCTCCCTACCTAACACTACCTTAAATCTACTATTATACTGCACTTACCAGTATTATATTAATTACATGTGTATACAACTTTAAATACAAACACTGTAACATCACAGGCAAACTTTAAGGAAATGCACACACATGCACACTTTCAGAGAGGCTCATTAGAGAGGCAGTGTGGTTTAGTGGTTAGTGTGTCAAGATTACGACCTGGGAGAAGTGGGTTCAAATCCCCACTTGGCAATGAAGCTCACTGGGTGACCTTGGGGGCCAGTTTCCGCTTCACAGCCTAACCTACTTCACAAGGTTATTGTCAGGATTAAAGGAGCTTGGGGGAGAACCGTGTGACACCACCTTGAGCTCCCTGGAGAAAAAGGCGGCATATAAATGCAGTAAATGAATTTCAATAAGGACAAATGTCAGGTTTTGCACTGTCATTCAGAATATTGGTTCAATCTAAGCCATCTTCCATGGGTCAGACATGTGCAGATGAGAACTGGAGTTGGCCGAAGTAAATAAACTGTGCTTGCTGTTGCTCCCAACCACCTTTGAGTACAATGAACACGAAACTCATTCTTTCTCGTGGATACAATTATTTGCTCCTTGCATCCTCTCGGAATGTACTGTGAAGAATCAAAGGAGGACAGCAGCAAGGGAATCTTTGACCTACCCTTCTCACAGAGGGAACTCCTGGCTGTTGTGGAAGATGTCCTGTGTGTGTTCAGCAGAAACCAAGAAGGGCTCAAGCTGGCACCACCACCATCCTGGACATGCCAAGGAAGACAGTTGCAGCCAGGAGCACCACAAATTTGTGAGTTGGAGGCTCTTGGAAGTACGTGAATTGTTTGTCAGCTTCTCCAAGGAAGAGCTCAGTGTTGATGGCTAACTCACCAGCACTGCCAAATTGCTCATCACCCTCTTGTATAAAAGCTGGTAAAATGTGGGATTTGTAGCTGGTTGATTGACCGAAACCAAAGAGTGCTCACTAATGATTCCTCGTCATCCTGGAAAAAAGGAATAACTGGGGTGCTACAGGGTTCTATCCTGTGCCTGTTTTTGTTCAACGTCTTTATAAATGGCTTGGGCAAAGGAATTGAGAGGATGCTCGTTAAATTTACAAAGGACACCAAACCGGCGGGGTGGAATCGGGTAGCTGAAGAAGACAGAATCAAGATGACCTTAACAGGTTGGGAAACTGGGCTGAGACCAACAAGATGAAATTTCAATAAGGTCAAACATAAGGTTCTCCAGTTAGGCTGCACAAATATAAAATGGGAGACACCTGGATTGCTAATATTACATGTGAAAGGATCTAGGTGATTCCTAGTAGACCACAAGCTTAACATGAGTCCACAGTGTGATAGCGGTAAAAAACCCCTCGTGCTATTCTAGGCTGTTACCAACAAAAGTCTAGTGTCCCAATCGTGGGAAGTTGTAGTACCACTCTATTCTGGTTTGGTCAGACTACGCCTAGAGTCCTGTGTCCAGTTCTGGAAGCCACAATTTAAGGATACGTCAAGCTGCAATGTGTGCAGGGGAGGGTGACCAAGGTCTGGAAACCAAACCTTATGAGAAGCAGTTGAAGGAGCTGGGTACGTTAAGCCTGGGAAAGGGGAAACTGGAAGGAGCTTTGATAGACATCTTCAAATATCTAAAGTACTGTCTCTTGGAAGACGAACAAAGCTTGATTTCTCCAGCTCTGGAGGATAGAATCCATATTGGTGGATTCAAGTTACAAGAAAGGAGATTACCTTGACACATAAATAAGAACTTTCTGATCCTAAGAGCTGTTCAACATTGGAATGGACTCCCTCAGAAAATGGTGGACTCTCCTTCCTTGGGGGTTTGAAGCAGATAGCCACCTGCAACGGATGCTTTAGTTGAGTTTCCTTTATTGCAGAGGGTTAGACTGCATGACGCCCAAGGTGCCTTTCAATTCTACAATAATATGATTCCATGATTCTCTCCATTGTGAGTTCTTTGATGGGCTGTGAGATGGGACCTCTGACTAAAGCTCTTTCCACATTCCAAGCACTGATATGGTTTCTCCCCTGTATGAATTCTTTGATGGGAAGTGAGACCTTCTTTCCGACTGAAACTCTTTCCACATTCCAAGCACTGAAAAGGCTTTTCTCCGCTGTGAATTCTTTCATGTGAAATGAGATGAGCGTTCCGGCTGAAGCTCTTTCCACATTGCAAACATTTAAATGGTTCCTCCCCTCTGTGAAATCTTTCATGCGAAGTGAGACTTTCCTTCCGACTGAAGCTTTTTCCACATTCCAAGCACTCATAGGGCTTCTCCCCTGTATGAATTCTTTGATGGGCTGTCAGATGGGTTCTCTGATTGAAGCTCTTTCCACATGCTAAGCACTGGTAAGGTTTGTCCCCTGTATGAATTCTTTGATGGGAAGTAAGATTGGCCTTTTTACTGAAGCTCTTTCCACATACCAAACACTGATATGGTTTCTCCCCTGTATGAATTCTTTGATGGGAAGTGAGACTTTCCTTCCAAGTGAATCTCTTTCCACATTCCAAGCACTGATACCGTTTATCACCACAGTGAATACTTTGATGTTGAACAAAGTAAGCGCTTGTACCAAAGCTCTTTCCACATTCCAAGCACTGATAGGGTTTTTCCCCTGTATGAATTCTTTGATGGAAATTAAAACTTTCCTTCTGAGTGAAGCCCTTTCCACATTCCAAGCACTGATAGGGTTTCTCACCTGTATGAATTCTTTGATGGACTGTAAGATTGGCCCTCTTACAGAAGCTCTTTCCGCATTCCAAGCACTGATATGGATTCTCCCCTGTATGAATTCTTTGATGCGAAGTGAGACTTTCCTTCCAGGTGAAGCTCTTTCCACATTCCAAACACTGATATGGTTCCTCACCACTGTGAATTCTTTGATGGATAGTGAGATGAGATTTCCGAATAAAGCTTTTGCCACATTCCAGGCATTGATATGGTTTCTCCCCACGGTGAATACTCTGATGTCGACGGAAATTTGTGCTTGTATGAAAGCTCTTCCCACATTCAAGGCATTGATATGGATTCTCCCCAGTATGAGTTCTTTGATGGGAAGTGAGACTGAACTTCTGAATGTAGCTCTTTCCACATTCCAAGCACTTATATGGCTTTTCCCCGGTATGAGTTCTTTGATGGGTTGTAAGACTTAACTTCTGAGCGAAGCTCTTTCCACATTCCAAGCACTGATATGGTTTCTCCCCACTGTGGGTTCTTTGATGGGCTGTGAGGTGGTAGTTCCGACTGAAGCTCCTTCCACATTTCAAGCACGGATAAGGTTTCTCTCCAGTGTGAGTTCTTTGATGGGCTGTGAGGTGGGCCCTTTTACTGAAGCTCTTTCCACATTCCAAACATGGATAGAGTTTCTTCTCAATGGGATTTCTTTGATGAGAAGCATAATGGGAGCTGTGACTGAAGATTTCTTCACGTTCCAAATAGTTATATGGTTTATCCACCGTGTGTATTTTGTCATATTCTGCCTGGTTCTCAATTTCCCATTTATCGTCACCTGCAAGGGGGAAAAAATGGATTAGAACCTCAGGAAGAAATGGAGCCCTAGATAACGGGAATCTGAGATTTGAAAAGCCTAGATCTTCTCCTAGATGGATTTTGTTTGGCCCATTCATGGAATCTGCTACATCTCCACTGTCAGTCTTCTCTTTGTTCATTTTTTCTATCATTTTTGTTTAACCAAACAAGTAAAACCTGACTGAAACTATGTTAACTTCCCTCACTACTCTGAATCCTACATTTTAAAAGGCCAGGTTAGTTCGGACCAGCCTGATCATTGCTTAAAAAGACATAAATGGAGGAAGACTATACACAGCCAAACAGTTGATAGTCCTCCATTCCAGGTGAGCTGTGGGGCTATCAGAATCCCAGATGCTGTAGGTGGTGCTGTTGAGCTACATCAAAATCTTGGAGGTTTCTCACATGGAGATACGTATTGAATTTCAAATCAGATATCATGATCCAACACAGAGCCTTACTTAGAGAGGCCAAGATCCCACAATTCTCTTCCATGACTTCCTTATGCAGAGCTCTCTGGTCGGGATTTAGCAATGCCCATTCCTCGTCTGTGAAACGAACAGCTACATCTTCAAAGCAAACTGAACCCTACAAGAAAAAGGAAAACGTCGCCCTCTTAAACAGCATAAATATCATCTACTACACATTGCTCTGTTGTTTTCTGCCTGGTAATTGCTGCGTTGCCTTAATGGAATTGTTTTGCTGCACATTTTAAGCATGGATGCTTATTTTAACATCTTAATGGAGTTCTTTTACTGTGTATTTGAATGAAGTGTGTTAATCTTGTTGTAAATGGGAACTCCACATTGTGTTATTCAAATCAAGTATTCTCTCCCTGTGCACGGGTGGGGGGGGGGGTTAGCAGACTCTCCTGATGCCCCAAAGTCAAGGGGTACAAAGGGGCATAGGGGAGGGTAATCTCTGATGTGCAACTAAGGGAGATGGTTAGGTGAATCCTGGCCACTGTTTTTCCCCTGTTGTCAACTGCTCAGAAGCCTATTTTAGCATTCAACAAATATAGAAATAAAACTGTTAACTAGTGACAAATAATACTAGTGACATTCAGAAGGCTAGTTAAAATGAGGTGGCTGTTCCTTATTCTCAGCACATAAGCCATCTGGAATGACATTTTAAGCCCAGAAGCCAAGAGAAGGAGAATCATTCAGGCCCAGAGGCAATCTGGCTGCCCCGTCTCTCACCCTCTTTCCCCCCCAATGCTCCTTCTCCCCACCTCATCTGGTTCCACAGCCGCGACTTCTCCTCCGCCACCAAGAAAAGATGGATGAGGCGGTCTTGCCAGAATCCCTCCGCCATCTGTGAGACAGAAAGGTGAGTGAGAAGTCAGAGGTGGAGCTGTGCATGGCGAACGAGAGAGGGGCCACAGAAAAAGCCTCACGTGCCGAGGGCATTTGGACATTGGGAGCCATTTCATATTTTAGTTATGTGGAAATTGATGCACCCTGCTTTGGGCTCTTGGATCCCACCAGTGACCATCACCTAATAAGGAGTGGATTCACTCCACTAACTGCCCCCCATTAAATATAGCAAACCCACCTCATGATATGCAAATTACAGGGATTTCTGCAATTTCCCACAGGCTCCCTTGTGAGGATCTTGTGTGAGGGGAAACTTTGTTATTTAGAGACTTAGGCTGGAGCTGAACGGACAAGAACAGTTTTATTTACAAAAGAAGAGGTCCATGAAACAAATTTGGGGTCAGGAGATGCGTTCATTCAAATAAAAGTTAGCTGATTACTTAAACTAAATAAAAAGATATCACTGAAGTATATGCACAGCTTTTCTTAAACTTCAGTTGCTAAAAGCTCACTTGCTGCACTTCAGTTAAATGTTCAGATTTCTACCATAGGAGGTAAAAGGCTTAACTCGGTTTCTGTTTCTTCCCTCTCGTTTCTTTACTTATTTATGACTTTTAATACAACAGACCTTCCTTCTCAGCCTAATACTTTGGTTCCTGAGCGAGGGGCATTTTTCGTCCGTCCGCCTCTCTCTTAACCTTCCCACTCCTGAGGGATTTCCCACAGACCCAGGAGATCTTCTCAGCCCTTGTTATTTGTTTGGGGGTCTTCTTTTCCTAGCAGACCTCTCCCCTCCTGACTGGAAGGAGACCCTGGTTTAGTCCATCTTCCCACAGCTTCTCCCTCTCCTGCCTCCTGAGACCTCCAGATTAAATCCTGCTTCCATATTCTCCCCAGACCCTCCACTGGGTCGCCTTCCTATCTAAGCTGCTGTGGGGCTCATTCTGCTCTTGGATCAGAGCCAGTCCTCCCTCAGATAGAGCCTCTCCGAATAATAATAATAATAATAATAATAATAATAATAATAATAATATCCCCATCTCCCCTCTTAGATCGGAGCCAGTTCTCCTTCAGACAGAGCTTCTCTGAATAATAGCAATTACTATTATTATTTTATAATCCTCACTTCCCCACTTAGATCAGGCCCTGCCCAACTCTCCCTCAGAAAGGGCTTCTTGGGTTTTCCCTCCAAAAGGGCTGGTGGCCAATCAGAGACAGAGAGAGGCTCCCGCCCCCTGGTGGAACCTCGGAGGTGCTGCACCCCACACTCCGCTCTGGCTCCACTGTCCCTCACAGGCCATCAAGTGTGTTCTCCAAAAAGATTAAAAGGACTTAAAGATTCGTTTTAAAACCCAAAGAATGTGGGCTAAGTAGAGAAGAAACTCCTTCCTCCTTACCCAGTGGCCTCTCTCTGGTGTCCAGTGCAGCCCTCTCTGCCTCAGAGGAATCAGGGCCCATTTCTGCAAATGGATCCTTTCCCTGAAAGAGCAACCAAGATTCCAAAAAGAGAATAGGGAGCAGGATTACAAAAAGGGTGGCAGAGACAAAAAATGATGCATCTCTCATATCATTCAGAGCTCCTTGACAGCATCCAGGGGAAGCCTCTCTCACCTGCTTTTTCTCTGCCTGCTTCCTCTCCCCTGCCTGACTCAGGAGGAAACCTTCGGCCAGGGCCACCGCCTGGGAACTGGTCTCCGCTCCACATTCCCTCACCCAGCTCTCCATCTCCGGTGGAAGGACAGCCAGAAACTGCTCCAAGATCACCAGGTGCAGCGTCTGGGCTTTCGTGTGCTTTTCTGGCTTTAGTCACTGATGGTCAAGGTGATAGAGTCCTGCTGCAAATCTCTTGGGGTCCTTTGGCCTCCTGGTAGCAGAACTGCCTGAACCGCTGGCTCTGCAAATCCTACAAAGCAAATACACTGTCAGGAGGGGGAAATGTTCTCTGAGCAAGCGTGGCTGCGTCCAGCTAGGAACCAAGCCTGGACTCCACATCACAGATTCTGAGATTTCTTCAACACAAAAAAGAAGAGACTCTAGCCCTCCTAAAATGTGGGTTTCCTAACCCTGGGGTTCTCCAGGGTTGCTCCCTCCCCCAATTCAGGGCCCATTTCTTTCCTGCTTCTGCCTGATTTTCTAGCACTTGGAACCTGCAAAGTTCTCAAGACAGACGACTTCGGTGGTGTCTCTTTTTCTTTCTCCTTATCCAACCCACCCCATGAGGGCCCAGTAGGGGAGGCCAAAGGGCAGCGCTAGAAAGCAAGTTAAGAAGGGCTCTCCTTTCTGCGGCTGTAAGTTGTTTTAAACTGTTTTTAGTATTGCGCTTTAACATGGTTGTCTGCCCAGGGTACTTAGGATAAACAGCAGGTTAATAATACTACTAATAAAAATGTTGCATAGCTTAACCCACACGCAGCCTTATACGTTTGGGGGTATTCCTGGATTCAGAATGGTCACTGAGTGCCCCTTTCCAGGTCTGGCTAGTTTGCCCACCACTGTCCCCTTGGAGCAGAGATGACATGGCCAGGGTACTCTCTGCTGTGGATCAGATAGGATTATCGCAATGCCCTCCAAGTGGAACTGCTCTTGAGGATGGTTCATGTGATGGCCTGGGACTCGGGCTCAGACTTGGAGCCAGAGGAGTCTCAGTCCACACCAGATCCTTTGCCTAATCTGGGGCCTGATTCTGAAGAGCTCCAGTCTGCACAGGTTCCCCTGCAACAAAGACCAGCTGGGCCGAGTTAGGGGCCTGATCCTGCCCTGGCTCCAGAAGCAAGGATGACCTCATTGCCTCTAGCTGGCCCACCACTTACAGCTGCTCCACTACCAGTTGGGTCAGGAGAGGCTGAGGCGGCCCCTGGGTCTAGTAACCCACCAATGTCTCCCAAGCTGCAGAGACTGAGGTCTGAGAGAAGGAGAAACCTGAGTACTCGCAGCAGAAGTGCTCGCCTTCGGGCAAGACAGGGAGGTGAGTCGCTGGGGGATCAGGACCGGCCGTTACCCCAACAAAGATAAAAGGCTGTTGGACCCCGCCCCAGGTTGCGGGAGCTGTATGCCAGACCCTGCCTGTGATTCTATGCCTTGGCCCTGTCGGACTGACTCCTCACGGAACCCTTGGATTCGGGAACGGACCTGGACCGCATTACTGGGGCTACCCCCGGGCCCAGCACAGTTCAGAATCTGCTCCAAATGGCAGAAGCCGGATTGTTGGCTGGGCTCCCTTTCTTTATGAAGAGCATTTCTTCCCCCCCTTTTTCTCCAAGGAGCATCCAAGGGTCTCCCCCTCCTCACTGAATCCCACCCCCATTACAACTCTTGAGAACACATTTAATTCCTGTTTTAAAGCAGCTGCATTGGTGGTCCCTTCATTTCCAAGTCCAATTCAAAGTGCTCACAGGAGGACTTCACTTTGGCCCCCAGATATGTGAAGAACCACCTTCTTCGCTAGAGACCCTTTTGGCTGTGAATTTTGGCGGGGGGGGGGCTCTTGGTAGCTTCACCCCCTTGAGAGTCTTGGCTGGGGGTGGCCCAAGAGAGGGCATCCTGGGGGCAGATCCCCCCTTGGGGGATTCCCTCCCCACACAGGCACCTCCCCCTCTTTCCCAAGGCCTCTGACAACAGAGGACCCAGCCTATTCCTCTGATTATTATTTGTTTTGACTTTTAAAAATATTTTAAAATGGTTGTAAGCTGCTCTGGGTAACAAATGGAACAGTGGTAACAATAGCAATAATAATAACAAACTACACTAATGAGGCCTCCAGCGTGGAAAAAAGATAAAGTCTACTAGAATCATAGAAATGCAGCAGCAGGACGAAGAATAGGCAAAACAACATCCAGTACAAAGCCTAAAGCTTCAGGCATGTGGGAAAATAGCCTCAAGGTACGTTGAGAGGCTTAAGAAACAGGCATGGAGCTTGTTCGAATTTGCAGACTTTTGAGAATTTGGCTCAATCTGGTTGATCTGAATTTAAATTGAAACACAAAGCATTACCTTTGCTTTGAACCTCCCTCCCACGTTCCTCAATAGACTAACACTTTATCATAGATTTGTAGAGTTGTAAGGGACCCTGAGGGTCATCTAGCCCAACCCCCTGCAATGCAGGAATCTCAGCTAAAGCATCCATGACCGATGGCCAGCCAACCTCTGCTTAGAAACCTCCAAGAAGGAGAGTCCACCACCTCCCAAGGGAGACCGTTCCACTGACAAACAGCTCTTTCCACCAGAAGATAATTCCTGATGTTTAGTTTGGAATCTCCTTTCTTTTAACTTGAAGCCATTTATTTGAGTCCTGCCCTCTGGATCAGGAGAAAACAAGCTTGCTCCATCTTCCATGTGACAGCCCTTCAGATATTTGACACTGTCTACCATACCTCCTCTTTATATTGTTTCTTTGGTAACATAAGAAGAAAATGACTATTACTCACATTTAACCTAAGCACAAACCCAAGGGCTCTTGACTAGGTGTTTGGCTGTTGACTGTCATCTGTTAACTCCGTTTCCCCTTTGTTTCTGTTTAAACCAATTCACGAACCTACAGCTCATCCATTGACCATTAATAATGTTGCAGATATCCCTGCAAATCTATTACGCTATTTTTGTGATATACAAATGACACGAGAAGACTTGGCCTATTTATTTGTGTCCTTTATTCCTTCTACAAACCTTGTTTATAAAACTCAATTAAAAGTTATTCCAAAAAGAAAAGAAAAAGGCAAGACACACACCCCTCATCTGCACTGCATCTGCAAAGCAGGATCAGACCCCTTTAAAGAGCCCTGGTTTCCTCCAAAGAATCCTGGGAACTGTAGTTTGTTAAGGATGCTGGGAGTTGCTAGGAGCCACCCCTCAGAGTGAGGTGTCTGGACACCTGAGAGGTTGCATGTCTGAACAGGCACACGTGTGTCACCCAAGAGTCTGGATAACCCTCCTGTCTGATGAAGGGGCTGGGGAAGCAGAAGCAACGGAGATTTCGCTTGCATCTGGAGGAACATCAGAGCAGAAGATGAGACCTGCAGGATCAGGCCAAGGGGGCTCCATTGAGTCCCCTCATCTGTTCTCACAGGGACCAACCAGGGGCCTCTTCTGGGAAGCCCACCAGGCGGATCCGAGCCCAAGAGCACCTCTCTCCCTGCTTGAGGCTTTTCCAGCAACTGGGATTCAGAAGCATCCCTGCCTCCGACTGGCCATCCTGGCTGGGAGGCCTCCATGCAGAGCTGTCAACGTTTCCCTTTTTTTAAGGGAAATTCCCTTATTCCGAATAGGATTCCTCGCAAGAAAAGGGAAAAGTTGACAGCTATGCCCCCATCGCCTTCTCCATCCATGCATTCCTTATTCATTTTCTGCACAGGTCAGGTTGTGCTTATTGTGTGGGTGCATTTGACATCTGAATGTTTCCGTCTCTGGCTGCAACCTCTATTAGCAAACGTGACTGGTTTATAAATCTGAAACCTTCGTGCCCGCGAGCAGCGCATTGATACAAAGGAGGAACATAGTTGCAGACCTCCTGCAAACTCCCCCCCCCCGGCTTTGCAGAGAGGAAGGGGAAGGCCCCCCTGCTCCCAAACTTGGGGGTCCCCAGCATGCATGAGCCGAACAGCCCCATGCACCCTCCCCCGCAGCCCTGGGACCCCCTCCCCCAATGCACGGGGGGGGGGAGACAGGAGACTCACCAGCTCTCCGAAGAGGCCCCCGCCCACCGCTTGCAGGAAGTGACTTGGGAGGGAGGGACCTGGCCCCACCCTCACCTTTCTCTCCTGCCCTCTCTAGGAATCCCGCTCCCTTCCTTTTAACCCGTGCAAAGCCGGGAGCACCAAGATCCCCCCTCTCCCCCCCCCTCTGCGTTTTCTCCCTTCAGAAAATCCCTGCAAAACAGAACACGCTAAACAACAAGCACAAGCAGCACGTCGGCTAATAAAATAACATGTATTGTTTTAAAATTCATAAACAGAAATGTTTCTTCCCGAATTATCCGGGAAGAACTGTCCTGTCCCGTCTGCGATGTTCAGGGCGCCCTGATATCATCTCACTTCGGGAGGATGTTGACGGGGGAAAGGCATTCGGCCTTCATTCTAGTGGTCTTTTAAGCTACTTACCACTTCTACCATTTCTGTTTATGGAACATTTCTACGATTCGCATTAATTTGTGACTCCATGCACATATTTTGTTCTCTGTTTGTGAATTTTGAAACAATATACAGTATGTCATATTAGCCGATGTGTTGCTTGTGGTGGTTGTTTAGTGTTTTCTCCCTTCAGAGCAGGTTTTGTTTTTATTTCTTGGCTGGTTCTGAGCTATTCCTTCCCTTGTCCAGAAAAGCCACCCAATACAATCCCCTGCAAATGCAGAAACCTCAACTAAAGCATCCCTGGAAGACGGACATCCAACAGAAGCTTAAAAACCTCCAATGAAAGAGGTCACTTTGAGAATCCGTGTTCGCCACTTTGAGATTCTTGGAGCTTGAAGAGGTCGGGTAGAAATGCCTTTATGGTAATATTGTTATAGATCTGGTGGGGGTGAATAAATGCTAGGATGTTGATTATGGGGATATGGATAAAACATAACGTGCAGAGCTGTGCCAGACAGGAAATTCCTGGGCTGGCTTACGCAAACCAACCTGGCTGAACTGTGGCTATGGAGAGAAGAATAGCTGGCCATTAACAGTGGTACCTCGGGTTACAGAGGCTTCAGGTTACAGACTCCGCTAACCCAGAAATAGTGCTTCAGGTTAAGAACTTTGCTTCAGGATGAGCAGTGGCGTAGTGTGGGGGGTGCAGGGGGGCCCAGCCGCACCGGGCACAACATCTGGGGGGGCGCGCGCTCGCACTCGCAGCTCTCTGCGCCCTGCTAAAATCCACGGGTTAGGGGGCGCAAATTACTTGCCTTGCCCCGGGTGCTGACAACCCACGCTACGCCACTGAGGATGAGAGCAGAAATTGTGCTCCGGCGGCGCAGCAGCAGCGGGAGGCCCCATTAGCTAAAGTGGTGCTTCAGGTTAAGAACAGTTTCAGGTTAAGAACGGACCTCCAGAACGAATTAAGTTCTTAACCCGAGGTACCACTGTCCTTCCCTCTTGCCTTGAGGGGTGGACAAAGACCAGAGATTTGGAAGGCACCCAGGGTAACTGCTCTGGGGGGGGGCGTGTTCTGGGGAGGGGGAGGGGGTGGGAGAGCTGAGATCCATCATGGACTGAAGGCGTAGATAGGTGAATCAACAGTGTCTTCCATTCTCCAAAGGGACACAGACCCTGCATGTGTGCCTGGGACCCCATGGGCTCTTGCCACCACTCGGCAGAGAGAGGGGCAGGCACACTGCTTTTGTAACAACATAATTATTTAGGAGTCCAGAAAGCCCTGGCAAGGAGGCGGCAGCAGCAGCCAGGCAGTTGTTGGGGGGCTTCATCCCCACTCCAAGTCCTGCCAGGCAGTCCCTGGTGTGGACTGCCCCTGTCTGGGGGGGGGGGCTCCTCAGCCAATCCTCCCATGCAAGGCAAGAGGCTCCCTCAGTTCTCCACAAAGTGTGTGCCTCTGAGCACACACAGAGAACACCGGCCAGCCAGGAGCCTCCTCTTTCTCCTCCTCCTTCTGGGCCAGAGGAGGAAAGAGAAGCCGGAGCCCTATCCAAGCAGGCAAAGCAACAGAAAGACACACACCTGCCCCACCCAGGACGAAGGCCAAAGGATGTGCCCTTTGGCACTGGCGCCACGTTGCATGTAAGAATGGACACAGAGGTGGCACTCCAAGGTATCCAGCCCTAGACTGCCTTCACCTCTGTCAGGAATTTGTCCAATCCTCCATTGCAGTGGCAGCAAGCTCCACAGATGATGTACTGCTGTTGTGCTCATGTCCTGCTGTGTGGTCCTGTGTGGCCCCTGCTGGACTAGCTGGGCCCCCTTTGGCCTGATTCAGGAGGCTCTTCTCAGGTTCTCACAGCAGAGCCAGCAGCTGCGAAAAGAGCAACCGCTGGGCCAGGCATTCCTGGAAAAGGGACTGGAAGCAAATGAGCAAAACTCCCAGGAGAAGAGATAAATCTTTTTATTAGAGAATATATTGGTTACAAATCAAGCGGCAGGCAGAGAGGCAGCATCTGTCACCCCCTGGAAACCAGGGGCTTGAGGAAGAAGAAGAAGTTTGAACAAGTAATATCAAGAAGTGGCAAAGGACCAGGCGGGGAAGCCCTTTCCGGGGAAGGTCAGAAGTGGCAGCTCAGAGCCCAACTGCAGCCAGGATGGAGGGAAGGCATGAATGGCTCTGGATTTCTGCTGGAAAGGCCAGAAGAGGACTCTGCCCGCCTGCCCCTCCCCTTGACTGGGGGACGGGCTTCCCCCTGCTTTGTGTTTTTCTAGCAGGTGACTTCTAGCCCCAATTCCGGAAGAGGCTGGAATGAGCAGATATGCAGAGAGAAAGAAAGGGCAAGAAAGGGCAGCTGCGAGACAGCCAGAGCTTCAGCCGCTAGGTCCTGGGTCCAGGTGGGGGCTCCAGGTGAGAAGGGCACCCCACTCGCTCACCAGGACAAGGTCCCCCCACCCAGGCAAGCAAGGGGGCAAGAGGAAGGGGCAAGAGGCAGGCATCGGCTCCTTCTGCCCCACGGCTCAGGCGGCGTTCTCCTCCTTGGCCGGCTCCTCATACGGAGGGGGCACTTCAGGGTCCTCAAGGGGGCTGTAGTTCTCACAGCAGCCCTGGAAGGGGGGAGAAAGGGCAGTTTGAGGAAAAGACTGACACTGAGTGTTTTCATCTCTAAACTAACTCAAGATGCTGTTTCGCTGCTTCCCAGCAGCTCTGCTAAACAAGTTGAAAGCATTTGCCGAGGTGCCTTCACACAAGTATCTACGTGCAGAGAAAGTGTGATGAGCGGGGACCTTTTAAGACCCTGGTCAGCTGTAGGTCAGCCATGGCAGAAGGGCCAGGCCATGCACTGGACACATCCCAGTTGGGCTCCTGCAGTTCCTGATACCCCAAAGCTGCCCAGAAGCTGCAGCTGGTGCCAAGCAAAGCACAGCGGCTGGGAGCTGGGATGGAGGGCAGGGAGTGCCCCCACCTGCCCACAGCCAGGCACAGGTTTTGAGAGCCCTAAACAATTTGGGGGACAGGGCTGAGTTGGAAGGGGCCCTGTGGGCCATCCAGTCGTCGTCCCCCTGCAATGCAGGGATCACAGCTGAAGGATCCCTGGCAGGGGGCCCCCACCCTCTGCTGAAGGAGCGTCTCCACCCCCATTGTTCTGCCCTGACACTGAGGTCCAGCTCTGAGGGCCTTCTGGCAGTTCCCTCATTGCGAGAAGCTAAGTTACAGGGAACCAGGCAGACGGCCTTCTCAGTGGTGGCGCCCACCCTGTGGAACACCCTCCCACCAGATGTCAAAGAGAAGAACAACTACCAGACTTTTAGAAGACATCTGAAGGCAGCCCTGTTTAGGGAAGCTTTTAATGTTTAACAGACTACTGTATTTTAATACTTTGTTGGAAGCCGCCCAGAGTGGCTGGGGAAACCCAGCCAGATGGGCGGGGTATAAATAATAAATTATTATTATTATTATTATTATTATTATTATTATTATTATTATTACTGACCTCCCAAGAAGGAGAGTCTACCAATACTTCTACTTTGGACCTCTCCTCACAATCGAGCACCAAGAGCGTCATGGATCAGGTCCTGTCTGTTTGGGCCCAGCACTCCTCTCTCCCACCCACTGCCCCACCCAGTGCAAGTACCCGGAAGGAGCAACAGAGCCGGCGTAGGCCGTTGCCCAGGCAGAAGACGGCGATCACCAGAGCCCCGATGCAAAGGGCTAACAGCAGGATCCTGAGTCCAGCAGCAATTTTCTGGATGGGTGTGGGGAAGCAGAGAGACGAGTGAGGATGAAGCATGGCAATATTCCCCCTCCCCACAACAGCAACTGCTCCCTTGGGGTCTAGAGGGGTGACGCCACCCCCACCCCCAGGGAGCAGCTCAAGACATACAGGAAGCCCCCACCCATTGCATGGATTGCAACCAAGGTCTGGAAACAGGAGATCCACCATGCCAGGAATCCAGTAGATTCTCCCCTCCTCACTTCAGTGTCCATGCTCCTCATGGCTACTTGGATGCACAGACTCATTGCCTTTTTATCCCACCTCCTCTTCTTCTCCCCCTCCCCATTCAGTCCCCACACCAGCCCTGCGAGGAAGGGAGGAGAGGCAGAGGGAAGGCAGCGACTGGCCCAAGGTCACGGCAGCGAGAGCTTCATGGCCGAGTGGGAAGACTTGAACCCTGCTCTCTCGCAGGTCCCAGTGTGGCACTCTGACCACTAAGCCACACTGTCTACCCCTCACCATGAGCCAGACAACTCACCCAGAGATTCTGGATCATCATCTCACACCGCTGGACCCTGTCAGTGTCCTCAGGGATGGGGGCAGCTGTCTCCCAGGGCTGGTAATAGCGGTCCCTGTACTGGGCGTTCCTGCACAATTTCTCAGAGTAGTAGGGCTCGTAATTGAGGGGGGGCAAGTCTGCCTCACCGACTGCCAGGGCCACGGAGCAGGCGACAACGCTGGCCAGGTGGGAAAAGGTGGCCAGGTGGACCTGGGAAGGGAGAGTGAGGCCCAGTCATGAGGAAGGGGGCAGCAGCCCCAGGCCCAGCAGCCCCCTCCCCTGCCTGCAATGGAAGAGCAGCCCCCACCCCGCTCACTTACCCAGCGGCCGCCACGTCTGTCGCCCACAACGGAGAGGACACCGGCCACGAAGAGCTGGGGAGAAACACCAAGGTCAGGGGTCCACAGAAATGACCCCCAGGGTCCTTATTGGCTTAAATAGATTTCATATATGTATACAGTTTTACATAGGCGCCGACTCCATGGGGCTTGAGGGGGCCCGAGCCCCCTCAAAAATTCGTTTGGGGGGGCTCCGCCCCCCCAATAATCTCCGGCGCCCCTCCAGCAGAGCGCCATCGCCGCCCCTCCCCCAGCCCAAAATGCACAGGGGGGGCGGGCTGCATGCCTCCTGCCCTCCCTCCCGAGCAAAAGCTCCACCCAATTTCCTTTGGAGCTGATTAATAGGCGCAGCACGCTCTCCCCTATTCGCTCACGAGGAGGCGGCGCCACTTTATTTGCATATTCATGAGCTTATTTATTATTCATGAGCTTTCCCGGGGCCCCCCAATATTTTTTATAAGTCCGCGTCGCTGCAGTTTTATTCTATCAACGTTTGATTGTTTTCTAGTCATTGCTTTTTCTCTGTTTTTAGCCCTTCTCATTTTTAGCTGTGAGCCGCCTTGAGTCCCGCCTGGTGGGGATATAAATCAATATATAATGATGATGATGATGGTGATATCTCTAGGATTCTGCAGTATCTCCACCGGCCCGAACCATCTGCTTCCTGCCCTTTCTTGCCAATGAGGAACTGGGAAGAATCAGGCATCCCCTCCTCTCCTGCCCGCCTTCCCCAGCGACCACCATTCGTAGGCCTTGAGGTTGCTCTCCGTCCAACGCCAGGTGTGCTTCTTCACCTGCAATGGCTCTGCAGCCCAGAATGACACCCCCCCACACACCCCCATGGCCACAAACACAACACCTGGCCTCTCACCTGAGCCCGGGGGAAGTGGGCTGGACCTGTTGCCTGGGCTGCTCAGGTAAAGGCAGCCCAAACTTCCAGGCAGGTGGAGTGACTCCCCAATGAGGAAAGGCGGCAGCATTGGGGGCTTTTAAGTTTAGAGAAAAGGCGAGTCTGAAGTGACGTGGTAGACATTTAGGAACATTTATGATGGCGTGGAGGAAGAGGACAGAGAAAAGGACTTGTCCCCTCTCTTGTGGCACCAGAACTCCTGGCCCTCCAAGGAAGCTTGGAAGATTCAGGACAGACCAAAGAAAATCCTTCAGGCAGAGCAGAGTTCAATGATGGAACTCCCTGCCACTGGAGGCAGCGACGGCCGCCAACTGGGATGGCCATAAAAGAGGACTGGTCTTCAGAACGGTGGAGGCAGAGCAGAGCCATCTCAGCTCATCGTCATCCATAGTCCTCTCCTCCTCAATGGATGTGTCCATCGCCACTGAAAGCCGTCCAAGATGGGGCCCATCACTGCCTACTGAGGAAGTGAGCTCCATAGTTTAACTTCACTTGCTGTGTGGAGAAAGACTTTCTTCGACCTGTCCTGAATCTTCCGACATTCAGCCTCCCTGGGTGCCCACTTCTCGCATTAGGAGGGAGAAAAGCTTCCTCTGTTCCCTTTCTCCAGGCTGTGCATCATTTGACAAAGTCCCGTCTCCCTCGCCTTTTCTCCAGGCAGGCTCTTTTGACGTCCTTGGGGCCAACAGATGCCTCCAAGGGGACCTCCGCCCCTCCCTTCCAGAGGAGCAGCGCCTCCTCTCAGCCCCACAGGACTCACCACGCCCCCCGACCAGAAAGGAGCTCCATTCCAGAGTGGTCGGAATATCCAATAGTCAACCCCTTGTCCAAGGCACAGGACACACCCGATGGCGATGGTGAACAGTCCAAGCAGGATCTGTGTCCCCTGCAAAGCAAGAGAGACGAGACTGGCTGACAAATGAGGGACAGGGTCCAACACATGCTCCGCCCCACAAGTCACCCCCCTCAGAGCAACTCAAGTCCCTCTCAGAGCTGCCAGGCCAGGAGGGGCTGTCTCTGGGCATGCACAGAGTTCCATGCAGCCAGCACTCAGGCACGCAAGGGACTAGGGCCCTGCGGGACTTGACATCTTTCCGTAGGGCCTGCAAGACAGCGCTGTTCCGCCTGGCCTTTGGTTTGGACTCAGTCTGACTCTTGTGTTTCCCGCCCCTTATGATCTTGATCTATGGGCTACTTTTAAAATGAGGCTGCATTTTAAATTGCATTTTAACCTGTATTTTAAATTGGTTTGGGTTTTTTTCTCCCTCTCTTTCCCCCCTATTATGTTTTACTGTGATTTTATTTTATTGGTGTTAGTCGCCCTGAGCCCGGGCAGCGTATAAATAATTTTATTATTATTATTATTTATTATTATTATTATCTCCAGCAGTGTGCGTGTGTCCCACTCCCTCCAGCTCTGAAAATGCTCCCCAAGCCCCAGAGCTGCCTCCCTTCTGGCCTCAGGGCAGCAACTTCCTGCAAGAGAGGGATTTTGCTGATCTCCACTTGCAGACTTCTTCAGGCTACGCTGCCCCCTTCCTGCATCACGGGGTGGGTGTGTGGACTATGTGGCCCTTGAGAGACCCTTCTCTCTTTCCTGCCCTTCCTCACAGCCTGGGGCCCCTCCCCTCCTTCCCCCCACCCACCCCACACCTGGCCCTTACCCCCAGCACTTTCTGCTCCGCATTGCAGCCAGCCTTTTTCGGAGGGGCAGAGGGGCCCTGGGGGTCCTTGGGGCGAGGCTTGGGGGTCTGCCTCCAGGTTGCCAGGGCCTTGAGGAGGGAGCCGAGGGAGGACTCCTGGGTGATGTTGACGTGGATCACCGTCTTCTCTGCGCCCTCCGCCCCGGACACATTCATGATGCTGCTGCTGCTGGCCATGATGCCTCCTCGGGACCCACAAGATGCACCTGGGGGGGGGGGAGAAGAGAGACAATTGTGGGGGGGGGGTCAGGGAGCAGAAGAGGGCAGGGTCAGCCTGGAGGGAGCCTGAAAGAGGAGAGAGAGGGGTCTCCCTCCTTCTCTCCTAACCCTGGGACTCAGTGAGGACATCCCAGGAAGACAAATGTGGGAAGATTCAGGACAAATCAAATAGAGTCCTTCTGTGCAATGAAACTGTGGAACTCCCTGCCACAGGAGGCAGAGATGGCCACCAACCTGGAAGGCTTGAAAGAGGACTGGGCAAATTCATGAAGGAGGAGGGGGGAATAAGTAGTTGGGGTGGGAGCGATAAGCAAGGAGAATTTTGCAGCACAAAGGTGATGGCGGGAAAGGGGCGCGTTGCACCAGAGAGAAAGGTGGAAACTCCTGTAGGTTCGGCGATTTCTGCACTGCAAGGGGCTGGACTAGATGTCCCTTGGGGATCCCTTCCAGCTCCACGCGTCTCTATTGCACGGAGCACTGTCAGGTCAGCCTGCTCCGTGGAGGGGGGAGGATTCGTGGAGCCAGGCCAGGGGGAGGTCCCCCTTCCGCCCACCTGAGGGAGAGGAGCGTCTTTAGGTGCCGGGTGGCCCCAATCTGGAGGCGCGAAGGAAGCGGCGCTCAGCTTAAAATGTTGGGGGGCAGACCCATGAACGCAGCCACGATATATGCTGGAGGGCAGGCTTTATGGTAGGGGGTGCAGAACCTCAGTTAGCTAAGTATAGTACAGTATTTGTATGGATTTACTTGATGGGGGGCAGCTGCCCCCCCGGCTACACCCTGGGCAGACCCCTCCCTCCCTCCCGCAGACTGCTCCCTTGGGGCTTCGGCTCCCCGGCTTCGATTCCTCTTGGCTCCCGGGCGGAGACCTGGCCCCTGTCCAGAGAGCGCTGGCGGAGGAAGGGCAGAGTCCAGATTCTGGAAAACCCCTTTGACTCAAGGAAGTTTTTACTTCCTGCAGCGAGGTGGCTTCGAAGCCTGTTGCACCAGCCCCGGAACCCCCCCAAACCCCCCCTTGGTCAGGCACAGAGCTAGGGAGATGGAGGGGAGCCGCCTTCTCCGCCCGGTGCCTTGAAGAGAGATTACAGGCGTTCCACATCTGGGGGGGGGGATAAATAAGCCGCGCTCCCCAAATAACGGGAGTGAGACCCCTACGCAACTTAAAAAAAATAAAAATAAATGCCCCCCCCATATCAAACAAAGGGGCCAACTTCCAGCAAAGCGCCCCGCCCTGTCCAGTCCCCCCCCCGCACCTCTTTGTCCGACGGCCTTTCCAGCTGGATGCGCGCAGTCGGGGCTGGTGCTGCTTTCGGGATGGCAGCCTTTGCGCACTGAGCGCAGCAAGGGAAGCGCAGCAGCGGGAGGAGAAAACGGACTTTGTCGCCTCCCCGGAAGCGCGCAAGGTTGCGCAACCGAGGAATTTCTGGAGCGAAGCTCGGACTTGCTCCGGGAAAGCAATGCCTGCCTTGTCCCAGAAAACTAGGGGAGAGACCTGGAGGCAGAAGGGCCCCACCTGATGCCTCTTATGCGAAAACCCGGAGCAGGATCCGAGCTCTTCACCTGCGCTTCCCAGCACATGGGATCCAGAAGCATTGCTGCCTCCATGAATTGCAAGAACATAAGAACCACCTGCGGGATCAGGCCCAGAAGAGCCCTTGGCTCATGTTCTGTTCTGAATGGCTCTTCGAGCTCCGCATCGTGTTCTCACAGTGGCCAGGCAGGATCCGAGCAACCAGACAACAGCTTTCCAACAGTTGCTAGTCAGAAATGTTATAAAAACATGAGGGGGCAGGCGCATAAGTACAGGGGCCTCATTTCCAAAAACCCTGCAAAACACAAACATGCTAAAGCCCGCTCGCCCATCCCCGCTTCTCTGTATTGAAAGGTTTCTTTAAATATAAGGTTCATTATTGTTTCACAAGATGTGTATTTCTTTAAAGGCCAGAGCAAATAACACGACCTAGTTTTACAGCTGCGAAGCAGAATAGCAGGTGTTGTTAAGTTGTGTTAATTAAGTTGTTGGGTATGGTATATAAAGAGCAGCATGTGGCTCTCTCAGTACCCCGGTGGATTGGTTGTACTTACTGATATAATTTAATTTAGTGTAAAAGGTGTTTTTGTTTTGGTTATTAAACCAAGCGAAAGATACTTTTGCGTTTCTTGAATGTGTGGTCTCCCCATCACGCCTTCTGCAGCCCAACTAATCTGCAAAATAACCAACACTCTCCCCCCCCCATATTTTATTTATTTGCATTTCAAAACTGTAACTTCTATTACTTTCAAAGATACAAACATTATTGGACTTCCCTTCCTCTCCTTCCATGGCTCATTTTATAATCCACTCCCTCCCACATCTTAGTTTTCCAATCCTTTCTCTTTTACTCTTTATCTCCTGTTCTTACTTACACTGCTGAAGTTACTAGCAACCTGCTAGTTAATTGTTATAATTAATTGTTTATTATAGTTTTTCATGTAATCTATATATATATATATTATCGTGTCCTCCTTAAACCTTTATTTCATCTTGATTTCTTATTCTACTGGTCATTCCTGCGAATTCCACATATTTCAACATCTCAAGGTGCCACTCCTCCAAGAGTTTGGAAGGAACCCCTTGGTCTTCTGCCAAGTTCTGTCTGTCCTTATTAGAGTTGCTAGCAAATCCTACAAAAGGAAATACTGTATTTTTCCGTGTATAAGACTAGGTTTTTCCCCTAAAAAATAATGTCAAAAATTTGGGGGCATCTTATACACAGATACATATTCCCTCCATTTTCTTAAATATGAGTCCCCAAAAATAGGGGGCATCTTGTACATGGGGCGTCTTATAGATGGAAAAATATTGAGTCTTGCTAGGAACCAGGGCTGGACTGCAGCACAACACTTACCCTGGCTTTAACCAAAAAAAGAGGAAGAATGAGAAGTAACCCTCCGAAAAGAAAACTTACAATGCAGGCAGCCGAAGGGTTTTCTGTGAGATGAAAGAGCCTAGTTCCTCCTGCCTTTCTGTTTCCAGTCAACAAATGAAGTCAGAACTGTGATTGACCCAGTGCAATTTGTCCACCAGGCTAGAGGGTGTGTGTGCTAAATTGTGGTCCTCAAGAGCTGCTCTCCTTCCCATTCTCATTTCTTTCCTGCTTCTGTCTCGTTTTCTAGCACTTGGAATCTCCAAAGTTCCAACCCAGACAGACTACTGGGGTGAGGTCTCCTCTTTTCTTTTGTTCTGTCGGACGAAAAGTCTCCAGAAACACGCCCCCCCCCATACATCAGGATCAGACTCTGGTTGATCTAAAGTAAAATCTAAACACCACCCTCATCAACAGTCCAACACTTTCATTGACAACGTAAGAGGGAAAATGACTCTTCCCCAGGCAATGTTGCCTGTTACCTGTTAACTCTGCTCTACCCTGTTTCCCCTTTTCCTGCTTTTGCTTACACCAATTCATGAACCAAGAACTCAGACACTGACCACTAATAATGAACCATATGTTGAAGGGATTATCGCAAACTTATTGTGCTATTTTTGTACAGATGACAAGAGAAGACTTGGTCTAGTTATTTGTATCCTTTATTACTCCTATGATACTTGTTTATAAAACCCAATAAAAAGCCATTCCAAGAAGAAAGGAGAAAGACAAGAGACATACCCAGGCCCCGTCTGCACTGTATCTACAAAGCACAATCATCCCACTTTAGAGTCCTGGCTTCCTCCACAGAATCATGGGAACTGTTGTTTTAAAAGGTGCTGAGAGGCTAGAAGACACCCCCAAGTTTAACAACCTGTCCTTTTTGCCACGGAACTCTGGGAATTATAGCTGGTGGGAGAGGGTCTCTCAGCATCTCTGAGCAGGGGAGGGGAGCTGCCTCTTTCACCCCCAACCCCCCCCACTTTGCTTCCTTCCCCACAGGGCCTCTCCTGCTACCTTGGATGGCCAGACCTCCAGTGGTTCTCAGCAGGGCTTTCTGTTCCGTCTCAGAAGATCTAAGAAGTTGACCTGCCTGATGAATGAGGGGGGAGCCGCTAACTGAAGTGGACAATTCACTGGCATCTGGAGTGCTATGGGAAAATCTAGGTGCGAGACTGCTCAGTCCCCCAGCTGGTCAGGCAGAGCCCGTGGGTCCCTGCGGAATAAAGGAAGGAGTCCAGCTGAGGCATCTGATCAAGATCTGTATTTTAAAATGAGCTTAAAAAATATATTTGCAAATGTTTGTATCTCTCATGCCAGGCATAAAGCAGCTGGCAGCTGTTTATCTTCCTGTTCAAGGGCCCCACTGATCTATAGCAGTATTTCAGGGTTGTAAAAGGAAATTACAGGCTGGGAGCAAAAGGTCACACTGACCATACAAATTACAGAATACAATCAAGCTACAAAAACACAATTAAGAGTTGGTAAACAGTAAGAATTATTGTGCCTCCCATTAAACTTGAGCCACATTTTCATAAGGTTAAAAGGGCAAGAGCTAATAGAAACAGCAGCTGGCTAGGGAAAGAGGCTTCTCTCTGAAGCTGCTTTGAAGCTTCAGAGAACTTAGAGAACTTAGCTTTTTCCTTTTTTACTTTGAAAAGGCCTTTCCTTCTAAAAAGCTATATATGTTAATATATGAAATATATTGGCTTAAATGTAATTATGCAAAGGATTTAGAAAGTAAGAAATGTTAGATTCTTATGTTAGATTCTTATTTCATAGATGGTGTGTGAGAAGGTGAACCCAAGATCTCTTTAAGATAAAAATTTAAAAAACCATGCACCATCTGTTTTAGCCATCTGTTTTGGAGGGCAATAGGGCAAGGAGGGCAAAAGGTGATCTGGTAATTAAGGTGCCTTGTAGAGGCAAATGTAAGATATATGACTACTTATTTGCCATTTATAGATAGAAGGAAATATAGCTCTTTGTCTCCCATAAAAGGCAATAGGAAATGGGTGTATCTTTTATGATTGGTTCTAGCAAACAGCCAATAGGAATTTCAACCAGGCTGATTGGACAGAGGCAGCCAAAGGAGGAGCAAGGGGGCTGGGCTGAGGGAATATAAGTGCTGGCCATCAGGGCTGGAGTGGGCAGAGCTTTGGTAACCATATACCACTGTGTCTCTCATTTATTTGTCTGACAAATAAATTATTATTTTAATTTCTCTATTGCTGCGTTGAATATTTCATTCCAGCTAAGCGTTAACCACAAGCAGGGTGCTACACAGCCACCGACCAGAGCAAATAGCTGTAGACCAAAGTTTATTGCGCAACAGGTTCAAAGAGGAATTTTGAACCCTGAAGATGGGGTGAGAAGGACTTTTAAAACTTTCCCACCATATCCCAGAATACAGTTCGTACAGCATCATTGCTACATCACTGACATGTCACAAAAGGGGAGGGGTAGACTGGGGTTACACTAGTTCAACCTTGGCAAACATGTCCAGACAAGTCCTTGGTATAAGATTAGCATAAGCAGACATGTCAGGGCAAGACCCAGGTACAGTGGTACCTCGGGATAAGTACTTAATTCATTCTGGAGGTCCGTTCTTAACCTGAAACTGTTCTTAACCTGAAGCACCACTTTAGCTAATGGGGCCTCCTGCTGCCGCCGTACGATTTCTGTTCTCATCCTGAAGCAAAGTTCTTAACCTGAGGTACTATTTCTGGGTTAGCGGAGTCTGTAACCTGAAGCATATGTAACCAGAGATACCACTGCATAAGGTTAGCATAGGCAAACACCTCTGAAGTCCCACCACCCAAAGTACCATAGACCTTCCTTTGCATGTCTGGACCCCTTGGCAAGTCTGGTGATGGGATTAGGCTTCCCTTGGCCACCAATCAGCTCAGCAATTGTCACCTCTGGGCACTTCCTGGGGTAGGAGGTGTGTATACATGTCCTCAGGCTTGGGGAGGTGGCAGGGAAAAGAGTCGTTTTTCCAAGGGCAAAACAGTGTTGAAATGGAGGAAACTGGCAAAGGAGTTGATTTTATGAGATTGTTAAAGCTAGGTAACTTCCCTGAGCTGTCAAGTCGAAAGGATACATTTATGCATAATATTTGTAACATTTAACAGCTTTAAAGATGTGCCCCACCCCCGTAATTTTTCCGTAACAGGAGGAACTCAGGATTGGGAGTTTGGGAGGCGAGGAGGGCGGAGTTCATGTCTGTCCCGGCGGCGGAGTCTCCGTGGCCTCAGCCTCTCCAGGCGCTGAAAGTAAGTAAGGGGCCAGCAAGCGGCGGGGAAGATCCTGCCTGCGAGGCCGGAGGGGGCCTTATCCCTATGGCAAGCGAGGCAAGAAATGCCCAAGAGCGCTTCTGAGCATGTGCGGACTGCCTGCCACGGAAGAGCCGTCCGCAGCCCCGTGGGTGGAGCAAAATCCAGGTTCCTTTGGGAGCTGGGGCCTCCGGGTCGCTTCTCGAAAGGCTCGCCTTGGAGGCGAAGCTTCTCAGGGGCGGCGGCAGAGGGGCCACGCTTAAAGGTTCCACTTTAAAAGGCATCTCTCTTGAAAGGTTGCTGTCTGAGGTCCTCAAATCCTCTGCCGCTCTTGGGTAGTTATGCCGGATTGTATAAGCCAAACAAGCTATAGTTTAGGGCCCCCAAAAAATGTAAAGGAAAAAAACCTGGATGTACATTTCCAAAATATAAGATAAAAAGCAAATAAAATAAAACCTACATACAGCAACAGTGTCTTGTGTTGTGCAGGCTCCTATGATGTAAGTAATGGCTTTAGATATCTATTAGGTCCATAAATTACCATATAGCATATATTCAGCACAAAAAACAAAGGACAGCTGGACATATAAAGGGCCCCAATACTTTAAGTAGCCTAGGGCCTCATCAAACCTAAATCTGGCCCTGCTTGGCGGGTGGTGATATATGCAGGTGTGCATGCACACCTATATATAGCCTATGTATTTGCTACCCACATTGATAAAGTGCTCTTAACGATGAAGTCTAAACCTGAAAATGGTGCTAGATGCAGCTGTTAATATTAACTGCAAGTGGGACCTGCAACAAAATGCAACTTTCTCATAAATTCAGGCTTCTTCTTTTACTAAACTTCCAGGTCTAGAGGTGGCTGATAAATAGTTGCATTTTTTCCTACACTGGGCAGGATTGACCTTGCACCTCTGAAACAGGGCTCCCCCCATCCCTTTGAGTGTTGGATGAACCCCCAGAACAGCATGCAGGGGGAGTGAGGATTGTTTCGTCAGGCAAGCTGATACGCTAGCGCACCTGGAACATTTGTGACATTGAATTCTTTGCCCTTTTAAAGAATTTAGCTTCACCCTGAAGCTCTATAAAACTGTACTGAAGCTGTCACAAAGGAGACTTGCACCTCACTTGTGTCTCTGTATGTCTGTGTGAATCATTGTATGCATGCGCTTTCTTTTAGTGTGTTTTGTTCATCTGCCATGATAAATGTGGAAAAGGCGGTTGCCACATCTACATTGTTTTAAAAATAATGTGTCGGGGGGGGGGGGAGATCTGTGTCTGTTTACACAGGGTAACTTGGTATCATTTCTCAAAAAGGATTAAAATGGTTTCAGGCTTGGCCCCTGATAAACCGCCTGTGGGTGTTTCTACCATTAGAGAGCAGAAATCAAATAATAGACAAAGATAGCCATGACATTGGGGCAATATGTTTATTAGGCTAAAAGTATTGTCAAAAAAAAAAAAAAAAACAGGAGGAACTCAGCATCAGAACAGATGCCCTGCAGGATCAGGCCACAGGAGTCCCCGCTCTGCTCCTTGCTCATCCCCATGAATGATCGGAACAAGCCTCCCACGCATCCTCTCTGGGACTCCCCTTCTCCCGGTTGCACCCCTAAGGGGGGAGAGAGAAGAGACTCGCCCAGGAGGCGCCTCCTAGGCAGCGCTTGGCTTGCAGAGAGAGACAAAAGCCAAGGAATTGTGCTCTGGAGGACCTGCCTCTCCTCCTCTCCTTTCTAGGAATCCAGCGCGGCTCCTTTTAACCCTTGCAAAGCCGAGACACCAAGCTCCCCCCCCCCCCTGCACTTTCTCTCTTGAAAGCAGGAGCCCCGTGCATTGCGCACACCCAGAGAGCATTCATTGGGGGGGGGCCCTCTTGGCTGGGAGCATTTCCCCCTGCGCTTCTTTTTGCTGGCCAAGGCAGGGAGCAGTTCAGATCCCAGACCAGAGGGGCCCCAAATAATACCTCCTGAGCAGAGGGAGGGAGGGGTGAGCTCGGCTTTGCAAGGGTTACAAGGCACTGATCTGCTTTCCTAGAGAGGACAGGCAAGGCAGGAGGGGCAGGTCCTCCATTGCAACAGCCCCCCCCCCGCTTCCTGCAAAGGGAGGCTGGTGGTTTTTGTCTGCAGAGCAAGTGCTGCCTCCGTGGCGCATTCTGGGATCTGGTGAGTCTGGGGGAGAAGGGGCTGCAGGGTGGGTGTTCTGGGGGGGATGCTTAGCTAATGTATGTGGGGACCCCCAAGTCTGGGAGCAGAGGGTCCTGCCCTAGCCCTCCAGGAAAAGGCAGGGAGGGGACGCGTTTGCAGGAAGCCTGGCGCTCTAGTCTTCCTTAGGATCCCCAGGCTTCTTGCAACTTTGCGGGGGGGGGTCTCTGCATGCAGAGAAGACTGATCAGGATCAGCCACAGGGACGAGCAGAGGCTGCAGCCGGACGGGGCGTGAAATATACGCAAAAGATCAAAGGAAAACCTGAGCTGTGCAATCCATCAATAAGGAAGGCGGAGAGGTGGAGGGCCGCCTCTGCCCCAGCTATAATTCCCAGATTTCCCTGGCATGAAGCACAAATTCTTAGATCCCTTTTTTGTGGGGGGGGGGTTCTTAGCAACCCTCAGCATCCTTAACTGGGAGACCCTTTCCCACCAACTCCCTCTGCCTGGACTATACAACAACAACAACAACAACAACAACAACAACAACAACAACAACAACAACAACAACAACAACTACTTATTATTTATACCCTGCCCATCTGGCTGGGTTTCCCCAGCCACTCTGGGCGGCTTCCAACAAAACACTAAAATACAGTAATGCATCCAACATTAAAAGCTTCTCTAAACAGGGCTGCCTTCAGATGTCTTCTAAAAGTCTGGTAGTTGTTGTTCTTTTTGACATCTGGTCGGAGAGCGTTCCACAGGGCGGGTGCCACCACTGAGAAGGCCCTCTGCCTGGTTCCCTATAATTCCCAGAGTTTCCTGGCAAAAAGATTGAATTTCTCAGACACTCTTAAGGGGGGTATCTCCTAGGAACTCCCAGCATGCTTTAAAAACTACAGTTCCCAGGATTCTTTGGACTCTTTAAGGTGGTCTCATCCTGCTTTGCAGATGCAGCGCAGAGGGGGGGCCTGGCAGTGTGTGTTGTGCTTTTGTGTGTGTGTTTGGATAACTTTATTAGGTTTTATGAACAGGGATCATCGGAAGAATAAGGGATAAGGAAAAACAAAAGACCAAGTCTTCTCTGCATCACAAAAATAGCATAATAATTGGGCAGGAATATCTGTAACACATGGTTCATTATTATTGGGGTGTCTGAGTTCTCAGTTCATGAATTGGTTTAACCTAAAGCAGAAAAGGGGGAAACAGGACCGAGTTAACAGATAACATTGAGCATCTTATAGCCAAAGGCCTGGCCAGGAGCCCTTGGGGTTGCACTGAGCTCAAGTGTGAAAAATAGTCATTTTTCCTCCTATTGAAATTGAAATACTTTATTGTCACTTGTACAACTTGTATACAGTGAGATTACATGAGCACCCCCCACTCAGCTCTCTTAGTCTTAATTCCCCTCGTTTACTGAAAGTCAGTTGCCCTGTTGTTCTCTTTTCATTCAGCAGCCTAACAGCCCACAGATAGAAGCTGTTCTTCACCCTGTTGGCGAGACTAATCCTGTTTCTATATAGAAAGTGCCGGCCAGGGTGTGAATCATCCCTGAGAATTTTCCTCACCCTCCTGAGGCAACGTTCTTCCGCGATGTCATCCAGCGGATTCATGGGACAGCCCATAATATCTTGTGATGTATTGACCACCCTCTGTAGGCACTTTCTATCTGTTGATGTCAAACCAGTGTCCCACACCGTGATGCAGTAGGAAAGGACACTTTCTATTGTGGACCGGTAGAAGGAGATCATCAGATGTTGATTGACATCGTTCTTCCGCAATACTCTGGGGAGATGGAGTCTCTGTTGGGCTTTCTTAACCACCTGGGTTGTATTGATTTTCCAAGTAAGGTCTTCACTGCGATAAACTCCTAGGAATTTAAAGGAAGATACTCTCTCCACACAGCGGGGCTAGTTCTCCTCTCTTCCTCAGAAAGTCCAACACCATCTCCTTTGTCTTGCTGGTATTAAGGTGCAAGTTGTTCCCTAGGCACCATGGAGATATTTTTTGGACCTCCCCTCTAGACGCTGAATCGTCTCCACCTGTTACTAAACCCATTATGGTGGTGTCATCTGCAAACCTAATAATTGCAGTAGACGGGTCAGATGATACACAATCGTATGTATAGGGTAGGGACTTAGCACACATCCCTATGTTACCAATGAAACAATATCAAGTAATTGGTCTATTGATGAACATGGGTTCAAAGTGAAGATTGTTGTTGTTGTTTAGTCATTTAGTCGTGTCCGCCTCTTTGTGACCCCCTGGACCAGAGCACGCCAGGCCCTCCTGTCTTCCACTGCCTCCCGCAGTTTGGTCAAACTCATGCTGGTCGCTTCGAGAACACTGTCCCACCATCTCGTCCTCTGTCGTCCCCTTCTCCTTGCGCCCTCCATCTTTCCCAACATCTGGGTCTTTTCCAGAGAGTCTTCTCTTCTCATGAGGAAAGTGAAGATAGTAGTTTATGTTTAAATTCAAATTTAGATCAACCAGGTGCAGCCCAATCCTGAAGGGGTGGGGATATTCCTGGGGAGGGTTTTTTCTCCTTTTCATGATGCTGTGTGTGTAGCTTAGTGTGTAGCCAAAACCTGGAAGTGGGGTTATGGCGGTAGAAAAGGAGGCAGTTCTTCAGATTCTTGGGGACCTAAGTGAACCCCTGGTGTGAACACCTCAAATTGGGCCCCGAAATGAACGGAACACCAAAACCAGGAATGAGATTCAATGAGGAGGGGCAGATCCATGGAGGCCACCTTGAGCTCTGGAGGAAAAAGATTGGGGGGGAAATGTCGTTAATAAAGAGAGCCGATAATGTGTTTGCTCCATTTTGGACCAGGTTGTAAGTTGTAGCAGAACCTACCGCTAGCCACCGATTAATAACATGGCAGACTCACCCCGCTAACTGCCCCCCATTAAATATAGCGGACCCACCGCTTGGCAGGCCAATTACATGAATTTCTGCAATTTACCACAGGCTCCCTTGTGAGGATCTTGTGTGAGGGGAAACTTAGTTATTTAGAGACTTAGGCAGGAGCTGAACGAACAAGAACAGTTTTATTTACAAAAGAAGAGGTTTGTGAAACAAATTTGGGGTCAGGAGATGAGTTCTTTCAAATAAACGTTAGCTTATTACTTAAACTAAATAGAAAGATGTCACTGTAGTACATGCAACTTCAGTTGCTAAAAGCTCACTTGCTGCACTTCAGTTAAATGTTCAGGTTTCTACCATAGGAGGTAAAAGGCTTAACTCGGTTTCTGTTTCTTCTCTCTCGTTTCTTTACTTATTTGTGACTTTTAATGCAGCACAGCTTCCTTCTCAGCCTAATACTTTGGTTCCTGAGCGAGGGGCATTTTTCATCCGCCCTCCTCTCTCTTAGCCACCCTGAGGGATTTCCCACAGACCCAGGGGATCCTCTCAGCCCTTGTTCTTGGTTTGGGGATCTCCTTTTCCTAGCAGATCTCTCCCCTCCTGACTGGAAGGAGACCCTGGTTTAGTCCATTTTCCCACAGCTTCTCCCTCTCCTGCCTCCTCAGACTCAGCCCTCCAGATTAAATCCTGCCTCCATACTCTCCCCAGACCCTCCACTGGGTCGTCTTCCTACCTAAGCTGCTGCGAGGCTCCTTCTCCTCTCAGTTCAGAGCCAGTTCTCCCTCAGACAGCGCTAATAATAATAATAATAATAATAATAATAATCAATAAAATCCCCACCTCCCCTCTTGGATCAAAGCCAGTTTTCCCTCAGACAGAACCTCTTTGAATAATAATAATAATAATAATAATAATAATAATAATAATAATAATAAATTCCCCCTCTCAGATTAGGCCCTGTTAAACTCTTTCCCTCAGAAAGGGCTCCTTAGATTTTCCCTCCAAAAGGGCTGGGAGCCAATCAGAGAGAGAGAGAGAGAGAGAGAGAGAGAGAGAGAGAGACGCCTGCCCTCTGGCAGAATCTCTGAGGCGCTGCCCCCCCCCCCCAGTGTCCCTCACAGTTGCCTTCAAGGGCGTCTGCTCCACATGGAGGGTCTTGCGATGCCCCACCTGATCCCGAGTGGGGAGCCCCATGGCCTCGTCCCCTCAGCCCCCAAGGGATGGTGGCTGGCAAAGGAGCTGGAGCTAGAAATGGGCCCTGCTCCGTCACTGAGGCCACCTGAGCCTCCAGGGGCCGTGTGGGATGCAGGAGAACACCCAGGAATATATGGCTGGGGGGCAGAATACGCTATGTGGCATTATTATTGATAATATTGTTAATATTGATTACCTGTGCTTGACCCTAATTTCCCAGGACAGTATATGCCAGGCATAATAATAATAATAATAATAATAATAATAATAATAAAAAAATTTTATTTATATCCCGCCCTTCCCAGTTCAAAAACCGGGCTCAGGGCGGTGAACAACAAATTTAAAACACTTAATTGTAAAAGCAGCATAAAATACAGTATAAAAACATGAATAACAATAAAAATCAAAAATCAATTTGATAATCCCCAGGGCTAGCTGGCTGAATTGGTCCTACTTGGGCCAGCGAGGAGGCCAGGGGAGAATTAGCTGTGGGGTCTCAGAGCGGGTGATCTTCATAAAAGGGGAGGGAAGAGAAGGGAAATAAAAGATCTGGCTGAATTCAAATTAAAGGCCAGGCAGAATAGCTCTGTCTTACAGGCCCGACGGAAGGAGGTTAAATCCACTGGTCGTGTTAGCTAGGGATGATGGGAGTTGTAGTCCCAAAACATCTGGAGGGCCGAGTTTGCCGATTCCTGGTATACACAATATTAAAAGGTAAAGGTACCCCTGCCCGTACGGGCCAGTCTTGACAGACTCTGGGGTTGTGCGCCCATCTCACTCAAGAGGCTGGGGGCCAGTGCTGTCCAGAGACACTTCCGGGTCACGTGGCCAGCGTGACGAAGCTGCTCTGGCAAGCCAGAGCCGCACACGGAAACGCCGTTTACCTTCCCGCTAGAAAGCGGTCCCTATTTATCTACTTGCACCTGGGGGTGCTTTCGAACTGCTAGGTTAGCAGGCGCTGGGACCGAACAACGGGAGCGCACCCCGCCGTGGGGATTCGAACCGCCGACCTTTCGATCGGCAAGCCCTAGGCGCTGAGGCTTTTACCCACAGCGCCACCCGCGTCCCTATACACAATATTAAGCACAGTTTAAAACCACTTGCAATCACAGAAAGAAAATTACTCCTAATTAACTTCGTTTTTAAGTGGTGTCCTTTGACCCCGCCCACTTGGCCCTCAGGAAAACAACAACAACAATTTTATTATTTATACCCTGCCTATTTGGGGGTGCCCCACCCCAATACCATGTCTTTAGAGTGTTGCAGATTCCAAGTGCTAGAAAACGAGGAAGAAGCAGGAAAGAAATTGTCCCCAAAGTGGGGATGGGAGGGAGAGCAACTTTTGAGGATCCCAGGGTTAGGACCCCCACTAGATTAGTATCCAAATTACATTCCGTAGTCGATCGACTCACATGTGGATCACACTTCTGACTTCGCTCTTTGACTGAAAATACAGAAAGGCAGGGACAACCAGGCTGCTTCATCTCACAGAAATCCCTTTAGTTGCCTGCATATTTTGCATGGTCACTTTCTTTCCAGGAGGGCTGGAGGATTATTTATTTATTTAGATTTTTTAAAATTACAAACAATTATCAAACAACCAACATAAAAAGAGAATTCCAAAGGATCTCCTGAACTTCCTCCTCCCTTTGGTGGGTCCTTATATTACGGTAATCTTTTCCTCCTGCATCTTGTCTATTAATCCAAATCTTTTAAATCTGTTATAGCCGAAATTCAACATTAAACCAGAAGTGTTATTCTAATCCTACTAATAATTTCAGTTGTTTACAGTGGTTTTTAAGATAAATTATATATTTTCCCCATTCCTTATTAAAATTTTGGTCTTCCTGGTTTCTGATTCTTCTGGTCATTTTTGCCAATTGGGCATAGTCCATCAACTTAATCTTCCATTCTTCTCTGGTATGAAGAAGAAGAAGACTCTGTCTTATTTCCATCTCTGGGCTAATAACATCCGAGCAGCAGTGGTCACAGGCTTTTCTGATCTGTTGGAATTTCAGCACCTAGAATTCCTAAAAGAAAAGCTTCGAGTTTTCTAGAAAAGGTTATTTCAAACATTTCCCCCTCAGTTCATTATATATCATTTTCCAGAATTCTTTTACTACCTTACATGTGCCTTCTTTTTCCTTACATTTCCAGCATGTATTTGACCTAGTTTTGTACATTTTAGCTAGTTTACTAGGAGTTAAATACCAAAGATACATCATGTTCATAAAATTTTCTTTCAATGTATAACATGCTTCAGATCCCAGCTCCATAGCTTCTCCCATGCTATAATTTGTATATTATATCCAGAGTCCTTCACCCAGTGTATCATAACTGATTTAACCTGTTCATCTTTCGTATGCTATTCTAATATTAATATTTTAATATGAATTTATACATTTTAAAAAGCAATTTAGTCTTGTTTTCTAACAGCTCTTTTTCAAATTTAGAGGTTTTATTAAGAAAACCTTCTTTTAATCCATCTTAAATATATCATTTAGCTCATGGTATTGTAACCGATGAGTTAATTCTTCTCTTATACTCTCAAAGCTCTTAAATCTTAGTTGATGTCCTACTTCCTTAACAGTTCTTTGTAAGTTGCCAAGTCATTTCTCATACTGAATTTTTTCAAAGATACCGCTTCCTGTGGGTCAAGCCACCATGGTGTTTTTTGCTCTAATGGATTTTTATATTTTCTCTATACTTCATAAACCGATTTTCTTATTAGGAAAGCTGTATGTACTTTAACCTTCTTGTACCACAAAATGCATGCCAACCTTATCTATTGTCATAAACTTCGAGATCTAAAATGAGTTTTTAAATAATATACATTCCCTTAGCCAGCATAAACAGGATGCTTCATAATATAATCTTAAATCCGGCAGGGAGAATCCACCTCTATCTTTAGAATCTATCAAAGGAGGGTTTCCTTTGTTAAAGAAAGCTCAGACTCTGGGCTGTGGTGGAATCCAGCCCTGGTTTCTAGTAAGACTCATCCATGCTTGCTCAGGGTAGCTTTTTCTTCTCCTGACCGTGTATTAGTCTTATAACAAAACAATGTATTTGCTTTGTAGGATTTGCTAGCACTTCTCATTAGGACAAACAGAACTGGGCAGAAGACCAATCTTCCGATCTCTTGGAGGCTTCCTGAGAGCCCAGATGGATGAGCTAGAGTCAGCTGGCCCTGAAGCAGGAAGAGACCATGCCATCGAAACTGAGAGCAGCGGGGGATTATGGGAAATCTCCGTTCAAAAGATCCTGGGTGAAGAGGACACCCTCCACTCAGATGTACAGAGCCAGCGGTTCAGGCAGTTCTGCTACCAGGAGGCCGAAGGACCCCGAGAGGTTTGCAGCCGACTCTACCACCTTTACTGTCAGTGGCTGAAGCCAGAAAAGCACACGAAAGCTGAGATGCTGGACCTGGTGATCTTGGAGCAGTTCCTGGCTGTCCTTCCACCGGAGATGGAGAGCTGGGTAAGGGAATGTGGAGCAGAGACCAGTTCCCAGGCGGTGGCCCTGGCCGAAGGATTCCTCCTGAGTCAGGCAGAGGAGAGGAAGCAGGCAGAGCAGCAGGTGAGAGAGACTTTCCTCTGGATACCCTCAAGGGGCTCTGAATGATATGGGAGGTCCTTTTTTTTGGTCTCTGCCACTTCTTTTCTAATCTTTCTCCTCAATCTGTGTTTTGAATCCTTGTTGCTATATCAGGGAACAGTCATCCTTGCAGAAATTGACCCTGATTCCTCTGAGGCAGAGAGGACTGCATTGGACTCCAGAGAGACACCCCTGGGTAAGATGGAGCTTTTTCTCTGTTTGGTCACATTCTTTGCATCTGGGGGTTCTTTTCATGTTTTTGAGGATACTTGGGGTCAAGAGCCTAAAGGAGGGGATATGTACCATAGATTCCAGTGTATAAGACGACTTTTTAACCCCGGAAAAGAGGTTAAAAAGCCGGGGGTCATTTTATATGCTGGGTATGGGCAGCGCAGAGCCCGGCCACTGCTGCTTCGGAAGCAGCAGCAGGTGTAGCGGGCTCCACTCCACTCCAGGCGGCTTTCTCCTGGCACGGAACCTGCCCTCCCGCTGCTGCTTTTGAAGCAGCAGGCGGCTGGCTCTGCTCCGCACCGGGAGAAACCCGCCTGGCGTGGAGCCCGCCCCCCCTACTTCGGAAGCAGCAGGAGGGGTGGTGGGCTCCACTCTGCGCCAGGCGGCTTTCTCCCGGCGCGGAGCTGCCCAGCGTATTAGGCGACTGGGCTTATAAGACGAAGCCCCAAATTGCAGCTGCCAATTTGGGGCGGTCATCTGATACGCCGGAATCTACAGTATTTTTGCAGAATTAAAATACGAAATGGGTACCAACATCAAAATGCACTCAGCTGGTGGCACTTTTTCGAAGGCCCATCTGTAGTTAGAGGTGCGCTGCTTCACCTCTGAGAGCACACACCTGTGGCTTCCTACTTACCTTTATCTCTCACAGGTGACAGAAGGATGCTGGCAAGACCTGCTTATCCATCTTTTCATGGTGGCAAAGGAGTAGCAGCCGCTGTGGAACCAGATCAGGTAGGAAGAAGGAGCATTGCGGGGAAAGAGGCTGAGGGGCAGGGCAGCCAGGGTGCCTCTGGGCCAGGATGAACCTCTCTCCTCTTGGCTTCTGTCAGAGCTGCCATTAACAAAGGCTGAACATGCCATTCAAGGAGGTTTATGTGCTGAGAATAATGAACAGCTGCCTCACCTTAATTTGCCTTCTGAGTACTTGTAGTATCATGTACCACTGGTTGCTATTTTATTTATATATTGATTGTTGAATGTGAAAATAGTAGTTAAACCATACAAAACAGTTGCCAGGAGTCACCTAAGCAGCCTCATCAGTTGCACAATGGGGCTCCCTCCCTCTCCTCCTGCTTTCTGCGCCCCTTGAAGCTTTAGTGCATCAGGAGGGTCCCCACCACAGAACTGCACATGGGGAGAGAAGAGAGAGAAATGCTTGCAGAGACAAAATGTTTTGTAGAACACAGTGTGGCATTCCATCTATTTAAAAATAGATTAATAGCCATCATTAAAGTAATAGAATGACCTTAAGACATTAAAAGAAGCACCCATAATTAAAATGTGCAGCAAAAAAAGTAATCCATTAAAGTAAGAAAGAAATGTGTAGTGGATAATCTGTATGTTATCTAAGAAGAGATACTTTCTTTTTCTTTTAGGGTCCAGTGTGCTTTGAAGATGTAGCTGTTCATTTCACAGATGAGGAATGGGCATTGCTGCTTCCTGACCAGAGAGCTCTGCATAAAGAAGTTATGGGGGAGAATCGTGAGATCATGGACTCGCTTGGTAAGGCTCCCTGTTGCGTCACAATGTCTGTTTTGAAAATCAATACATATCTCTATGTGATGAACCTCCTATATTTTGATGGGGCTTAATACTGCCACCAACAGCATCTGGGACTCTGACACCTCTACAGCTCACCTTGAATGCACAGCTATCTACTGTTTAGTCTGCAAATCTTATTCTCCCAGTTATGCCTTTTTAAATCAGGTTGGCCTTAAATGCCTGGCCCTTTTTATAAGCTTCAGAATTATTAGGGAAGTTGGTGTAGCTCCCTGGCAGGTTTTTCCATTTTTGCTTGTGTCAGCTTTTGGTTGATCAAAGATTCCATGATGTGGCCAAACAAAATCCATCCTAGAAAAGAGCCAGGCTTTTGGAATCTCAGGTCCCCATAAATATCCCTGTTAGTGCCAGTAAACTAAGGCAGTAAGACCTCACATATAACTCCCTTCTGTACTTAATCTATCACATGTGTTTATGAGCAATGTTCAATAATTTGGGGCTCCATCTCTTGCCGAGGCTCTAATCCATTTCTCTCTTTGTTACAGATAATGATGACTTGGAAATTAAGAACGAGGGAGACCACGACATCATCCACACAGTGGAAAAGACATATCAATATTCAGAGTTTGGACAGAGCTACAGTCAGAGTTCCCATTCCACTTCCCATCAAATAAATCCCATTTGGAAGAAACTGTATCAGTGCTTGGAATGTGGAAAGAACTTCACTTGGAAGAAAAGTCTCACGTCTCATCAAAGAATTCATACAGGGGAGAAACTATATTACTGCTTGGAATGTGGAAAGACCTTCAGCGAGAGGGGCAAGCTCACGGCCCATCAAAGAATTCATACAACAGAGAAACCATATCAGTGTTTGGAATGTGGAAAAAGCTTTAGTGAGAGGGCCAATCTCATTTCCCATCAAAGAATTCATACAGGGGAGAGACCTTATCAGTGTTTGGAATGTGGAAAGAGCTTCAGTCAGAGCACTCATCTCACTTGCCATCAAAGAATCCACACTGGGGAGAAGCCCTATCAGTGCTTGGAATGTGGAAAAAGCTTCACCTGGAAGAAAAGTCTCACATCCCATCAAAGTATTCATACAGGGGAGAAGCCCTATCCGTGCTTGGAATGTGGAAAAAGCTTCAGTGAGATGGGCAAGCTCACAGCCCATCGAAGAATTCACAATGGGGAAAAAGCATATCAGTGCTTGGAATGTGGAAAGAGCTTCAATAAAAGCGCCAATCTCACATCCCATCAAAGAATTCATACAGGGGAGAAACCATATCAGTGCTTGGACTGTGGAAAGCGGTTCAGTCAGAGTGCCAATCTCACAACCCATGAAAGAATTCATACAGGGGAAAAACCCTACAAGTGCTTGGAATGTGGAAAAAACTTCAGAGAGAGGGGCAATCTCACGTCCCATCAAAGAATTCACAGTGGGGAAAAACCATATCAGTGCTTGGAGTGTGGAAAGAGTTTCAGTAAGAGTGCCTATCTCACGTCCCATCAAAGAATTCATACAGGGGAGAAACCCTACCAGTGCCTGGAATGTGGAAAGTGCTTCACCTGGAAAGAAAGTCTCACTTCCCATGAAATGATCCATACAGGGGAGAAACCCTATCAGTGTTTGGAATGTGGAAAGAGCTTCAATAAGAGCACCTATCTCACATCCCATCAAATAATTCATACGGGGGAGAAGCCATATCAGTGCTTGGAATGTGGAAAGACCTTCAGTCGGAGCACCAATCTCACGGCTCATCAAAGAATTCATACAGGGGAGAAACCATATCACTGCATGGAATGTGGAAAGAGCTTTACCTGGAAAGAAAGTCTCATTTCCCATCAAATAATTCATAAAGGCGAGAAACCATTTCAGTGTATGGAATGTGGAAAGAGTTTCAGTGAGAGTGCCCATCTCACCGCCCATCAGATAACTCATACAAGGGAGAAACCCTATCAGTGCATGGAATGTGGAAAGAGCTTCTGTAAGAGGGCCAATCTTACTTCCCATCAGAGAATCCACACTGGGGAGAAACCCTATCAGTGCTTGGAATGTGGAAAGAGGTTTAATACAAGCACAAACTTCCGTCGACATCAAAGTATTCACCGTGGGGAGAAACCATATCAATGCTTGGAATGTGGAAAGAGCTTCAGCCAGAGCACCCATCTCACTTCCCATCACAGAACTCACAGAAGAGAGGAACAATATCATTTCTCGTAATGTGGAAACAGCTTCAGTCAGAACATCAATCTCATGACCCATAAAATAATTCATACAGGGGAGAAACCATATCAATGCTTCTAATGTGCTAAGAGCTTCAGTCAGAGAATCCATCTTACTTACCATAAAAGATCTTCCAGAGGAGAGAATCATAAAATTGTAGCGATCAATCGACCCTGAGGTTCATTTACCCCAATCCCCTCAAGGCTGGAATCTCAGCTAAAGTATCTCAGACAGATGGCCACCCGATCCTTCTGTGGGAATTCCCTTCCATTGTTGAATAGCTATTATGGTATTGTCTAAGTTCTTGTCTGATGTTTAGTTGGAATCTCCTTTATTGTTACTTTAATCCATGTCTTCAGGTCCTGCTCCTGGAGCAAGAGAACACAAGTTTTCTCCATCTTCCATGTGACAGCCCTTTTGACCTTAGAAGATGGCTATTGTATCTCTCTTGGGCTCCATTTGTATGTAAAGTTGTATGCACCTGTATCAAAGTAATTCATAATAAGTATAATATAACAGTAGATTTAAGGTACTGTTAGCTAGGGAGGTGGGGCAGAGTAAGTTTGGAATGCTGGGGTGAGAGGTGATTGGCTGAGTTTCAAAGGAGGTTTGAATAAATACGCTGTCCGAAAAATAGTCATAAACAATGAATGAAACATTAAAAATATACAATCAAGCTCAACAGTTTCTACAACAATTGCAACAAGATCTAAAATAAATATACAAGAGGGAAAAAAGTAACAGCAACAGCCTCCCCACCCCAAAATCCCTACGCCCCAGAGCCTGTTCAGCAGGCTCAGCCTTTGCAGCTGGAGTCAGTCCATCAGTCTGGGCCCTCCCAGGCCAGGTGGAAAAAGGCCTACAAGGCTGAGAACAGGTCTTCTGGAGATGGCCAAGATGGTCTCTGGCCTCTTCAGTAGAGACGGTTGGAGGGTGGAGTGGAGGGTGAGAGGGGTGGTTGTTGTGGAGCAACCTTGGTTAAATTAGGAATAGAGGAACAGCATTATAATACCTGTTGTTACAGTTGTAATAGTGACAAAAATGGAAATGGGGACATTTGAAAGCATTCGTTTATGTACACAAAATTTCATTGAAACCTTTATTTTTTAAAAAGTCAGTTGCATTCCACCACACATCTCATTCTTTGCTACATTAGGGCTGAAGTGTTCTGGTAAGAGTGGCAGAGGAGAAAAGCAGGTGTTTGGTGAAAGACCCAGCTCACAGCTGTGCATCTTTTACCAATGTTGATTTCAAGGCTTTATTTTAGCGTTTCTTGTCATGGGCCCAGTCCTGTGGAACATCCTGCCACTAGAGATTCCGTAGGTTCCTGCTGTGCCAACTTTTAACTGCCTGCTGTTTTTGTTTCTATTCCATTAAGAGTACGTACACCCCATCAGGGGTCTATTGATGCTTGTTTTTAAAATTTTATTTTTAACTTGTTTTTAATTAACTTGCTTTTAATTTTAATTTTTATGATATTAATTGGTTTTATGTTCTTATATTGCTCTAAACTCCTGTAGTATATTTTGATGATACAGCTGTCTATAAATACTTAAATGAACAATCCTGTAAGGTAGTTTAGGCTGAGAGACAGTGACTGGCTGGCCCTGAGCTTCGTAGCTGAGCAATCCTCTCTCTTACCCCCCCCCCGTCCTCTTAATATGAGCAATCCTCTCTCTTACCCCCCAGTCCTCTTAATATGAGCAATCCTCTCTCTTACCCCCCAGTCCTCTTAATATGATCTGTAATCCCATCATCTTTAAAATAAATGAATAAATAGAAATGATGGCTTTTGCTGCAAAGTGGACAGCAAGGGTAACTTTTTGCATTGTCCACCGTCACGTATGAAAACCAGACGAGAATACAGTCTTCCAAACAATGAAATCGAAATAAAGTCTTTCAGAAGTTTGTGAAAAGATGGCGCCTTGCCCCAAAGACAGTGTCCATGATGTTGGGTTCTGCAGCTTCCAGAGAGGAATCTGGCACAGTCCATGTGCTCCTGGACTAGGGCACCCACCTTCTAACCTGGAATTAAACAACTGGTCACAGAAATCATATCACACCCTTTAACCTGCTTAGCTATTGGCTGTCCTGTTCCTTAGGTCAAGAAATCTGAAGCTGCGGAACCCCGAGTGCCACTGAGACTTTGTACACACCTTTAATTTAAAGCACATTTCCCCCGGCACACACAACCCACACCTGAATTTATTTTGAATTGTTGGGGTTTGTTGTTTTTTTTTTTAAAAAAAGTTCCTTTGGTGCATTGTGACTTTTTGGGGTTTCTATATAGATGGATAGACTAGAGATACTTCGGTGTCAAAGCAGAGTATCTTAAGACTTAATGTTACAGTAGAAATGTTCCATTTCATATACGGTAAAGTATCATAAAAATTTGTTTGCCTAGTGAATTCATAGGAGGGGGAATCATTTGTACTATTCTATGAATCTGTTTGCACAGGTTTAATGTTGTTTGTTGACAATAGCTCTCAGTAATTTCATATTATCTATGTGTTTGTTGTGTGTTCAGCACATATAATTGCAGATGAGACTAAATAAAGTGCTTCCTAGGAAAATCCCTTGGACTGCTGCTGTAGTGTTTCAAGTGTGGCTTCACTTCACAGGTAATAATATATCATACTTATTGCAGAAAAATTACACCATAGTTGGCTCATTAATCTGAACCCCGACGAACCCTGCTGCTTTCTCCCAATTTCTTAGGTAGAAATAACTGATAATGAAAATGAAGAAAAGAGGCACACCCTTTCCCCCAAATGTTTAGAATCTAGTGAGCATCATGGAGAATTTCAGCACTTAGTCATGCTGAAATTGCACCTGCAATGACTAAGTGCAAATGTGTAAGTAGATGTTCACATACTGCCATGAATTTAAAATTAATCCTCCTTTTAAATATAAAAGGTATGTATTACAGTGCTAAAGTGGCTCAAGAAAGTAATTGCTGTGGCAGCTGACATCTTAGAGAGCAGAATGCCACTATGCTAACTGCCTTACAGCTAATTAACCTGGAAAGCTGTTGTGTGTAGGGATGCCTGGGGTCGAACATTGTGCATGACAAGCAGATGCTCTACTGCTGAGCTATGGCGATTCCCCATATTTGGTGCTGCCACCTGATTAAAGAAATCTTGGGCAAGGCATCATTTGTCTCTTCAATGATGTGTTCTATGTTGCAAACTGCCCTTTGGTCTCTTGATGAATGGTGGTATCTCAAGGGCATAGGCCTGGGCAGTGTGTATGGAGGTCCTGGGCTGCCCAGTGTGGTCCAAAAAAATCAGAACAATATGTTTGGCACCTGCTTGGCTGCTGGAAGGAGACATACAAGACACCGTAGGGACTTCAGATTTGTACAGTGTTTACTCCTTAGCCTTTTCTTCTCCCAAAGGTATCCCACAAGGCTACAGATTGTTCCTCAGGATTTACTCCCCAAGCCTTTCTCACAAATGAGTACAGCTGCAAGGCAGCCAAGGTTTAGGATCAGAGTTTTCCTTCTAGATGGACTACCTTCCCAGGTTGAAAAGCCACACCTGCTCCTCATTTCCTTGTGCTGCATGTGCAGAAACCACCTTCTTGACTGTTGGACCTGCAATTGGTCTTGATGGCTCAATCTGGCCAAGCCTATCTTCACATGCAGAAGATAGGTGAGTCCCTAAGTCACCAAGGGTTTAAGACCCATCAGCTACCCTCACCTGGTTTAGCAGACCAAAACAGACCCAATATGTGACCACATTTGCATACCAAGAGCTTCTAGGAGCCACAAACGAGAGCTGAGTGCAGGGTGTGGACCAACGGTGGATGAATAACAACAATAAAAGTCCATTCAATTAGCAATTAAACATTTCTGAAAGGGGAAGTGGCATAGGTTTGCGTTTCCTTTTAGATAATGCATAAAAACAAAGTATTAGTCATTATCAGAGTATGATTTATTGCTTTTGAAGTAAGATTGGCAGCTACCAAGTGCAATTCTTTCCACAGGGACGTAACAGAGTGGCAGGGGTCTGCCTCAGTGGGCAGTTATGCCACTGCACTGTACACTCACTGCAGCTTCTGGAACAAGCTCAAGGGCAGCCCCACACAGAGCACAAGTCACCAGGCTTTTGAGTTTAGACCACCGAGGGAAACAGTTGGTGTGTATTACCACCAGTTTTAAAAGCCAAGAGTGTGTTTGCATCTTGGAACAAAATTATACTAGAAAAAACAAACTGCCTCATAATATTAGTTACAGGTAAGTAGCCGTGTTGGACTGCCATAGTCGAAACAAAACAAAAAAAATCCTTCCAGTAACACCTTAGAGACCAACTAAGTTTGTTATTGGTATGAGCTTTCGTGTGCATGTGCGATCACTCGTAGCTGAGTAAGACCTGGGAGACCGAGGTTCGAATCCCCACTCTGTCGTTCTCTTAGCCTGACCTGCTTCCCTGTGTTGCTGGGAAAAGACCATGTATGGTGCCTTGAGCTCCTTGGAAGAATGGGGGGGTGTCAATATAATTAGCTAATAAATAAAAATAAATAGCACATGTACATCAGAATAACACATCAGAATCTATTATCCCCATTCCAGCCAAAGGTGACAGAATCTAACCGTTTCATGAACTGCAATCTAACAGCTTCATGCTGCAATCTCCTTTCAAAATTTTTCTCTTGGAGAACAAAAGGTCCTGGGAGAAAAGGTATCGGGAAAGAGTTATGTTCTCTTCCACTTTATACTTTAATAGGCTTTGGCTTGCAGATGCTCAAATGATCAGTGAAAGGCACGATTTAAAAAAAAACCCTCAGAGCTCAATTTCTAGGGGCAATAAAATTTTAGAAACTTAGTTTGCAGCTCTGCTCTAGCAGGAATATCTTGAGGAGCCCCAGTAAACCAGAATCGTAGATGAGATCCCAATTTTAGAGAGGTGGGTAAAAAAAGAAAGAAATACCCATTGATCTATGGTTTCATGTGGCACAGACCAAGCTAGCAGGAGAGCCATCAAGGCAGGTGTATCTCAGTGCAAGCTTCAGTTTTTTGGTAGGGGAAGTGGCATATAAGCTAAGCTGCAAATTTCGTTCTTCAGTTTAAAACCAGTTAGAACTAGCACTTCAGGTCCCCCAGCTTCAGATTTCTAGAGTGTCATACGACACCTTGAGTTCCTTGGAAGAAAGATGGGATGTCAATATAATTAGCTAAATAATAAAAATTATTAACACATGGGGCATATGAATCTTTTATCCCTATTTCAACCAAAGCTGACAGAATCGAACCGTTTCAGGGACTGCAACACACACAGGGGTTTCATGCCGAATTCTCCCTTCTTGGAGAACAAAAGGTCCTGGGAGAGAAGGTATCGGGAAGAGTTATGTTCTCTCCCACTTTATACTTTAATAGGCTTTGGCTTGTAAATCTTCAGGTGAGCGATGAAGGGCACAATCAGCCCTCCTGCAACCGCAGCTTTACAAGAAGCATTTGCAAACATTCTCAGGCCACGCACCCCGTCTCAATCCCACCGAGAAAGCATCAAGGAGTGAGGGAAGTGGTTCCAGGATCCCCATTTGTTTGCTTGCTTGTTTACTGCATCCACAGAAACTGTAATGAGGGCATAGTAAAGGAACTGAGCTAGGGACAAAATCTGGTATATATATTAAAACCCTCAGAGCCCAATCCTAGAGGCAACAAGCCTTTAGAACCTTAATTTTTGGCTCTACCCCAGCAGGATCCCAAATTTAGAGAGGTGGGAAAGAGAGAGAGAGAGAGAGAGAGAAACAGAGAAACCCATTGATCAATGTGGCACAAACCAAGTTAGCAGGAGAGCCATCTTAGAACCAACAAGGTAGGTGTATCTCAATGCAAGCTGCAGTTTTTTGGTAGGGGAAGGAAGAGTGGCATATATGCTATGGATTCAGCTGTAAATTTCGTTCCACAGTTTAAAGCCAGTCAGAACTGGTTCAGTTTTTCAAAACCAGACTGTAAGTTAATCACAACTTAAGCAAAAGCCACATTCCTCTCTGCTGTCTACTTGAAAAGCAGGACTTGGAACGTGCTTTCGTCTCCCTGACCAAAATGCCCAGAGTGATCCTGCGTTGGAGAATGAAATCAAGGAAGCATCCAAAAGAGTGAGGACGGAAGGACATTTAATGAATTTTTTTGACATACAATAAAAGTCAGACTAGTCTACGTGTCAGGCAGCAGAGGAAACAACCCCCACGGCAGGTTGCCAGGAACAGGGTGGACTAGACGACACACAGAGTCCTCTCAAATGCTACAACACTATAATTCAGAGACTCTATGATTCTGCTCATTGTGAGTTTCTTGAAGGAAAGTGAAATTGGAGCTACGGCTGAAGCTCCTTTCACATCACAAGCATTTCTATGGTTTCCAACATATGAATTCTTTGATGGTGAGACTTTGATCCTGGGTGAAGCCCTTTCTGCATTCCATGCACTGATGTGGTTTCTTCCCTGTATGAATCACCGAATTTTTAGCTCTATAAGACGCACCAGACCATAAGACGCACCTAGTTTTTGGAGGAGGAAAACAAGGGAAAAAAATATTCTGAATCCCAGAAGCCAGAACAGCAAGAGGGAGCACTGCGCAGTGAAAGCAGCAATCCCTCTTGCTGTTCTGGCTTCTGGGATAGCTGCGCAGCCTGCATTCACTCCATAAGACGCACACACATTTCCCCTTACTTTTTAGGAGGGAAAAAGTGAGTCTTGTAGAGCAAAAAATACGGTATTTCATGGGAGCTGAGACTTTCCTTCCAGGTGAAGCACATTCCACACACTAATACGGTTTTTGCCCACTGTGAGTTCTTTGTTGGGAAGAGAGACTTGCCCTCTGATTGAAGTTGCTTCCACATTCCATGCACCTATATGGTTTCTACTCTTTATGCATTCTTTGATGGGAAGTGAGACCATTCTTCCGACTGAGGCTCTTTCCCCATTCCATGCACTGAGGCAGCAATTACTTCCCACTGTGAGTTACTCAATGAGAAATGAGACTGGTTCTTTGAATGCAACTCTTTCCGCATTCCATGCACTGATATGGTTTCTCCTCATATGAATTCTTCGATGGTACATGAGACCTGCTCTCTGAGTGAAGCTTTTTCCACATTCCAAGCACTGATATGGTTTCTCCCCTGTATGAATTCTTTGATGGGAAGTGAGACTGTCCTTCCGATTGAAGCTCTTCCCACATTCCAAGCATGGATAGGGATTCTCCCCTGTGTGAATCATTTGGTGGGAAGTGAGCATTGTCTTCCAACTGAACCTCTTTCCACACTCCAAGCACTCATATGGTTTCTCCCCTGTATGGAATCTTTCATGGGACACGAGACCAGCTCTGTGAGTGAAGCTTTTTCCGCATTCCATACACTGATATGGTTTCTCCCCTGTATGAATTCTTCGATGGTACATGAGACCTGCTCTCTGAGTGAAGCTTTTTCCACATTCCAAGCACTGATATGGTTTCTCCCCTGTATGAGTTCTTTGATGGAGGGTGAGGCTATCCTTCCGATTGAAGCTCTTCCCACATTCCAAGCACGGATAGGGATTTTCTCCTGTGTGAATCATTTGGTGGGAAGTGAGCATTGTCTTCCAGCTGAACCTCTTTCCACACTCCAAGCACTCATATGGTTTCTCCCCTGTATGGAATCTTTGATGGGACGTGAGACTGGATTTCTGAGTGAAGCTCTTTTCACATTCCATGCACTGATACGGTTTCTCACCTGTATGAATTCTTTGATGGACGGTGAGCTCGCCCTTGTGACGGAAGCTCTTTCCACATTCAAAGCACTGATAGGGTTTCTCCCCTGTGTGAACTTTTTGATGAGAAGTGAGCATATTCTTCCCATAGAACCCCTTTCCACATTCCAAGCACCTATATGGTTTCTCCCCTGTATGAATTCTCTGATGGACTGTGAGACTGGCCCTCTGACTGAAGCTCTTTCCACATTCCAAGCAAGTATAGGGTTTCTCCCCTGTATGACTTCTTTGATGGAAAGTCAGACTGTGTTTCCGGCTGAAGCTCTTTCCACATTCCATGCACTGATATGGTTTCTCCCCAGTATGAATTCTTTGATGGAAAGTTAAAGCATCCTTCCGTTTGAAGCTCTTCCCACATTCCAAGCACTGATAGGGTTTCTCCCCTGTATGAATTCTTTGATGGGAAGCGAAACTTCTCTTCCAACTAAAACGCTTTCCACACTGTAAGCACTGATACGGTTTCTCCCCGCTGTGAGTTACTTGATGGTAAGTGAGGCGGGATTTCCGACAGAAGTTCTTTCCACATTCCGAACACTGATATTGTTTCTTCCCCAAGAGATTTGTTAGATTGGAAGTGGAGTGGGAGCTCTGAATGAATCTCTTCCCAGACCCTGAATATTTAAGCGGCTTCTCCTGTGTGTGGATTCTGTCGGGGTCTTCCTCATTCATTTGCAATTCTTCAGCACCTGCACCAAAGAGAGAAATTAATTAGAGCTTCAGGAAGAAATGCAGCTCTTCTATATCAGAAAAACAAGGATAAAAAATACCAGGCTCTTTTCTTTGATGGATTATGTTGAGTCCAATATGGAATCTGCTCCATCTCCAATGTCAAGTCATCTCTTTCGTCAACCAAAAACGAATAACCCAACTGAAATTCCTTCAACTTTGCTTACAACCTTAAGCCTACATTTTAAAAGGCCTTGGCAGTTCAGTCCAGCCTGATCACTGTTTAAAAACACAGAACTTGAGGAAGAATATTTGCAGGCAAATCTTTTAGAGATGTGGGTGTGTTAAAATCCCAGCTGCTATAGGTTGCCCTGCTGAGCTCCATCAAATTATTGGAGTTTTGTCACATAGATATACGTATGCAATTTCAAAACAGATATTGTGATCCAACAGGCAACCTTACCAAGAGAGTCCATGATCCTATGATTCTCCTCCATTAGTTCTTTATGCAGAGCTCTCTGGCCAGGATCCAGCAATGCCCACTCCTCGTCTGTGAAATGAACAGCTACATCTTCAAAGCACACCGGACCCTAAAATGAAAAAGAAAAGTATCTTCCTCTAAGACAGCATAAAGATGATCTACTACACTAACTGGCCAGTGACATTGTCATCAATACCAGGAACAGATAATCAAACATTCGGTCTGTGAGCACTTAGAAAAGGCAGATAAAAAAAAGAAAGAGAAACCCATTGATCTAGGGTTTCATGCACCACAGACCATCTATGTTCATCATCTTGAAATTCTGTCAGGCAACCAGCTACAAATCCCCTCATCTAGCCCAACTAACAGAATGAAATATAATTGCTACTCCCTTGTGAAGCTGTAGACTCTCCTTCGTTGGTGGTTGGACTAGATGACCTTTGGGTACTTTCCAACTCTAGGATTCTATTACCCTGTGGGCCGTCTAGTCCAACCCCTTGCGATGCTGGAATTTCAGCTAAAGTATCCCTGACAGATGGCCTTTCAACCTCTGCTTAAAAACCTCCAAGGAAAAAGAGTACACAACCTCCGGAGTGAGACTGTTCCACTGTTGAACAGCTGTGTCAGAAAGTTTTACGTATGTCTAGTCAGAATCTCCTTTCCTGCAATTTGAAGCCTTTTATTCGAGTCCTGCCTTTTAGAGCAGGAGAAAAGAAGCTTGCTCCATCCTACATGTGACAACCCTTCAGATATCTGAAGATGGCTATCATAGCTCCTCTTTTCCAGGCTAAACATACTCTCTCAACCGTTCCTCATAAGGCTTGGCTTCCTGAGCCTTGATCATCCTAGTCGCCCTGCACATCTTCCAGCTTGTCAACATCTTTCTTACATTGTGGCTCCCGAAACTGGATACAGTATTTCAGGTGAGGTGTGACCAAGGCAAATTAGAGCAGGACTATTACTTCCCTTGATCTGGACACTAGAAATCTGTTGATGCAGCCTAGAATAGCATTCACTTTTTTTGCTGCTGCATCACATTGTTGACTCATGTTAAGCTTGTGGTCTACCAAGACCCTGAGATCCTTTTCACATGTACTGCTAGTAAGCCAGGTGTCCCCCAACCTACATTTGTGCACCTGGTTCTTCCTGCCTAAGTGCAGAACCTGAGCTTTGCCCCGACTGAAATTCACATTGTTAGCCTGCACTCAGTTCTCCAATCTGTTACGGTCATTTTCAATTTTGATTTTGTCTTCTGTGGCATTAGCTACCCCTCCCAGTTTGGTGTCATCTGCAAATTTGATTAATAACTCCTCAGTTCCTTCAGCCAAGTCGTTTATAAAGATGTTGAACAACATCAGGCCCAGGACAGATCCCTGCGGCACCCCACTTGTCACTATTTTCCAGTATGACGAAGAACCATGATTGAGTCCTCTTTGGGTTCATGGGTTCAGTCAGTCAACCAGCTACAAATCCACCTAACAGTTACCTTGTTAAACCCACATTTCACCATATTCCTCGTGAGAATATCATGGGGGACTTTGTCAAAAGCCTAACTGAAATCAAGATACACTATGTCCACAGCATTCCCCTGATCCACCAGGTTTGTAATTCCATAAAAAAGAAATTAGAATGGTCTGGCATGACTTACTTTGGAGAAAACCATGCTTACTAATCACAGCATCCTTTTCTAAATGCTCACAGACCAAATGTTGAATTATCTGTTCTGATACCTTCTTTGGTATCAACGTCAAGCTCACCGGTCTGTAGTTAACTGGTTCTCCCTTTTCCCCTCTTTTTAAAGCGGGGGATATTTGCCCTCCTCCAGCTTGCAGGGACCTCATCTGTTCTCCAAGATTTCTCAAATATAATAGACAAAGGCTCTGAAATTAAATCCACAAGCTTCTTTAGTACTATTGGATGCAGCTCATCAGGCCCTGGAGATTTCAAATCATTTAAAGTAGCTAGGTCCATACCAATTCTGCAATTCTAGAATTCTATGACATTGCTCTGTTGTTTTCTGCCTGTTAATTGCTATGTTGTTTTAATGGGAATGTTGTGCTGCACATTTTAAGTCTGGGTGCAGTGCTTCTTTTAACATCTTGATGTATTTTTCATTGTGTCTTTAAACAATGGGTATTCATCTTTGTATAAATGGGTGTAACTCCACACGCTGGTCTTCAAATCACTATGTCTGCAAAAGCATTCCTGTTGCCAGAGGGAAGGATCCCCTCTTTACTCTCCCTGTGCGCAGTTCTGAGATGGAACTCTCCTGATGCGCATGGGGGCGCATGGGCGCACAGCGAGTAGGAGGAAAGGGGGAGAAGCCCATTGTGCAACTGATGAGGCTTATGAGGTGAATCCTGGCAACTTTTTTCTATGGTTTCTTACCAGCTTCCCAACATATACTAGCATTCCACCATCAATATAGCAATAAGACAGAGCAGGAAGAGAGAGATTTCCTCAGCCTCAGAGGAACCCTGACTGCTCCTTTCCCCACAATGCTCCTTCCCTGACCTCATCTGGTTCTTCAGCCACGGCTTCCTCTCCGCTACCATGGAAAGATGGATGAGGAGGTCTTGCTGGCATCCTTCTGTCACCTGCGTGAAATAAAAGGAGGTGGGAAACCACGAGTGCATGCTTTCCTCAGAGGCGAATTAGTGCATCTCTAACCACAGACGGACCAAAAAAATAGTGTCACCTGCTGAGTGCATGTGAGACATTGGTATCCATTTCATATTTTAGTTGTGCAAAAATACACAATTCAGTGTCTTCTCCAAGATGATTAAAAGAACCCACAGATTAGTTTCAAAATCTACAGAATGTGACCAGAGAAAAAAACCATTCCTCCTTACCCGGTGGCCTCTCTCTGGTGTCCGATGGAGTCCTCTCTGTCTCAAAGGAATCTGAGCCCACTGCTGCAAACAGATCCTTTCCCTGAAGAAGCAACAAAGATTCAAGGCAGAGAATGGGGAGATGGATTAGAAAAGGAAGGTCTGAGGGGGGAAATTTGGTGGTATCCGGTTTCATTCCATGGATGCTTTCAAAAAAAGGCTGGGCCATTAGGAGAGAATTTGGATATACTCTCCCTCATGTTCAGAGCCCCTTGGGAGTATCCAGAGGAAAGTCTCTCTCACCTGCTGCTCTGCCTGTTTCCTCTCCTCTGCCTTACTCAGGAGGAAACCTTCGGCCAGGGCCACCGCCTGGGAACTGGTCTCCGCTCCACATTCCCTCACCCAGCTCTCCATCTCCGGGGGAAGGACAGCCAGGAACTGCTCCAAGATCACCAGGTCCAGCATCTCAGCTTTTGTGTGCCTTTCTGGCTTCAGCCACTTATGGCAAAGGTGGTGGAGTTGGCTGCAAACCTCTCGGGGTCCATCGACCTCCTGGTAGCAGATCTGCCTGAACTGCTGGCTCTGCACATCTGAGCGAAGAATGTCCTCCTCACCCAGGATCCTCTGCATGGAGCTTTCCTTGAATCCTTCACTGCTCTCGGTTTTGATGGCATGGTCTCTTCCTGCTTCAGGGCCAGCTGAGTCTTGCTCATCCATCTGGGCTCTCAGGAAGCCTCCAAGAGATCAGGAGGAACCCTTGGTCTTCTGTCAAGTTCTGTCTCTCCTCATGAGAGGCGCTACCAAATCCTACAAAGCAAATACATTGTTCTGTTATAAAATTCATACACTGCCAGGAGAAGAAAAAAGAAAGCATGGTTGAGACTTGCTAGGATCAAGGCCTGTACCCCTTCACAGCTCAGATTCTTAGCTTTCTTCAAGAAACAAGCAGGCAAGAAGAAGCAAGCCTCTAGCCCTCCTAGAAGGAAAGTTACCATGCAAAATGTGCAGGCATCTGAAGAGATTTCTGTGCCAAGAATGAGCCTGGTTGCTCCTGCCTTTCAGTATTTTCAGTATATGAATCAAGTCAGAACGGTAACTGACAAGTGAGTCATTTGTACAGAGTGTAATTTGGACACTAGGCTAGAAGGGGGGTTCCAACCCTGGGGTCCTCAAGAGCTGCTCTCCCTCCCACCACCCCTTGGAATCTCCAACATTCACAAGATTTCATTCCCCAGACGGTGGAAGAAGCAACAAGGGGATCATCTATCTTGGATCTGGTCCTCACCAGCAGGGAAGTACTGGGAAACCTGGGAGGACCTGGCCAGAAGAAGGGAAGTAACCGTCTCACTCTGTTCTGCAATGGTCAGTCCACACCTGGAATACTGCGTCCAGTTCTGGGCGCCACAATTTAAGAAGGATGTGGACAAGCTGGAATGTGTGCAGAGGAGGGTGACCAAGATGAACTAGGGTCTGGAAACCAAGCCTGATGAGGAAGGGTTGAGGGAGCTGAGTATGTTTAGCCTGGGAAAAGAGGAGACTGAGAGAGGAGTATGGTCTAAATTGAAACACAAATCATTATCTTCACTTTGAACGCTCCTCCCATGTTCATCCATAGACCAACACTTTATACTGTTTTATTGTTAACAGAAGGGGGAAATTACTCTTCCTCATTAAACAAGGGCTCCTGACTAGGAATTTGGCCATGTGTTGATGACTGTTAACTCTGCTCTCTGTTTCCCTTTTTTCTTGTTTTGTTTAAACCCATTCACGAACCAGGAACTCATGCACTGACCACCTATAATTCAGCCTATGTTGTGGATTTGCCTGCAAATTTATTACAGTATTTTTGTGATCTACAAATGAAGCGAAAAGACTCCATCTATTTATTTGTATCATTTATTACTCCTAAGACCCTTGCTTATAAAACCCAATAAAAAGTTATTCCATAAGGAAAGGGCAAAGACAACAGGCAGAGACTCGGGCCCCGTCTGCACTGTGTTTGCAAAGCAGGACCAGAGCATTTCGAAGAGCCCTGGCTTCCTCCATAGAATCGTGGGAACGATGAATCGGCCTCATTGCTCTTTTAAAACCATCTGCATGCATTGATACTTCTCTTTATTCTTATAGATTATTTATTAGTAATTCTTTATTGTACAGTGGTACCTCAGGTTACATACACTTCAGGTTACAGACTCCGCTAACCCAGAAATATTACCTCGGGTTAAGAACTTTGCTTCAGGATGAGAACAGAAATCGCGCAGCGGCAGCAGGAGGCCCCATTACCTAAAGTGGTGCTTCAGGTTAAGAACAGTTTCAGGTTAAGAACGGACCTCCGGAACGAATTAAGTGTGTAACCAGAGGTACCACTGTAACTGATAAGTGTATATTGTTTAATTGTTATTTGTTGATGTTTAATTTTACTGTTTACTATTAGATTATAATGCATTATTGAATATTGTTTTATTTTATATAAGTTGTTTATTTTAATCTTACTGTGACTTTTTATATTGTTTTGGATTTTTATTACTTATTGTTTTGCTGTGTTTTTATACGTGTTGGAAGCTGACCAGAGTGGCTGGGGCAAACTAAACCAGATGGGCGGGGTATAATAAATAATAATAATAATAATAATAATAATAATAATAATAATAATAATTGTTACTTAGCTTGGTGGGCATCCCTGCCTCCTGCCGAGGGAGTTCGGTAGGTTTAACTCTTCGCGCATGGTCGCACTTTTTCTGCCCTCCATCTTCCCACATTCCTTATTTATTTACCGCATAGATCAAGTTGCGTTTATTGTTTGGGTGGATTTTATGTCGGAATGTTTCCGTCTGGCTGCAACCTCTTCTAACAGATGCGGCTGATTCCTAAATCCGGAGGGGGGCTGTTTGCAGCCCATTGTTTCCTCGCCAAAGCGGCGAGCGTCGCATCCCTGCAAAGAGCACCGTTGCAAACCTCCCGAAAACTCGCCCCTTCCCTGGCTTCCCTCCCCATGCATGACATGCACAGGACCCTCTCGAATGCACCCCCCGGCAGCCCTGGGACCCCCTTCTCCCCCCTGCACCCAAAGGGGCGAGAGAGGGGAGACTCACCTGATCCCCCCAGGGGGCCACCAAGGCAGCCCTTGCGCAGGAGACAGACAAAACAGGCAGGAAGTGACGCGGGGGAGGGAGCTTTGCTCGGCAGGATCTGGCCCCACCCCCTCCGCGATCTCCTTCCCCCTCTAGTAATCCGGCTCAGCTCCTTTTAACCCTTGCAAATCTGGGCGCACCAAGCACACCCCTCTCTGCGCTTTCTCTCTCCCAAGCAGGAGATCTGTGCATCGCGCACAGCCGGAGGAGACGCTTCATTTTTTGGGGGGGGCTGTCCTGGCTGGGCTCTGAGCTGCCCCCTCCCTTGGCCACGAACGGGAGGAGCAGCTGGCAGGGAAAAGGCTCTGCAAGAAGCAGGAGGAGGGGTCATCCCGGTGGGTCAACCGATAGTGGGGCTTTCATGCACCTTCGTGTATTTCCCCTTGTACTGATGAACACTCCATGTTGTTAAACAGGGACGACACGTGTGTGTGTGCGTGTATGTGAGAGAGAGAGAGAGAGAGAGAGAGAGAGAGAGAGAGAGAGAGAAGGAAAGCCCTTTGTACAATCCGGACCAGCAGAACATCGCTGCCTTTCTAGGGGATCCGTAAGGTTGCCTGGGGCTGTTGTCTCTCCGATTGAGTGCTACGCCAGGCTCCAAGGCAGCCATTGGATGTTAAGCCACGCTTCCTCCGTCGTTTTGTAGCTGACAACCTCAGCACACTCCCAAAATTCAAAACATATTTTTGCTTTTTTTCATTTATTCCATAAAATCTATTCAAAAGCTTGGTTAATATAAGGTAGGTGTATCTCACAGCAAACTTCAGTTTTTTGGTAGGGGAAGTGGCATATAAGCGAAGCTGTAAATTTCGTTCTTCAATTTAAAACCAGTTGGAACTAGCACTTCAGGTCTCCCAGCTTCATAAATAAAATAAATAAAAATAAATAAATAAATAAAAATAAACAACACACGTACATCAGAATAACACATAAGAATCTATTATCCCCATTCCAGCCAAAGGTGACAGAATTCATCAGCTGCAATCCAGCAGTTTCACGCTGCAATCTCTTTTTGAAATTCTTCTCTTGGAGAACAAAAGGTCCTGGGAGAAAAGGTTTTGGGAAAGAGTTGTATTCTCCCACACTTTATACTTTAATAAGCTTTGGCTTGCAGATGCTCAAATGATCAATGAAGGGCACAATCTGCCTTCCTGTAGCTGCAGGTATGCAGCAAACATGCATAAATGTTCTCAGGGCACAGCTGATCTCAATGCCAGTGACACAGCATCAGAGGAAAAACTGAGTTGAGCAGCTCTGTAACTGCAGGGCTAAGTATCCCCATTTGTTTGCTGAATCCATTGAAATTCTAACAAGGGTATAGTGAAAGCACTGTGTGCGAGGAGCTAAATCCAGTTTTTAAAAAAGCCTCAGAACTCCATCCTAGGGGCAATAAGGCTTTAGAAACAAGTTTTCAGCTCTGCCCCAGCAGGAATATCTTGAGGAGCCAGAAGCTTAGATGAGATCCCAATTTTAGAGAGGCGGGTATCAAAAAAGCAAACCCATTGATCTATGGTTTCATGTGGCAGAGACTAAATTCGCAGGAGAGCCATCTTAGAATCAACAACGTAGGTGTATCTCAATGCAAGCTGCAGTTTTTTGGTAGGGGAAGGAAGAGTGGCATATACGCTATGGATTCAGCTCTAAGTTTCGTTCTTTAGTTAGAACTAGTTCAGTTTTTCAAAACCAGAGTGTAAATTATTCCCCACTTAACCAAGACCCACATTTCTCTCTGCTGTCTACTTGAAAAGTGCTTTCGTCTCCCTGACCAAAATGCCCAGAGTGATCCTGCGTTGGTGAATGAAATCAAGGAAGCATCCAAAAGAGCGAGGGCAGAAGGAAATTTAATGAATTTTTTGACATACAATAAAAGTCAGACTAGTCTACATGTCAGGCAGCAGAGGAAACAGCCCCTACAGCAGGTTGCCAGGAACAGACAATGAAAAGTCCTTACCATCTGCTTTTTATTCAATATTTACAGACAGAGGCTTGGAACGCAGCCTCTGGGACTAATGGTGTTGTCCTGTGTGATTCTCCACTCCCTGGGAGCCAGTGTGGTATAGTGGTTAAGAGCGGTAGTCTAGTAATCTGGTGAACCAGGTTCGTGTCTCCGCTCCTCCACATGCAGCTGCTGGGTGACCTTGGGCCAGTCACACTTCTCTGAAGTCTCTCAGCCCCACTCACTTCACAGAGTGTTTGTTGTGGGACAGGAAGGGAAAGGAGAATGTTAGATGCTTTGAGACTCCTTCGGGTAGTGATAAAGCGGGATATCAAATCCAAACTCTTCTTCTTCTTCCCTTTTTCTCCCTCATTTGCCACCTTCTCCCCTATGGGTGGCACTGAGGGCCCTTTGCTCTACAGTGATAGCTCAGGTTAAGAACTTAATTCGTTCTGGAGGTCTGTTCTTAACCTGAAACTCTTCTTAACCTGAAGCACCACTTTAGCTAATGGGGCCTCCTGCTGCTGCTGCACTGCCAGAGCACAATTTCTGTTCTCATCCTGAAGCAAAGTTCTAAACCCGAGGTAATATTTCTGGGTTAGCAGAGTCTGTAACCTGAAGTGTATGTAACCCGAGCTACCACTGTACTTTCAAGGCTTGCCGGGGTCTGGGAGAGGGGGGTCTAGAATGCTTTCTCAAGACACTGTGTCTGTCAGCTATTGCCCTCCTGGTGATTCCTCTTCCTCCTCCTCATCTCCCCTTATTTCCCAGCTTTCCCCCTCATCTGCCTCTGAGCTGTGACCTCCCTCAAACCCCTATTGTAATTCTGAACTGTCTTCATCTCTGGAAAGATCAGGCTGGGGAGGTGGTCTCCACCATTCCTCCTCTGCCCAGTCCCTGACACCATGGAACAGGAACAAAAAACAAGCCAACCGGAATGGGTGCAGAGGAGGGTGACCAAGATGTTCCAGGGTCTGGAAACCAAGCCTTATGAGGAATGGTCAGCCTAGAAAAGAAGACACTGAGAAGAGATATAATAGCCATCTTCAAATATCTCAAGGGCTGTCTCATGGAAGAGGGGACAAGATGAAGAAAGCCTGTTTTGTCCTGCTCTGGAAGACAGGACCTGAAGCAATGGATGCAAGTTACAAGAAAAGAGACTCAGACTAAACATCAGGAAGAACCTTCTATGGGTAAGAGCTGTTCAACGGTGGAACAGGCTGCCTCAGAAGGAGGTGGGTTCTCCTTCCATGGAGGTTTTTAAGCAGAGGTTGCATGCTCATCTGCCATAGTGTAGATTCCTGCATTCCAGGTGGATGGACTAGACAACACACAAGAGTCCTCTCAAATGCTACAGCTCTATAATTCTGAGACTCTATGATTCTACTCGTGAGTTTCTTGATGGAAAGTGAAATTGGAGCTACAGCTGAAGCTCATTTCACATTACAAACATTTCCATAGTTTCCAACATATGAATTCTTTGACGGTGAGTGGGTAAAGCTCTTTCTACATTCCAAAACTTATATGGTTTCTCCCCACGGTAACTTAATTGATGAGAAGTGAGACTGGCCCTCTGATTGAAGCTCTTCCACATTCCAAGGACCGATATGGTTCCTTCTCATATGAATTCTTTGATGGTACATAAGACTGGCTCTCTGAGTGAAGCTCTTTCCACATTCCAGGCACTGATAAGGTTTCTCCCCTGTATGAATTCTTTGATGGGAAGTCAGACTATCTTTCCGACTGAAGTTCTTTCCACATTCCAAACAAGGATAGGGATTCCCCCCAGTGTGTATTATTTGGTGGGAAGTGAGCATATTCTTCCAGCTGAACCTCTTTCCACACTCCAAGCACTCATATGGTTTCTCTCCCGTATGTGTTCTTTCATGGTACATGAGACCAGCTCTGTGAGTGAACCTCTTTCCACACTCCAAGCACTGATATGGCTTCTCCCCTGTATGAATTCTGTGATGGGATACGAGCTCGCTCTTCTGACGGAAACTCTTTCCACATTCCAGGCAAAGATAGGGTTTCTCCCCTGTATGAACTTTTTGATGAGAAGTGAGAATATTCTTCCCATAAAACCCCTTCCCACATTCCAAGCACTGATAAGGTTTCTCTCCTGTATGAATTCTTTGATGGGAAGTGAGACTATCCTTCCGACTGAAGTACTTTCCACATTCTAAGCACGGATAGGTGTTCTCCCCTGTGTGAATTATCTTGTGGGAAGTGAGCATATTCTTCCAGCTGAACCTCTTTCCACATTCCAAGCACTCATACGGTTTCTCCCCTGTATGAATTCTTTGATGGGACATGAGACCGGCTTTGTGAGCGAAGTTCTTTCCACATTCCAAGCACTTATATGGTTTCTCCCCTGTATGAATTCTTTGATGGGACATGAGAGCGGCCCTCTGGGTAAAGCTCTTTCCACATTCTAAGCAGTGATATGGTTTATCCCCTGTATGAATCCTTTGATGGAGAGTGAGACTATCCTTGCGACTGAAGCTCTTTCCACATTCCAAGCACTGATAGGGATTCTCCCCCGTGTGAATTATTTGGTGGGAAGTGAGCATATTCTTCCAACTGAACTTTTTTCCACACTCCAAGCACTCATATGGTTTCTCCCCTGTATGGAATCTTTGATGGTACACGAGACCAGCTCTGTGAGTGAAGCTCTTTCCGCATTCCATGCACTCATATGGTTTCTCCCCTGTATGAGTTCTTTGATGGGAAGTAAGCTCACTCTTCTGACGGAAACTCTTTCCACATTCCAAGCACTGATAGGGTTTATCCGCTGTATGAATTTTTTCATGAGAAGTGAGCATATTCTTCCCATAGAACCCCTTCCCACATTTTAAGCACTGATATGGTTTCTCCCCTGTATGAATCCTTTGATGGGAAGTGAGACTATCCTTCTGACGGAAGCTCTTTCCACATTCCAAGCAAGAATAGGGTTTCTCCCCTGTATGAATTCTTTGATGGAAAGTTAGACTTTGCTTCCGACTGAAGCTCTTTCCACATACCATGCACTGATACGGTTTCTCCCCTGTATGAATTCTTTGATGGAAAGTGAAAGCATCCTTTCGACTGAAGTTCTTTCCACATTCCAAACACTGATAGGGTTTTTCTCCTGTATGAATTTTTTGGTGGGAAGTGAAACTTCTCTTCCAACTGAAACTCTTTCCACATTCTTGGCACTGATATGGTTTCTCTGTGCTGTGAGTTATTTGATGAGAAGTGAGGTTGGATTTCCGACAGAAGTTCTTTCCACATTCCGAACACTGATATTGTTTCTTCCCCAAGAGATTTGTTAGATTGGAAGTGGAGTGGGAGCTCTGACTCAATCTCTTTCCAGACCCTGAATATTTAAGCGGCTTCTCTTGTGTTTGGATTCTGTCGGGGTCTCCCTCATTCTTCATTTGCAATTCTTCAGCACCTGCAACCAAGAGAGAAATTCATTAGAGCTTCAGGAAGAAATGCAGCTCTTTAATATTGGAACAACAAAGATAAAAAAGCCAGGATCTTTTCTTTTTTGTCTTTAGTTGAGCCGAAACAACTCCAATCTCATCTCATTTGTCAAACAAAAATGGAAACAACAAAAACAAAAAACCTGACTGAAGTTTCTTCAACTTCCCAAACAACTTTAAAGCCTACACTTTAAAATGCTTGGGCAGTTCAGTCCAGCCAGATCATGGTTTAAAAAGGCAAAAGGAAGAATATTTGCAGACCAAACAGCAGGTAGCCCCACATCCAACATGAGCTGCAAGAGATGCTAGAAGTAGCATTGTTAAAATACATCAAGATATAGGTTTGTTACATAGAATTTCAAAACAGATATCACAATCCAACAGGGAGCCTTACCAAGCGAGTCCATGATCCCACGATTCTCCTCCATGACTTCCTTATGCAGAGCTCTCTCGTCGGGATCCAGCAAAGCCCGTTCCTCGTCTGTGAAATGAACAGCTATATCTTCAAAGCACACTGGACCCTAAAAGGAAAAGAAAAGTATCTTCCTCTTAGCTTAAAGATCATCTACCACACAGGTAATGACTGACCAGTAAGAGTGTCATCAATAGTAAGAAAGGTCTTAGAACAGAGAATGAAACAGTCGGTCTGTGAGCTCTTAGAAAAGGCAGATTAAAATAAATAAAGAGAAACCCATTAAAAAGATGAGTCTTTTTAAATATCTTCTAAAAGAATTGTTTTAATTTATTTCAACTACGGCAGACCACCATGGAACCACTGATCTAGGGCAGTGATGGCGAACCTTTTAGAGACCGAGTGCCCAAACTGCAACCCAAAACCCACTTATTTATCACAAAGTGGCAACATGGCAATTAACCTGTATATCTCATTTTTTCTGTGTGTTTCACGTTTCTTCTTTACGACTGCTGTTGTAATAAATAATCCTTCATAAAAGTTACTGCATTACATTCTTCATTAAATTATATTTCTGTTGATATATAATTTTATGGTATAACTCAGTCCTTTTTTTCTTTAAAAATGTTTAGGGGTACTCTCATTTTGACTCAAGAAAATCATCGCAGGGGGGAAATGAATACAGTTCAAATCTGGAAAAATAAATAAGAGTGAATTTCTTCCTCCTGGGCCGTGTCCAGAAAGTGGTGGTGGGGGATGAGTGTTCAGACCCCTGGGCTCTCACTTGTGGGGTGCCTCAGGGTTCTGTCCTCTCCCCCATGCTTTTTAATATCTATATGAAGCTGCTGGGAGAGATCATCAGGGGGTTTGGACTGGGTGTTCATCAGTATGCAGATGACACCCAGCTCTACCTCTCCTTTAAATCAGAACCAGTGAAGGCGGTGTAGGTCCTGTGTGAGTGCCTGGAGGCGGTTGGAGGATGGATGGCGGCTAACAGATTGAGGTTGAATCCTGACAAGACAGAAGTACTGTTTTTGGGGGACAGGGAGCGGGTTGGTGTGGGGGATTCCCTGGTCTTGAATGGGGTAACTGTGCCCCTGAAGGACCAGGTGCGCAGCCTGGGAGTCATTTTGGACTCACAGCTGTCCATGGAGGCGCAGGTTAACTCTGTGTCCAGGGCAGCTGTCTACCAGCTCCACCTGGTACGCAGGCTAAGACCCTACCTGCCCGCGAACTGTCTCGCCAGAGTGGTGCATGCTCTAGTTATCTCACGCTTGGACTACTGCAACGCGCTCTACGTGGGGCTACCTTTGAAGGTGACCCGGAAACTGCAATTAATCCAGAATGCGGCAGCTAGACTGGTGACTGGGAGTGGCCGCCGGGACCACATAACACCGGTTCTGAGAGATCTGCATTGGCTCCCAGTACGTTTCCGAGCACAATTCAAAGTGTTGGTGCTGACCTTTAAAGCCCTAAACGGCCTCGGTCCTGTATACCTGAAGGAGCGTCTCCACCCCCATCGTTCAGCCCGGACACTGAGATCCAGCGCCGAGGGCCTTCTGGCGGTTCCCTCATTGCGAGAAGTGAGGCTACAGGGAACCAGACAGAGGGCCTTCTCGGTAGTGGCGCCCGCCCTGTGGAACGCCCTCCCATCAGATGTCAAAGAGATAAATAATTACCTGACATTCAGAAGACATCTTAAGGCAGCCCTGTTCAGGGAAGTTTTTAATATGTAACGCTGTACTGTTTTTAACACTGATTGGGAGCCGCCCAGAGTGGCTGGGGAAACTCAGCCAGATGGGCGGGGTATAAATAATAAATTATTATTATTATTATTATTCTCCGGTTAAATTCACAAAATGTTTAGGGAGATGCGTCCCCATAGAAAAAAAGCGCCGGTATTACTCCAAAACGAAGTGGTGTTCTGAGCCATCAAACCTCGGAAACACATTTTTCCCAGTAGGTTCCACAATTTTGGCCACTAGTGTACACTGGAGGGCTGTACTAAGAGCCACCCTCTCCCAATTTTTAATACGAGATAATAATGATTATCTGCATGCGCACATACAAATATAAATAAATAAATAAACCCAGCCAGATGGGCAGGGTATAAATAATGTATTATTATTTCTCTGTTGGCTTCCACGGGAAACCCCAGCGAACATGTAAACCCAGCAGCCCCTTCTTAGGTTGCCGTCTTTATACGCTTACTGACCTGGGAGTTAAGCCCTGCTGAACTTAAGGCGGCTTACTCCTGAGTAGGAAAAACAGACTGGCGGGTTAGGGTTACCTCATCTGGTTCTACAGCCACTGCTTCCTCTCCGCTACCATGGAAAGATGGATGAGGAGGTCTTGCTGGCATCCTTCTGTCACCTGCGAGAAATAAAGGGAGGTGGGAAACCACAAGTGCAAGCTTTCCTCAGAGGCGAATTAGTGCATCTCTAACCACAGACGGACCAAAGAAATAGTAGTAGTAGTAATAATAATAATAATAATAATTTTTCTTTATACCATGCCCTCCCCAGCCAAGGCTGGGCTCAGGGCGGCTAACAAGCAATAATAAAAACAAGTTGAATGAATACAACTTAAAAACAAGATTAAAATACAACATTAAAATATTAAAATGTAGCCTCATCGCAGGAGGAGAAAGGAAAAAGGAAAAAGAAAGAGGGAGAGGGAATCAAACTGATTCTAAGCCAAAGGCCAGGTGGAACAACTCTGTCTTGCAGGCCCTGCGGAAAGAAATCAGATCCTGCAGGGCCCTGGTCTCATGAGGCAGAGCGTTCCACCAGGCTGGAGCCATCACTGAAAAGACCCTGGCCCTGGTTGAGGATAATCTAACTTTCTTAGGCCCCGGGACCTCTAGGGTGTTGCTCTTTATGGACCTTGAGGCTCTCCGTGGGGCAGACCGGGAGAGGCGGTCCCGTAGGTACGAGGGTCCTAGGCCGTGAAGGGCTTTAAAAGTCAAAAGCAGCACCTTAAACCTGACCCTGTACTCCACCGGGAGGCAGTGCGACTGGAAAAGCACTGGGTGCTTTTAGTAGTAAAAGGTAAAGGCAAAGGACTCCTGGACGGTAAAATCCAGTCAAAGGGGACTATGGGGTGAAGCGCTCATCTCACTGCAGGCTGATAGAGCCGGCATTTGTCCTCAGACAGCTTTCAGGGTCATGTGGCCAGCAGGACTAAACTGCTTCTGGCACAAGACACCATGACAGAAGCCAGAGCGCACAAAAACACCGTTTAATTTCCTGCCGCAGCGGTACCTATTTACAGTGGTACCTCACGTTAAGAACTTAATTCTTTCTGGAGGTCCGTTCTTTGTCATGTGACAAAGACACGAGAGCAGAAGCAGCAAAGCAGGCTGGGAGGTGCTGGGACTGCACAATCATTTGGGCCTACTAAAGTTATTCAGGCCTGACTACTAAGTGTTGAGTCACTCTGACACGGGACTCATTCTCCTTATAAGTGGCAGCCATTTTCTCTCCGTGTTCCCAGTAAGATTTCAGTCAGAGTCCGTCCGCCGCAGCTGTGAGCAGAGTCAGTATGGAATCTCACTCAAGCTGTTTGGAACCATGTTGTTTATGAAGATGTTTATTTTAACTCAGTAAAGCTCTTATTCTTTCACTTAAAAACTCTGCATTATTAATTTATGCTGTGCGTCATTCTTAACCTAAAACTGTTCTTAACCTGAAGCACGACTTTATCTGATGGGGCCTCCTGCTGCCACCACACAATTTCTGTTCTCATCCTGAAGCAAAGTTCTTAACCCGAGGTACTATTTCTGGGTTAGTGGAGTCTGTAACCTGAAGTGTCTGTAACCCGAGGTACCACTGTATCTACTTCCACTGGTGTGCTTTTGAACTTCTAGGTTGGCAGAAGTTGGGACAGAGCAATGGGAGCTCACTCTGTCGTGGGGATTCGAACTGCTGACCTTGCTGTCGGCAAGTGCAAGAGGCTCAGTAGTTTAGACCACAGCACCACCTGCAGAGTGCATGCAAGATGTTTGTACCCATTTTATATATTTATATTTTATATAAAATATTTTATATTTTAATCTAAGAAGATTAAAAGAACCCGCAGATTAGTTTCAAAATCCACAGAATGTGACCAAATGGAGAAAAAAACCCTTCCTCCTTACCCGTTGGTCTCTCTTTGGTGTCGAATGGAATCCTCTCTGTCTCAAAGGAATCAATGTCCATTTCTGCAAACAGATCATTTTCCTGAAAGAGCAACAAGGATTCAAAACAGAATGGGGAGAAGGATTCAGAAAGGATTGACAGCGGCAAATACTTTATGGTATAACAGATCATTCCTAGGCTGTCCCCCCCCCAAAAAAATATGGACCATTAGGAGAGAATTTGGGGATACTCTCCCTCCTGTTTGGAGCCCCATGGGAGTATCCAGAGGAAAGTCTCTCTCACCTGCTTTCTCTCTGCCTGCTTCCTCTCCTCTGCCTGACTCAGGAGGAATCCTTCGGCCAGGGCCACCGCCTGGGAACTGGTCTCTGCTCCACATTCCCTCAGCCAGCTTTCCATCTCCAGTGGAAGGACAGCCAGGAACTGCTCCAAGATCACCAGGTCCAGCATCTCAGCTTTTGTGCGCTTTTCTGGCTTCAACCACCGACAGTCAAGGTTGTAGAGTCGGCTGCAAACCTCTCGAGGTCCTTTGGTCTCCTGGTAGCACAACTGCCTGAACTGCTTGCTCTTCATATCTGAGCAAACGGTGTCCTCCTCCCCCAGGATCTTCTGTACAGAGTTTTCCAAAAATGCCCCACTGCTCTCTGTTTTGATGGCATGGCCTCTTATTGCTTCACTGCCAGCTGAGTCTTGCTCATCCATCTGGGCTCTCAGGAAGCCTCCAAGAGATCAGAAGAAAGCCCTTGTTCTTCTGCCCAGTTCCGTCTGTCCTCATGAGAGGTGCTAGCAAATCCTACAAAGAAAATACATTGTTCTGTTATAAAATCCATACGCTGTCAGAAGGTAAGATGTTCCTTGAGCAAGCATGGTTGAGTCTTGCTAAGAACCAGGCCTCCACTCCACACAGCCCAGACTCTGAGCTTTCTTTAACAAGCAAACAAACATAAGGAAGAAGTAGGAAAAGCAAGCCTCTATCTCACCTAGAAGGAAAGTTACCATGCAAAATGTGCAGGCATCTGAAGGGATTTCTGTGCCAAGAATGAACCTGGTTGCTCCTGCCTTTCAGTATTTTCAGTTTACGAATCAAGTCAGAACGGTAACTGACAAGTGAGTCATTTGTACAGAGTGTAATTTGGACACTAGGCTAGAAGGGGGGTTCCAACCCTGGGGTCCTCAAGAGCTGCTCTCCCTCCCAACACCCCTTGGAATCTCCAACATTCCCAAGATTTCATTCCCCAGACGGTGGAAGAAGCAACAAGGGGATCATCTATCTTGGATCTGGTCCTCACCAGCAGGGAAGTTCTGGGAAACCTGGGAGGACCTGGCCAGAAGAAGGGAAGTAACCGTCTCACTCTGTTCTGCAATGGTCAGACCACACCTGGAATACTGCGTCCAGTTCTGGGCGCCACAATTTAAGAAGGATGTGGACAAGCTGGAACGTGTGCAGAGGAGGGTGACCAATGTGATCAAGGATCTGGAAACCAAGCCTGATGAGGAAGGGTTGAGGGAGCCAAGTATGTTTAGCCTGGAAAAGAGGAGACTGAGAGAGGAGTATGGTCTAAATTGAAACAGAAATCATTATCTTCACTTTGAACGCTCCTCCCATGTTCATCCATAGATCAACACTTTATTCTGTTTTATTGTTAACATAAGGGGAAATTACTCTTCCTCATTAAACAAGGGCTCCTGACTAGGAATTTGGCCATGTGTTGATGACTGTTAACTCTGCTCTCTGTTTCCCTTTTTTCTTGTTTTGTTTAAACCCATTAACAAACCAGGAACTCATGCACCGACCACCTATAATTCAGCATATGTTGTGGATTTGCCTGCAAATTTATTACAGTATTTTTGTGATCTACAAATGAAGTGAAAAGACTCCATCTATTTATCTGTATCATTTATTACTCCTATGATCCTTGTTATAAAACCCAATAAAAATGTTATTCCACAAGGGAAGGGAAAAGACAACACGCAGAGAGACCCACACCTCATCTGCACTGTGTTTGCAAAGCAGGCTCAGAGCATTTATGTGCTGCAGGATCAGACCTCTTTAAAGAGCCATGGACTCCTCCAAAGAATCCTGGGAACTGTAGTTTGTTAAGGATGCTGGGAGTTCCTAGGAGATACCCCATTAAGAGTGTTTGAGCAATTCAATCTCTTTCCCTGGGAATTATAGGCCAGGCAGAAGAAGCTGGTGGGAGAGGGTCTCCCAGTTAAGGCTGCTATGGGTTGCTAAGAGGACCCCCATAAAAAAAAGGTGTTTTAAGAATGTGTGCTTCTGGTCAGGGAAATCTGGAATTGTAACTGGTCAGAGAGGGTCTCCCAGTAACTCTCAGCACTTGGGAGGGGCTGCCTCTTTCACCCCCAACCTCACCCCACTTTGCTTCCTTCCCCACAGGGCCTCTCCTGCTACACTGCAGGGCTTCCTGTTCCGTCTCAGAAGATCCTCTGGGCACCTGAGAGGCTGCATGTCTGAACAGGGACACCTGTATCATCCGAATGTCTGGATCACACCCCTTCTGGTGATTTTTTTTGGGGGGGAGCTATACTTCTAACTGAAGGAAAACAGAGGATTCGCTTGCATCTGAAGGAACTCAGCATCAGAACTGAAGACGAGACCTGCAGGATCAGGCCAAAGAGGCCCCTATGGAGTCCCCCCTCCTGTTCTTACAGGGGCCGAGGAGGCTTCCTCTAGGAAGCCCGCCAGCAGGATCCGAGCCCAAGAGCATCTGCCTGCGGTTTCCCGGCAACTGGGATTCAGAAGCATCCCTGTCCCCGACTGAGGAGGGGGCTAGGAGCCCCCCATCGCCCTCTCCTCCTCCATCCTCTTTTTAAAGCCATCTAGGCTCCTGCAGGAGGGAGTTCCACAGGTTAAACTCTGCGCCGCATGAAAAAGCACTTTTTTTCCTCTGCCCTCCAGCTTCCACCTGACCCCCTAGGTCAGATTTTCGCCTTCATTTCTTGCTTATATTTTATGTCTGGCTACATCAGCCTCTGTTCAGTAACGTGACTGATTCATAAATATTTGCACGCCAAAGAGACCCCCCTGCAAAGTGGCAAGCAGCGCAGCGATACGAAGGAAGGGCAGAGCCGCAGTCTCCTCCCAGCCTGGATCTGCAGAGAGGAAAGGGGGGGGGGCAGGACCATCTGCTCTTGGACTTGGACGCCCCCCATGCATGACCTGAACAGCCGCCCCCCCCGCATCCCTCGGACCCCCTTTCTCCCCAATGCACCCAAAGGGGGAAGAGAGAAGGGACTCACCGGAGACGCTTGCGCAGGAGGAAAACCCAAGACCCAGCCGGCTCCCCTTTCAGGGAGGACTTTGCGGGGAGGGACTGATGCGCTGGAGGACTTGGCCCCCCACCCGGAACCGAATTTCCTCTCCTCTCTAGGAAACCAGCTCTGCTCCTTGTAACCCTTGCAAATCTGAGCGCACCAAGCACACCCCTCTCTGCGCTTCCTCTCTCCAGAGCAGATCTGTGCATTGCGCACACTCGGAGGAGAGGCTTCATTTGGGGGGGGGGGACACCCTCCTGGCTGGGCTCTGAGCTGCCCCCTCCCTTGGCCAGAAACAGAAGGAGCAGCAGCTGGAAGGGGAAAGGGGTCTGCAAGAAGCAGGGAACCCCTTGCTAGAATCTGCAGCTGGCATTTCTCCTTTCACATCCCAAATAATCAAAACCAGACCATAGATTAATTCCTAGGGCTTAGGGTGTTTCTGGTCTCATAGTTGAGATTCACTGTTGAGACCGTGTTCATGGAAGACAATCTTACTCTGCTAGGAGTGGTCGCCAAAGGAGAAAACCCAACAGTATAAATCTAAGTACAGTAACAGGTTCATGGACAGATGGGTATTTTTGGGAATAATCCATTTAATGATCACATTCATCCTTAGGCTGCTTTCCTGTTGCAATCCTATGAGTATTTGTTGACCGATGTCTTTATTTACTTTAGTGAATCTGAAATAGAGAACAGTAGAAGAGGACGGGGTGGGGTGGAGAATGCTCAGAGTGTGGGGCACCCGCACAGGCTCACCCAGGGAATTCTCTGTGGGTGCCAGGATATCTGACCCACCAGTCGATTTAATCCGGCCCCTGTGGCACTAGGTAAAATCCTTTTTAAAAAGCTCAACAACTTTGGTTGGCCCTCGCGCATGTTCACGTCATCAAATCTGGCCCTCTTTGAAAAAAGTTTGGGCCCCCCTGATCTAAAGTGTTTGCTGCTCCTGCTAAGGCTCTTTTTCATATCAGATGTAGGTTTTCTGCTCCACAACAGAGCTATAAGCCCTCTTTCCTTTTCAAAAAAAATATTTTTAATTAGATTTTGCATTTTAAACATTAAATTCATATCAAATATATATAAAAAATACAATTCCCAAATCCCCCCTTATTTCCCTCAACTTCCTCTTCTGGGTTTTTTTACATCTCAACTTTTCCTGCCTGCTCTAATATATTTTAATATCAAAATCTTTAACTTAGTTAAAATTGTACTCTTCCCATTTTCACATCCTCATTATATAGTCCCATTATTTATTTTGTTGCTATAAGCCTCTTTCCTGTCAATCCCCAGCACTCTCTCAAAATTCAAAATTTTTTTTTACTTTTATTTATTTCATGAAATATACCCTGCCTGCTTGTAAAAAAACACAACAATCTCAAGATAAACAAAAAGATTTACAAAGAGATAAAACAAGAAAATAAAAAAAAATCTACAACCATGCTTTAGAACATACAAAAAGCTAAAATACTGGAAAAATTAAAATTCACATCCACTATCTAAGCATCTGGAAATGTGCTCACTGGTCCACAAGGTTGGCAGCCCCTGCCTAATCACAGGGATTTCTCCCTTGTGCCACAGAATATTCTCTCCGTCTCCTCTCCCTTCATGCAATAACCTGCCTGAAGTTTGCCTGTGATATTTGGCTGAATCTTTTTCAGAAACTCCTCAGGTAAATACAAAAACTAGATACACAATAGAACAAACCACCCAGAATCCCAACTAGACTCAAAGATTCTCAAGACTGCCTCTTGGTAGAGGCTTGGTGAGAATCTCAGGTGTCACGTCTTTGGTTTTATAGTAATAGAACTGCTCTATTCTGCCTTCACAGGACACCTAGAGTCCTGTATCCAGTTTGGGGCACCCACGATTTGAGAAGATATGGACAATCTGGAACATGCGCAGAGGAGAGGGACCTAGGTGATCAAGAGTCTGGAAACCAAGCCTTGTAAGGCACAGTTGAGGGATCTGGATATGCTTGGCCTACAAAAGGAGACTGAGAAGAGATATATGATGTCCATCTTCAAATATCTAATAGGCTGTCACATGGAAAAAGCCTGTTTTCTCCTGCTCTGGACCCAAACCAATGGATTCAAGTTACAAGAAAATAGAATACTAAATATCAGAAAGGACTTTCTGCAGGTAAGATGTATTCAGCTATGTAATGGACTCCATCAGAAGGTGGTGGGTTCTCCTTCCTTTGAATTTTTGAAGCAGAGGTTGAATAACTATCTGTCATAGTGGATATTCCAGCATTCAAGGGGGAGGGACTAGATGATCCGCAGAGTCCCTTCAACTCTACAATCCTTTGATTCTCTCCGCTGTGAGTTCTTTGATGGAACATTAGATTGGCATGACGGCTGAAGCCCTTTCCACATTCCAAGCACGGATATGGTTTCTCCCCCATATGGATTCTTTGATGCGAAGCAAGACGTCTCTTGGAATTGAAGCTTTTTCCACATTCTAAGCATTTAAATGGTTTCTCGCCACTGTGAGTCATTTGATGGGAAGTGAGATTGGAACTCTGAATGAAGCTCTTTCCACATTCCATGCACTGATACGGTTTCTCCCCTGTATGAATCCTTTGATGTGAAGTGAGACTATCCTTCCGGCCGAAGCTTTTTCCACATTCTAAGCACGGATATGGATTTTCTCCTGTATGAATTCTTTGGTGGGAAGTTAACATTTTCTTCCAATTGAACCTCTTTCCACACTCCCAGCAATGATATGGTTTCTCTCCTGTATGAATTCTTTGATGGGAAATGAGACCATCCTTCCGACTAAAGCTTTTTCCACATTCCGTGCACTGATAAGGTTTCTCCCCACTGTGAGTTATTTGATGGGAAGTGAGAGCAGCCCTCTGACTGAAGGTCTTTCCACATTCCAAGCACTGATATGGTTTCTCTCCTGTATGAATTCTTTGATGGGACCTGAGACCATCCTTCCGACTGAAGCTTTTTCCACATTCCAAGCACTGAGATGGTTTCTCCCTGGTATGAATTCTTTGATGGGAAGTGAGACTATCTTTTCGACTGAAGCTCTTTCCACATTCCAAACACTGGAATGGTTTCTCCCCTGTATGAATTCTTTGATGGACTGTGAAATGGGCCCTGTTTCTGAAGCTCTTTCCACATGCCAGGCACTGATATGGTTTCTCCCCGGTATGAATTCTTTGATGGGAAGTGAGTCTTTTCTTCCAAATGAAACTCTTTCCACATTCTAAGCAGTGAAATGGTTTCTCTCCTGTATGAATTCTTTGATGGGAAGTGAGACTTTTTGTCTGACTGAAGGTCTTTCCACATTCTTGGCACTGAAATGGTTTCTCCCTGTTGTGAGTTCTTTGATGAGAGGTGAAGTTGGATTTCTGACAGAAGTTCATTCCACATTCTGAATACTGATAGAGTTTCTTCCCCAAGAGATTTTTTAGATGGGAAATGGAGTGTGAGCTCTGGCTGAAATTCCCATGTCCCGGATATTTAAATGACTTCTTCTCTATGTGGATTTTGTCGTGCTCTCCCTTATTTTTATTTTCCAATTCATCACCAGCTGCAACAAAGAGAGAAACTGAGTCTAGTTTCAAGAAGAAATGCAAATTCAAAATATGGGAACCTGAGATTTGAAAAGCCAGACTCTTTTCTCCAATGGATTTTGTTTAGCACAATCATGGAATCCGCACCACCTCCAACGTCATTCATCTCTTTGGTCAAACAAAAATGGAAACAAGCAAAATCAAATAACCTGACAGAAGCTACTCCAACTCAAAACCAAGATTTTAACAAGCCTGACCAGTTCACACCAGCCTGATAATGGTTTAAAAAGGCATCAGTGGAGGAAGAATATTCAAAGTGGGAAACAGTAGATAGCACTGCATTCAAGCTGAGCTGTAGCGGGGGAGGGTGTTAGAATCCCAGATGCTGTAGGAAGTACATCAAAATATTGGAGGTTCATCATGTGCAGATATGTAAAGAATTTCAAAACAGATCTTGTGTTCCAACAGGGAGCCTTACCAAGCGAGTCCATGATCTTACGATTCTCCTCCATGACGTCCTTATGCAGAGATCTCTGGTCAGGATCCAGCAACACCCACTCCCCGTCTGTGAAACGAACAGCTACATCTTCAAAGCAAACTGAACCCTACAAGAAAAAGAAAAGCATATTCCTTTTAGACACAATAAAGATTATCTTCCACACAGGGAAAAGTCCTAGAACAGATGATTAAACAGTCTGGGAGCACTTAGAAAAGGATGCTGTGATTACTAAGATATAGCATGGGTTTCTCAAAAACAAGACTTGCCAGACAAATCTCTCTCTTTTTTTTTTTACATAATTACAAGCTTGGTGGATCAGGGGAATGCTGTGTGTGTGGTATATCTTGATTTCAGTAAGACTTTTGACAGTGTCCTCCATGATATTTTTATGGTGAAGCTGGTAACATATGGGCTGGATAAGGTAACCTGTGGATTAGTTGCTCTACAATTCTATGATTCTGTGAAATATAAGATGGGGGAAATCTGGCTTACCAGTAGTACCTATGAAAAGGATCTAGGGGGTCTTAGTGCTTTTTTTCTTTAAAAATGTTTAGGGGTACTCTCATTTTCCTACTCACGTTGAAATACTGCCCCTCAATGAGGCCAAACTTAGATTCACAAAGTGTTTAGGGGTATGCGTACCCCTCCGTCCCCCCAGAAAAAAAGCACTGGTCTTAGTAGACCACGAGTTTAACATGAGATGACTGTGTGATGCAGGAGCAAAAAAAGCTAATTGCCTTCTAGGCTGCATCCAACAGAGATCTAGTGTCCAGATCAAGGAAAGTAACAGTCCTGCTCTGTTCTGCCCTGGTCAGACCACACCTGGAATCCCTTGTGCAGTTACGGGCACCATAATTTAAGAACGATATTGACAAGCTGGAATTGGAATGTGTGCGGGGCGTGTGTCTGAAAACCAAGCCTTATGAGGCATTCTTGAAGGAGCTTTATTTGTTTAGCCTGGAAAAAAGGAGACTGAGAGGAGATATGATAACCATCTTCAAATATGTAAAGGTCTGTCACGTGGAAGATGGCTCAAGGAACAAGAGGGAAGAGGGAACAAGATGGAGGAAGCCTCTTTTCTCCTGCCCTGCACAGTAGGACCAAACCAATGGATCCAAGTTACAAGAAAAAAGCTACATGTTCAGGGAAGTTTTTAATGTGTGCTATTTTAACATATTTTTAATCTTTGTTGGAAGCCGCCCAGAGTGGCTGGAGAAACCCAGCCAGAAGGGCGGGGTACAAATAATAAATTGTTATTATCATTATTATTACTATGCTAAACATGAGGAAGAACTTCCTGCAGGTAAGAACTATTCAGCAGAGGAACCAACTCCCTCAGAAGGTGATGGGTTGTCCTTCCTTGGAGGTTGTTAAGCAGAGCTTGGATGGCCATCTGTCATGGATGATTTTGCTGAAATTATTGCATTGCAGAAGGTTGGATTAGATGACCCTTGGGATCCCTTCCAACTCTCCAAGTCTACATTCCTATTGCTCTCTTGTTTCCTGCCTATTAATTATTGTGTTGTTTTAATGGGATTGTTTAGCTGCACAGTTGAGTTATGGATGCTTCTTTTCAGGTCTTCATGGAATTCTTCATTGCCTTTTAACGATGGGTCTTAATCTAGGTGTGAACAGGTGGAACTCCACAAGGTGGTCTTCCAACCATTCCATCTGTCCAAGGATTCCTCTCTGCTTCTACTCTCCCCATGCGCTGTTCTGGGCGGAGGAGAGACTTTCCTGATGCCCTAAAGCCAACTTCAAGGGGTGCCTGGGTGGAAACAAGGGAAGCCATTGTGCAACTGATGGAGCCACTTAGCTGAATCCTGACAACGGTTTTGTATGGTTTCTTGACGGCATCAAAGCCCATATCAGCATTCAAGAATTAGAATAAAATATAGTGATAAATAATGCTGGCGCTATTCAGAAGGCAAGGTGAGGCTGCTGTGCATTATTCTCAGAATTGCAGATACAGCCCTTCTTGACAGCAGCTTTGGCAAAAGCCCAAGGGAGGAGGAGAGACATTTCTTCAAGCCAAAAGGCAGCCTGGCTTCCCCTCTTTCCCCACAAGGCTCCTTCTTCCTACCTGGTCTGGTTCCACAGCCCCTGCTTCTCCTTCACCACCATGAGGAGATCTTGCCAGTGTCATTGTGTCACCTGCAAGAGACAAAGGGGGATGTCATGAGGTCATGCTTCTCTGAGAGGAGAAACGGTGCCTCTCTCACTTAAGATGGGCCTCAGAAAGTCTCCCCTGCGGAATGCAATTCGGTGTTTGTACCCATAATTTAGTTCTGCAAAAATACATCTCTCCTTTTCTGGGCTCTTGGCCCCAAATGTCCCCCCCCCCAAAGAGGAAAGGAACCCACCAATTAGTTTCAAAATCCACAGAACGTGACCAAACAGAGAAAAAGCTCCTTCCTCCTTACCCAGTGTCCTCTCTCTGGTGACCAACAGAGTCTTCTCTGTCTCAGGGAAATCCAGGCTCCTTTCTGCAAACAGATCCTTTCCCTGATAGAACAAAGATTTAAAACAGAGAATGGGGAGCAGGATTACAAAAGGAATGACAGAGGAAAATTTTGGGGGTATCTGATATCATTCCTTGGATGCTTCCCCCCCCCAAAAGGATGGACGATTAGGAGAGCATTTTGGAGATACTCTCCCTCCTGTTTGAAGCCCCTTGGGAGTATCCAGAGGACAGTCTCTCTCACCTGCTGCTCTGCCTGCTTCCTCTCCTCTGCCTGACTCAGGAGGAATCCTTCGCCCAGGGCCACCGCCTGGGAACTGGTCTCCGCTCCACATTCCCTCACCCAGCTCTCCATCTCCAGTGGAAGGACAGCCAGGAACTGCTCCAAGATCACCAGGTCCAGCATCTCAGCTTTCGTGTGCCTTTCTGGCTTCAGCCACTGATGGTCAAAGTGGTAGAATCGACCACAAACCTCTCGGGGTCCTTCAGTCACCTGGTGGCACAACTGCCTGAACTGCTGGCTCTGCACATCTGAGCAGAGGGTGTCCACCTCTCCCAGGATCTTCTGCACAGAGTTTTCCCATAATCCCCCACTGCTCCCAGTTTGGATGACATGGCCTCTTCCTGCTTCAGGGCCAGCTGAGTCTTGCTTATCCATCTGGGCTCTCAGAAAGCCTCCAAGATATTAAAAGAAAGCCCTTGTTCGTCTGTCCTAAGCAGAGGCGTCTGCAAATCCTACAAAGCAAATACATTGTTCTGTTATAATAATAATAATAATTATTATTATTATTATTATTATTATTATTATTTATACCCCGCCCTCCCCAGCCAAGGCTGGGCTCAGGGTGGCTAACAAGCAATAATAAAAACAAGTTGAATGAATAAAACTTAAAACAAGATTAAAATACAACATTAAAATAATGGAACATTAAAATATTAATATATAGCCTCATCGCAGGAGGAGAAGGAAAAGAAAAAAGAGAGGGAGGGAATCAAATTGGCTCCAAGCCAAAGGCCAGGCGGAACAACTCTGTCTTACAGGCCCTGCGGAAGGAAATCAGATCCTGCAGGGCCCTGGTCTCATGAGGCAGAGCGTTCCACCAGGCCGGGGCCAGTGTTGAAAAGGCCCTGGCTCTGGTTGAGGCTAATCTAACTTCCTTAGGGCCCAGGACCACTAGGGTGTTGCTATTTATGTACCTTGAGGCTCTCCGTGGGGCATACCGGGAGAGGCGGTCCTGTAGGTACGAGGGTCCTAGGCCGTGAAGGGCTTTAAAGGTCAAAAGCAGCACCTTGAACCTGATCCTGTACCCCACCGGTGCCAGTGCAGCTGGAAAAGCACTGGGTGAATATGCTCCCATGGCAGGGACCCCGTGAGGAGCCTCGCTGCAGCATTCTGCACCCGCTGAAGCTTCTGGGACAGCTTCAAGGGCAGCCCCGCGTAGAGCGAATTACAGTAGTCAAGCCTGGAGGTGACCATTGCATGGATCACTGTGGCCAGGTCGGGGCGGGAAAGGTAAGGGACAATCTGTTATGAAACAGATACATGGCCACAGGAAGAACAAAGTTCTCTGAGCAAGCGTGGATGAGTCTTGCTAAGAAGCAGGGCTGGAATTCATCACAGCCCAGACTCTGAGCCTTCTTCAAGATAGGAGCAAACAAACAAACAAAAGGAAAGAGAAGTAAGCCTCCGGCCCTCATAGAAGGAAAGTTGTCCAGGCAGGATGATGAATCTGCCTAGCTGCTCCTTTCTTTCAGTATTTTCAGTCAAGGAATGAATCAGAACTGGTATTGGCAAGAGAATCATTCTTACTGGGTTTAATTTGAACACTAGGCTGGATTGCGGGTCCCAACCCTGGAGGCCTAAGAGTTGCTCTCCCTCTCACTATATCTCTTGATACACATTAAAGATTTCCTGGTTTACAAAAGTATGTGCAATGTCTCTGACTTGGGGGTCCCCCCATGCATGATCTGAACAGCCCCCCAATGCACCCTCCCCTGCAGTCCTGGGACCCCCTTCTCCCCATTGACCCAAAGCGGGGAGAGAGAGGAGACTCACCAAATCCCGGGAGGCGCCCCCAAGGCAGCACTTGCAGAGAGAGACGAAAGCCGGGCTCCCTTTGCAGGAAGGGGCTTTTGCTCTGCCCTCCTCCCGCCTTTATTCCTGGTCTCTCCGGGAATCCAGCTCAGCCGAGCGCACCGAGCTCCCGACTCGCTCCCTCTGCGCGCTTTTTCTCTCCGAAGCAGGAGTCCAGGCGGAGGGAGCCCCGCGCATTGCGCGCACCCGGAGGAGAGGCTTTATTTCTGGGGGACCCTCCTGGCCGGGGTGGGTTCTGAGCTGCTTCCTCCCTTGGCCAGGAACAGGGAAAAGGCTTTGCAAGAAGCGGGAAGCCCCTTGCTAGAACCCTGGAATGGGAGAGGGGAAGAGGAGGAGGGATAATCCTCTCTGCGATTTAAATAACAATGAAACAAAAGCTCTGCTGTAGAGCATCGATCTATGCATGTCCTTGCGAGGATAGACAATGCCTTCCTTTGGTGTGGAAGAGCCTCTGACTTCTGGCTGCAAAACCTCATCAGTCTCCTCAGGAAGGGACCCCAAGGGTCATCCAGTCCAACCCCTGCAATGCAGGAATCTCAGCTAAGAAAAAAGCACACCAAGAACTCAGGCCGATGTAAATTTCAATAGTGGGAGTGGTCCCTACTCACAAGTCAATAGTCAGTTGTAACAAAAACTAATCCATTCAAAAGTATGTATTCTGACAAGGATTACAAACTCAAGTAGAGATTACAGATTCTAACAGAGATTACAAACTCAAACTAATAAAGATATGTATAACAATAATTTGTTACAAAGATTTTCTCTTTCTCACTCGACAATAATGTTGATCCTTATAATTTATCAGCTTGCAGATGGAGACTCAGTTTCAATCATAGAGCAGAAGTCAATTATGGATCAGAAACCAGGACAGGGCCCTGTTTCATTTTTTTAAAAAAGATATTTATTAAGATTTTCAATTTTTATACAAACAAAAAACAAACAAATTTTTTTTAAAAAAGACATATAGTTCAAAATACAATCTTTTCAGTAACATATTTCTCTGACCTCCTCATACCCCCCCTTCTTGTATTCCCTTTTAAATTCTTTGTTCAGCAAATCCTTACCTTAAAGCATTACAGCTTATAATATCACCTTATTTTCTATCCAAAACCTTTTTTTTCATCCATATTCCTTTATATCATTACAGCTAGAAACCACTCAATTTCAATCCAACATCATTCAACATTCCTTAATTTTACAGTATTTCTGTAAGCAGTCCTTAAATTTTTTCCAATCTTCTTCTGCCGACTCTTCTCCCTGGTCACGGATTCTGCTCGTCATTTCTGCCAATCCCATACAGTCAATCAGTTTCATCTGCCATTCTTCCAGAGTGGGTAGATCTTACGTCTTCCAATACTTTGCGATGAGTATTCTTGCTGCTGTTGTAGCATACATAAAAAAAAGTTCTGTCCTTCTTTGGCACCACTTGGCCGGCCATGCCCAAGAGAAAGGCCTCTGGTTTCTTCAAGAAGGTATATTTAAATACCTTTTTCAATTCATTATATATCATTTCCCAGAAAGCCTTAATCCTGGGACACGTCCACCAAAGGTGAAAGAATGTACCTTCATTTTCCTTACATTTCCAACATTTATTATCGGGCAAATGGTAAATTTTTGCAAGCTTGACTGGGGTCATGTACCACCTATATATCATTTTCATAATATTTTCTCTTAAGGCATTACATGCCGTAAATTTAATCCCGGTGGTCCACAACTGTTCCCAGTCAGCAAACATAATATTGTGTCCAACGTCTTGTGCCCACTTAATCATTACAGATTTAACCGTCTCATCCTGGGTATTCCATTTCAGCAGCAAGTTATACATTTTTGACAAAGTCTTAGTTTTGGATTCTAACAATTCTGTTTCCAATTTAGATTTTTCCACCTGGAAACCAACTTTCTTGTCCAAATTGTAAACCTCCATTATCTGGTAATAATGAAGCCAATCTCGCACTTTATCTTTCAATTTCTCAAAACTCTGCAATTTCAGTCTGTCCCCTTCTTGTTCCAAAATTTCCCAGTATTTTGGCCATTTGGCCTCCATGTTAAGTTTTCTCTGAGCCTTAGGACAGGGCCCTGTTTCAATGTATTCACCTTCATCAGCTAATTTTTAAAGGGTCGTGTAAGTTTGAAGACTTTCAGATAAATATATCCTATTATTTTCTACGTTTCTCAGGGATAACAACTACGTGTGGGTAGATCAACATGTATCTTGAGCTTTTCTGTGCGTTTTCCAGCCTCTGCTTAAAAACCTCCAGGGAAGTAGAGTCCACCCCCCGCCCAGGAAGTGGGCTCCAATGTTCTTACGCTTTGTTAAAAACAAAGTAATATTCCCGTGCTGCTGGCCCTGAACAAAGGGTTGGTTCAAGTAAAAACATGCCTTCAACCAAGTTGGGCCCCTGGTCCCTTGCGCTGCATAGGAACTGGCCGTGTCTCCACCATTCCAGGAAGCGGGTGTTCCCAGCCCTTATGTTCTTCAAGACTCACTTCTGGGTTTGATCCTGGAAGTCAAGGCGTGTGGAACCAGAAACGAGCAGGAGAACCAAGATCACAAGCAAAGCGGATTTGAGATGTGTGTTGAAATCAGACCGTTTATAAACTCAGAAAGAAAACGTGTGAGAATGGGGAAAGCAGAGCATCAAAAGGAATGTTTGTGTGATAGGAGAGAATCAAAGCGAAGAGGAACACATAAAGCGATTAGCGTGTGAAATAGCTAAAGAGGAAGGCTATAGGCAGAAAAAACAATGAACTCTATGGAAAAAGCTTACTATTCTTAATATTCCCTACCCACTCTCTCATACCACGTCCAACACATAAAAGTTATACAATAAGAAAACCAAAGAAGGCAAAATAAATGTGCAAACTGCCACCCTGGTGGCGGAGACGACTGAAGGTAGAAGTGAAGGCTCTTCCTGCAGTCCTCATGGGGAAACTGGGGGGAGTTTAGAAATAGCCTTTTGCTGGAAAGGGAGAGGGGAAGCCCCTTCCACCACAGCCAAGTCCCTCTCAGACCGAGAGCAGATCAAACTTCAGGGGCACTTCAGGCCAGAAGAGCCCAGCCATTAAGCCCAGAGGCACTTGGATGGGGGGCAATGAGGGCAGGACAAGGGAAGTGTTTCCAGCTCTTCTTCGATGGGAAATGTTGACCTCGTCTTGCTGGCCCAGTGGGTCAAGGCTCACTGGGATTGTGCTGATAGTGGTGCTTTCATGCTTTTCCTGCTTTTCAGAGGCCCTCGGCTGTTGTCTTTCTTGCTGCGTATTAAAACCAATAAGTTATCTGCAGAAAGGGAGATGTGACGTCTCAAATAAAGCTAGTGGGTTGTAATTTGACTAAATGAGTGTGCCAGCAAAAAGATTTGCACTAGTGCAAGGAGGCATCCCCGCCTCACTCTCCTTCCTCCCAGTGCACCTTGTGTATCCCCCACATCTGCTCTCAAGGGTTGGGGGACTCCCAGAGCAGATTTGGGGGGAGGGAGAGGAGAGGGGGAGAGCGTTCCATTGCACAATGAGAAATCCTTACACGGGCGCTGCCAGCCTTTGGGGCCAGTGAAAACAAAAATATTTCCTTCTTCCGTTATGGCTTATCCAAGAGCCCGTAAAGGTAAAGGGGCCCCTGACCATTAGGTCCAGTCGTGACTGACTCTGGGGTTGCGGCGCTCATCTCGCTTTACTGGCCGAGGGAGACGGCGTACAGCTTCGGGGTCATGTGGCCAGCATGACTAAACCACTTCTGGCAAACCAGAGCAGCGCACAGAAACGCTATTTACCTTCCTGCCATTTATCTACTTGCACTTTGATGTGCTTTCGAACTTCTAGGTTGGCAGGAGCAGGGACCGAGCAGCGGGAGCTCACCCCATCCATATAGAGTCCTTAAGTGGGTTCTCTATTGGTAGGAGAAAATAACAGAGGCCAACCAGAGAATATTGAGAAGCAAAGCAGCTAGGAAGCCTGATCTTTATTAAAGCTGTTGCAACAGGGGGCTCCTCTCACACGGAGGACCCAGAACCAAGGTGTGCCTGCCCTTATATAGACATTTTTAATTCCCTGCCCTACCCTGTGGTTTAAATATGTAACCCACATGTCTGAAGCAGCACAGGAAGACAGTCCTGAAACCATTCCCAAGCTGACCAAATGTTTCTCTGAAAGGAGGGAGGAGGTGAAAAAAACCTTCCTTGTTACAGGAATTTAGTAATCACCATTTCAAAGGAATGGCCAGACTACCAGGAAAGGTAATCAGATAACAGATAACCTGTCAGACAGGAAAACAGCAACATTCAAATTTCTGTTGTAGACCGCCTTTTCTGTGATGTAGGTATGATGTATGAAGGGGTAGTCTTGAGCTCCAGGGCAGTACAAGGGGAAATACACGAAGGTGCATGAAAGCCCCACTATCGGTTGACCCACCGGGATGACCCCTCCTCCTGCTTCTTGCAGAGCCTTTTCCCTGCCAGCTGCTCCTCCCGTTCGTGGCCAAGGGAGGGGGCAGCTCAGAGCCCAGCCAGGACAGCCCCCCCAAAATTAAGCCTCTCTTCTGGCTGCGCGCGATGCCCGGGGCTCCTCCGGGATTCCTGCTTTCCAGAGGGACGGGGCGAGGGGTGAGCTTGCTCCGCTCGGCTTTGCAAGGGTTAAAAGGAGCGGAGCCGGATTACTAAAGGGGGGAAGGAAGAAAGGCAGCTTTTCCAGAGCAGAGTCCCTTGCTGCCAGGGGAGGAATGTGCATATTTTGTCTTCCTTCTGTGCAAGCGCTGCCTCTGCGGCGTCTCCTGGGATCTGGTGAGTCTCCTCTCTTTTCCCCCTTCGGGTACATTGGGGAGAAGGGGGGGTCCCAGGGCTGCAGGGGGAGGGTGCCTGTTCAGATGCTTGGAGCCCCCCATAAAAAATCGGGGAGCAGAGGTTTCTCCCCCTTCCTGAAAAACGAAAGCCAGGGCGGGGGCGAGTTTGCAAGAAGTCTGCAACTCTCTTCTTACTTTGGATCCCAACTCTGTTTGCCACGGAGTGTGTGTGTGTGTGTGTGTAGTTCTTTGGATCAGGAAAAAAGGCGTGCAAATTAATCTCACATTTATGCCTGAATGTATCCTTTCGACTTGACAGGTCAGGAAAGATACCTAGCTTTATAAATTCGTAGGAAAATCCATACTTTAACCGATTCTCCTCATTCCCACGCCATTTTAACCCTTAGAGAAAGGTGAATTTGGGCTCCCCCCCTCCTTCCATGGACCAAGAAGCGGGAAGTCACGTAGGCAGCAGGAACAGGGCATCCCGCCATAATTCCCCAAGCATGAGAGCACGTTCACGGCCCCCCACCCAGGGAGTGACCAGGGGGGCAACACTAGACATCCAGAGGCAGTTTAGTAAGTTGGGTGTTCTGAAAGCCCATCTCCAGAGAAGCCCTGAGGGCAAGGAGATGTCAAGAGTTTTATTGTTCTTTCAGTGGTGGGGGCTGTTGTAAACAAAATCTGCCCTTCTTCCCCTATGGGGTCTCCAAGAGCCCATATAGAGTCCTTAAGTGGGTTCTCTATTGGTAGGAGAAAATAACAGAGGCCAACCAGAGAATATTGAGAAGCAAAGCAGCTAGGAAGCCTGATCTTTATTAAAGCTGTTGCAACAGGGGGCTCCTCTCACACGGAGGACCCAGAACCAAGCCGTGCCTGCCCTTATATAGACATTTTTAATTCCCTGCCCTGGAGCTCAAGACCACCCCTCCATACATCATACATACATCACAGAAGGGGTGTAACCCAAGACCACCACCCACAAACATCATACCTACATCACAGAAAAGGCGGTCTACAACAGAAATTTGAATGTTGTTTTTTTTCCTGTCTGTCAGGTTATCTGATAATGCCTTAGTCTGGCCATTTCTTTGAAATGGTGATTTCCCAATTCCTGAGACAATGGGAAGGTTCCCTCACCCCCTCCCCCTTTGCAGAGAAAACATTTGGTCAGTTTGGGAGTCAAAATGGTTTCAGGGCGGTCTTTCTGTGCTGCTCCAGACATGTGGTCCACATATCTATGTGTGCGCTTGGTTGGTACATTTATGAACATTTATTATATATATAAGACCTTAAAATTTTTTATTACAGTACTTAAGAGGTGTTGGGAAAGATGTCTGATAAAGTGACCTAATGTTGAACTTGTGTAACCCTTGTATAAAGGTAAAGGTACCCCTGACCGTTAGGTCCAGTCGTGAACGACTCTGGGCTTGCACGTTGCATGCTCATCTCGCTCTATAGGCTGAGGGAGCCGGTGTTTGTCTGCAGACAGCTTCCGGGTCATGTGGCCAGCATGACTGAGCCACTTCTGGCGAACCAGAGCAGCACACAGAAACATCCTTTACATTCCCGCCAGAGCGGTACCTATTTATCTACTCGCACTTTGAGGTGCTTTCGAACTGCTAGGTTGGCAGGAACAGGGACCAAGCAACGGGAGCTCACTCCGTCGCGGGGATTCGAACCACGACCTTCTGATCAGCAAGCCCTAGGCTCCATGGTTTAGACCACAGCGCCACCCGCGTCCTTATGTACCCCTCGCCATTTGTGACATGCTAGTGATGTAGTGATGATGTATCAATGATGCCTCTCAAAGTGTACTCTGGGGGAAAGAGGGAAGGTTTAAAAGTCGATGTCACCACATGCTCAGGTTTCTTACTCCTGTGGGGACCTGTTGTGCAACAATAAAGATCATGGTCTACTGACGACTGTTTTGCTCCAAATTACTTGGCTGGAACCTCCTTCCTCTACTGACTTCATGGACCTGCAGGGGACTTGCATCCCGACGAGCTGGGCTATTGAGTAGTCTCTTGCCCCAGAATATTTTCCTCTTAACAGCAGAAAATAAATAAGGGCTGTTGGAAGATTGAGGTGTTAACGGAGAAATCTGAGGGTTCCCTTGGACAAAAAACAAGGACACCAGCCAGGAAGACCAGAGCAAAACAGCAGCCAGTCAGCTTGGTCTTTATTGAAGACAGTTGCGACAGAACTCCCACCTGCCACCAGGTGGAACAAGATGGAAGCCCCGAACAAAAGAGACCCCAAACTTTTATTAGCTGCTAATCCCCATGTTACACCCCCTTCAAACTACATCACTAATACATCATGGTTACATCAAGAAAGGTGAGGTCTGGTGGCTGTAATCTGAGCATCGTGGACCCTGCCCCATGGTTCCCCTTGCCCTCCACCAAACACCCATCAAGTGGAACAAAAGAGATCTTTACATTTCCCTGTTTCCCAGCCAAGTTCATCACACCCTTTTGTCTTCATCTGCGTTTGTTATTTCTGGAATGGCTACCTGTCTGGCACTCAGGTATCAGGATGCCAGGAATTATCACTCAGGCAGAGGGGCTGCTGAGTAGCTGAGCTCACATGTCTATTTGAATTTCTGAAGTTTTCCCAGTGAGCCAGTACATAGGTACATTTATCAGCGAATTCTTACATTTGGTATCGTGCAGCAAAGGCCCTTTGAATACCGTATTTTTTGCACCATAACACTCACTTTTTTCCTCCTAGAAAGTAAGGAGAAATGTCTGTGCGTGTTATGGAGGGAATGCCTACGGGTGGCATGCCTACGGATTTTCCTCCTCTAAAAACTACGTGCGTGTTATGGTCGGGTGCGTGTTATAGAGCGAAAAATACGGTAGATAGGAAGAACCTGTGATGGGGTGTTTTGTGGGGACAAGTCACAAAAGTCACAAAAGCGATTGTGCTGATTTTGGTAGTGGGCTGCAATGTGTACGATATCTGCTGGAGGGGCAACCCCCCCCAACCTATACATAAATTCCTGCAACAAAGGGCAGAAAAAAGAAAGCGTTTTTTCATGCAGTGCAGAGTTAAACCTATGGAACTCCCTCCCACAATAGGCCACCAAGCTAGAGGGCTTTAAAAGCAGGAGGAGCTCTTTAAAGCTTTTTAGAAGCGTTTAGCCAGGATGGCTCTGCTTTGTCCTCCTCAGTTGGAGATAGGGATGCTTCTGAATTGCAATTGCTGGAATTACACTTGGTATAACCTCACTTGTCATTCACAGTTCTGTCTTCATTCATTGACTGAAAACGCTGAAAGTCAGGAGCAACTAAGCTGATCCATCTGACAGAAATTCCGTTTCTGTTTCCTGCACATTTTGCATAGTAACTTCCAGGAGGACAAGATGCTGGCTGCTTTTCCATCTTCTTCTCTGTCTTCTTTCTGTAAAGAAAGGTCAGAGTTTGGGCTGCAGTGTAGTCTATCCCTAGTTCCCAGCAAAACTCATCCATGCTTAGTCAGGGACCCTCTTTTTTCTCCTGACCGTGTATCAATTTCATATGTATTTGCTTTGCAGGATTTACCTCTGCTTAGGACAGACGGAACTGGGCAGAAGACCAAGGGCTTCCTTCTGATCTCTTGGGGGATTCCTGAGAGCCCAAATGGATGAGCAAGATTCATCTGGCCCAGAAGGAGGAAGAGGCCATGCCAAACAAACTGGGAGCAGTGGGGGATTCTGGGAAAACTCTGTGCAGGAGATCCTGGGTGAGGAGGACACCCTCCACTCTGATATGAAGAGCCAGCAGTTCAGGCTGTTCTGCTACCAGGAGACTGAAGGACCCCGAGAGGTTTGTGGTCGATTCTGCCACCTTGACCATCAGTGGCTGAAGCCAGAAAGGCACACAAAAGCTGAGATGCTGGACCTGGTGATCTTGGAGCAGTTCCTGGCTGTCCTTCCCCCGGAGATGGAGAGCTGGGTGAGGGAATGTGGAGCGGAGACCAGTTCCCAGGCGGTGGCCCTGGCCGAAGGATTCCTCCTGAGTCAGGCAGAGGAGAGGAAGCAGGCAGAGCAGCAGGTGAGAGAGACTTTCCTCTGGATACTCCCAAGGGGCTCTGAACAGAAGGGAGAGTATCCCCAAACCCTCTTCTAATGGCCCATCCATTTTTGGAAAGCATTAAGTGGATCATATTAGATACCCCTAAATCTTTTGCTTCTGCCATTAATTTTCCAATCCTTCTTCCCGTTCTCTGTTTTGAATCTTTGTTTCTCTTTCAGGGAAAGGATCTGTTTGCAGAAAGGAGCCAAGATTCTTCTGAGGCAGAGAAGACTCTGTTGGACGCCAGAGAGAGGCCACTGGGTAAGGAGGAAGGAGTTTTTTCGCTGTTTGGTCACATTCTGTTTGTTTTGGAACTATTCTGTAGGTTCTTTTAATCATTTGGGGCCAACACCCCAAAGGAGGGGAGATGTGTTTTTGCACAACTAACCTATGAAATGGGTACAAACATCAACATTCACTCAGCAGGTGAGGCTTTTAGAAAGGCTCTTCTGTGTTTAGTGCTGCGCTGCTTAAACCTCTGAGAAGCAGGCGCTAAGACTTCCCACTTACCTTTTTGTCCTGCAGCTGACAGAAGGACGATGGCAAGAGCTCCTCATCCATCTTTTCCTGGTGGAGGGGAAGCAGTGGCTGTGGAAGGAATTCAGGTAGGAGGAAGGAGCATTGTGGGAAGGAGGCTGAGGGACGGGGCAGCCAGGTGCCTCTGGGTCAGGATGAATCCCTCTCCTCATCTTGGTTTCTGTCATGCCTGTCCTTAACAAAGGCCTAAAATGCAATTCTAGGAGGTTAATAAACAGCCATCTCACCTTAACTGGCCTTATGAATATTGCTGGTATTATTTATCTGTAGTTGTAGTTTTATTTATTGATTTCCCATTTAATATTAAAATAGGCTTCTAACCATAAAAATAATAGTGGCCAGGATTCACCAAATGAGCCCCATCAGTTGCGCTTTCTCCCTCCTTCCCCTCCTGTGACCCGCTGCACCCCCTTGAAGTTGGTCTTAGGGCATTGGGGAGGTTTCCCCCTCCAGAACAGCAGACGGGGGGAGGAAAGAGGGGATCCTTCCATCTGGGAAACAGGGACGCTTGCGCAGACTGATTTGAGGAATGCCATGTGGAGCTCCACCCATTTACACATAGATTAATACCCATCATTAAAAGACACAATGAAAGACATGTAAAAAAGCATCCATAATTAAAATGTGCAACCAAACAATCCCATTAAAAGAACACAGCAATTAACAGGCAGAAAACTACAAAGCAATGTGTAGTAGATAATCTGTATGTTGTCTAAGAAGGGGACCTTTCCCTTTTTATTTTAGGGTCTGGTGGGCTTTGAAGATGTAGCTGTTCATTTTGCAGACGAGGAGTGGGCATTGCTGGATCCTGACCAGAGAGCTCTGCATAAGGAAGTCATGGAGGAGAATCGTGGGATCATGGACTCTCTCGGTAAGGCTCCCTGTTGGATCATATTATCTGCTTAGAAATATATTTTTATGGTGCTCTACAGTGCTGGCTACAGCATCTGATATTTTAACATCCCACAGCTCACCTAGATTGGAGGGCTATCTGCTGTTTTGTCAGTGAATATTCTTTCTCCAATTTTGCCATTTTAAACCACAATCAGGCTGCACTGATCTGCCCAGGACTTTTAAAATGTAGGCTTCGAAGTTATTAGGGAAATTGAAGTAACTTCTGTCATCTTATTTGTTTTTGCTTGTGTGCATTTTTGGTAGTCCAAAGAGACGACAGACATTGGAGATGGCACAGATTTCATGGCTGGGCTCAACAAAATCCATTAAAGAAGAGATTCTGGCTTTTGGATCCTTGTTGTTCCAATATTATTATTTTTTGAAAAATAATTTTTATTCATTTTCAATACAAATCTTCCAATTACTAACAGAACAAATCACAAACAATATTGCCAAGTATATATTCCAAATTCAAATAATTTCAAAAGGGGGACTCTCCAAGGCCTGGATTTCAAGAGATAATGTCTATAATTAGTCCTCTGCTTTCTTCCTTGTTCTAATCCAAATTCATAATTCTGTTGTTAACCATCCTCATCTTCTCAATTAGTCAGTCACTGGACCATCTTGTTGGACAAGTCCTTATATCTATAAGTATGCAGGAGGTGTTTTATTCAATATGATCCATATCATTCTTTGTCAGATTAACTTGTAACACAGTCCTCCTTCAATCTGCCATTTCTTGCTCTGAAAGATTCTGGGCCTTCATCCAAGGTTAAAAAACAATGATGAAGTGTTCTCTTAATGAGCTGGTATTTCAAAGATATGTCTCCAATAATTGCTGTAGTGTAGGATGTACTTCTCAGTCAGTAAGTTATATGAAAGTAATTTCCGGTTTCTCTAACAAAATCCATGCCAGCTTTCCTGGGCCCTAGGAAAACTGGCAGGAATCCATAAATCACAATCAGACTCTCTTCAAACCATATACGAAAATAATCCAAACAAATATATTTTTATATGAAGTATCCCCTTTTATAATCCAAAAGGTATCTCCATCTCCTCAGAGGTTTCTTCTTTCCTTGCTGTGCAACAACAACAGTCGCCATTTTTTTGTTCCCCTCCTCAGCCTGAGCCACTTTCGTTTCTGATCTTATTTTGCCAGATCAAATTAGGGCTCTCCGCCAAGAACTATACAAGTATGTATCCAATTAGTCTTTACACCTCCTGCATTTCCTTTAGGTAATTAACTTTTTCTTTCCTGGTGAGGTTTGCCAAATCATGAAGCAGCAAATATAACGAAAACAAAAGAACGGCAGCCACTCACCTCATTAATCCAAATGCCAAAAGAAGAATCGCTTTGAACTTGGTGTCCAGCGACTGTATTATTTGCCAGATTGTTTCTTTTATCTCCTTCCATCCAGAACACGCCTGTTTTTAGTCTGAATCTTATTAATTTTTAGAAAGCAGGTATCCCCTGCTCATGGGAGTGGCTCTGGAGCGTGCCCAGTTTCATCCCAGGCTCGGCACCCAGTGTCCCAGCTGCCACATCTTGTTGCAGGTGGCTGATAAAGGAAATCTGTGGGTGAGACAGCCCCCCCCCGCCCTGGAGGGGTCAGCAGGACTAATTACCCTCATATTATCCCTGAATTTCTGGCACGACCCGTGGTCCGATCTCATGAGAGTCAGCCATTTCCCTCAACAAGAAACAGGAAGCTGGTTGTTCCAATATTTAAGACCTGCATTTCCTCTTGAAGTTTTAATCAGTTTCTCTCTTTGTTGCAGGTGGCGATGAACTGGAAAAGAAGAATAAGGGAGAGCATTTCAAAATCCGCATGGAGGAGAAGCCATTTAAATATCCGGGACATGGGAATTTCAGTCAGAGCTCCCACTCCACTCCCCATCTAATAAATCTCTTGGGAAAGAAACCCTATCAGTATTCGGAATGTGAAAAGAACTTCTGTCAAAAATCCAACCTCTCTTCCAATGAAATAAATCACAGCGGGGAGAAACCATATCAATGCTTGGAATGTGGAAAGAGCTTCAGTCAGAAGGCCAATCTCACTTCCCATCAAAGAATTCATACAGGGGAGAAACCATATCTGTGCACGGAATGTGGAAAGAGCTTCGCCTGGAAGAAAAGTCTCACTTCCCATGAAATAATACATACGGGGAAGAAACTATATCCGTGCTTTGAATGTGGAAAGAGCTTCAGTCATAGCATCACCCTCACAGTCCATCAAAGAATCCATACTGGTGAGAAACCATATGAGTGCTTGGAGTGTGGAAAGAGCTTCCGTCAAAGGGCTGCTCTGGCTTCCCATCAAATAACTCACAGCGGGGAGAAACCATATCAGTGCATGGAATGCGGAAAGAGTTTCGGTCGGAAGGATAGTCTCACTTCCCATCAAATAATTCACACAGGGAAGAAGCCATATCAGTGCTTAGAGTGTGGAAAGAGCTTCAGTCGAAAGAATGTTCTCAGTTGTCATGAAAGAATTCACACAGGGGAGAAACCATATCAGTGCTTGGAATGTGGAAAGTGCTTCCCTCAGAGTGCCAGTCTCATGTACCATCAAAGAATCCATACAGGGGAGAAACAATATCAGTGCACAAAATGTGAGAAGAACTTCATTAATATGGCCTCTCTCACTTCCCATCAGATAACTCACAGTGGGGAGAAATTATACCTGTGCATAGAATGTGGAAAGAGCTTTCATTGGAAGAAAAGTCTCATGTCCCATCAAAGAATTCATAAAGGGGAGAAACCATATCTGTGTGTTGAATGTGGAAAGAGCTTCAGTCAGAGGACCAGTCTCATAATCCATCAAAGAATTCATACAGGTGAGAAACCATACCAGTGCTTGGCATGTGGAAAAAGCTTTAGTCGGAAGGATAGCCTTACTTCCCATCAAAGAATTCACACTGGGGATAAACCATTTATATGCTTGGAATGTGGAAACAGCTTCAATTCCAAGAGGAGTCTCACTTCCCATCAAAGAATCCATACGGTGGAGAAACCATAGCAGTGATTGGAATGTGAAAAGAGCTTCAGACATAGCTCCAATCTCACTCTCTATGAAATAGCTCATGACGGGGGGGGGGGGAATCACAGAGTCATATAATTGTATCAGGGCAGGGACTCTGCAGGTCATCTAGTCCATCCCTCCACAATGCAGCAATCTTCACCCTCTGCTTAAAACCCACCAAGAGAGAGAAACCACCACCTTCTGAGGCAGCCGGTTCCACTTTGAAAGAGCTTTTACCTGCAGAAGATTCTTCCTGATGTTTAGTCTGCATCTCTTCTTCTTATTACTAGTTTAATTTATATACCGCCCTATACCCGGGGGTCTCAGGGCAGTTCTCAGAGTAAAATCAAGGTATAAAACCAGAAAATACATAATAAGAATAAAAACAACCACCCAATAGCCCCCCCAATATGCAAATACACTTAAATCTGGGGTGCAATTACGCTGGAGCACAATAATATAAACTGAAAATAAAATGCTTACAACTTGCAACTTAAATTCTTGCAACTTGCATCCATTGGTGCGGGTCCTCTTCTCCAGAGTAGGAGAAAACAGGTTTGCCTCATCTGCTATGCGATGAAACCTGCCAGAATGGATGGCAATGTTGAATATAACTTCTCTCAGGATGTGTGCCAAATCAGAAGATTGCTGATGATTGATGAAAGCCCTTACCAGGGATTCATTAAAGGGGAATTGTTGTGGAATCGCAAAGATATTGGGTCCAGAAGACTAATTTGACACCGGGAATAAAAAAAACTGAAGCAATAAAATTCATGTTTCTTTATTAATAGACCTTCCTACCGTGTATAAAACATAGACTATCATGTTTAAAGCAAGCGATAATACTTCCCCAATGTTCTTGAAAGGTTGATCTCCTCAGATTAGTGAGATAAAGGAAGCCTTGAAAGGAGAGTTATTAGTTTTCCTCTCAGTCATTCTGTGTTTTATATTGCTGTGTTGTGGTATTCAATGCTTGTAAAAGTGTGTTGTTTTGTGCCTAAGGCCAATCGGTAGATTGATAACTTTGATAAAGTGTGGTCATAATCCTTGAAACGGTTATGATCACGGGGGGGGGGGGGGAATGATATAAGAATTAGTGACCCCAGGTGTATATTTTTATTGTTTTAATAATATTTCAGTGTTTCACTTGAATTGCATTTAACCTTTTAGAATGTATTAGGCTTCTTTTTGTGTGTGTTCTGCATTTGTGAATCTCCCCCCTTTTACGCTACATTCCGTCTCTCCTTATCTGACCCAGAAAGTGGCACAAATGACAAGATGTTTTCCTATGTCAGTCATGAGGTAGCACCAGGGAAGAAATCCTTGGAAGTTTCCTGATAGATGGAGAAATGTCAATAAAGACTGCTCATAGGCTTGGTTGCCAGGGCAACGAGGGACATCCAGTACCAGAAATGGTCAAATGGCCTGGGCACATCGGGGCCGCTCCAAGGTGATTGCAGGGGTGAAGATACCAGGATGGAGCCATGCGTGTTTTCTGTCCAATGACCTGTGACCTTTCTTGACACATGTAAAGGAGATGTTTTATGTTTAAGATTGCTTTATTTTATTTTTATTAAAGATTTTATTGATTTACAAAAGTGTTTGCAATGTCTTTCTCTCATATTTTTCCACCCATGTATCATTTTTACAAATCAGTTTCATTTGTTGAGACATTAGGAAGAATGGGGGTAAGAGGTGGAGGGGAGAAAGGTGAGTGGGGGTGGGGTCGGGTGGTGATGTTTCTATTTTACTTGCTATATGTAGGGTTTGGTGTCAGCGTTGCTTGTGCAGGTTCTTTGCTGTTCACTTATGTTCCTTTGGTGTTGGCCTAGGGTGTGGTTGGCTGTGGTGATCTTTGTTTTCGTGTGTGAGTGAGGTGGGTGGGTGTTTTGGATCAGGTTAGCCATATTGATTTGTATGCTGTTGGTGGATTTTTGTCGTTGTCTTGTTGGGCTGTGTATGTGATAAAGGGGAGCCATACCGGGGTGAAGGCGTTGTCTTCTATTTGTCTCCATGTCATAGAATCATAGAATCATAGAGTTGGAAGAGACCACAAGGGCCATCGAGTCCAACCCCCTGCCAAGCAGGAAACACCATCAGAGCACTCCTGACATATGGTTGTCAAGCCTCTGCTTAAAGACCTCCAAAGAAGGAGACTCCACCACACTCCTTGGCAGTTTCAGTTTATTGACACTCCTTGTCAGTTTCAGTTTATTGGCAATTTTTTCTAGTAAGGCCCATACTATTTGGTACCATTGGTCCATGCTTACTCCTGACAGGTCTCTCCAGTGTCTGGTTACGATGTTTCTGGCTGCTGAGAGTAGGTGGGTTATGAGTTCTTTGTAGTGTAAGTGGGCATTGTTGTCTTGGAAGATGTTTAGTAGGGCCAATTCTGGGGTGATTTCTAATACTTGTTTGGTTATTTTACTTATTTCTTGTATGGTTGTCCAGAATAGTTGGATTTTGGGGCACTCCCACCCCACTACATGTGGAGATATGTGCCTGTGGAGGTGCACCCTCTTTCATTTTGAAGTGCCTTGGGGCAGACCTTCTCAACTGGCACATTGAGTTGAGTGAGCGCTGTCCTATTGCAATAGCTATAATAAACGCTGGGTCCCTAAATCCAGATGGTGGAGGTGAAAAATAGTTTCCTTGGTTCTATGGTTTATTCAAGAGGTGGTTGCTCTTCACTTGGGTAACAAACAAGGTGGTGTAGAAGTGAATTCTTACCACACAGTGGTAAGCCATTTTTAGATGGCTATTCTATCTCCTCTCTCTCTCCTCTTTTCCAAGCTAAAGATATCCCTCAACCATTCGTCATAGGACTTGGTTTCCATACGCTTGCCCTCCTCTGTACATGTTCCTGTTTGTTGGTTTTTTATTCTTGTTCTGTAGACTAGTCTGATTTTTATTGTATTTTGTGTAAAAAAATAATCAATAACAATACCTTTAAAAAAAAGAACACACATGTAGCCAGTATATGTTTGGCTAATCGGAAGTCGCTGATTCTGACTATGCTGGTCTACGGCTGTAATAAAGTGTTGTTGTTGATTCTGGCATCCCTTTCTCTTTTGGCTGTTTCCTTGATTTCATTCTCCAAATCAGTATCTCTCTGGGTATTTTGGTCAGGGGAATGATAGCTTGTTCCAAGTCCTACATTTTGAGCAGACAGCAGAGAGGAATGTGTGTCTTGGTTAATTGGTGATTAATTTACAGTCTGGTTTTGAAAAGCTGAACTAGTTCTAACTGGTTTTAAACTGAAGAACGAAACTTACAGCTGAATCCATAGCATATATGCCACTCTTCCTTCCCCTATCAAAAAACTGCAGCTTGCACTGAGATACACCTACGTTGTTGATTCTGAGATGGCTCTCCTGCGAACTTGGTCTGTGCCACATGAAACCATAGATCAATGGATTTCTCTTTTTTGATACCCGCCTCTCTAAAATTGGGATCTCATCTAAGCTTCTGGCTCCTCAAGATATTCCTGCTGGGGCAGAGCTGAAAACTTAAGTTTCTAAAGCGTTATTGCCCCTAGGATTGAGTTCTGAGGCTTTATTTTTTTATATATACTGGATTTAGCTCCTCGCACACAGTGCTTTCACCATGCCCTTGTTAGAATTTCAATGGATTCAGCAAACAAATGGGGATACTTAGCCCTGCAGTTACAGAGCTGCTCAACTCAGTTTTTCCTCTGATGCTGTGTCACTGGCATTGAGATCGGCTGTGCCCTGAGAACATTTGTGCATGCTTGCTTTATATCTGCAGCTGCAGGAAGGCGGATTGTGCACTTCACTGATCATTTGAGCATCTGCAAGCCAAAGCCTATTAAAGTATAAAGTGGAAGAGAACATAACTCTTTCCCGATACCTTTTCTCCCAGGACTTTTTGTTCTCCAAGAGAAAAATTTCGAAAGGAGATTGCAGCATGAAGCTGTTAGATTGCAGTTCATGAAACGGTTTGATTTTGTCACCTTTGGCTGGGATGGGGAGAATAGATTCTTATGTGTTATTCTGATGTACATGTGCTATTTATTTATTTTTATTTATTAGCTAATTATAGTGACATCCCACCTTCCAAGGAGCTCAAGGCACCATACATGGTCTTCTCCCAGCAACACAGGGAAGCAGGTCAGGCTCAGAGACAGTGACAGAGTGGGGATTCGAACCTTGGTCTCCCAGGTCCTAGTCCATCCAACACTCTCCACTCCCATCATCCCTGACCACCTTAGGGATGATGGGACTTGTAGTCCAACAACATCTGGGGACCCAAGGTGGAGAGAGGCTGCTCTACACATTACACCAGAGTGGCTCTCTTATGCATGGCGACCCACACCAGGCAAGCCCCTTCTCTCGCTGGGGGAATGTGTAAGTGGGACTCCTGCTTCTCTCAGAGATTTCTCACCAAGGTCCTATGGCCCGCTGGGGACTCCTTTGTTGGGTTTAGCATCCTCTTGCACTGATGCTACCATGTTTTTTATGATGACAAGGACATGGGATCATAGGGGGCTCCTTTATCCCACGTCAACTAGCTCTGATTTGTCTCCACAGACTGCAGGTGTTCTCCAAGGTCTCAAAGGACATTCCCAGCCCTATCTGAAGATGGTGGTGGTTGAAGCCATAGCTCTATAGGCCACTCTTCACAAACCCAGAGTTTGTGTTTTCTTGGAATGACTGTGGTGGAGACTGTGGTGTCTTTAGGATATATGGTTTATTCACACATATCTACAACCTGACCCTGCAATGGAGGAGATCACAGCATCAATACCCCAATAAGTGATTGCTTGCCGCATAGTCGCATCCTTGTATTTCAACAAATCCAGCATTTCTCTGTCCAGCCCAATGCCTTGCTTCCAGCTTCCCCTACCCCTAACCCCACCCACCCTAACAACCTAACTCAAACCTAACCCTAAATCCCTAACCATAAGCCGGAACCTGAACATTAACCCCTAACCATAACCCAACCCTCAAGCTCTAATCCTAAACTTGACCCTGAACCCTGTACAATTATCCCCTGACCCTAAAGCTAACGACCCTCTAACCCCACACCCTACCCTGAACCTTAATCCCTAACCCCTGAATGCAACCCTTCTAACCAAACCCCAACACAAACCCCTAGCCACAAACACTAATGGTGACTTTAACCCAGGGGTAGTCAACCTTTTCATACCTACCGCCCACTAATGCATCTTTCTTGATGGTAAAATTTCCTTACCGCCCCCCAGTGCTTGATGGAAGGAGGAGTCGGCTTGTGCCGTAGAACCCCCCACCGCCCACCTGGAATCCTGAAACGCCCACTAGTGGGCGGTAGGGACCAGGCTGACAACCCCTGCTTTAACCCCTAATGTAACACTAACTGCAACTGCAACCCCTACCCCTCAACCACCTAATCCTACGCCCCTAACCCTGATCCCTGACTCCTCGTAAAATTCTATCACAGTTCTTCTTGTCTGTCTTCCTGTGTTCATCAAAATCAGGGGTCAGCAAACTTTTTCAGCAGGGGGCTGGTCCACTGTGCCTCAGACCTTGTTGGGGGCTGGACTATATTTTGAAGGGGGGGGGGGAGGAACGAATTCCTATGTCCCACAAATAACCCAGAGATGCATTTTAAATAAAAGCACACATTCTTCTCATCTAAAAATACGCTGATTCCCAGAACGTCCACAGACGTTCACTTTAGAATCACTTTAGAAGGTGATTGGGCCGGATCCAGCCACCAGGCCTTAGTATGCCTACCCATGATCAAAATAAACCTCATGCCTCATGCTGCCTTTCCCTAAATTTTTGCTCCCCGAAGCACAGCCTGTCGCCACAGTCTCTTCTGCCCTGGAATCTAGCTTGTGCCTGCTTTCCTTAGGTACACAGACATAGGCAAGACTGCCAAATACATGAATGTGTGACGTATTAGGTGTTCTTCCATGTCTAAGTTCCAAAGCCATTCGTGTAGCTCCCTGGATTGGTAGTCTATTTTGGAGACACCCTTCTCCCCATATGTATTTGGGAAGGCCAGAGTCACTCATCACAAACCTAGCCATTTCCAGAAGAGATCTAAAATCTCTCTCAGTGACTGAGCTTTGCTTCAAGGTGTGGCTAAAACTCCTCGTGTGTTATCCCTTCCTCATTCAAGAGGGTTTCCATGTGGTACAAGAGAAACTATTTGGATCCCTTTCCAATGGGGCTTCAGGCCCCATCATGGGACTGAAACAGCCTTGGTTGCGAAGCTTGATGATTTCCAGCAGACTATGGACAGGGGTGAAAGCTGTTTCCTGGTTCTGCTGGATCTCTCAGCGGTTTTTGATGCTGTTGGCCACCGTTCTGGACCATCTAGGAGGGATGGGAGCTGGAGGAACTGTTATGCAATGGTTCTGCTTCTTCCTCCTGGACTATGTCCTTATTTTCTGTGTGTGCTCAGCAGATACCAGGAAGAGCTTCATGATGACACCATCCTGGACATGCAAAGGACGACAGTTGCAATCAGCAGCAGCACAAATTTGCAACTTGGAGGTTCTTGAAGTACGAATTACTTGTCAACATCTTCAGAGAAGAAATCGGCACTGATGGCTACCTTGTCAATGTTGCCAAATCGCCATTAACCGTCTCCCCATATGTGATGTGGAAAAGGTATTCAACACCTCGTACAGCAACTTGCACCTTGAAGAAATATTGGGCACTGAGGGTCGACTCCATTGAAATGCTCATCCACACACTGAAGTCTCCTAAAATTAAATTCATACACAGCCATTGATAGATGGTTTCTCTGCACTATGAGTTCTTTGATGGGCAGTGAGACTGGTGGTTACTGAAGCTCTTCCAAGCACTACTATGGTTTCCCCCTTGTATGAATCCGTTGATGGGCTGTGAGATTGCCCCTCTTATTGAAACTTTTCCCACACTCCAAGCACTGATACGGTCTCTCCCCTGTATGAATTAGATGGTGGGAAATGAGACTTAACTTCTGGGTGAAGGTGTTCCCACATTCCAAGCACTGATATGGTTTCTCTCCTGTATGAATTGTTCGATGGAAAGTGAGATTTCTCTTACAACTGAAGCTGTTTCCACATTCCAAGCATTTAAATGGTTCCTCCCCACTATGAAGTCTTTGGTGGGAATTGAGACTTTCCTTCCAGGTGAAGCTTTTCCCACATTCCATGCACTGATATGGTTCCTCCCCACTATGAATTCTTTGGTGGGAATTGAGACTATCTTTCCGACTGAAGCTCTTTCCACATTCCAAGCACTGATATGGTTTTTCTCCGGTATGAATTCTTTGATGGGGTGTGAGATGGCAGCTCTTACGGAATCTCTTTCCACATTCCAAACACTGATATGGTTTCTCCCTTGTATGAATTATTTGATGGGAAATGAGATTTTTCTTCTGGTTGAAGCTCTTTCCACATTCCAGGCACTGATACGGTTTATCCCCTGTATGATTTCTTTGATGGGATGTCAGACTTTCTCTCCGAATGAAACTCTTTCCACATTCCAAGCACTGGAATGGATTTTCCCCGGAATGAATTCTTTGATGGCAAGTGAGATTTTTCTTATGGGCGAATCTCTTTCCGCATTCCAAGCACTGATATGCTTTCTCCCCTGTATGAATTATTTGATGTGAGGTGAGATTGGAGTTCCGGCTGAAGCTCCTTCCACATTCCAGGCACTGATAGGGTTTCTGTCCATTAGGATTTATCTGATGGGAAGAGGAACGGGAGCTCTGCCTGAAACTCTCTCCACACTCCAAATATTGATATGTTTTTTTCACTGTGAGGATTTTGTCCTCTTCTCTCTTGTTCCTGATTTCCAATTCATCACCACCTGCAATGAAGAGAGAAACAAATTAGGAAGAAATGGAGCCCCAAATTACTGAACGATGCTAATGAAGGCTTCTGATAGAGGAAGAACTGAATGGAATTAGTTGTGAGGTCTTCCTACAGGGCTTGCTACCTTTGCTAACTGGCATTAACAGACATATCTTTGGTAACCTGAGTTTGGAAAAGCATGGCTCTTTCTTCTCTGGCCCTATCATGGAAGCCTGCCTTTTTTGGTAATAAAAAACCGGACAGAAGCAATAACATAAAATAAATAAACATCCTGGCAGAAGCTACTTCAGCTTCCCTTGCCACTCTGAAGCCTACACTTTAACACTCCGGTCATTTCAGAGCAGCCTGGTCATTGTTTAAAAAGGCATAACTGGAGGAAGAACATTCACAGACAAAACATTAGATAGCTCTCCATTGAAGGTGTGCTTTGGGGGGTGTTAGAATCCCAGATGTTGTACGTGGTCCTGCTGAGCCCCATCAAAATATTGGAGGTTCGTTACATAGAGATACTGTATGTACTGAATTCCAAAACTGATATTATCACCCAACAGGAGCCTTACCAAGAGAGTCCATGATCCCACGAATTTCCTCCATGACTTCCTTATGCAGAGCTCTCTGGTCAGGATCCAGCAATGCCCATTCCTCGTCTGTGAAACGGAGAGCTACATCTTCAAAGCACACTGGACCCTAAAATGAAAAAGCATGTTCCTCTTAGACAGCATAAGGATTATCTACTACACACTGCTCTGTTGTTTACTGCCTGCCAGTGGCTGTGTTGTTTTAATGGGATTGTTTTCCTGCATATTTTAATTACACGTGAAATTCTTTTAATGTACTTAATTGTGTCTTTTAATGATGGGTATTAATCTTTTGGGAAAGAGTGGAACTCCACAAGGTGGTCTTCAGATCATTTTATCTGCGCAAGCCTTCCTGTCTGCCCCATGGAAGGACTCCCTGTCTGCTGTTCTGGGGCAGAACCTTCCTGGTGCCTTAAAGCCAACTTCAAGGGGCACCTGGGGGCACAGGGAAGGGGGTGAGAGGGAAAATAGCCTCACTGTGCAGCTGGTGGAGCTGGTGAATCCTCACCACTCTGTTGTATGGTTTTCCAACAGCTTATAAGCCAATTTTAGCATTAAGAGATAAAGATGTAAATTAAACTGAAGCTACTGATAAATAATGCTAGCAACCTTCTGAAGGCCAGTCTAGGTGAGGATCCTTATTCTCAACACATAAACCTTGATTGACATGCTCAGACATTGTTCAGGGCAGCTTTGACAGAAGTCAAGAGGAGGAGAGGAGATTCCTTTGGGCCGAAAAGCAGTCTGGCTGCCGCACCCCTCTGCCTCTTCCCCACAAGACTCCTTCCCACTACCTGATCTGGTTCCACAGCCTCTGCTTCTCCTCCACCTCCATGGAAAGGCAGATGAGGAGGTCTTGCCAGCATCCTTCTGTCACCTGCCAAAGTTAAATGGGAAGCCATGAGGGCATGCTTCTCTCAGAGGTGAAGCTGTGCATCTCTAGCTACAGGTGGGCCTTAGAAAAAGCCTCACTTGCTGCTTTCATTTGGACATTTGTACCCATTTCGTCGTTTAGCTGTGTAAAAATACATCTCCCCTCCTTAGGATTCCAGGTCACAAATGTTTTCTCCAAAAAGATGTGAAGACCTCTCAGATCCACAGAATGTGACCAAAGAGAGAGAAAAACCTCATTGTTTCCTACCTGGGGGCCTCCCTCTGGTGTCCAACAGAGTCCTCTTTGCCTCAGAGGAATCCGGGCGCATCTCTGCAAATGGATCCTTTCCCTGAAAGAGAAAGAAGGATTTGAGAAGAATTAGAAAAAGAATGGCAGATGTAAACATTCTAATGAGAGTCAGCGTGGTGTAGTGGTTAAGAGCGGTGGACTCGTAATCTGGGGAACTGGGTTCGCGTCTCTGCTCCTCCACATGCAGCTGCTGGGTGACCTTGGGCCAGTCACACTTCTTTGAAGTCTCTCAGCCCCACTCACCTCACAGAGTGTTTGTTGTGGGTGAGGAAGGGAAAGGAGAATGTTAGATGCTTTGAGACTCCTTCGGGTAGTGATAAAGCGGGATATCAAATCCAAACTCTTCTAATGGCGTCAGACATCATTCCTTGGAAGTTTTCCAAAAAAGGATGGGCAAACTATTCAGTGTTGGGGGATACCCTCCCTCCTGTTAAGAGACCCCGGGGAATATCCAGAGGAAAGTCTCTCTCACCTGCTGCTCTGCCTGCTTCCTCTCCTCTGCCTGACTCAGGAGGAATCCTTCGGCCAGGGCCACCGCCTGGGAACTGGTCTCTGCTCCACATTCCCTCACCCAGCTCTCCATCTCTGGGGGAAGGACAGCCAGGAACTGCTCCAAGATCACCAGGTCCAGCATCTCAGCTTTCGTGTGCCTTTCTGGCTGCAGCCACTGATGGCAAAGGTGGTAGAGTCGGCTGCAAGCCTCTCTGGGTCCATTGTCCTCTTGGTAGCAGAACTGCCTGAACTGCTGGTTCCGCACACCTGAGCAGAGGGTATCCTTCTCATTCACGATCTTCTGCATGGAGCTTTCCCAGAATCCTTCACTGCTCTTGGTTTTGATGGCATGGTCTCTTCCTGCTTCAGGGCCAGCTGAGTCTTGCTCATCCATCTGGGCTCTCAGGAAGCCTCCAAGATATCGGAAGGAACCCTTGGTCTTCTGCCAAGTTCTGTCTCTCCTCATGAGAGGCGCTACCAAATCCTACAAAGCAAATACATTGTTCTGTTATAAAATTCATACACTGCCAGGAGAAGAAAAAAGAAAGCATGGTTGAGACTTGCTAGGAACAAGGCCTGTACCCCCTCACAGCTCAGATTCTTAGCTTTCTTCAAGAAACAAGCAAACAAGCAGGCAAGAAGAAGCAAGCCTCTATCCCACCTAGAAGGAAAGTTACCATGCAAAATGTGCAGGCATCTGAAGAGATTTCTGTGCCAAGAATGAGCCTGGTTGCTCCTGCCTTTCAATAGTTTCAGTCAAAGATTGAAGTCAGAACTGTGATTGACAAATGAGTAATGTGTATGGGGTGGAGTTCATTTCCAGGCTCAATTCAAGGTGCTCACATGAGGGATTCACTTAGGCCCCCAAATATCTGACAAACTGTCTCATTCTCTACAGACCATCTTGGATGTTCAGGTTGGCAGAGGGGGTCCTCCTGGTAGTTTCATCACCACCCTCAGAGTTTTCGGTGGGGGTGACCCAAGAGTGGGCATCTTGGTGCCAGTTCCTCAGTGAGGGAATTCCCTCCCAAGAGAGGCCAGTCAGGCACCTTCCCCTCCTTACCACGATATCTGACTGCTGAGACGTGTGTTTTTAATACTGAATATGGTCGCAACGAGCCCTGGGTTATAAATGTAGTTTTAATAATAAGAGTAACAAAAATAACCACTGGAACAATAAAAAAATAAAGTGTGTGGGGAGGAAAATAAAAGCGCAAGAAAACACCCACTCACCCCATCAGCAATTGGCTCAGTGTGGTTGATCTAAATTGAAATTATCTTCACTTTGAACGCCGCTCCCACATTCAACCAAAGACCAACATTTTTTAAATTTCATTGGTAACATAGGGAGAAATATGACTATTACTCTTAATTAACCACAAGGGCTCCTGACATTGCAGAGGGTTGGACTAGATGATCCTCAGGACCCCTTCCAACTGATTCTATGGCTTCCTCCACAGTATCCCTGGGATACTGTAAAAACCCTCCCCACCCTCTCCCTATATATAAGGGTCTGGTGACGTCTGTTTCAGTGTATCTGAAGAAGTGTGCATGCACACGAAAGCTCATACCAAGAACAAACTCAGTTGGTCTCTAAGGTGCTACTGGAAGGAACTTTATTATTATTATTTTGTTTCGACTACGGCAGACCAACACGGCTACCTACCTGTAACCTGGGAGCCATAGTTATGGATGCTGACAGTTGCTAGGAGACACCCCCCCTCCCCAGAGTGGTTTAACAATCCATCCTCCTTGCCAGGGAACTCAGATAATTGTCTCTTGGGCAAAGGGGGCTGGTGGAAGAGGGGGGCGCTGCCTGTTTCACCCCCAGCTGAGCTTTGCTTCCTTTCCTTGGATGGTGAGACCCCCCAAGGGGTTCTCAGTAGGGCTTTCTGTTAAGTCTCCAAAGATTCTCAGGACATCTGAGCAATGGTTGCATGTCTGAATGGGCGCACACGGGTTTGCCAGGAGTCTGGATTGCATCGGGACAAACTCAGCATCAGAACAGAAGATGAGTTCCACAGGATCAGGCCAAAGGGCCCACTGTGGGCGGCAGAGCAGACCCACCCTGGCTCCCCTATCCTCCTCTACGAATTTGCCTCTTCCTCCTCCTTTTAAAGCCATCCAGCTTGGTGACTTTGCCTGCCTCCTGCAGGAGGGAGTTCCAAAGCTTTAACTCTGCAACGCAGGAAGAAGCACTTTATTTCTCTGCCCTCCACCTTCCAACATTCCTTATTTATTTACTGCACGGATCAGGTTTTCATTTTCACTGTGTATTTAATGTCCGAATGTTTATGTCTGGCTACCACCTCTGGTAAGAAATGTGACTTGTGCATCAGTGTGAATTGGGTTTATTTGCATGACTTTTCCCCTGACCCAAAGACCAGCCCCCCCCCCAAGCGGCAGGCAGCCCCTGGATCCGGAGGAGCAAAGTTGCAGACGAGGAACTCTCCTTGTCTTTGCAGAGAGGAAGGCGTGGAGTGGGCCCCTCTGCTCCCTGATCTGGTGGGTCCTCCATGCATGAGCCGAACAGCCCCCCCATGCCCCCCCCTGCAGCCCCCCTTCTCCCCAATGCACCACAGGGGGAAGAGAGGGGAGACTCACCAGATCCCAGGAGGGGCCCCGAGGCAGCATTTGCAGAGGGAGATCAAAGCCACCCCTCTCCCTATGCAAGTGGGGGGGGGGCTGGAGGGAGAGGGTTTAGCTCTGGGGGGGGACCTGCCCCCTCCTTTATTTCCTCTCCTCTCTAGGAATCCAGCTCCGCTCCTTTTAACCCTTGCAAATCTGAGCGCACCAAGCACACCCTTCTCTGCGCTTCCTCTCTCCAAAGCAGATCTGTGCATTGCGCACACCCGGAGGAGAGGCTTCATTTGGGGGGGGGGCTCCTGGCTGGGCTCTGAGCTGCCCCCTCCCTTGGCCAGGAACGGGAGGAGGAGCAGCTGGCAGGGAAAAGGCTCTGCAAGAAGCAGGAGTCGCCTTCCTAAAATCCAAAATGCCAGAGACACCTGGCTGCGAAACCTCTTCGGGCTCCTCGGGAAGGGACCGCCAGGGGTCATCTAGTCCAACCCCCTCGTGCAAGGAGCATCCCCTGCAGACGCACGCCCCCCCCCGCCTCTGCTTACTAACCTCCAGGGGAGGAGAGCCCACCACCGCCAGACTCAGAGAGATATAGTAGAGCTGGGACCCCGCAAGGCCATCTAGTCCAGCCCCCGGCCAGGCCAGGCCCTCGCTCGCCCCCCGCCCCCTTTTTCTCAAGCGCCGGAGGCGGAACCTTTGCGCGCGGGCTCTGCCGCCAGGGGGACGCCTTTCCTGAGGGACGCGGAGCGCCTTCCGCCTCGCTCTGCCTCTCGTGTCATGGCGGCGGCCCCTCAGTGTAAAACCCTGGGGATGGGGGGAGAATAGAGCAGCCTCAAGGAGGTGGTGCTCTAAAGCAGAAGCGGTTTGTTAAGCCTCCTAAGAGCTTAGGGCCCCACTCTTTGGGGCCCCCCCAAAAAATTAAAGGAACAAATAAGCTGGATGTACATTTCCAAAATATAAGATAAAAAACAAATAAAATAAAACCTACATCCAGCACCAGTGTTTTGTGTTGTGTCGGCTCCTAATTGTTATGTGCCAATGGCTTCAGATACACCTTCGTCTTCTTTGGCGATCCCTCGTAGCCAAGTAAGATTGTCCTCCATAAAGACGGTTTTAACAATGAGTCCTTGACTGGAGACCATATAGCAGATCAACACAAAAAACAGCAACAATTTGTTGTTGGCAAAAGACAGCTGGACGTAGAAAGGGCCCCATTACCTTCAGGAGCTGAGGGCCGCATCAAACCTCAATCCAGCCCTCCTCTTAACACTAGTTGTACAATTCATGTCTCCCTGGAAGTAAGCCCCACTAAGGGCAACAGGTCTTAAGTGTTTATGGGATTGCAACCTAAAGCACCTTGCAGAACAGCAGTGGGCTTTTCAAGAGTGGAAAGGCCTCCTTTGGGGCAACAGATTTGTCATCCTTGAAGAAGACAGGACAAAGGTGTTCACACAATATGCAAAAGTCGTACCTTGCCATGATGATGATTCGGGGAAGTTTTTAATGTGTGACATTTTAATGTATTTTTAATCTTTGTTGGAAGCCGCCCAGAGTGGCTGGGGAAACCCAGCCAGATGGGTGGGGTATAAATAAATTATTATTATTATTATCATTATTATTGGCATCTTGATCAATGGTTGAGTTTACATCACAGTCCTAAGCATTTCTACCCAGAAGTCAATTCCTCTGAGCAATGGGACCAAGTGTAGAATAACAGTTTTGGATTGCAGCCTTAAACTGCTCTAAATATACCTGGATGGGGTCTGAGCCAACCATGCCAAAATAGAGGCCTGTCATGGATGAGATCTGTCTCTGTTATTGGATCCGGCAGGTTTGCCCCCTTTTATCACAGATATCTCTGATTGTGGGGCAAGTGTATTGTGTGGAGCAGAATTGGCTCCCCTGTTTGCACTCCCTCTGTGCACTCTCAGAGTCTGTTTTGCTGTTCATGGAGGCTGTTTCTACTGATGCAGTACTAATAGCTGCTTCCGTCCCAATGAAAGGGGCATTATCCACATAACAAGCCCTGGAGCAGGCTTTCCCAGCTGTTTTTGTACTAGAATTCCCATCATCCACTGGGGATGATGGGAGTTGTAGTCCGAAAACAGCTGGAGACCCAAGTTTGAGAAACGCTAGACTACAGCTAAGGGTCAATACAAATACAGTAGAATATACAACTGAAATGTTACATTTGTTTTACTACCAATACTGTATTTGAGTTACTAATGAGGTCTAGTTTTATTTTGGCTTGTGTCATGAACCATTAAATCTGCTTTTTTATAGTAGCATCACTGGGCAGCTGTCAACATGGATGAATGGCAAAGTGCAGTTCTAATTGGTTCAGTCCATAAAAGCCTCACCTAACACAATCACCACCACCACAGCTCCAGTTTTGCTTCACTGTTAAGCGATGTATTTTAGTGTCAATATTTGCATGTTCTTTTTCTTCCAATAGTGAGTGCAAAAGACCAATGTCTGTTGCGACAAAGCCTCCTTTGAATGTGTATATGTACCTGGGCTTCACAGCCTAACCTACCTCACAGGGTCAGATTAAATGAGGAGGGGGAGAGCAATGTAGCCCCACCTCAAGCTCCTTGGAGAAAAAAGTGGTACATAAATGCAATAAATGAATTTCAATAGGGACAAATGTCAGATTCTGCACTTAGGCAGGAAGAACCAGCTGCACCAATATAAGACAGGGGAAATCTGCCTTGGCAACAGTACATGTGAAAAGGATCTAGGGGTCTTAGCAGACCACAAGCTGAACATGAGTCCACAATGTGATTTCTTGGATACTTGAAGCCCCTTAAGAGTAACGTATCTTCATACTTCAAAATAGTTTTAGCCCTTTTATTTTTTGTTGAATATTCATTAATTCGTATCCAATTCCATAGCTTCCGAACCCATTCCTGTAGGCCGTGATGTATCATGCTAATTTAGAAATACCACTCCTTCGATTTCAGCTTCTTCCATTCCACTTGGTGTGTCCAAAACAGTAATTCATGGGGTTTGTTCCATGAATTGGTGATTCTCCCTGTTGAGATTTGCTCCGACACTGCCCCCCCCCATGCCTGTGCCCCCTTCCCACTTGAGCCAAGGTGCACAGCTTTGGCCTGAGTCTTTACTGGGTTTTTCACCAAACACCCCCTTTAGTCTGTCTGTCATCACAGAGAACTCTTATCTGAACACTTCACCCCTAACATAGCAAAGGAGGAGGTGTGCAGTGGAATGCAACTCATAGATAGATAGATAGATAGATAGATAGATAGATAACAAGGGTTCCCAGGTAACTTTGTGTACATAAATGCATGCTTTCAAACGTTCCTGTTTCTTTTTTTCTAATAGTTTATTTATTTATTTATTTTATTACATTTCAGGGCGATACACAACATAAATATACAATATAAAAACACCAAGTGCATGATGATAAAAACAAGAACAGGAAACAAATCATGAACACCCCACCTCTTCCCCCAACTGTAACAAGGAGTAAAGGTAAAGGGACCCCTGACAGTTGTGGCCGACTCTGGGGTTGCAGAGCTCATCTCGTTTTATTGGCCAAGGGAGAAGGCGTACAGCTTCCAGGTCATGTGGCCAGCATGACTAAGCCGCTTCTGGCGAACCAGAGCAGCGCACGGAAACGCCGTTTACCTTCCTGCCGGAGTGGTACCTATTTATCTATTTGCACTTGGACGTGCTTTCAAACTGCTAGGTTGGCAGGAGCAGGGACCGAGCAAGTCCTAGGCTTAGTGGTTTAGACCACAGCGCCACCCGCATCCCTAACAAGGGGTATTATAAGGCTGTTCCTTTACTGCTAATCTACCCAATGTAACACTGCTTCAAAACAACCACTACTTTCATCCTCCACCTGTCTCTACTGAAGCGACTATAGACCATCTCAGGAGAGCTGCTCCCTGCCTTGCAGGCCTTTTCCCACCTGGCCTGGGAGGACTGATGGACTGACTGCAGCTGCAATGGCTGAGCCTGTTGAACAGTCTCTTGGGCTTAGGGGCTTTTTGGGTGAGGGGTTGTCACTGTCGAGTTTTTTGTATCTTTATTATCTTTATTATTTTACTATTTATTGTATTTATATACCGCCCTATACCCAGAAGTCTCAGGGCGGTTCACATAAAAAGATCACAGTATATAAAATAAAAATAAAAGCAATAATCTAATAATACTCCCCCCCAAAAGAGCTACATTTTAAAAGGCTATTGGATGTTAACCAAAGGCCTTGGTTAAAAATGACCGCTTTTGCCTGGCACCTAAAGGTGTATAATGAAGGTGCCAGGCGAACTTCCCTGAGGAGAGCATTCCACAGACAGGGAGCCACTGCAGAGAAGGCCCCATTCTTGTGTTGCCACCCTCCGGACCTCTCAAGGAGGAGGCACACGAAGGAGGGACTCAGAAGATGATCTCAGGGTCCGGGTGGGTTCATATGGAAAAAGACAGTCCTTGAGGTATTACGGTCCTGAGCCATTTAAGGCTTTATAGGTCAAAACTAACACTTTGAATTGGGCCCGGAAACTAATTGGTAGCCAGTGCAGTCGGACCAGGATCGGTGTAATAGGCTCAAACTGTCTTGCTCTGGTGAGCAACGTGGCTGCTGAATTCTGCACCAGCTGAAGTTTCCAAACTGAATCTTTATCTTAGATCTTGTTGTGATTTATGTGAAAACTGCTCAGTTTGGTGCTTTCAAACTTGGAGCCAATAATCTCTGACTTTAGCATTCCTAACCCTCCCTCCCACTCCCTGGCTAAAATTTCCTTAAAACCACCATTCTACTTACTTGCCACTATTACATTAATTACTTTGATACAGGTGTATACAACTTTAAATACAAAACACCAGAACACTGCACACAAACATTAAGGAGATGCACAAGCATGCACGTTTTCCAAGAGTGTTACTAGAGAGCAAGTGATTAGGTATAGTGATAATGGTTTCAGGAACCCTGGGAGACTTGGGTTCAAATCCCAATTTGGCCATGAAGCTGAATAAATGGATTTTAAATAGGACAAATATCAGGTTCTGCAGCTAGGCAAGAAGAACCAGTTGCACAAATATAAGGTGGGCTATCCTGGCTTGCCACAAGCTGAACATGAGACAACAAAGTGATCCAGCAGCAAATTCACTTAATGCTATTCCAGGCTGCATCAACAGAAGTCTAGTGTCCCGATCAAGGGAAGTAATAGGACCAATCTATTCTGCCTTCCTCAGACCACAACTGGAATCCTTTGTTCAGTTCTGGGCACCACAATTAAAGAAGGAGATTGACAAGTTGGAATGTGTTCTGAGGAGGGCGACCAAGATGATCAAGGGTCTGGAAACCAAGCCTGATGAGGAACAGTAAAGGTATTTGGGTATGTACTGAAAAAGAGAAGAGATGACAGGCATCCTCAAATATCTAAAAATCTATCACATAGAAGATGGAGCAAACTTGTTTTCTCCTGCTCTGGAGGGTAGGACATGAACCAATGGATTCAGGTTACAAGAAAGCAGATTCCAACTCAAAATGAGGGAAAACGTTCTGACGGTAAGAGGTGAATTGGACCAGATGGCACTGGGTCCCTTCCAACTCTACAATCCTTTGATTTTACCCGATGTGAGTTCTTTGATGGGAAATGAGATGGGTTCTCTGACTGAACCTCTTTCCGCATTTCAAGCACTGATAGGGTTTCTCCCCTGTATGAGTTCTTTCATGGGAAGTGAGATGGGCACTCTGACTGAATCTTTTCCCACATTTCAAGCACTGATAGGGTTTCTCCCCTGTGTGAATTCTTTGATGGGAAGTGAGACTTTCTTTCCGACCGAAGCCCTTTCCACATTCCAAACACTGAAACGGTTTTACCTCACTGTGAATATATTTATGTCGACGGAAGTTTGTGATTGTATTAAAGCTCTTTCCACATTCCAGACACTGATATGGTACCTCCCCTGTGTGAATAATTTGATGGGAAATGAGGCTTAATTTTTGGGTGAAGCTCTTTCCACATTCCAAGCACTGATAGGGTTTCTCCCTGCTGTGAATTCTTTGATTTGAAGAGAGACTTTCCTTCTGATCGAACATCTCTGAACTCTCCAAATATTGATATGGCTTCTTCACTGCGTGGATTTGGTTGTGGTCTCCCTTAAGATTAGAACCCGCAATGAAGCTCTTTCCATATTCCAAACACTGAAATGGTTTCTCCCCAATATGAAATATTTTGTGGGAAGAGAGTTTGGCACTATGACTGAAGCTCTTCCCACAATCCAAGCACTGATAGAGTTTCTCCCCTGTATGAATTCTTTGATGGCCCTTGAGATGGGAACTCTGACTGAAACTTTTCCCACATTCTGAGCAGAGATACGGTTTCTCCCCAGTATGAATTCTTTCATGGGATGTGAGATGGGCTCTCTTACTGAAGCTCTTTCCACATTCTGAGCAGAGATAAGGTTTCTCCCCAGTATGAATACTTTGATGGACCGTGAGACCAGGCCTGTGACTGAAGCACTTTCCACATTCCAAGCACTGATATGGTTTCTCCCCTGTATGGATTCTTTGATGGACCGTGAGACTGGAACTCGCATTGAAGCTCTTCCCACATTCCAAGCACTCATAGGGTTTCTCCCCTGTATGGATTCTTTGATGGGAAATGAGATTGGCTGTCCGACTGAACTTCTTTCCACATTCCATGCACTGAAAGGGTTTCTCCCCGGTATGAAATCTTAGGTGGGAAGTTAGATTGGCACTCTGACTGAACCTTTTCCCACATTGCAAGCACTGAAACGGTTTCTCTCCTGTATGAAATCTTTGGTGGGAAGTGAGATGGGTGCTCCGACTGAAACGCTTTCCGCATTCCAAGCACTGATATGGTTTCTCCCCAGTATGAATAATCTGGTGGCCCTTGAGATGCGCACGCTGCCCAAAACTTTTTCCACATTCCAAGCACTGATATGGCTTATTCCCAATGGGAATGTTTTGAAGGGAAGTGGAGTGGGAGCTCTGAAAGAGGCTCTCCCAGCAATCTGAATATATATATGGATTTTCCACTATTTGGATTTCGTCATGCTCTTCCTCGTTTTTAATTAGCAATTCATCACCACCTGCAACAAAGGGAGAAATTGATTAGATATTCTCAGGAAAAAATGCAGTCCCAAACTATTGAACAATGCTCATGAAGGCTTGTGATAGAGGAAGAACTGAAGGTCTTACCCCAGGGTTCACTGCTGTTGACTGGCAATACATATTTATTGATTTTGCTTGGCTCAGTCATATAATTTGTGCTATTTCTAATGTCAGTAATCTCGTTGGTCAACCAAAAATGTGGGAAGCATAAACCAAAACAAAAAATGTGACAGAATCTACTTCAAGTTCCCTAACAACTTTGAAGCCTACATTTAAAAGCGCAGGGCAGTTCAGGCCAGCCTATTTAGAGTTCAAGAAGACAGATAATTCAAGGGTAGCTGTGGGGGTGTCAGAATCACATAAAGATATGTACAGTGGAGGCTCGGGTTGTGAACGTGATCCGCGCGAGTTGAGATTTGGCGCTTCTGCGCATGCGCAACCTCCAAAACCCGGAAGTAACCTGTGATGGGATGATGAGCTGCTTGTGCGTAAAATCCTAATCCCTCAGAGTTTGGCTAAGTCCCCAAACCTCTGTCTGTGATGAAGCTCCTTTAACATGACTCCATCAATCGCTCGTTGAATCGGACAGTGGGCGTTTACGGAACTTCTTCCAGCATAAAAGCTCCTTAACGGAAACGCGTCTTCTGGACTCTCGGCGTGACAGTTTCCGCCGAGGAGTGGGTGTCCCTACAGGAGGTCCTGAAATCTCCCCGCTGCTCCCGCTTGAAGTGTCTCTGAGCCCTCCCTCCGACTCACTTTCCCTTGGAACTCCACTTCTCCCCCTGCTGGTCCCCTCCTCCGCTGAATGGTCTCTCTCCCCCTCCATGAGCCCTTTCACCTCCTTAGTCTCAGATGGCAGTTCCCTGACATCCACCTCCCCTCCAGGGCCCCCTTCACCCCCTTCCCTCCCCTCCTCTGCGGGAGGCGAGGGAGCAAAACCCCTGAAGGAACCTCCCTCATCTTCCGAAGTTTCGAACACTTCCCTCCACCTTTTGCTGTCTCCGGTTTCCAAGTACTCCTCCTCATCGGAGTCTGTTCCTCCTTCCAACTCCGATTCCCTGAATCCCTCCAGTTCCTCCTCATCGTCGGTGGTGCCAAAGTACTCCCTCCGAAACCTCGCTACTGGCTGAGGTTTCCTGGGGAACCTTTGGTGGAACGTTTCGATCAAGATCTCGTCACGGACCTCCTCTGCCTTCACCCAGGTGTTTTCCGACTCCGGTTCCCCTTCCCACGCGACCAAATACTCCACCTGATTACCCTTCCACCTGGAGTCGATGATTTCCGCCACATGGTTGCGGCTTTCCCTTTCTTCTATGGCTGGCCCCCGTGTGGATACCCCTTCACCTTCCCCCCTGTATGGTGACAGTAATGACCTGTGGAATACTGGGTGCAGTTTCATGTGGTTCGGTAACCGGAGTCTGAACGCCACTGGGTTGACCTGTTGGATGACCTCAAATGGTCCCAATCTTTTGGGTCTCAATTTCTTGCAACCCCCCTTGAACGGCAACCCTTGGGTTGATAGCCAGACCCGACTCCCCACCCTAATTGTTTCACCTTCCCTTCTGCTCTTGTCTGCCTGCCTCTTATATTCTTCCTTGGCCCTTTCTAAGTTGAGTTGGAGTTGACGATGGATCGCTTCCATTTCTTCTACAAAAAGTTCCGCGGCCGGAACACTCCATCTTTCCCCTCCTTCCCCTGGAAACGCCCTGGGGTGGCACCCATAATTAGCCAAAAAGGGGCTCATCCCGGTGGACACATTCTCAGCATTATTGTAAGCAAATTCCGCTAGTGCCAACTTTTCGACCCAATCGTTCTCTCTGTCATTGACATAACACCTCAGGTATTGTTGGAGAATACCGTTTGCTCTCTCCGCCTGCCCATTGGTCTCAGGGTGCCTGGCAGTCGAAAAGTTGACCTCTACGTGCAATAAGCTCATAAGTTTCCTCCAGAATCTGGACGTGAACTGTTTCCCTCTGTCGGAAACCACCCTCAAGGGGGCGCCATGCAGTCTGAAAATATGTTCTACAAACAATTTCGCTGTTTCTTCCGCCGTGACTGCATGTGAGCAAGCTACAAAGTGACCCATCTTAGTTAACAGGTCTACTACGACTAGTATGGCGGTTTTCCCCTGGGATTTGGGCAGATCAGTCATAAAATCTATCGACACCGCCTCCCACGGTCGTTCTGGTGTGGGTAACGGTTCTAATAACCCCGCTGGTGCCCGCCTTTCTCCTTTGGCTCTCTGGCATTGGTCACACCTTCTCACATACTCCCGTACATCCTCCCTCACCTTGGGCCACCAAAACTCCCTGGTCACCAACCACATGGTCTTGTGTTGCCCAAAATGCCCCGCTGTGGGATTGTCGTGCAGCTGTTTGAGTACTCTCCCCCTCAATTCCCCTTCGGGTATATATAGCGCCCCTCTGTAATACAATGCCCCGTTTCTTTCTTCAAAACCCCCGGGGTCTTCTCCCTCTCTCCTTAGACCTCTGAGCTTGTCCTGGGCGTACTCATCATTTACCGTTCCCTCTACCAGTTCTCTTTGCCCCACCCAGGCCGCACCACACACCCAGTGGTCCTCTGGGATAATATGTCTCTCTTCCGGCGCTCCCTCCCCCTCCAAATATTCAGGTTTGCGAGAGAGAGCGTCCGCTCTGATGTTTTCTGGACCTGGCACATAGCAAATTTCAAAATGGAATTTGGAGAACTCCTGGGCCCATCTCACTTGTCGTTGGTTGAGCACCCGTGCCGTTCTCCAATACTCCAAATTCTTGTGGTCCGTACACACTTGCACCTTATGTTGTGCGCCAATTAGTAAGTGTCTCCATCTCCGGAACGCTTCGTGAATGGCGAGTAGTTCTCGGTCATATACCGTGTAGTTCCTCTCGGATTTGTTCAGCTTACGCGAAAAGAAGGCACACGGTCTCCATTCCGACTTATTGCTCCCTGGCTGAAGCAGCACCGCCCCCACCGCCCGGTCTGAGGCATCAGTTTCCACTCTCATGGGTTTTTGTAAATCCACATGCAGGAGCTGTTCTTCCGAAGCGAATGCCCTTTTCAATTCCTCAAAAGCATGCTCCGCCTCCGCCGTCCAAACGAATTTCTTCTTGCTGCTTAGACAGTCCGTGATGGGAGCCGTTAAGTGGGCAAAGTTCTTGATGAATTTACGGTAAAAGTTCTCAAACCCTAAGAACCTTTGCACATCTTTTTTCGTTTTCGGTGTCTTCCATTCCAGCACCGCCTGGACCTTGCCTGGATCCATGGCTAATCCCTTGTCTGATAAGCGGTACCCCAGGAATTCCACCTCTTTGGTGTGGAACTGACACTTCTCCAATTTCACCCACAACTGGTTTGCTTGCAGCTGGCTCAGCACTTCCCTGACATCCTTTACATGCTGCTCCTCATTCTCTGAATATATCAGCACGTCATCGAGGAAGGCCACGCAATTCTTGTAGAGCAAAGGTCCCAGTACGTGGTTCATGAGCGATTGAAAACAGGCGGAGCCTGATTGTAATCCGAATGGCATAACGAGATATTCAAACGCCCCCAAAGGGGTGAACATGGTGGTTTTCCATTCATCCCCCTTCTTTATTCGTATCAGGTTGTATGCTCCTCTCAGGTCCAGTTTCGTGAATATCTTTCCCTTCCTCACCCTGGTCAAAATGTCATCAATCCTGGGCATGGGGAAAGTCACTGGTTCTGACACGGCATTTAGGGCCCGGTAGTCCACGACCAATCTCGGTTTATCCGTGGTTTTTTTGTCCACAAAAAACACTGGGCTCCCCCCCACCGCTCTGGACTCTCTGATGAAGCCCCTCTTCAGGTTTTTATCAATAAACTCCCTTAACTCCTGCATTTCCCTGTCTGACATGGCGTACAGCTTGCCCACGGGGAGCTGGGCCCCAGGGACCAGATTAATTTGGCAGTCAAAGTCTCTGTGCGGTGGTAATTTATCTGCTTCCCTTTCACTGAAGACCTTGCTCAGGTCAGCGTATTGTTTGGGCACCTTCCCTTTGTCCGCCACTTCCGTCCCTGCTAGAGAGGCTTTTGCCCCTTCTGGCACCTTTCCCTCTCTGCAGTGTTCCAGACAATGTGCTGACCCAAAGGAGACCACTCTCTGATGCCAGCCCACTAGCGGGTCATGCAACGCTAGCCAGCTCATTCCCAAAATGACTGGAGCCCCTCCCAGGGTGGCTACATTGAACGCTATCCTCTCAGTGTGCCTGGCCACCCTCATAACCATTGGGACGGTTTGTAGGCTGACTTCTCCTCCCAGCAGCTCCCTCCCATCGATCGTGGTGACCTGCAGGGGGTTGCTTAAAGGGAGTGTCTGTATCTGGTGTTCAGCTGCAAACTCCTTGCTCATAAAATTACAGGAGCTGCCTGAGTCCAGCAGCGCCTTAGTCTTTAGTGGGTATCCGTTTGCCAGCTCTAGCAACACCTCTATTACTAGGGCTGGTCTTGGAGGTTCCGGAGTGGGCACTTTTACTGCTCCTTGGCCTGTCTGCAGTGCCCTGACAGAGGCAGACAGGCGTTGGCTTTTACTGGCTCCTGGACTTCCTCCTCCTTCCCCCCAACAGCTCCCGCCATCCCTTGCCATTCCTTTCTTTGCGGGCAGACTCTGGCAAAGTGACCTGGCTGCTGGCAGAGATAACATTTCTTGGCGCTCTTTCCCTCCTTCTTCCTCCCTTCACTGGGATTTGAAACTGCGCGCGCGCGCGCTGTTCCAACTTCCATCGGCTCTCCTGGCGGGAAACTTGGTTCTGGAATCTCTGGAATGCGGAAATCCCTCCAACGCTCTCCTTTCCCCTCCCGCTTCTCCAAGGCTCTTGCCTCCTGGCGTGCTCCAATGGTCAGCGCTGATTTGGTCAGCTGGTCCATAGACTCCGCCCTGGGCGCCCGGGAAAGTTCATCTTTCACCGCCGAAGAAAGCCCCTCTTCAAAGAGCATTTGAATGGGTTCCGCCGAAAGGTCCCACCCCAATCTATGTATCAACATTGTAAACTCAGTCCAGTACTCACGAACCGATCGGCTCCCCTGTTTGCACGCCATCAATTGTCTGCGCACCAGCCCCTGTTCAATCTCGCTGGAAAACATCAAATCCATGGCGCGAAAAAACTTCCTCGCGTCCTTCAGCATGTCACTCTTCCCTGCCATCAGGGGTCTGACCCAATCTCTCGCCCCTCCTTCGAGATGGCCAATCACAAACGCCACTCTCGATGCCTCGTCGGGAAAGTCATTAAACTGCAGTTCAAGAGCATACTGCATCTCTGTCCTAAAGGCTTGGTAGTTCCTGGGGTCCCCCCCAAACTTCTGCACCATTCCTGGCATCTTTCTTGCTAGTGTAGCGCCTCTTGCCTTTTCTGCATCCTGCGCCCTCCTTTCTTCTAGCCTCGCCGTTTGCATTGCTAGCTGGAGTTCCAACACTCTGTACCTTTCTTCCAGGCTTGGACCCTCTCCAGCTCCTGCTGCTCCTCCGGCTCCGGCTGGGTTACTCATGATGCCTCTCTGCACAAGCTGCTTTCAGGGACTGTCCGATTGCTGTGATGGGATGATGAGCTGCTTGTGCGTAAAATCCTAATCCCTCAGAGTTTGGCTAAGTCCCCAAACCTCTGTCTGTGATGAAGCTCCTTTAACATGACTCCATCAATCGCTCGTTGAATCGGACAGTGGGCGTTTACGGAACTTCTTCCAGCATAAAAGCTCCTTAACGGAAACGCGTCTTCTGGACTCTCGGCGTGACAGTTTCCGCCGAGGAGTGGGTGTCCCTACAGGAGGTCCTGAAATCTCCCCGCTGCTCCCGCTTGAAGTGTCTCTGAGCCCTCCCTCCGACTCACTTTCCCTTGGAACTCCACTTCTCCCCCTGCTGGTCCCCTCCTCCGCTGAATGGTCTCTCTCCCCCTCCATGAGCCCTTTCACCTCCTTAGTCTCAGATGGCAGTTCCCTGACATAACCCATTCTGGTACTTCCACGTTTCAGCGCTCCGTAACCCAAAAAAATGCAACCTGAAGTGGCTGTAACCCGAGGTATGACTGTATCGCATTTCAAAACAGATATTATGATCAAATGGGCAGTCTTACTGAGAGAGTCCAGGATCCCACGATTCTCCTCCATGACTTCATTATGCAGAGCTCTCTGGTCAGGATCCAGCAAGGCCCACTCCTCGTCTGTGAAATAAACAGCTATATCTTCAAAGCATACTAGGCCCTAAAAGAAGAAGAGAAAAGTCTTGCTGTCAGACAGCATGAAGATTATCTTCCACATGTCGTTCTGCTGTTTTCTGCCTGTTAACTGATATGTAGTTTTAATGGGATTGTTTTGCTGTACATTTTAACTATGGATGCTTATTTGAACGTCTTAATGGAATTCTCTTATTGTATATTTTAACGAAGGGTATTAAACTTGGGGTAAATGTGTAGAACTCCACATGGTGTTCCTCAAAGCATTCTGTCTGTGCAAGTTTGCCAAATGGAGGGGTCTCCTCTTTGCTCTCCCTGTGCCCTTTTCTGGGTGGGGGAGAACCTTCCCAATGCCCTAAAACCAACTTCAAAGGGCACATGTGGGCACAGAGGAAAGCAGGGGGGGGTGAGGAAGCTCCATTGTGTAACCGATGAGGCTGCTTAGGTGAATCCTGGCCACTGTTTCGTATGGTTTGTCAACTGCTTAGAAGCTTTTTTAGCATTAAATGATATAAATAAAACTGAAGCTACTGATGAATAATACTAGCAACATTCAGAAAGCTAGTGAACGTGAGGTGGTTGTTCATCATTCTCAGCACATAAACCTCCTGGAATGGCATTTTAAGCCTTTGTTAAGGGCAGTTTTGACAGAAGTCAAGAGATGAGCGAAAGCGATTCGTTGAGGCCCAGAGAACCCTGGCTGCCCCCTCTCTCGGCCTCTTCCCCCCAAACAATCCTTCTCCCTACCTGGTCTGGTTCCAGAGCTGCTGCTTCCCCTCCGCCAGGATGAGGAAGTCTTGCCAGCATCCTTGTGTCACCTGACAGAGGTAAGTAGGAAGCCATGAGTGAAGCAGGGCATCTCTAACTACAGCTTGGCCATAGAAAAAGCCTCACCTGCTGCATGCATTGGGCTGTTTGTAGCCATTTCATATTTAAGCTGTGTAAAAATACATAATAATAATAACAATAACAATAATATTAGTAGTATTATTTATACCCTGCCCATCTGACTGGGTTTCCCCAGTCACTCTGGGTGGCTTACAGTATATTTAAAACATAATAAAGCATCAAACATTAAAAACTTCCTGATACAAGGCTGCCTTCAGATGTCTTCTAAAAGCTGTATAGTTCGTTATCTGCTTGACATCTAAAGGGAGGGTGTTACACAGAGCGGATGCCACTACCGAGAAGGCCCTCTGCCTGGTTCCCTGTAGCTTCACTGCTTGCAGGGTGGGAACTGCCAGAAGGCCCTCAGAGCTGGACCTCAGTGTCTGGGCAGAACGATGGGGATGGAGACGCTCCCTCGGGTATACTGGGCCTTTGAGGCCGTTTAGGGCTTTAAAGGTCAGCACCAACACTTTGAATTGTGCGCGGAAATGTACTGGGAGCCAATGAAGGTCTCAGGACCAGTGTTATATGGTCTTGGCAGCCACTCCCTGTCACCAGTCTAGCTGCTGCATTCTGGAGTAATTGTAGTTTCCGGGTCACCTTCAAAGGTAGCCCCACGTAGAGCGCAAGGCAGTAGTCCAAGCAAGAGATAACCAGAGCATGCACCACTCTGTATGTGGTGTGGAGCCAGTGTGGTGTAGTGGTTAAGAGCGGTAGTCTCGTAATCTGGGGAACCGGGTTCGCGTCTCCGCTCCTCCACATGCAGCTGCTGGGTGACCTTGGGCCAGTCACGCTTCTCTGAAGTCTCTCAGCCCTACTCACCTCACAGAGTGTTTGTTGTGGGGGAGGAAGGGAAAGGAGAATTTTAGCCGCTTTGAGACTCCTTCGGGTCATGATAAAGCGGGATATCAAATCCAAACCCTTCTTCTTCTCTTCTACTCTGGAGAGTCAGTCTGCAGAGGGTCTCATCCTGTGTACCAGATGGAGCTGGCAGACAGCTGCCCGGGACACAGAATGGACCTCCGTCTCCATGGACAGCTGTGAATCCGAAATGACTCCCAGGCTGCGCACCTGGTCCTTCAGAGGCACAGTAACCCCATTCAGGACCACACCTGCCCACCCCGTCCCCCCAAAACAGTACTTCTATCTTGTCAGGATTCAACCTTAATCCGTTAGCCACCATCCATCCTCCAACCGCCTCCAGACATATTCCTCCTTACCCAGAGGCCTCTCTCTGGTGTCCAACAGAGTCCACTCTACCTCAGAAGAATCTAAGGCCATTTCTGCAAACGGATCCTTTCCCTGAAAGAGGAAGGTTTAAAAACAGAGAATGGGGAGAATTAGAAAAAAGGCAGATGTAAACCCTAACCCTAAACTTCCTTGAATGCTTTCCAAAAAAAGGATACGCCATTATTAGAAAATTAGGGGGTACTCTCCCTCCAGTTCAGACCCCCTTAGGATTATCCAGAGGAAAGTTTCTCTCACCTGCTGCTCTGCCTGCTTCCTCTCCTCTGCCTGACTCAGGAGGAAACCTTCGGCCAGGGCCACCGCCTGGGAACTGGTCTCCGCTCCACATTCCCTCACCCAGATCTCTATCTCCGGTGGAAGGACAGCCAGGAACTGCTCCAAGATCACCAGGTCCAGCATCTCAGCTTTCGTAAGCCTTTCTGGCTTCAGCCACTGATGGTCAAAGTGGGAGAATCGACCACAAACCTCTCGGGGTCCATCAGTCTCCTGGTGGCACAACTGCCTGAACTGCTGGCTCTGCACATCTGAACAGAGAGTGTCCTCCTCTCCCAGGATCTTCTGCACAGTGTTTTCCCAGCATCCCCCACTGCTCCCAGTTTGGATGATATGGCCTCTTCCTGCTTCAGGGCCGGGTGAGTCTTGCTCATCCATCTGTGCTTTCAGGAATCCCCCAAGAGATTGGAAGGAATCCTTTGGTCTTCTGCCAAGTTCTGTCTGTCCTAAGGAGAGCTGCTAGCAAATTCTACAAAAGGAAATACATTGTATCATAATAAAATTCATACACTGTCTGGAGAACAAATACCGGTAGGTTCCCCGAAAAGAATGGAAGAGTCTTGCTAGGAAACAGACTGGACTCCACATCCCAGACTCTGAGCTGACTCCTGCAAAAAAAAGGGAAGATGTAAGTTTCTAGAAGGAAAGTTACTATGCAAAATGTGCAGGTAACAGAAGGGATTTCTGTCAAATGAATCATCCTACTTGTGCCTTCCTTTCAGTGTTATCAATGAATGAATGGCGTCAAACTGAGATTGGCAGGCGACCCTCTTGGTTGTTTCAACACCCTCAGAGTTTGGAGTGGGGTGTGGCCCAAGACAGAGCATCCTGGGGGCAGTTCCCAGATTGGGAAATTCCCTCCCCAGAGGCGTGTCTGGCTCCTTCCCCTCTTCACCAAGACCTCTGACACCTAAGACAATCCGGACCCAACCTATTCCTGTGGCTGTCATTTGTTTTAACTCTTTTTAAGATGGAATTTCACCACTGATGTAACTTGTCCTGGGTAGTAAATGGAGCAGAGTAGCAAGCAAACCTCCCAGGGACACAGAACCAGGAACATGTTCAGTGTCAAGAACCAGGAAGCAGCACGAAAATGTCGTGGAAAGAGGCGAAATGGGGCAGGGCAGGAATGGGGCAGACTAAAGGGGGGGGGCTTGTACTAATAATAAGAAGCTTTACAACAATAACATAAAGCCTCAAGGGGGGGGGGAGCTTCAAGATACAAACAGAATCTCAAGAAAGTGGAAGAGCCTGTTGGAATTGGAAATGTTCTCCCTCTGAGATTTTGGCAGAACAAAGCGCACAAACATTACAGCATCGTGAGAGAGAGAGGGAAATTATATAATGTTTATTGTTTTTCTATTTTACATATTAGAATATTCATTTGAACAACCTTAAAATATCAGTGCCTTCCCTTCTTCTCCTTCCATGGTTCAATTTGCAAAACATAAATCCCCACATATCTTATATAAACTAAACCATTCAGTATTTCATTATTACATTCATCAGAACTTATTTACACTGTTGAATTTATCTTAATGCTGCCAGCGTTTTCAAGTTTACACATTCCCCCCCCCCATATATTCCGGTCTTCTCTAAATGTATATTCTTCTTGTTCTCTTATTCTATAAGTCTGCAAATATAAGTGGGCATATTCTGTCAACTTGAGTTGCCATTCTTCTTTGGTTGGGACGTCACTAATTTTCCATTTTGGGGCTAATGAAACACGGGTGGCAAAAGTAGCATACATAAATAACCTTTTGTGACACCTGGGATTTTCCATCTGAATTATCCCTAACAAAAAGACTCTAAAAGTACTTTGCCCAAAAAAAAAAAACCCGAAACATTTTTTTCAATTCATTATAAATTATTTCCCAATACTCTTTTACTTTTTTACAAGACCACCACATATGATGGAACGTACCCTCAGCCTCATTAGATCTCCATCACTTAGCTGATTCAGTCTTGTACATCTTAGCAAGTCTACGCAGAGTTAGATTCCATCTGTGAATCATTTTCAGGTAGTTTTCTTTCAAGGAATAACATGCTGTGAACTTCAAATCACTCTTCCATAGTTTCCCCCAGAGATTCAAATCTATATTATGTCCTATATCTATTGCCCAGTGTGTCATGGAAGCTTTAACAAGCTCGTCTTTTGTTTCCCCGTCTAATAACAGATTGTACATTTTAGATAAGAGTTCTTCTTCATTTTGTAAAAGTTCTTTTTCAAAGTGTGAGCTTTGGTCCAAAAAACATTTTTCCCTGTCTGTTCTAAACATTTCATGTAACTGATGATATTGTAGCCAATCTGTCACATGGCTCCCTACACTTTCCATTGATTTCAGTTTAGGTTCCCCCTCTGTAAAATACAGCAATTCCCTCTAAGTTGCCATTGTCTGTCCATATTAACTCCCTTTATTGTAATAGCCTCAATAGGAGAGAGCCATAAAGGTGTTTTCCTTTCCAGCAGATTTTTATATTTCTCCCTAACTCTATACCAATTCTTCCTAAGGATATAGTTAATAAAACTTTTATAAATTTTTGCCTTCCCATACCAAAGACACGCAGGCCAGCCGAATTTTGAGTCACGACCTTCTAAATCCAGGATGTCTGCCTCAGAAACACCATTTGGCTCAGTGTGGTTGATCTGCACCTTACATTGTTTTATTGGTAACGCAAGAGGGAAAAAATGACTCTGCCTCACACTTGACCTAAGCAGAACTAACTCCAAGGGCTCCTGGCTAGGCGTTCGGCCGGGAAATGTGGACTGTGACCTGTGAACTCTGCTCTCTCCTGTTTCCCCCTTTTCTGGTTTCGATTAAACCAATCATGAACGAAGAACTCGTACGCTAATAATGATCCAGGTATTGTAGACGTTCCCATAAACTTATTGTGCGGTTTTTGTGATGCACAGATGACAAGAGAACACTCGGTCTATTTATTTGTATCCTATCTTCCTCCTGTGATCCTTCTTTATGAAACCCAATAAACCAGAATTCAAAAAAGGAAGGAAAAAGGCAACACACACTCCCAGGTCCCCACCTGCTCTGCATCTGCAAAGCAGGATCAACCCACTTTAGATTCCTAAGAATCCTGGGGTCTGTGCTTTCTTAAGGATGCTGAGAGCTGCTAGGAGCCACTCCCCAAGTGCGCTTTAACAATCTGTCCTGTGTGCAGGGAATTCAGGGAACTATAGCTGATGGGGAGAGGGTCTCCCAGTAACTACAGCAATGGGGGGAGGCTGCCTCTTTCACCCCCATCTCAGGTTCCTTTCCTCTCCTGCCTTGGGTTCCTTGGGTGGGGAGACCTCCAGGGCTTCTCAGCGGGGCTTTCTGTTCAGCCTCCAAAGATCCTGGGGACACCTGAAAGGCTGCATGCGTCAAAGTCTGGAGAAGACCCCTGTGGGATGAATGGGTGGTGGGGAAAGCTTTCCTTCTAACTGAAGGACAACAGAGGGTTGGCTTGCATCTGGAGGAACTCAGCATCAGAGAGTCCTGTGGGATCAGGCCAATGGGACTTCCTATTGAGTCCCCCCTCCTGTTCTTACAGGGACTTCTTCCAGGAAGCCCCCCAGCAAGATCTGAGTGCAAGAGCAACTTTCTCCCTGCCTGTGGTTTTCCAGCAACTGGAGTTCAGAAGCATCTGAACTGAGGTCCAGCGCCGAGGGCCTTCTGGCGGTTCCCTCCCTGCGAGAAGCCAAGGTATGGGGAACCAGGCAGAGGGCCTTCTCAGTGGTGGCGCCTGCCCTATGGAACACCCTCCCACCAGATGTCAAAGAGAACAACAACTACCAGACTTTTAGAAGACATCTGAAGGCAGCCCTGTTCAGGGAAGCTTTTAATGTTTGATGTATTACAGTATTTTAATATCTCCTCCTCTCACTTTGGTAGCAGCAACTAGCAGCAGATGCAGAGAATCTCCATCCTGGAGAAGATGCTTCAAAGCTCACTCTGGGAGGCACAGAACTGCCACCCACATCCCTCTCCTCCTTCCTCCCTGCCTCCTCCTCCTCTTTGGAAAGCCGTCTGGATTGATGCCCATCCCATCCTCCAGTGGGAGGGAGTTCCCTCGGTTTAACTCTTTGTCCCATGACGCAGCTCTTTCTTTTGTCTGCCCTCGACTTTCCAACATTGGATGGCAAACGCCAGGCTTTCATTGCTGTTGTTCTGCGTATCTTTTATGCCCGGCTGTTTCCGTCTGGCTACAACCCCCGCAGACAAGTGTGACTGTTTCATAAATCTGAAATGGGCTTATCTGCATTCCATTATGCTCTCCCCAAAATGGCAGCGTCTTGCCACCGTGGAAGAACAGAGTTGCAGAGCTCCTGCACACTCGCCCCCTCCCTATCTTTGCAGAGAGGAAACGGGGAAGACCCTCTGCTTCCTGACTTGGGGGCCCCCCATTGCCTCAGCTGAACAGCCCCCCCATGCCTCGTTCCCCTGCAGCCCTGGGACCCCCCGCCCCCGCTTCTCCCCCAGACTCACCAGATCGTGGAATGCGCCACGGAGGCAGCGCTTGCGCCGCAGACAAGACAAAAAGCACCAGCCTCCCTTTGCAGGGACGGGCTTTGCAAGGAGGTGCTTTTGCTCCGAAGGACCTGCCCCCCCCCCCGCCTTTATTTCCTCTCCTCTCTAGTAATCCCGCTCGGCTCCTTTTAACCCTTGGCAAGCCGGGGGCACCAAGCTCACCCCTCTTCTTCCTCTCTCCGAAGCAGATCTGTGCATTGCGCACACCCGGAGGAGAGGCTTCATTTGGGGGGGGGGACACCCTCCTGGCTGGGCTCTGAGCTGCTCCCTCCCTTGGCCAGAAACAGAAGGAGCAGCTGGCAGTGGGGGAAAGCTGCGCAAGGAGCAGGGAACCCCTTCCTAGAATCCTAGAAGAAGAGAGGTGGAGGGAAAGGAGCAGGGAAGCCCTCTCTGCAATTTGGAACACCACTTTGCAAACTGTCACCATCGACCTGCTCAGCTTCCGCAAGGAGGGCACCTTCAGCATCATCCTCATCCTCATTTTTAATTTGTATACTGTCTTTCTATCTTACAATTCTCAAGGTGGTTTACAACCTGAAGAAACAAAAAATGTACATCTTATAACAATCTAATGCAAGGTAAAAAGGTGATAATAAAACAAAACTTTAAAACAAGCAACCTACATCAAAAAAGGAACATTCAACGATCATTAAAAGGTAAAGGGACCCCTGACCATTAGGTCCAGTCGTGGCCAATTCTGGGGTTGCGGCGCTCATCTCGCTTTATTGGCCGACGGAGCCGGCGTACAGCCTCCGGGTCATGTGGCCAGCATGACTAAGCCGCTTCTGGCGAACCAGAGCAGCGCACGGAAATGCGGTTTACCTTCCCGCCAGAGCGGTACCTATTGATCTACTTGCACTTCATGGTTTCGAACTGCTAGGTTGGCAGGAGCAGGGACCAAGCAACAGGAGATCACCCCGTTGCGGGGATTCAAACCGCCGTCCCTCTGATCGGCAAGTCCTAGGCTCTGTGGTTTAACCCACAGCGCCACCCACATCCCTTCAACGGTCATTAGAATAGTATAAAATAATAATATCAACATGTAAAAGTTAAACAGAAATCCACTCAACAGTTACACTAATTTCTAAACTATAATCAATAAAACAACGGCAAGCCACAGTACATAAAATAATACAATACAAATTGAGAAGCAGAAATTAGAGGGTGGAGCAAGGCAGGTAGAAGGAGGCCTTGCCTGATGAAGGCTCCCCCCTCACCTCTGGGACCTGGCTGGTGTCTCCTTGGAGCGACCTCCTCTCCAGGTGCCCATTGGACTCATACCGATCCCGGACCACGCTGGCCCACAACTGGACAGAAGTGCAAGGATACCTCTAGATGCGGGCTCGCCCCACAGACACCTGATCCTAATGTTCTACAACAAATAGGCAGATCCAGAACTAAATGGTCCCCTTATGTTAATAACAATTTTAGCATTTGGACACAATCAATGGAAGGTCAACTCCTCTGGGCTGTTCTGACCTCCAACGACACTGAAGAGACCTCCCCAATTGACCATTATAACACTTTAATCCGAAAACTCCAACCGTTATTGTCAAGACTCAGGAGACCTAACCACAATGAGTCCCCTACCAACAAAAAATGGTTTGACCGCGAATGCATCCAGGCAAAACTTATACTAAGGGAATGCTTTAAGGTCTTCCAGCAAAATCCTAACCCTATCACTAAATTAGAGTTACAACTTAAAAAAAAGAACTACAAAGAGTTACTAAAAACCAAAAAAAGAACCACAGACTCTCTCATCTGGCAGGCCCTCATAAAAGCGTCAATAGAAAAAGACAATACCAACTTCTGGAAAATTATATCCAGTCAAACCAAAGCTCCTAACGAGGGCAAAATAATCCCTGCAAATGTATGGGAAGAGCACTATAAAGTGCTGTTTAGGGAACATCGTCCTTCTGCGCTGCTTAACATTCCCTTAGATAATGATACACCATGGCCCCCAACATCTGAAACTGAAATCACTTCGTTAATTCTACAAATGAAATCTGGCAAAGGCCCAGGAAGTGATTTCATTGTCGTTGAACTTCTGAAAGCGCAAATAAACTGGTGGGCCCCGGTTCTTGCAAATCTATTTTCATATATAGATAAGACAACTGAAATCCCTAAAGATTGGGGACTGGCTATAATTGTTCCTATATTTAAAAAGGGCAACCCCTCTGACCCATCTAATTATAGACCAATCAGTCTTCTGAATGTGATCTGCAAACTTTATACAAAACATCTATGCCTAAAATTATGTGAATGGTTAGATCATAATGACTTGCTAGAAATTGAACAAGCAGGGTTTACATCTGGACGTTCCACCATAGATCACTGCTTAGTGTTAGATTATTTTGTCTATAAGTATGTGAAACATTGGAAAAAATCATTGTATGCGGCCTTTGTGGACCTAAAGGCAGCATTTGATTCTGTATCCAGGGGTAGGCTCTGGGCCAAATTGGCCAATATGGGTATTAACAGAAGGTTATTACTTCTGATGATTAAGCTTCATGAGAACAATACTCTCCAGATAAGACTCACACAGGACGGCAGACTCTCTAAAGAAATCCCAGTTCAAAGAGGAGTTAGACAAGGATGCCTATTAGCCCCATTTTTATTTAACATCTATGTTAACTCCCTGGTCACATGTTGCCGTGAAATTGAAACCCACCCCCCCGTGTTCTCTAACGGCAGAAAAGTACCAGTTTTAATGTATGCGGATGACGCTGTTCTTCTCTCTCAAACCAAAGTGGGTCTGAAACGTGCCTTAGGAAAGTTTAGTGACCAATGTAACACTGAACTGTTAACAATTAACTTTGCCAAAACCAAAATTGTACATTTTAACCGCTCCTACAGGAAAGATAATTGGAGCGTAAAGGGAAACGCCATTGAACAGACTAAGACCTTCCAATACTTAGGCATTACTTTCTCTTATAATGCCAAATTGTCAGCACACCTGACCACATCAGCTATATCAGCAGGAAGAAGTGCAAATGCCATCCTTAGATTATTCAGAAGGAAAGGAGCTGGCTTCCTCCCGATGGCCCTAAAAGTCTTTCAGGCAAAATCTTTAGCCCAACTCCTGTATGGCTCTCAAATTAGCCCCTCTGCCAACCTTAAGACCCTTGAAACAGTACAATCAAAATTCTTAAGATCATTATTTGCTACCCCAAAGTGTAAACCTAATGCAGTCTTAAGGCAAGAGGCAGGACTGCCCAGAGTGGAATTAAAAGTCTGGGAGCAAGCAATATCCCTCTGGCTGAAAATCCATTACAATCCTAAGGGACTGTTACCTTGCTTCCTGGCCGCAGTTCCCTATCCTCCTTGGCTTATGCAAATAACTAATAAGATTAAACAAATTGGCCTAAACCCTGAAAACCTTCTTTTGGGAACTCTGAATAAGGCAAAAGCAATTATCACTCAGAGACTTTACGATGTCGAATTACAACAAGAAGACGCCCTACTCCCGGAGACGTATAGATGTTTAAAAGCTTGGCCTAATTTTGCAACTGCCCCTTACTTAACTAACATCACTAACGAAGCTTATAGATGGGCTTTCTCTAGAGCCCGCTTTGAGACAATGCCCTCAGCAGTGCTGTACGGCAAATTCACGCGGGTACCAATGCATGCGCGCCTCTGCCCCTGTATGTCTAATAAGGTAGAATCTGTCACACACATCCTTCTATTTTGCGAATTTTATAGTGAAGAGCGAGTTCAACTTATTTTGCCGCTTTTATCAAAATTCATACCCCTACAACATTATTTGGAATCCTCCCCCGAAATTCTACGAAAATACCTTCTGGAAGATTCCTCAAGCTCAATATCATATGAGGTGGCCAAATTTTGCACTTTAGTAATCAGGAAGCGTAAATCTCTTCTGTTGAATGGCACACTGCGAAGTTCCCTTGTGTAATCCTTTTTTTTCTGATGTTGTTGTTGATTTCTTTTTGTTTGATCTTGTGGTGTTTAGTGTCACTGGCTTTTGCCGTAATAAAACTTGGAAAACTTGATACCTTGAGGTGGTGCGCATGCTGCTTCTCAGCCCAAGTGCTCAGCACAGCTTACGGCAGGGTTTTCCAAACTCCCACCACCAGAAGCCACTTGAAAATTTCTGGCCACTTAATGATTTCATTCAGTTTATTGTAGCTTTTGTGGCAGAATCCCAGAATTGTAGAGTGGGAAGGGACTCTGAAGATCATTTAGTCCAACCCCCTGCAATGCAGGAATATGCAGCTGTCCCACAAACCACGACCTCAATGTTATCAGCCCCAGGCCCTAGCCAATGTTCTCTTGCTAGAGGCTGCATGATATTTAATTGTATTTTTTTTATTGCTCCTTTTATATCTTACACATTGTAGTTTTTCATATTCCACAAAATTCAAAGTGCAATGCAATATAATATGCTGGATAAGAGAAGGAACTAAAATACAACTAAAAATCAATATGAATATTTACTGGGGTAGATGTAGCGTCCCCCGTCTTCAGTGACAAAAAAAGCAGGAACGATTTGTCTTCTTACTCCTCACTGAGATCTGCCAGAATGAAATATGCGAACGCCACTTGCCAATATCTCAAGGGCTGTCTCATGGAAGATGGAGCAAGCTTGTTTTCTGCTGCTCCGGAGGGTAGGACACGAACCCATGGCCTCAAGTTACGAGAAAGGAGATTGTGACTAAATATCAGGAAGAAGTTACAGGTAGGTAGCCGTGTTGGTCTGCCGTAGTCAAAACAAAATTTAAAAAATCCTTCCAGTAGCACCTTAGAGAGCAACTAAGTTTGTTATTGGTATGAGCTTTCATGTGCATGCACTTCTTCAGATACACACGAAAGCTCATACCAATAACAAACTTAGTTGGTCTCTAAGGTGCTACTGGAAGGCATTTTTTTATCAGGAAGAACTTTCTGGTGGTAAGATGGTGGTGGATTTTGCTTCCTTGGAGGTTCCCCTGAGGAGACGGGCGAGGTTTCATAGCCAGATATCAGATGCTCACCAAAGGTTTTCCAGCTCCACAATAGTCCTACCCCACAAGGTTGGCGCAACCCCTAGAACCTTCTGCCTGGGAAGAGATGGAAGAGATTAATGCTCTGCACTAGAGCTTTTGTTCTATAGCTATTCTTAATGCCAAAGAGGATCCCCCCCCCACTCCTCTTCCAACCCTCTCCCTCTAGGATGGGGTTGCCTACTTCTTGCAGAGCCTTTCCCCTGCTTGCTCCTCCTCCTGTTCCTGACCAAGGAAGGGAGCAGCTCAGAGGCCAGCCAGGAGGGTCCCTCAAAATAAAGCATCTCTGGCTGTGCGCGATGCACTGGGCTCCTCCGGAACTCCCGCTTTCCAGCGGAAGAGATGGGTGGCCTAGGTCGTCTTCTTCTTCTTCTTCTTCTTCTTCTTCTTCTTCTTCTTCTCCTTCTCCTTCTCCTCCTTCTTCTCCTCCTTCTCCTTCTGCATTGGGGAGAAGGGGGAGTCCCAGGGCAGTAGGGGTATGTGCATGCAGGGCCTGTTCACACACCTTCCAAGTGCCCCTATGTTCCAGGGTTGTCCCTGATTTAGAGAAGCTGTCCTGGTTTCTGATTTTATCCCGGAATGCCCCCTTTCCCCTTAAAGGTAAAGGGACCCCTGACCATTAGGTCCAGTCGTGGCCACCTCTGGGGTTTTGGCGCTCATCTCGCTTTATTGGTCAAGGAGCCAGCATACAGCTTCCGGGTCATGTGGCCAGCATGACTAAGCCACTTCTGGCGAACCAGAGCAGCGCACAGAAACGCTGTTTACCTTCCCGCCAGAGCAGTACCTATTGATCTACTTGCACTTTGACGTGCTTTAGAACTGATAGGCTGGCAGGAGCCATTTTCCTTTAGGACGTCCCTATTTTCATTGTAAATGTGTCGGAGGGAGATGGAGCTATCCAACCCCCAAACCGCCTGAAGGCAATCCTGCATAGGGAAGCATTTTTGCTTAACGTTTTATAATGTTTTCATATATGTTGGAAGCTGCCTAGAGTGGCTAGGTCACAGGATCCCTATTTGAATCAGTGAGATGTTGGAGTGTATGTGTTTTGCCCATGCATGGGGGGACCCTGAAGTCAGGGAGCAGAGGGTCTTGCCCCCTTCCTCTCTGCAAAGCCAGGAAAGGTTCAAGGCAAGTTTCCTTTCATCCACTTTGGGGAGGGGACCTCTGGGTCAGGACAGCAGTGTAGCCTGAGTTATTGGCGCCCACTCCGACAGAGCCAAGTGGGGCAGCCTGCCCACCGGCACAGCCATCACCCCACAAGTGAGCCATAACAGAACGAGCTCCATTGGCCCCATGCCCTCAAGGCCCCGTTCCTCCTCCCTGGGGGTGCCCTGAGGACTGGCTGCATGTAGACAGACATAAAAATACACAAACAGTGAAAACGGAAACCTGACTCACGCAATAAATAAACAAGGAAGATGGAGGGCCAAGAAAAGAAAAGGCTTCTTCTGCAGTGCAGAGTTAGACCTGGTTAGGGCGAGGAAACAAGCTGGGAGACGGCTGGAGGGGAGGAAAATTATGGTCGAACGAAACCAAGACTGGTGAGGGTTCATCATGGAGCCTTCCTGGTGGCCAGGAGGGAAGCAAGGAAGCAGACTTTGCTGTCTCAATAATGCTCCACTTTAACTGCCATTAACCTTTTAGAATGTTACAGATAGGTAGCCGTGTTGATCTGCCATAGTCAGAACTAAAAAATTTTTTTCTTTCCAGTAGCACCTTCAAGACCAACTAAGTTGGTTCTTGGTATGAGCTTTCGTGTGCATGCACACTTCTACAGATCAGTATCTGAAGAAGTGTGCATGCACACGAAAGCTCATACCAAGAACTAACTTAGTTGGTCTTTAAGGTGCTACTGGAAAGAAAAAAAAATTTTTGTTTTGACTTTTAGTATGTATTAGGCACGGTTTCTGAGTGTTCTGCATTTGTGAATCTCCCCCCTCTTACGCTGCATTGCATCTCTCCTTACCTGACCCTGAAAGTGGGACAAATGGCAGGATGTTTTAGCAGCAGAGTGTAAATCAGCTCTCCGCGAAGCTGAGACCCAGGAAGAGGATTTGGGGATGCTCTTCCTCTCTGAAGGCGAGGTTGCCAGGGCAACGCTGGACACCTGAGACCTGAAATGGTCTAATGGCCTGGGCACATGGGGCCACTCCAAGGTGATGGGGGCTCTTTCCTGGGGTAGGAGGGAGAGCAGCTCTTGAGGACCCCAGGGTTAGAAACCCCCCCCCCCCTCAGCCTGGTGTGAAAATTGTACTCGGTCAACCACAGTACTAAATTCCTTCCTTGACCAAAAGCACCAAAAGGCAGGAGCAAACAGGCAGATTCATCTCACAGAAATCCCTCAGCTGCCATCACATTTGGCGGGGTCACTTCCCTTCTAGGAGGGCTAGACACGGCCCGGAATCAACCCCCCACTGCTCCCAGTTTGGATGGCATGGCCTCTTCCTGCTTCTGGGCCAGCTGAGTCTGGCTCATCCACCTGGGCTCTCAGGAAGCCTCCAAGAGAACGGAAGGAAGGAATCCCTTTTGTCTTCTGCCCAGTTCTGGCTGTCCTGAGTAGAGGGACCTCTACTTATTACAGTGCTTACGACCTATTTTGACGGGCATTAATGATCCTGGCCCAACTGAACTGGCTGCCAATTAGCTTCCACACACAATTCAAAGTGCCAGTTTTGACCTATAATGCCATTACCATTATTTTTATTATTTCTAACGATTCATGAAACCACAGTAAAACTAACAAACATTAAAAACTTCCTTATCTTAAAGTCAGATAGTTGTTTATTTTCTTAACATCTAACAAGAGGGAGTTCCACAAGGCGGGTGACACTATCAAAAAGGCCCCCTGCCTTGTTCCATGTAACCTCACTTCCCACAATCAGGGAACTGGCAGAAGGCCTTCAGAAGTGGAACTCAGGGTCCGCGTTGAACATATTAATCAAAGTCTCTGAAAATTAAATTCATAGACAGCCATTGTCTGGTTTCTCCCCACTGTGATATCTTTGATGGCCTATGAGACTGGTCTTCTGACCGAAGCTCTGTCCACATTCCAAGCATTGATATGGTTTCTCTCCTGTATGAATTCTTTGATGGGAAGTGAGACCTTCCTTCCAGGTGAAACTCTGTCCACATTCCAAGCATTGATATGGTTTCTCTCCTGTATGAATTCTTTCATGGACTGTGAGATTGAACTTCCGATTGAAGCTCTTCCCACATTCCAAGCACTGATACGGTTTCTCCCCTGTATGAATTCTTTGATGGGAAGTGAGAACCTTTTTCCTACTGAAGCTCTTTCCACATTCCAAGCACTGATATGGCTTCTCCCCTGTATGGATTCTTTCATGGACTGTGAGATGGAACTTCCGATTGAAGCTCTTCCCACATTCCAAGCACCGATACGGTTTCTCCCCTGTATGAATTCTTTCGTGGGAAGTGAGACTATCTTTCCGACTGAAACTCTTCCCACATTCCAAACACTGATACGGTTTCTCCCCTGTATGAATTCTTTGATGGGCTTTGAAATTTTTTTTCTGGGTAAAGCTCTTCCCACATTCCAAGCACTGATATGGTTTCTCCCCTGTATGAATTCTTTGATGGGAAGTGAGAACCTTTTTCCGACTGAAACTCTTCCCACATTCCATGCACTGATATGGTTTCTTCCCTGTATGAATTCTTTGATGGGCCATGAGACTCTTTTTCTGACTGAAACTCTTCCCACATTCTAAACACGTATATGATTTTTCCACTGTATGAATTCTTTCATGGGAAGTGACACCATCTTTCCAACTGAAACTCTTCCCACATTCCATGCACTGATATGGTTTCTCCCCTGTATGAATTCTTTGATGTGTCGTGAGATGGGCACTTTTATGAAACCTCTTCCCACATTCCAAACACTGATATGGCTTCTCCCCTGTATGAATCCATTGATGGTCTATTAAACTTTTCTTCCAGGAGAAGCTCTGTCCACATTCCTTGCAGTTATATGGTTTCTCCCCTGTATGAATTCTTTGATGAGCTTTGAAAGTTTTTTTCTGGGTAAAGCTCTTCCCACATTCCATACACTGATATGGTTTCTCCCCTGTATGAATTATTTGATGGGAAGTGAGACTATCTTTCCAACTGAAACTATTCCCACATTCCAAACACTGATATGGTTTCTCCCCTGTATGAATTCTTTGATGAGCTTTGAAACTTTTTTTCTGGGTAAAGCTCTTCCCACATTCCATACACTGATATGGTTTCTTCCCTGTATGAATTATTTGATGGGAAGTGAGACTTTCCTTCCAGGTGAAACTCTTCTCACATTCCAGGCACTGAAATGGTTTCTCCCCTGTATGAATTCTTTGATGGGAAGTGAGACTCTCTTTCCAACTGAAGCTCTTCGCACATTCCAGGCATTGATAGGATTTCTTCCCCAATGGATTTCTTCGGAGGGAAGCGGAATGGGAGCTTTGACAGAAGATCTCTCTACACTCAGAATATTTACATTGCTTCTCCATGGTGTAGACATGGTCATGGTCTCCCTGGTTCTTAATCTCTGATTCCTCACCATCTGCAACAAAGAAAGAAATGGATCACAGCCTCAGGGAGAAACGCAGCCCTCGGTTATTGAACTTTGCTAATTAATGCTTGGGACACGGGAAGAACTGAACTGAATTAAAAGTAAGGCCTTACAACAGGCTTCACTGCTTTTGTTAACAGGCATTAATGAACATATGTATGGGAACCTGAGTGTCAGGAGTGAGGCAGCAATAAATCACACCGAGTAAGTGAAGTTAACTCCTTATGAGAAGCAACAGGCTGCTCAGAAGTGTCAGGCCTAGTGAGCACAGCAATACTTCCCTCTGGGTCTGGCCCCTATGATCCAGTTGTGGGGACTGAAGGCCCTGCCTTCCCACAACTGACTAAGTCTCCTCCTCTCCCAGATTCTTCCCAAGGGATCTTAAATTCCGAAAGAGATATCATGATCCAACAGGGAGCCTTACTGAGAGAGTTCATGATCCCACAATTCTCCTCCATGACTTCCTTATGCAGAGCTCTCTGGTCAGGATCCAGCAACGCCCACTCCTCGTCTGCAAAATGAACAGCTACATCTTCAAAGCAGACTAGACCCTAAAAGAAGAAGAGAAAAGTCTTGCTCTCAGACAGCAGAAAGATCATCTTCTACACATTGTGCTTCTCTTTTGTGTCTGTTTGTTGCCCTATGGTTTTAATGGGATTGTTTGGCTGTACATTATAATTATGGATGTAAGTTTTAACCTCTTAATGGAATTGTTTTATTGTGTATTTTAATGATGGGTATTCATCTTTGTGTAAATGGATGGAACTCCACCTGGTGTTCTTCAGATCCTTCTCTCTGCTGAACATTCCCCCCTTTCCTCTCCCCGTCTACTGTTCTGGAGGGGGAAACCTTCGCCATGTCCTACAGCCAACTTCAGGGGTGCAGGGGGTCACAGGGAGGGGAAAAGCCCTATAGTGTAACTGATGGGACTCGTGAGGTGAATTCTGGCCCCTCTTTTTTATGGCTTGTCAGCTGTTGAGAAGCCTATCTTAGTATTAAATGTTGAATTGGTAAATAAAACTGAAGCTACTGATAGATAATACTAGCATCATTCAGAAGGCTACTGAACGTGATGTGGTTGTTAATCATTCTCTGAACTTAACCTTCTGGAGTGGCCTTTACAACCTTTGTTAAGGACAATTTTAACAGAAGTCTGTGGGAATGTTCAGGGATGCAGGAAAGGATATATTGTCTGATTATATCCTTATCTAACTTGTGTTAACATTCCCCTTATTTTTAAACTTTGCAGAGGATCCGTTTTGCTCAGGCTCGCTAAAGCCTGTATAATAACTGTTCTGGTATTTTCCCCTTATTCCCTCATAAAAGATAAGACATGACACAGTCTTCTACAAAAGTATAAAAAAGAGTTTGCTCACATTCAGATCCCAGAAGGCAGACTTAGCTTAATGAAGTAACATGCACCTGGAAACTATCTCATAAGAAGACAGTCCCTTTGTCCTCTCTTGGCTGGAAGGCAAGAGGGCATCTTTGGCTAAGCAGATGTTGTTTCTTCGATGCAGGTAGTCATAGAGAGAGAGATGGCTGCCCTGCCCTGTGCTTTTGTCGGTACCTGCACGTGAGGCCACACCCACCTCTGGTCACATGCAGAGGAAGGCTGTCCCAGTCCAGAAGGAAACAGGAAGTTTACCTGCTGGCTGGACAAACATTCCTCCCATGTGTAAACATTCACTCTAGGAATGTTGTACTTGACTGCTCTTGGGTTTCATATCCTACAAAGTCAAGAGCAGGAACCTCTTTTCCCGCAATGTTTCTTCTCCCTACCTGATCTGGTTCCAGAGCTGCTGCTTCTCCTCTGCCTCCATGCAAAGATGGATGAGGAGGTATCCCTGACATCATTCTGTCATCTGTGAGAGACAAAGGGAAGTGGCAGGCCATTAGCACATGCTTTTCTTCGAGGTGAAGCAGTGCACCTCTAACTACAGATGGGGCGCTCTAGGCGCGGGTACCTTTGAAGGGGACTCAGAAACTAATCCAGAAGGAGGCTACCAGGCTGGTGACTGGGAGCAGCTGCTGGGACCATATAACACTGGTCCTGAAAGACCTACACTGGCTCCTAGTATGCTTCCGAGAACAATTCAACATGTTGGTATTGAGCTTTGAAGCCCTAAACAGCCTCGGCCAAGTAGACCTGAAGGAGCGTCTCCACACCAATCGTTCAGCCGGATGCTGAGGTCCAGCTCCGAGGGCCTTCTGGCAGTTCCCTCACTGCGAGGAGTACAGCTACAGAGAACCAGGCAGAGGGCCTTCTCTTGGCCCCAAGTGTCTTCCCGCAAAAGATGAAAGGAACCCACAGATTAGTTCCTAAATCCATAAAATGCAACCAAACAGAGAAAAAGCTCCTTCCTCCTTACCCAGCGGCCTCTCTCTCCTGACCAACGGAGTCTTCTCTGCCTCAGAGGAATCCAGGCCCATTTCTGCAAAGATAATCTTTCCCTGAAAGAGCAACAAGGATTCAGAACAGAGGATGGAGAGAAATATTAGAAAAGGAATGGCAAAGGGAAAACCATTTGGGGACGCTTTCCGAAAGCTTAGTAGAGGATTTCAGGATACTCTAGATTGGGATCATTTCTAGAATGCTTCCCCCCCCCCCCCAAAAAAAGGATGAGCAATTACAAAAGAATTTCAGGATACTGTCCCTCCTGTTCAGAGCCCCTTGGGAATACCCAGAGGAAAGTCTCTCTCACCTGCTGCTCTGCCTGCTTCCTCTCCTCTGCCTGACTCAGGAGGAATCCTTCGGCCAGGGCCACCGCCTGGGAAGTGGTCTCCGCTCCACATTCCCTCACCCAGCTCTCCATCTCCAGTGGAAGGACAGCCAGGAACTGCTCCAAGATAACCAGGTCCAGCATCTCGGCTTTCGTGTGCCTTTCTGGCTTCAGCCACTGATGGCAAAGGTGGTGGAGTCGGCTGCAAATCTCTCGGGGTCCTTTGGCCTCCTGGTAGCAGAACTGCCTGAACTGCTGGCTGTGCACATCTGAGCGGAGGGTGTCCTCCTCACCCAGGATATTCTGCACTGAGTTTTCCCATAATCCCCCACTGCACTCAGTTTCCATGGCATGGCCCCTTCCTGCTTCAGGGCCGGCTGAGTCTTGCTCATCCATCTGTGTTCTCAGGAAGCCCCCAAGATATTGGAAGGAACTCCTTGGCCTTCTGCTAAGTTCTGTCTGTCCTTATTAAAGCAGCTAGCAAATCCTACAAAGGAATACGTCTTTCTGTTATAAAATTCATATTATTATTATTATTATTTTATTAAAATCCTATAATTCAAAGTTCAAGGTGTTTTTAAAAAAATAATATTGATGGCATCATTATGTACCATTTCTAATGAGTCTGGCATCTTTTTTAGGGCTGGACGATGCCTGGTTTTCAACATCGTAAAACAGTGTATCACCAGCTAAACATCCCAATACAGTGGCACCTGGGGTTAAGTACTTAATTCGTTCCGGACCTCCTGAAACTGTTCTTAACCTGAAGCACCATTTTAGCAAATGGGGCCTCCTGCTGCTGCTGCGCCGCCAGAGCACGATTTCTGTTCTCATCCTGAAGCAAAGTTCTTAACCCGAGGTACTATTTCTGGGTTAGCAGAGTCTGTAACCTGAAGCGTCTGTGAGGTACCACTGTGTTCTGGTTTTAAAAGAGCTGCATTGGTTGTCCATTCAATGGAAGGGGCTCCCCTGAGGGTTCACCTAGACCCCCACAAATCTGAAGAACCGCCTCCTTCCCTTCAGACCCTCTGGGGTGGGGAGGCTGGCAGAGGGGGGTCCTCTTGTGTTTGGGGGGCAGGGCGGCCCCAGAAAGGGCATCCTGGTGGGAGTTCCTGGGCTGGGGCAGACCCTCCCCACCGAGGCCCCCCTGGCACCGCCCCTCTTTCCCAAGGCCTCGGACCCCAGAGACAGGTGTTTCCAGGACCCCGAAGTCTGGCAAGGGGGGCTGCTCAGAATGTTTCCCCCTGGCTGCAATCCTCACCTGAAAGGGGCTTCTTTGCCTGCCTTTTCTCAGCATCCCAAGGGAGACCCCCGTGGCCAGCTCGCCCCCTCCCTGGCTGTGCAGAGAGACCCTCCTCTCCCTGACCCCCCCCCCATGCACCCCCCCGCTGCAGCCCTGGGACCCCTTTCTCCCAAGGGGGGGGAGAGGAGGCTCACCGCATCCCGGGGGCGAGAGGCAGGCGAAACCTCCCCCCGCTTGCAGGAAATGACGGGGGAGGGGGAGGGGCCTTTGCGGGGGGGGGAGGACCTGGTCCCACCCCCTCCTTCCTTACCTCTTCTCTCTCGGAGCCCAGCTCAGTTCCCGGCAACCCTTGCAAAGCGGAAATGAGGAATCAGGGAGGAGCCCCGCCCTTGGCCCCCGCCCAGAGAGGTTTCTTTTGCGGGGGGGGGGGGCAGAAGTTGGCAGAGGACAGAAGGGCTTCCTCCGGTCTTATGGAGGCTTCCATGGGAAAACACCTGCAGTTCAGATATGAAGATCCTGCAGCTCAGGCAGTTCTGCTACCTGGAGGCCAAAGGACCCTGAGAAGCTTGCAAGCGGCTCCTGCAGCCTTGCTAGGAACCAAGCCTGGACTCCACCACAGTCCAGATCCTGAGCTTTCTTTAAGTACAGAAGGAATATTGCAGAAGGAATATTGTATAGGTTGGGGGGGTGTTGCCCCTCCAGCAGATATCATGAACATGCAGCTCAGATATCATGAACATCAGCACAATCACTTTTGTGACTTTTGTGATTTCTCCCCACAAAACACTTCTTCACACTTTCTTCCTATCTATTCAAAGGGCCTTTGCTGCACGATACCAAATGTAAGAATTCACTGATAAACGTATCTATGTACTGGCTCACTGGGAAAACTTCAGAAATTCATCTAGACATGTGAGCTCAGCTACACAGCAGCCCCTCTGCCTGAGGGATAATTCCTGGCCTCCTGATACCTGAGTGCCAGACAGGTAGCCATTCCAGAAATAACAAACCCAGAGGAAGACAAAAGGGTGGGATGAACTTGGCTGGGAAACAGGGAAATGTAAATATCTTTTTTGTTACACTTGATGGGTGTTTGGTGGAGGGCAAGGGGAACCATGGGGCAGGTCCAGGATGCTCAGATTCCTGCCACCAGACCTCCCCTTTCATGATGTAACCGTGATGTAGTTTGGGGGGGTGTAACATGGGGGATTAGCAGCTAATAAAAGTTTGGGTTCTCTTTTGTTTGGGGCTTCCATCTTGTTCCACCTTGTGGCAGGTGGGAGTCCTGTCACGACAGTCTTCAATCAAGACCAAGCCTACTGGCTGCTGTTTTGCTCTGGTATTCCTGGCTGGGGTCCTTGTTTTTTGTCCAAGGGAGCCCTCAGATTTCTCCGTTAACAGGAAGAAGCTGAAGTAAACCTCTAGCCCTCCTAGAGGGACAGTGACCACTCAAAATATGCAGGCAACTGAAGGGGTTAATGGGGGCACCCACAGGAAGATGATGGCTGGCTGACAAAGGACCCTGTGTGAGAGGCAAGGGAGGGAAGCTTTTGGGGTTAGCCAGGATTTTTTTGGGGGGGAAGAACCTCCTTAGCTATGTACTTTTGATTTTTTTTAAATTGGGGGTGGGCAGCTGTCCCTCCTTGCTGCCCCTTGGCTATGCCCATGGGCTGGGAGAAGAAAGGGCAGCTCCCAGGTGAGAGCTGGGAGGGCCTACCTGCTTCTCTGAGAGACAAGGATCAAGATCTGCCTTTGAGAGCCCTCTGAACTTTCCCCCATGGAGCCCCCGCTCCTGTTCTCACAAGGGCCAACCAGGGGCCTCCTCTGGGAAGCCCCCCCAGCAGGACTGGAGCGCAAGGGCAACACTTTCCACCTGTGGTGCCCGGCATCTGGGATTTGGAAGCACTGCAATGCACAGCCCAAAGGGCAAGGAGCCGCCCACAGCGCCACGAATTGGTCACGTGCTTTTTAAAAAGCCATCTAGCTTGGTGGGCATCTATGAAGAAGCACTTTCTTCTCTCTGCCCTCCATCTTCCAATAGTCCTTATTTATTTACTGCACAGGTCAGGTTTTTGTCTTTGTATTTTGTGCATATTCTATGTCCAAATGTTTCCGTCTGCCCACAACTCCTGTTAATAAAAGGAGCCTCTGCACAGCTAGTCGGCAGCTTGCTTGGAGCATGCTTGTCAGCTTGCTTCTGCACAGCTCACCTCCATCCGACCTCCCGTCCTGTTTTTCCTACACAAATGTTTCCGTCTGCCCACAACTCCTGTTAATAAAAGGAGCCTCTGCACAGCTCACCTGCATCCAACCTCCCGTCGTCCTCTGTTATTCCTACACAAATGTTTCCATCTGCCCACAACTTCTGTTAATAAATGTGACGTATTCATCAATCTGAATGGGGTTTATTTGCATGAAATCTTTCCTGACCCGAAGACACACACACACACACCCTGGAAGTGGCAAGCAGTGTATGGATCTAAAGGAAGACTACAGTGGTACCTTGGGTTACATACGCTTCAGGTTACATACGCTTCAGGTTACAGACTCCACTAATCCAGAAATAGTGCTTCAGGATGAGAACAGAAATTGTGCTCCGGCGGCGCAGCAGCAGCAGGAGGCCCCATTAGCTAAAGCGGTGCTTCAGGTTAAGAACAGTTTCAGGTTAAGTACGGACCTCCGGAATGAATTAAGTACTTAACCCAAGGTACCACTGTAGTTGCAAACTCATGGCCACCCTGGCAGAACCCTCTTCTCCCAGACTTGGGGGTCCTCCCCATGCATTAGAGCCCCTCCCCCTGCAGCCCGGGGCCCCCCTCTCCTCCCTTCTCTCCACTGCACCCTAAGGCAGAAAGGAGACTCACCAGGTTCCAGGAAGCTCCACAGAGGCAGCCTTGGCAGAGCAGAGATGCAACAGCCACCTGCCTCCCCTTGCAGAAAGGGGCTTTTGCTCTGGAGGACCCTTGCCCTGCTTTTACTTCCTGCCCTGCTAGGAATCCAGCTCAGGTCCTTTGAAGCCTTGCAAAGCTGAACGCAGGCAGCTCACCCCTCTCTCCCTCTGTGGTTTCTCTCTTGAAAGCAGGAGTCAACAACAAGCCCCACACACTGCACTGCCTACACTCCTAGGTGCTCTGGCACTGCCCACCCACCCCTGTGCCCCCTCCCCATTTTATTCCAGATGCACAGCTATGAGCTGGGTCTTGACTGGGTCTTTCATCAGACCACCGCTTTATTCCCGCTGCCACCTTGGGGAGAGAGGACCTTCACCCCTAACCTAGCAAAGGAGGAGATGTGTGGTGGAATGCAACTGATTTATTAAAACAAACACACAAGGGTTTCAAGATAATCTTGGGTACATAAACTTACGATTTCAAATGTTCCTGCTCTTTTTGTCACCTGATTACAATGGGTGTTACAACGCTGTTTCTCTACTACTAATCTATCAACCCTGCTTGACAACAACCACTACTCTCACACTCTGTCTCCACTGAGGAGGTTGCTGGAGAGGCCAGGGACCATCTTGAGAGACCTGCTCCTTGCCTTGCAGGCCTTTTCCACCTGGCTTGGGAAAGTGGGGTCTGGACTGCTTGCCATTGCTCCCAAGCACCTCTGAAGTACAGCAAACAGAAAACTCTTTCTTCATCCTGGATACAACCCATTGCTCCTTGCATCCTCTCGGAATGTACTCTGAATAATCAAAGGACAGCAGGAAGGGAATCCTCAGCTTACGCTTCTCACAGAGGGAAGCCTGAAACCTGTGGCTTTTCTGGAAGATGTGTGTGTGTGCTGAGCAGAAACCAGAGAGAGCTTCAAGGGGACACGGCCACCATCCTGGACGTGCTGAGGGTGTCAGTGGCGCTCAGGAGCACCACATATTAGTAAATTGGAGGCTCCTGAAGTACATGAATTGCTGGCAAATTGCAGACATGACATGAAGCAGGTATTCAACCCCTTGCCCAGTGACTTGCAACTCACAAATCTGGCTATGAAGAGATATTGGGCACTGAGGGTGTGTGCACTCAATGGTTTTGACAATGACATTTTTTTGCTGGATTTCCAAATGAGAAGAACACTGTTGCAATCCTCACCTACATATTCATAAAGTGTCCTCAAATTAAATTCACACACAGCCATTGATATGGGGTTTCTCCCTGCCATGAGTTCTTTGAAGGGCCGTTGAGAATGACCCTCTGACATTAAAGCAGCAGCAAGAGAGATGTTTGGATCCCTTTCTGAGCTCGAAGCATGGGTACCCCCAACAAAAATTTGGCTGTGTAATTTGGAATTAATGTGATTTGGAATTAATGTGATTTGATTGGCTTGTTAATAAAAATTATATTAAAAAAAAGAGAGATTGACCCTCTGACTGAAGCCCTTTCCACATTCCAGCACTGATATAGTTTACCTGATATGGTACTAATATATTGGGAAATCAACACCATGGCTGGTGTGTTACTCCCTTCGAAGTGCCACTCGGGTGATTGATCTTCCTCCCGAGCCACCGGTGCAACAGATACCTGTAAACATATGCACGCAGTATCAACAGACAGTGAAAGTGAGGCTTGAGGCATGGATACGAAGCGCTATGTTTATTATTTACAGGACAAAGGAAAACATGGCTCCTCTTACTTTCTTAATCAGCAAGAGAGGGGAAAAGCAAAAGCATTATCACAGAAACAGCGTATCTGAACTTCCGTTCCCATGACATCCAACACTGTGGAATGTAAACAGACGTGTGACAGCAACAATCACACACCTGCAACACGGAGGAATGAAATTCCCACTGGTCTCACTGCTATGGCAACGTATAGCAAATGGAAGAAAGGAGAAATCACAAAGGAGGAGTATACACGAGTAGCCAACAGTTGCAGGGAGGTCTGGGCAGGCCAACGCTCTGAATGAGCTCAGGCTTGGAAGAGAGATTGAAAATAATTTTAGAAGTTTTATTCAGCTGTGTTCAAAGCAAGAGGAAGAACAAGCAAGTAAGTGGCAGGTCCTCTGCGTGGAAAGGACAGAGAAACGCTGTTGGGTGACTGAGAGAAGACGGAACCACTCAGCACCTACTCTGCGTCCGTCTTCCCCCAAAAGAAAGCACTGCCCAGCCTGATGATAACAGAATCAATGATGCAAGGAGACAGCTGCAGCCCAAGATAGGAAAACCGGTAGTAAGGGAACACCTAGCTACTATAAATGAATTCAGATCTCCAGAGCCTGATGAGCTGCACTCAAGGGTATTAAAGGAGCTTGCAAATATAAACTCAGAGCCTCTTTCTATAATCTTTGAGAATTCTTGGAGAACAGGTGAGATCCCTGCAGCCTGGAAGCATGCAAATGTCCCCACCTTCCAAAAGGGGGGAGGGGAGACCCAGCTGACTACTGACCGGTGAGCTTGACATCAATACCAGGAAAAGTCCTAGAACATATAATTCAGGTGTCTGTCTGAGAGCACTTAGATTACTAAAACCCAGCATGGGTTTCTCAGAAATAAGTCATGCCAGACCAATATAATTTCTTTTTTTGATGGAGTAACAAGTTGGTCAATCAGGGGAATTCCTGTGGACATAGTGTATCTTGATTTCAGTAAGGCTTTTGACTAAGTCCCCCATGATATTCTCATGAGGAAGCTGGTAAAATGTGGGCTGAACGAGGTAACTGTTAGGTGAATTTGTAGCTGGCTGACTGACTGAACCCAAAGAGTACTCATTAACAGTTCCTCATCATCCAGGAAAAAAGTGACAAGTGGGGTGCCACAGGGATCTGTCCTGGGCCCGTTGTTGTTCAACATCTTTATAAACAATTTAGATGAAGGAACTGAGCGGATGCTCATCAAATTTGCAGATGGCACCAAACTGGGAGGGGTAGCTAATGCCCCAGAACACAGAATTGGAGAACTGGGAACAAACTAACAAAATGAAATTCAATAGGGACGAATGTCAGGTTCCACACTTTGGCATAAATATACGATGGGAGACACCTGGCTTGCCAATAGTACATGTGAAAAGGATCTAGGGGTCTTAGTGGACTGCAAGCTCTACATGTGTGAACAGTGATGCAGCAGCAGCAAAAAAGAGAGCTAATGCTATTCTAGGCTGCATCAACAAAAGAATAGTGTCCCGATCCTGTGAGACTTCTGATGGGAAGTGAGATTGCAGCTCTGGTAAAAGCTCTTTCCACATTCCATGCACTGATATGGCTTCTCCCCTGTATGAATCCTTTGATGAGCAGTGAGACTTCCCTTTTGACTGAAGCACTTTCCACACTCTTGGCACTGAAATGGTTTCTCCCCACGATGACTACTTTGATGCCGACGGAAGCTTACACTTGTATTAAAGCTCTTTCCACATTCCGTGCAGTGATATGGTTTCTCCCCTGTATGAATTCTTTGATGGGAAGTGAGATTGGTGCTCCGACTGAAGCTCTTTCCACATTCCAAACACTGATAGGGTTTCTCCTCTGTATGAATTCTTTGATGGGAAGTGAGACTTTCCTTCCAGGTGAAGCTTGTTCCACATTCCAAGCACTGATATGGTTTCTCCAATGTATGAATTCTTTGATGGGAAGTGAGACTTTCCTTCTGCCTGAAGCTCTTTCCACACTCTTGGCACTGAAATGGTTTCTCCCCAGTGTGGATTCTTTGATGGCAAGTGAGACTCCACTTGGAATTGAAGCTCTTTCCACATTCCAAGCACTGATTTGGTTTCTTCCCGCTCTTATTTCTCTGATGGGAAGTGGAATGGGAACTCTGACTGAAGCTCTCTCCACGCTCCAAATATTTATATGGCTTCTCCGCTGTGTGGATTTTGTCACGGTCTCCCTTGTTAATTTCCAATTCATCACCAATTTCCAATTCATTACCAGCTGTATCAAAAAGAGAAAGACCAGGAAGAGATTGAGCTCCAAGTTATTATTATTTTTATTATTAGTTTATTACCCTTTGTCAGTTATGAAAACATAGTAAATAGGCTGCCTAATAATAAAATTGTCATCATAATAACATTCCTCTCCCCCACACTTTTACAGGCCATAGATTAATAAACAATGGTAACTTACTAAAAGTCTTACTACAGGGTTCATTGACTTTTCTGACAAGCATTAACAGACATACTTATGTGAACCTGAGATTCAGAAACCCTGGCTCTTTTCTTTGATGGATTTTGTTTGATCTAATAATGGAATCCAATCCATCTCCCATGTCAGAAGTCTCTTTGGTCTACCAAGAACAGACAGAAAGAAGGAAAGACATGAGAACATAACAGAACCTAACCACACCAAAGCCTAAATTTTAAAAGGCTAGGGCAGTTCAGACCAGCCAGATCATGGTTTAAAAAGGCAAAATTGGAGGAAGAATATTCACAGATAAAACAGCTGATAACTCTCCATTCACGGTTCACTGTGGGGCTGTCAAAATCCCAGATGTTGTGGGTCAGGCTTCCTCAACCTCGGCCCTCCAGATGTTTTGCGACTACTATTCCCCGCATGCCTTGCCACCGGTCCTGCTAGCTAGGGATCATGGGAGTTGTAGGCCAAAAACATCTGGAGGGCTGAGGTTGAAGAAGCCTGCTGTGGGTGTTGTTGTTTAGCTCCATCAAAATACTTGATTCACCTCATAGAGATCCGTACTGAATTTCAAAACAGATATCATGATCCAACAGGGAGCCTTACCAAGAGAGTCCGTGATCCCACGATTCTCCCCCATGACTTCCTTATGCAGAGCTCTCTGGTCAGGATCCAGCAATGCCCATTCCTCATCTGTGAAATGAACAGCTACATCTTCAAAGCACACTGGACCCTAATATAAAAAGGGGAAAGTCTTCCTCTTAGAAAACATTATCTACTACACATTGCTTTGCTGTTTTCTGCCTGTTAATTGCTCTTTTAATGGGATTGTTTTGTTGTACATTTTAATTATGGATGCTTCTCTTACATGTCTTTCAATAATGGGTATTAATCTATGTGTAAATGGGGGGGGGGCGTAATTCACATGGCGTTCTTCAAATCAGTCTGCGCAAGCGTCCCTGTTTCCCAGATGGAAGGATCCCCTCTTTCCTCCCACCGTCTGCTGTTCTGGAGGGGGAAACCTCCCCAATGCCCTAAGACCAACTTCAAGGGGGTGCAGGGGGTCACAGGAGGGGAAGGAGGGAGAAAGCGCAACTGATGGGGCTCATTTGGTGAATCCTGGCCACTATTATTTTTATGGTTAGAAGCCTATTTTAATATTAAATGGGAAATCAATAAATAAAACTACAACTACAGATAAATAATACCAGCAATATTCATAAGGCCAGTTAAAGTGAGATGGCTGTTTATTAACCTTCTGGAATTGCATTTTAGGCCTTTGTTAGGGACAGGCGCGACAGAAACCAAGATGAGGAGAGGGATTCATCCTGACCCAGAGGCACCTGGCTGCCCCGTCCCTCAGCCTCCTTCCCACAATGCTCCTTCCTCCTACCTGAATTCCTTCCACAGCCACTGCTTCCCCTCCACCAGGAAAAGATGGATGAGGAGCTCTTGCCATCGTCCTTCTGTCAGCTGCAGGACAAAAAGGTAAGTGGGAAGTCTTAGCGCCTGCTTCTCAGAGGTTTAAGCAGCACTGAATACAGAAGAGCTTTCTAAAAGCCTCACCTGCTGAGTGAATGTTGATGTTTGTACCCATTTCATATGTTAGTTGTGCAAACATACATCTCCCCTCCTTTGGGTTCTTGGCCCCAAATGATTAAAAGAACCTACAGAATAGTTCCAAAACAAACAGAATGTGACCAAACAGCGAAAAACCTCCTTCCTCCTTACCCAGTGGCCTCTCTCTGGCGTCCAACAGAGTCTTCTCTGCCTCAGAGGAATCTTGGCTCCTTTCTGCAAACAGATCCTTTCCCTGAAAGAGAAACAAAGATTCAAAACAGAGAACAGGAAGAAGGATTGGAAAATTAATGGCAGAAGCAAAAGATTTAGGGGTATCTAATATGATCCACTTAATGCTTTCCAAAAATGGATGGGCCATTAGAAGAGAGTTTGGGTACACTCTCCCTCCTGTTTGGCGCCCCTTGAGAGTATCCAAAGGACAGTCTCTCTCACCTGCTGCTCTGCCTGACTCAGGAGGCAACCTTCGGCCAGGGCCACCGCCTGGGAACTGGTCTCTGCTCCACATTCCCTCACCCAGCTCTCCATCTCTGGTGGAAGGACAGTCAGGAACTGCTCCAAGATCACCAGGTCCAGCATCTCAGCTTTCGTGTGCCTTTCTGGCTTCAACCACTGACGGTAGAGGTGGTGTAGTCGGCTGCAAACCTCTCGGGGTCCTTTGGCCTCCTGGTAGCAGAACTGCCTGAACTGCTGGCTCTGCAAATCTGAGCAGAGAGTGTCCTCCTCACCCAGGATCTTCTTCACAGAGTTTTCCCAGAATCCCCCACTGCTCCCAGTTTGGACAGCATAACCTCTTCCTGCTTCAGGGCCAGCTGAGTCTTGCTCATCCATCTGGGCTCTCAGGAAGCTTCCAAGAGATTGGAACGAACCCCTTGGTCTTCTGCCAACAGGGGCTAGCAACTTCTACAAAGCAAATAGATTGTTCCATTATAAAATTGATACACGGTCAGGAGAATAAAAATGTTCCCTGAATTAAGCATGGCTGAGTCTTGTGAGATGAAAGGCCTGGTTTCTTCCACCTTTCAGTGTTTTCAGTGAACGTATGCCATTAGAACTGCGATTGAAGAGTCATTTGTACCGAGTGTAATTTGGACACTGAGCTGGACTTGGGGTGCTAACCCTGGGGTCCTCAAGAGTTGCTCTCCCTCCCACTCCAGTGCACATTTCTTTCCTGGTCCGGTCACTTTTTCTAGCACTTGAAATCTGCAACGTTCTCATACTACTTTGGTGAGGTCCTTTTGTCTTTGTTCTGAGGCCCAGATACGTATGTGTTCAAAAGTGGACCTAAACCCCAGTTGAAACAGATCTAGGAAATCAATTTCCTCCAGGAACACCTGGATCTGGTCCGTTATGAACCTCTCAAGAACCTTGCCCAATAAGGGGAGGCTGGCAACTGGCCTGCAGTTACTTAGGTTTTCCAAATGCAGGGAGGGTTTCTTGAGAAGTGGTTGGTTCTGCCCCCGCCTCCTTCAGGCAGGAAAGGACCACCCACTCATGCAGGGAGGCAATGACCATCTCCCTGGCCCAGCTAGCTGTCTCATCCCTGCCATAATAATAATAATACCCGCCTATCTGGCTGGGTTTCCCCAGCCACTCTGGGCGGCTTCCAACCGAATATTAAAAACAATACAGCATCAGACATTAAAAACTTCCCTAAACAGGGCCACCTTCAGTTGTATTTTAAAAGTAAAATAGTTGTTTATTGCCTTGACATCTGCTGGGAGGGCGTTCCACAAGGCAGGGGCCACCACCGAGAAGGCCCTCTGCCTGGTTCCCTGTAACCTCACTTCTCGCAGTGAGGGAACCGCCAGAAGGCCCTCAGAGCTGGACCTCAGTGCTATTTCTTCTCATCGAAGAAGGACAAAGGTCCAGACTGCAAGTGGTTGCACTGACTGATCTGGGAACTTGTCCACATCTGCGAGTCTTACTAACTGAAACTCATCCAACACAACAGGACTAGTAAGGGCTCTGGACAAACCATGAGATTCATCTGCTATTACAGCAAACTCAAGGTCTTGGTGGATTCAAGTGATTTTATCCTCAAAAGGATTTGCAAAAAAGCCACAGTGAGCTACTGCCGACTGTAAAGGATTCCACACTACCTGGAACAGCCCTGCTGGGTGGCACAATGAGCGTGCAATGGAAGCTTCTGTGCTGCCTTCACTGCCACTAGGCAGAGTCCATGATGAGCCCTCACCAGTGTCCGGTTGCATTCAACCAGGTTTTTCCTCCACTCCCATATGAGCCATCTCCCAGCTTCTTTCCTTGCCCCAAGTACTGGAGTGTACCAGGTTTAACTCTGCACTGCATAAAGAAGCACTTTCTTTTCTTTGCCCTCCGTCTTCCAATGTTCCACATTATTACTGTTATTATTCATTTCACTTCTATACCGCTTTATATTTTTCAGAAAAATCTCAAAGCCGTTTACAGCATATTAATAAAACAATCCAGAATCAAACATTTCTGAAGAAAGTCAGATATAAAGTATACAGTCAAAGCAACATAATTAACAGGAAACTAAAATATTATCTTAAAAGACTTCAAAAGAAAACATTACAAAGGAGGAGGTCAACGGCAGTATACACATTTAACACAAAGTTAACAAAAAAAAATCTTAAACGTTTCAAAAGCAAACATTGCTAAGTGAAGTCAGATATAAAATACATATAAATTATTTGCATCACCTAATCACTCTATAATTCCACCGTAATCAGTTTTGTCTGACATATTTGCAAACACACTTATAACTGGGTATTAAAGGTGGATCTGTATTCCAAGCAGTTCATTCATTCATTGCATAGGTCAGTTTTGGTAGGTTTTTTTGGTTTTGCCGTATGTTTTGTCTGAATGTTCAAGTCGGTTACGACCTCTGTTCATAAATGCGACTTTTTCATCAATCTTAAAGGGGTTTATTTGCATGCTCTCTTTCCCTGACCCAAAGACCCTTCCCCCAAGTGGCAGGCAGCGTACAGAGTCAAAGAGAGGAGAGTTGCAGCGGACCCACAGCAGAACTCTCTATCTGGCTTTGCAGAGAGGAAGGGGGCAGACGCCTCCCCTCCCCTGCAGCCCTGGGACCCCCTTCTCCCCACTGCACCCTAAGGGGGGGGAGAGGAGACTCACCGGGTCCCAGGAGGCGCCCCCGACACAGCGCTTGCGCAGGAAAAAGACCACCTCTCCACACCCCGCCCCTTGCAGGAAGAGAGGGGTTCTTGCTCGGGAGGACCCTCCCCCCGCCTTCATTTCCTCTCCTCTCTAGGAATCCAGCTCGGTTCCTTTTAACCCTTGCAAAGCCGAGGGCGACAAAGCCACTCCTCTCCACCTCTCTGCGTACTGTGCTGTACAGTATTCTCTCTGGAAAGGGACCCGAGGGTCGTCTAGTCCAACCCCCTGCAATGCAGGAATTGCGCTCGCAGCCGTTCCTGGGTTAGCTCGAAGCGCCAACTTTCTGGTTAACCAAAAAAGGCAATTTTGTCCCTTATAAGGACTCCAAGTTAACACGCCTTTTGCAAGATTCCTTGGGAGGCAATAGCCACACCTTGAGGGTTGCCTGTGTGAGCCCAGGAGATTCCAACCTTGAAGAGACTATGCTATGCTGATAGGGCCAGAAAATTAAGAACAGTGAACACTGACCCTCAGGCAGCAGAGATCGGCTGGCTAAAGCTGCAGGTCTTGCTGCTGCAGACCTCATGGAGGGACCCTTCCAGTCTCTGTGGGTCGTGGGCCCTCAGAAAAGGTGCAATCTTGGATGGAGAAAAATCACTCCCTCATGGAGGAAGATGAGAAACTAAGCTGCAGCCTCAGTGATAGCAGCAGCCAGATGGCCCAGGTGCTGGAAAGAATCATTGTGACGGAGCAGCAGAACGAAAAGATCAGCACAAAGCTGGAGAAGCTCCAGGAACGCACTGCGTTGAAACTTGACCAGAAGAAGCTGCTTAAACCAAAATTCAAAATGCCACAAAAACTCTTTAAAACATTTAAAAGCATTTTCAGCATTTGCCCCAACCCTAGAGTTTGTTCCAGTGAGTCTGGGCTCTTCAAGACGCATAGCCGGGCAATGTCCCTCCAGCTTCCCAGGAGTCTAAAGCAGAGCAGGGTGAGTCTGATTCCCGCCCCCTAGGCCAGGTGGGAAAAGGCCTTGCAGGGAGCAGCCTTCAAGACTCACAGCTGGGCAATCTTGGTTGCCCTCCTCTGCACACCTTCCAGCTTGTCAACATCTTTCTTAAATTGTGGTGCCCAGAACTGGACACAGTATTCAAGGCAGAAGAGAGTGGCACTATGACTTCCCTTGATCTGGACACTAGACTTCTATTGAGGTAGCCTGGAATAGATTTGCTCTTTTTGCTGCTGCATCACATGGTTGACTCATGTTCAGCTTGTGGTCCACCAAGACCCCTAGATGCTTTTCAGATGTGCTGCTAGTAAGCCAGGTGTCCCCCATCCTATATTTGTGCAGCTGCTTCTTCCTGCCTTAAGTGCAGAACCTGACATTTGTCCTAGACTCTCCATGTGCTTTCCATGCTCCAGATCATGGATTTCTTCACAGGTGTACCTACACATCCTTTGCAGAGAACGGTCCTCCTCCTGCTGCTGCTGCCTTCCTGTTCAGTGTATTCCCTTTGAAGTGGTTATACCTATCGACTTGGAGCAAAGGGCCAAAGAAAGTGTTGTCCCCCCTTCCTGGCCAAATGCTCAGGAACAATGGGGTGGAAAGGGAGAAAGAAAAGCCCTACAGTCCAGCCACGGGTCTCTCATCCCACCAGGTTTCAATGTGTCTGGTGTGGGGGGCCAGGAAGTTGCAGGTTTCTTCTGGTTCCAATTGCGTATTTTGTGCTTTTGTTTTGTGTGTTTATTTTGCCTTTTATGCTGTGAACCCCTCTTCATCTTCAGATACAAAGGATGACAGTGAACCTGCCTGTGAGGTTATATTGTGCCTCTGTTATCAGGAGCTCCTATTCGTCTTGCTTTATCCTGCTGCTCTTTCAGGGACCTTCAGGGGCGAACAAAGAAAGTTAATTCACAATGGGGACCATTGCGAGGAGCTGTAGGCTTTCCTAGACCTTTTACACCTTTTACTACCATTGCTGTTTCCTGCTTCTTTCAGGGCTGTTCCTCCCCCACCTCCCCGCGTTTTCCAGCTCCAGCTGGAGGGTCCCCCCCCCCTCAAAAGGAAGGGAAAAGGCGGGCTTCGAGCGGCAGATTTTGGCGGCGAGGCTTCGCGCAGGCGCAGTGAGGAGTCCCCCCGCGCCGGCCTTAAGCGGGCTTCCACCACGGAGAGGCTCCAGAGTCCTAGAGCGGCGCTCCCTCCCATCCGCTAAGAGAGCCCCGAGGACTAGAGCGGAGACGTCCTTTATCCGCCCGCTTCCGCCGGAAGTCAAGGTTGGGGAACTTGTTCGAGGCGGCACCGGAGGGCTCGGTCACGGGACGGAGCTTCGGCGGCGGCGGCGGCGATGGTGGGCGGCTCCCCCCCCGCGGGAAGGGAAGGGCAGGCCGACCCCCCCGCTGACCCCCGCCCCCCTGACTCTCTCTCTCTCTCTCTCCCTCAGGCGGCGACGGCGGCGCTGACTCAGGGGCTGGAGCGGGTCCCCGACCAGACCGGCTACCTGGTCATCTGCGACGGGGCGGTGCTGGCGGTGAGGAGGGGCCTTGGGACACGGAGGAGGAGACGCCCCTCTGGGCCAGGGCTCCCCTCTCTCCTGGGAAGCACAGCTCTTTATATTGGGGGGGGGGAGGCAGGCTATTTAGGGAAGTTTGTAATGTTTAATCCTCTATTGTGCTTTTAATATTCGAGTGGGAGCCGCCCAGCCAGATGGGCGGGGTATGAATAATAATAAATTATTATTATTATTATTATTATTCTCAGCCTAGCCGACCTCGCAGGGCTGTTGTCAGGGGAGAGTTAAATGCGGGCGGCAAAGCACATGGGCTGCCTCAGGATCCCCTTGGAGGGAGAAGAGGCGGGTGGCAGGGATGCCCCGAGATGCCTGCTGACAAAGGACTCCTCTTCTTTTTCTCCCTGCCCTGCCAGTCTTCGGGCGACCTGGAGAACAACGAGCGGACGGCCGGGGTGATCTCGGAGCTGGTGAACACAGCCTGCGCTTTCCGCCTGCCCCGCTGCCCCGAGGTGCCCTTCAGGCGTATCTCTGGTAAGAAGGGGGCAGGACCGCTCCCAGCACTCGCAGGCGGGCTTCCTCTGTGGGGCCTCGCTGAATACAAAGGGGAGCAGGGCTGCATCCCACCCTTTTGGTGGGGAAGGTCGGGGAGCCTCAGGGGAGCCTGGATTCCTCTTGGCCCCTCTTGGCGTCTGCTCTTCTCCCTCCCCCGTGTAGAGTTGAACTCGGAGCTTCCCTGATGTGTCCTGTTCTTGCCCCCTTTCACCAAACCTTAAAGGAGAGCCAGGCAGGTGGTGGGGAGAGCTAGGGTGGTGGGGAAGGAAGGCTCAGCACCCCTCCCCTGAGCCATGGCACCTGCCTTGCATGCAGAAGGTCCCATGGCAACTCCAGGTATGTCTGCAGAGGACCCTATAGTGGATTCACAGCCAGTCAGTGAAGACAGAACTGGGCTCAATGGACTGAATGGTCTTCCTTGGGAGAAGCACCTTCCTGTCACTGAGCCTGACCTACCTCAGAGGGATGTGAGGAGGAAATGGGGTGACCGCCCCATCAGTGAAGGAATGGGGAGCAAGTGAGGTGGTTCTGCAGTGTGCTCTTTGTGGGGCTTCCTTGAAACTGCTGTCGGTGCAGGATGCCACAGCGCAATTGCTGGCAGGAGTGAGGCCTCGTCAGCATATAACACTTGTACTCAGAGACCTGCACTGGCTGCCCATTTGCTACCAGGCCAAGTTTAAGGTGGCACAATTAGAATGTAAAGCCCTTAACAACTTGGGACCAGTTTACCTGTGAGATCACCTAAGCCCGCATGTGCCAGCCTGACCATTTAGGCTGGCTACAGGTGCCACATAATACGTGCACTGCAGTTGTATGAACTTGATCACTTAATGTGGTAGCACCTAAACTCTGGAACTCCCTGCCTATGGGTGCTAGGCAGATGCCTTCAGTTGCACTCTTCTCGTTCCTGCTAAAAAACATGCAAAACAAGCCCGCCTTGGCATTCAGAGAGTTGATGCCAGTTTAAATCAGTTTTTAGTCTATATTTTTGAAAGTTTAAAACTGCTGCTGTTAATCTTCATCAGTGATAATATTATATACTGCTTTGAGGTTTTATTATAACCAGACTGTGTATAAATATATGCAAAAGTACATAAATGCACCCAAGCACCCTGCTGGGGGTCTCGTCTCTCCTAATACCCTTACTGGGGTCTCTCTCTCTTTCGTCCCCCCAGTGGTGTTTGGGGAGCACTCCTTCCTTGTGACCATATCTGGTCAGAAGCTGTTTGTGGTGAAGAGGCAGAACAGCGTCCGGGAGCCTGTGATCGTCTGAACTTGACCTGCCTGCTTCTGCTGTAACTGACTTTGGGAGTGGGGGACTCAAGGAGAGTTGGAGTGCAGGAACAAAGCACCTTCTTTTTTGTATGTGTGTGGGGCTCATCCCTGTGTTGATACTGGGTCACAAGAGGGCTGGCGGCTCCTTGGATGCGTTGTACATTCTGCTTAAAGGCTTTGTGCCGCTGGGGGTTTGCTCCATATACCTGTGGGCGTGATGGCAGTATCATGTGAAATAAAGTTCTTTGAAAAGAGACAACTAACCCATTGGACTAGCTTTTTAGTAGAATTGTGGAATTTTAGGGTTGGAATGGACCCTGGGGTCATCTAGCCCAGAACCCCTGACAGGTAGCCACCCAACCTCTCTCAAAATCTCCAATGAAGGAGAGTTCACCACCTTCTGCGGCCATAGGACCACAGTGTTGGAAGGGACCCTGAGTGACATCTAGTCCAGCCCCATGCAGTGCAGGAATCAAGCAAAGAATCGGTGGCAAATGGCCATCCAGCCTCTGCTTAAAAACCTCCAAGGGAAGGTGTTTCTCGGAGGTTCTCAGTTTCTCGTATGGCAGCAGAAGGGCCTGAGAGCGAAGGCAACCTGGGGGACGGGAAATGGCACCCCCCCCAAAAGGTCTGGATGCATCTGGGTAGCCTGGCTCGTTAGGTGATCAGCACAGCACCCATATAATAGCCTTGCTATCCCCTTGGCCTGACTAGCCTCTTTTTAGCAATGGCCCCACATAAAAGGTAAAGGTAAATAAAGGTTTTGCTGGCACGGAAATAAGCTCAATACCACACCCAAGGAATGCAGAGAGATAAATCACAAACAACACAACTATGTATATGGCATTAAAAAAAAAAAATACACAACATTTCAACACCTTCTAATACATAGAATCTTAAATAATATCTCTCATGCCAAAATAATAACCACATAACAACAATATCTCAAAGCCCAACAGTTCAAATATTCCTGAAAGAAGTCCATGAGAATGACTCTGTAGACTTGTGCTGGTGCAATCCCAATGGAACTCCCAACAATGAGATACCCGGATTTCAATCTCTGTTTTGTGAATCTTCTGGTTGGCCTGTAAAGGAACTATATAATGGCAATTTAGTGCTCCAATCAAATAAATCAGCTCCAAACTTAGAATGACACTTTGTTCTTTTTGAAAAGGCTATACACCTTGACATACAGAGCCAAAGTCATTTAGGGCTTTAAAGATCAGCACCAACACTTTGAATTGTGCTTGGAAACTTACTGGGAGCCAGTGTAGGTATTTCAGGACCGGTGTTTTATGGTCCCGGCGGCCGCTCCCAGCCACCAGTCTGGCAGCTACATTCTGGATTAGTTGTAGTTTCTGAGTCACCTTAAAAGGTAGCCTGATTCAGAGCTCATTGCAGTAATGTTTATGGTCCCAATATGGACTCTCCATAAATGATTTCCGATTATTTTGGACACTTGAATGATTGTAATTATGATGAGTTAATAATAGCAGGGGATTTTTAATTAAATATTATCCTAACCTAGATAGAAATACACCAACAAAGAAAAAGAATTAGTGAGGTTGGACAATAGGGAAACATGAATTGAGTTTAATAGATCCTTGGCACTTGATTTATCCTACTGTGGTAATAATTTACCTCTATGCCACTGGCCCTTGCCCAGGTGAGGAAACAAACCTTTAAATAACGACGAAACCAAGAGAGCAAACAAAAATGTCCTGTTGGGACTTGGTTTATTAAAACTATTGGACAATAGGGCAGTTTTGCCAGCTAGAAAAGACTGTCCCCAAAGGAACATGTGAACAAAGGTTTTATAGGGTTTTATACAAATAGCTGCTATACATCACAAAACAACACTGCATACATCAAAAGAGGTCACAGGTAAAGGAGTGTAAAAGTTCTGGCTGGACTCTGTTTTCAGCTCCCCTTATTTATCTTGGGGAACCCCAACCCTTAGGTTTCAGCTTTTGCACTTGGCCTCCAGTTGCCTTCATTAAGGGGCAAATCGTCCTTCCATATCCCTGGAACACTTCAAGGAGCCGCTTGCTTAGCACTCCAGTACTAATGCAAAACCTCCCTCCTTGGCTGGGCATTTGTGCCTTTCTAGTAATGCAAATACACCTCCCACGATCCAGGGTCAGATCGGACTGGAATGCAGTGTAGATGTGTGGCATGAGAGATTTGAAAAATGTAGGAATGTAAGAATCAAATCACTCATAGATACACTGATACGTAATCCCATAAACACATGAAACAACTAAAGCAAAATCTATATAATATGAAAAATTATTTAACTCTGCTAACAGAGAATATTCATTTTTCTCACGTGCACAAGAATTTCTTTAGGTTTGATTGTGATGGATTGTGAGATTGGCCCTCTCATTGAACTTCTTTCCGCATTCTCAGCACTGTTGTGGCTTCTCCCATGAATGAATTGTTAGATTGGAAGTGAGATGGGGGCTCAGACTGAAGCTTTCTCTACATTCCAACTAGTGATATGGTTTCTGCCCTGTACTAATTTTTGGATGGAAAGTGAGACTCATCTTGGAATTGAAGCTGTTTCCATGTTCTAAGGATTTAAAATGGTTCCTCCCTACTATGAGTCCTTTCATGTGAAGTGAGACTTCTCTTACGACTGAAGCTGTCTCCACATTCCAAGCACTGATATATTTTCTCCCCTGTATGAATTCTTTGATGCGAAGTGAGATTGGCCCTGTCACTAAAGCGCCTTCCACATTCCAAGCAAGGATATGGTTTCTCCCCTGTATGGATTCTTTGATGGGAAAGGAGATGGTGGCTGTGACTGAAGGTTTTTCCACATTCCAAGCACTCATACGGTTTCTCCCCTGTATGGATCCTTTGATGCGAAGCTAGATTGTTGCTCTGACTGAAGCTCTTTCCGCACTGCAAGCACTGATATGGCTTCTCCCCTGTATGAATTCTTTGATGCGAAGTGAGATTTGCCCTGTCACTAAAGCTCTTTCCACATTTGGAACAGGGATACGGTTTCTCCCCTGTATGAATTCTTTGATGGGAAGTGAGATGGGCACTTTGACGGAAGCTCTTTCCACATTCCAAGCAATAAAATAGTTCCTCCTTTGTATGAATTTTTTGAGGGGCTGTGCGATTGGACATCACTGTGAAGTTTCGTCCCCATCCTAAGCACTGATGTGGTTTCCCTTCTGTATGAATTCTCTGATGGGAAGTGAGATGGGCACTCTGACTGAAGCTCTTTCCACATTCCAAACACTTATAGGGTTTCCCCTCCATATGAATTATTTGATGGGAAGTGAGATGAGCCCTTTTACTGAAGGTCTTCCCACATTCTGAGCACTGATATGGTTTCTCCCCTGTATGAATTCTTTGATGGGATGTGAGATGGGCACTCTGAGTGAAGCTCTTTCCACATTCCATGCACTGATACGGTTTCTCCCTGATATGAATTTTTTGATGGGCTGTGAGATTTGACTTCACACTAAAGCTCTTTCCACATTCTGAGCACTGATGTGGTTTCTCCCCTGTATGAATTCTTTCGTGGGAAGTGAGATGGGCACTCTGAGTGAAGCTCTTTCCACATTCCATGCACAGATATGGTTTCTCCCCTCTATGAATCCTTTGATGGGAAGTCAGACTATCCTTCCGACTAAAGTTCTTTCTACATTCCAAGCACTGATAGGGTTTCCCCCCAAAGGGATTTATTTGATGTGAAATGGAAATAAAGTGCTGAGTGAAGCTCTCTCCATGCTCCAAATGTTTATATGGCTTCTGTACTGTGTGGATTTTATCATGGTCCCTCTTGTTCTTAATTTCATCACTACCTGCAACAAAAATAGAAACAGATTAGAGCCTGAGGTCTTGGTCTTTCCAGTTCTTAATTTCCAATTCATCACCACCTGGAACGAATAGAGAAATGGATTACATCCAGATTACAGGAAGAAATGGAACTCAAATTATTGAACAATGCTAATTAACACGTGATACAGGAAGAACTGAAGGGAATTAGGAAGTCTCACTACAGGGATCACTACATTTGTTGAAAGGCATTAGCTAACATATTTATGGGAACCTGAGGTTTGAAAAGCTTGGCTCTTTTCCGGAGTGGACTTTGCTTGGCCCAGTCATGGATTCAACACCAATTTCCAATGTCAGTCATCTCTTTAGTCAACTGAAATTGGACAGAAGCAAAATAATAATAATAATCCTGACAGAAACTACCACCACTTTCCTAACCAGCCCAGCCCAGTCATTTTAATCTTACTATCTTCTATAATGTTTAAAAAAGCAAAACTGGAGGGGGGGGGAGTTTCCAAATCGCCACTGCTGGGGGTTGCGCTCTTGAGCTCCATCAGAATATTGGAGGCTCATCACATAGAGGTATGGATTGAATTTCAAAACAGATAATATGATCTGACAGGGAGCCTTACCAAGAGAGGCCACAATCCCACGATTCTCCTCCATGACTTCTTTATGCAGAGCTCTCTGGTCAGGATCCAGCAAGGCCCACTCCTCGTCTGTGAAATGGACAGTGACATCTTCAAAGCAGATTGGACCCTAAAATAAAAAGAGAAACGTCCTCTTCTTAGACAGGACGGCTATGTTGTTTTAAGGGGGTTGTTTGGCTGCTTCTTCTAACCACTTAATGGAATTATTTTATTGTGTACTTTAATGATAAGTATTTTAACGATTAGATTAGGGACGTGGGTGGCGCTGTGGTTTAAACCACTGTGCTGCTTGGACTTGCTGATTGGAAGGTCGCTGTTTGAATCCCCGTGATGGGGTGAGCTCCCGTTGCTCAGTCCCTGCTCCTGCCAACCTAGCAGTTCGAAAGCACATCAAAGTGCAAGTAGATAAATAGGTACCGGTCTGGCGGGAAGGTCAACAGCGTTTCCGTGCACTGCTCTGGTTTGCCAGAAGCGGCTTAGTCATGCTGGCCACATGACCCGGAAGCTGTACGCCGGCTCCCTCGGCCAATAAAGCGAGATGAGCGCCACAACCCCAGAGTTGGCCACGACTGGGCTTAATTGTCAGGGGTCTGCATTATTACTGATAAATAATGCTAGCAACATTCAAAAGCCTAGTTAAGTGGAGGTGGCTGTTCATTACTCTCAGGGAGATTTGCTCAGCCCCAGAGGCATCCTGGCTGCCCCACCCCTCAGCCTCTTTCCCCACAATGCTCCTTCCTGCTACCTGATCTGGTTCCATAGCTGCTGCTTCCCTTCCACCACCATTAAAAGATGGATGAGGAGGTCTTTCCACCACCGTTCTGACACCTGCAAGAGACAAAGGTAAACAAGAAGCCATGAGTGCATGCTTCTGTCAGAGGTGAAGCTATGCAGCTCTAACTGCAGATGGTCCATGCATTTGGATATTTGGACACATTTCATATTTTAGCTATGTAAAAATACACCCCCCCCCTCCTTTGGGCTCTTGGCCTCAAGTGTCTCTCCAAAAAGATGGAGAAAAAACACACATTAGTTACAAAATACACACAATGTTATCAAAGAGATGGAAAAACTAATTTCTTCTTACTCAGTGGCCTCTCTTCAGTCATCAATGGAATCCTCTCCGCCTCAAAGTGATTGGCGCTCATTTCTGCAAATGGATAGTTTCCCTGAAATAGCAACAAAGATTAAAACAGGAAATGGGAAGAATGCCTAGAAGTGGAATGGCAGAGGCAAAACCTTTTGGGGCATCAGAGATAATTCCTTGGAAACTTAAAAAAAAAAAAAGAGATATTTTGGATACTCTCCCTGCTTTTCAGAGCCCCTTGGTAGTATCCAGAGGCAAGTTTCTCTCACCTGCTGCTCTGCCTGCTTCCTCTCCTCTGCCTGACTCAGGAGGAATCCTTCGGCCAGGGCCACCGCCTGGGAAGTGGTCTCCGCTCCACAGTCCCTCACCCAGCTCTCCATCTCCAGTGGAAGGACAGCCAGGAACTGCTCCAAGACCACCAGGTCCAGCATCTGAACTTTCGTATGACTTTCTGGCTTCAGCCACCGACAGTCAAGGTGGTGGAGTCGGCCGCAAGCCTCTCGGGGTCCTTTGGCTTCCAGAGAGCCGGACTGCCTGAACTGCTGGCTCTGCACCTCTGAGCAAAGGGTGTCCTCCTCACCTGGGATCTTCTGCACTGAGTTTTCCCATAATCCCCCACTGCTCTCAGTTTCCATGGCATGGCCTCCTCCTGCTTCAGGGCCAGCTGAGTCTTGCTCATCCATCTGGGCTCTCAAGAAGCCTCCAAGAGATCAGAAGGAATCCTTTGGTCTTCTGCCAAGTTCTGTCTGTCCAAATCAGAAGTGATACCAAATTCTACAAAGCAAAGAAAGAGGTTCCCTGAGCAAGTGCAGACGAGTCTTGCTTGGAACCTGGGTAAAAATTCCACCACAGCCCAGACACTATGCTCCCCCCCCCACCTTTTTTGGGGGAAAGGAAGAAGGAGTAGAACCCAATTTTTTTAGTATAATCCAAAATCAAAACCACTAGAATGCCTATATTACCCAAATCCACTTGAAAAAACACGTAAACATAATAGGTGAAACAGGGGAATATCCAGGAATTGCATTTTGTACATACTGGGCTTGATGGTTAACTGAGTAAGCTACATTTTAACATCACAATGTTGACTTTGATGTTATGAGAAGCTGTATCTAATTTTGAGAGTTTCTAGTAAATAACTTTACAATTGTTATTACACAGCCTATTACGTTTACGCGTTTTTGTGTGTGTTTTCAGTCAACAAATCAAGTCAGGCCCATGACAAACTGAGTATAATTTGCACACCAGGCCAGAGTGGGGGTCCTAACCTTGGGGTCCTCTAGGGCTGCCCTCTCTCTCCCTCCCCCACTTCAGTCCACATTTCTTTCCTGCTTCATTTTCTAGCACTGGGAATCTCCAATGTATTCAAGACAAACTACGGGGTGGGGCGCCCTTTTCTTTGTTCTTAGGGCCAGATCCAACCCCCCTGAGGGCCAAGTGGGTGATGCCAAAGAATAGCCCTGAAAAGTGAGTAAAGTAGGACTCACCTCCTTTCTGCAAGTTGTTTTAAGCTGTTTTTGATATTGTGTTTTAATGTGGTTTTCTGCCCTGGGAATCTAGGGTGAAGGGCAGGTAATTAATGATGACGATGTTACATGACTTAACCCCCACACAGCCAGATATGCTTGAGGGTCCTCTGGGGTCCACCATGGTCACTTGAGGCTCAGGTAGCCTCAGTGACTAGGAGTGACCAGTTCCAGTTTCGGCCAGCTGAGCAGCCACAGTGGCACAGAGATGCCAGGCTCAGATGGGATTATTGCAGTGCCCTGTAGGTGGGCATTTCCTTCACACAAAAAGAGAGAGAGTTTGCCCTTCGCCTTCTCCCCATTGCAGCCTCACTGGGGGGGTCCCCCATGCATAAGCTGAACAACCCCCTTCGCCTACACCCCACTTGCAGCCCTGGGACCCCCTTCTCCCCAGTGCACCCTAAGAGGGGAGAGAGGAGACTCACCAGGTCCCAGGAGGCGCCACCCAGGCAGAAGGGGCTGTCAAAATATGCCCCCCCTTCCCTGGCAGGGAGGCACTGGGGAGGGAGGGGCTTTTGCACTGGAGGACTTCTCCCCTCTTTCATCTCCTCTCCTCTCTAGGAATCCAGCCCCGTTGCTTTTAACCCTTGGCAAGCCGAGCACCCCGAGCTCACTCCTCTTTTCTCGTCTCTCTGCAAAGCAAGCGCCCAGGAGGAAAGCAGCGCATTGCGCACACTCAATAAAACCTCTCTGGGCGGGGCTCCTCCCCATTCATCATTTCTAGATGGGGGGGCTGAGCTCGGGGCGCTCCGCTTTGCAAGGGTCGCAGGGAACTGAGCTGGATTCCTAGAGAGTAGAGGTAAGGAAGGAGGGGGTGGGACCAGGTCCTCCCCCCCCCGCAAAGGCCCCTCCCCCGTCATTTCCTGCAAGCGGGGGGAGGTTTCGCCTGCCTCTCGCCCCCGGGATGCGGTGAGCCTCCTCTCCCCCCCCCCCTTGGGAGAAAGGGGTCCCAGGGCTGCAGCGGGGGGGTGCATGGGGGGGGGTCAGGGAGAGGAGGGTCTCTCTGCACAGCCAGGGAGGGGGCGAGCTGGCCACGGGGGTCTCCCTTGGGATGCTGAGAAAAGGCAGGCAAAGAAGCCCCTTTCAGGTGAGGATTGCAGCCAGGGGGAAACATTCTGAGCAGCCCCCCTTGCCAGACTTCGGGGTCCTGGAAACACCTGTCTCTGGGGTCCGAGGCCTTGGGAAAGAGGGGCGGTGCCAGGGGGGCCTCGGTGGGGAGGGTCTGCCCCAGCCCAGGAACTCCCACCAGGATGCCCTTTCTGGGGCCGCCCTGCCCCCCAAACACAAGAGGACCCCCCTCTGCCAGCCTCCCCACCCCAGAGGGTCTGAAGGGAAGGAGGCGGTTCTTCAGATTTGTGGGGGTCTAGGTGAACCCTCAGGGGAGCCCCTTCCATTGAATGGACAACCAATGCAGCTCTTTTAAAACCAGAATACAGTGGTACCTCGGGTTACATACGCTTCAGGTTACAGACTCCACTAACCCAGAAATATTACCTCGGGTTATATATTTTTTTAAAATGATATTTATTAGATTTTCAACAATATAACAAAGGTAAAACGATCACACAAAAACAACAAACACAAAGAAAAAAAGAAAAAAGACAAAACATTACATAAAAATCAAATACACTTCAATAATGTATCTTTCTTTAGCTTAGTTCTTTGACTTCCTCTCACCTCCCTTTTTTGTATTCTGCTTCAATTTGATATTTTAGCAAATCCTTTCCATCTTTCCAAATTTTTACATATATATAACATACTTTCCTTAACCTTACTGACTTTAAATTCTTAACTTATAAGTACATAACTTTTTCCACAAACTTCTGCTTAAACCTATGGATACCTATCCACCATTATCCAATTTCTCTTACAACCTGTTTTACTTTAAAATAATTTTTAAATTTTATAACACTTTATAACTTTGTAACACATTTCAATAAAAACTTTAAATTTCCCAAACCTCTCCCCACAACTCCTCCCCTGGACACCAAAAAAGAAAAAAAAATTGCCAGTCCTTTCCGTTGATGGCCTCAAGCTCATTAGTCCGGGAACCTAATGTCAGAGGCTCTGGGTCCCCCCTAAACCCTTTCCGGCAGTTTTGTTCATCCTCTTTAATTGTCAAGAACCCCTCTCTGTGGGATCCCATTCTCACGTGAAAGCTGAGAATGTTAAGAACTTTTCTTCATGATCAGAACAGAAATAATGCTCCGGTGGTGCAGCAGCAGCAGGAGACCCCACAGGCTAAAATGGTGCTCCAGGTTAAGAACAGTTTCAGGAGGTCTGGAACGAATTAAGTACTTAACCCGAGGTACCACTGTATTGGGATGCTGGTGATACACTGTATTACGATATTGAAAACCAGGCATCGTCCGGCCCTAAAAAAGATGCCAGACTCATTAGAAAAGGTACTTGATGATGCTGTCAATATTATTTTTTAAAAAACACCTTGAACTTTGAATTATAGGATTTTAATAAAATAATAATAATAATAATAATAATAATAATAATAATAATAATATCAATTTTATACAAGAAAGACGTATTCCTTTGTAGGATTTGCTAGCCGCTTTAATAAGGACAGACAGAACTTAGCAGAAGGCCAAGGGGTTCCTTCCGATATCTTGGAAGCTTCCTGAGAACACAGATGGATGAGCAAGACTCAGCCGGCCCAGAAGCAGGAAGGGGCCATGCCATCAACACTGGGAGCAGTGAGGGATTCTGGGAAAGCTCCGTGAAGAAGATCCTGGGTGAGGAGGACACCCTCCACTCTGATATGAAGAGCCAGCAGTTCAGGCAGTTCTGCTACCAGGAGGCCAAAGGACCCCGAGGAGTTTGCAGCCGACTCCACCACCTTTGCCATCAGTGGCTGAAGCCAGAAAGGCACACGAAAGCCGAGATGCTGGACCTGGTGGTCTTGGAGCAGTTCCTGGCTGTCCTTCCACTGGAGATGGAGAACTGGGTGAGGGAATGTGGAGCGGAGACCAGTTCCCAGGCGGTGGCCCTGGCCGAAGGATTCCTCCTGCATCAGGGAATGGAGAGGAAGCAGGCAGAGCAGCAGGTGAGAGAGACTGTCCTCTGGGTATTCCCAAGGGGCTCTGAACAGAATGGAGAGTATCCTGAAATCCTCTACTAAGCTTTCGGAAAGCGTCCCCAAATGGTTTTCCCTTTGCCATTCCTTTTCTAATATTTCTCTCCATCCTCTGTTCTGAATCCTTGTTGCTCTTTCAGGGAAAGATTATCTTTGCAGAAATGGGCCTGGATTCCTCTGAGGCAGAGAAGACTCCGTTGGTCAGGAGAGAGAGGCCGCTGGGTAAGGAGGAAGGAGCTTTTTCTCCGTTTGGTTGCATTTTATGGATTTAGGAACTACAGTGGTGCCTCACAAGACGAAAATAATCTGTTCCGCGAGTCTCTTCGTCTAGCGGTTTTTTTGTCTTGCGAAGCAACCCTATTAGCGGATTAGCGCTATTAGTGGTTTAGCGGCTTAGCAGCTATTAAAGGCTTAGCGGCTTAGCGGCTAAAAGGCTATTAGCGGCTTAGTGGCTTAGAAAAAGGGGGGGAAGCGAAAAAAATCACAAGACTCGCAAGACGTTTTCGTCTTGCGAAGCAAGCCCATAGGGTAATTCGTCTTGCGAAGCGAATCGAAAAACGGAAAACCCTTTCGTCTAGCGGGTTTTTCGTCTTGCGAGGCATTCATCTTGCGGGGCACCACTGTAATCTGTGGGTTCTTTTCATCTTTTGGGGGAAGACACATCTTTTGGGGGAAGACACTCTGCCTGGTTCTCTGTAGCTTTACTCCTCGCAGTGAGGGAACTGCCAGAAGGCCCTTGGAGCTGGACCTCAGTGTCCGGGCTGAACGATTGGTATGGAGACGCTCCTTCAGGTCTACAGGTCCAAGGCTGTTTAGGGCTTCAAAGCTCAATACCAACATGTTGAATTGTGCTTGGAAACATACTGGGAGCCAGTGTAGGTCTTTCAGGGCCAGTGATATATAGTCCCAGCAGCTGCTCCCAGGCACCAGTCTGGTAGCCTCCTTCTGGCTTAGTTTCTGAGTCCCCTTCAAAGGTACCCGCGCATAGAGCGCATCATCTGTAGTTAGAGGTGCACTGCTTCACCTGTAAGAAAAGCATGTGCTGATGGCCACTTCCCTTTGCCTCTCACAGGTGACAGAATGATGCTGCCAAGACCTCTTCTTCCATCTTTGCATGGAGGCAGAGGAGAAACATCAGTTCTGGAACCAGATCAGGTAGGGAGAAGGAGCATTGCGGGCAAAGAGGCTCCTGCTCTTGACTTCTGTCAACACTGTCCTTAACAAAGACTGTAAAGGCCACTCCAGAAGGTTTATGTGCAGAGAATGATTAACAACCACCTCACGTTCACTAGCCTTCTGAATGATGCTAGTATTATCTATCAGTAGCTTCAGTTTTATTTCCCAATTTAACATTTAATACTAAGATAGGCTTCTCAACAGCTGACAAGCCATAAAAAAGAGGGGCCAGAATTCACCTCACGAGTCCCATCAGTTACACTATAGGGCTTTCCCCCTCCTTCCCCTCCCTGTGACCCCCTGCACCCCTGAAGTTGGCTGTAGTGCATGGCGAAGGTTTCCACCTCCAGAACAGTAGACGGGGAGAGGAAAGCGGGGAATGTTCAGCAGAGAGAAGGATCTGAAGAACACCAGGTGGAGTTCCACCCATTTACACAAAGATGAATACCCATCATTAAAATACACAATAAAACAATTCCATTAAGGGGTTAAAACTTACATCCATAATTATAATGTACAGCCAAACAATCCCATTAAAACCATAGGGCAACAAACAGACACAAAACAACAAAACAATGTGTAGAAGATTATATTTCTGCTGCCTGAGAGCAAGACATTTCTTCTTTTAGGGTCTTGTATGCTTTGAAGATATAGCTGTTCATTTCACAGACGAGGAATGGGCGTTGCTGGATCTTGACCAGAGAGCTCTGCATAAAGAAGTCATGGAGGAGAATTGTGGGATCATGAACTCTCTCAGTAAGGCTCCCTGTTGGATCATGATATCTCTTTCGGAATTAAAGATCCCTTGGGAAGAATCTGGGAGAGGAGGAGACTTAGTCAGTTGTGGGAAGGCCTTCAGTCCCCACAACTGGCTCATAGGGGCCAGACCCAGAGGGAAGTATTGCTGTGCTCTCTAGACCTGACACTTCTGAGCAGCCTGTTGCTTCTCATAAGGTGTTAACTTCACTTACTCCGTGTGATTTATTGCTGTCCCACTCCTGACATTCAGGTTCCATAAATATGTTCATTAATGCCTGTCAACAAAAGCAGTGAAGCCTGTTGTAAGGCCTTACTTTTAATTCAGTTCAGTTCTTCCTGTGTCCCAAGCATTAATTAGCAAAGTTCAATAACTGAGGGCTGCATTTCTCCCTGAGGCTGTGATCCGTTTCTTTCTTTGTTGCAGATGGTGATGAATCAGAGATTAAGAACCAGGGAGACCATGACCATGTATACACCATGGAGAAGCAATGTAAATATTCTGAGTGTAGAGAGAACTTCAGTCAAAGCTCCCTCCGAAGAAATCCATTGGGGAAGAAATCCTATCAGTGCTTGGAATGTGCGAAGAGCTTCAGTCGGAAAGAGAGTCTCACTTCCCATCAGAGAATTCATACAGGGGAGAAACCATATCAGTGCTTGGAATGTGGGAAGAGCTTCAGTCGGAAGTTCAATCTCACAGTCCATGAAAGAATTCATACAGGAGAGAAACCATATCAATGCTTGGAATGTGGGCAGAGTTTCACCTGGAAGGAAGGTCTCACTTCCCATCAAAGAATTCATACAGGGGAGAAACCGTATCAGTGTTTGGAATGTGGAAAGAGCTTCAACCGGAAGGAAAGTCTCACTTCCCATCAAAGAATTCATACAGGAGAGAAACCATATCAATGCTTGGAATGTGGACAGAGCTTCGGTCAGAAGACCAGTCTCATAGGCCATCAAAGATGTCACAGTGGGGAGAAACCAGACAATGGCTGTATATGAATAATTTTCAGAGACTTTGATTAATATGTTCAACACGGACCCTGAGTTCCACTTCTGAAGGCCTTCTGCCAGTTCCCTGATTGTGGGAAGTGAGGTTACATGGAACAAGGCAGGGAGCCGTTTTGATAGTGTCACCCGCCTTGTGGAACTTCCCTCTTTTTAGATGTTAAGAAAATAAACAACTATCTGACTTTAAGATAAGGAAGTTTTTAATGTTTGTTAGTTTTACTGTGGTTTCATGAATTGTTAGAAATAATAAAAATAATGGTAATGGCATTATAGGTCAAAACTGGAACTTTGAATTGGGTGTGGAAGCTAATTGGCAGCCAGTTCAGTTGGGCCAGGATCATTAATGCCCGTCAAAATAGGTCGTAAGCACTGTAATAAGTAGAGGTCCCTCTACTCAGGACAGCCAGAACTGGGCAGAAGACAAAAGGGATTCCTTCCTTCTGATCTCTTGGAGACTTCCTGAGAGCCCAGGTGGATGAGCCAGACTCAGCTGGCCCAGAAGCAGGAAGAGGCCATGCCATCCAAACTGGGAGCAGTGGCGGTTGATTCCGGGCCGTGTCTAGCCCTCCTAGAAGGGAAGTGACCCCGCCAAATGTGATGGCAACTGAGGGATTTCTGTGAGATGAATCTGCCTGTTTGCTCCTGCCTTTTGGTGCTTTTGGTCAAGGAAGGAATTTAGAACTGTGGTTGACCGAGTACAATTTTCACACCAGGCTGAGGGGGGGGGGGGTTTCTAACCCTGGGGTCCTCAAGAGCTGCTCTCCCTCCTACCCCAGGAAAGAGCCCCCATCACCTTGGAGTGGCCCCATGTGCCCAGGCCATTAGACCATTTCAGGTCTCAGGTGTCCAGCGTTGCCCTGGCAACCTCGCCTTCAGAGAGGAAGAGCATCCCCAAATCCTCTTCCTGGGTCTCAGCTTCACGGAGAGCTGATTTACACTCTGCTGCTAAAACATCCTGCCATTTGTCCCACTTTCAGGGTGAGGTAAGGAGAGATGCAATGCAGCGTAAGAGGGGGGAGATTCACAAATGCAGAACACTCAGAAACCGTGCCTAATACATTCTAAAAGGTTAATGACAGTTAAAGTGGAGCATTATTGAGACAGCAAAGTCTGCTTCCTTGCTTCCCTCCTGGCCACCAGGAAGGCTCCATGATGAACCCTCACCAGCCTTGGTTTCGTTCAACCATAATTTTCCTCCCCTCCAGCCATCTCCCAGCTTGTTTCCTCGCCCTAACCAGGTCTAACTCTGTGCTGCAGAAGAAGCCTTTTCTTTTCTCGGCCCTCCATCTTCCTTGTTTATTTATTGCGTGAGTCAGGTTTCCGTTTTCACTTTTTGCGTATTTTTATGTCTGTCTACATGCAGCCAGTCCTCAGGGCACCCCCAGGGAGGAGGAACGGGGCCTTGAGGGCATGGGGCCAATGGAGCTCGTTCTGTCGGGGCTCACTTGTGGGGCGATGGCTGTGCCGGTGGGCAGGCTGTCCCACTTGGCTCTGTCAGGGTGTGCACCAATAATTCAAGCTACAGCAATCGTCTTCTGTTGTGATGCTGAGTTCCAACGCTCCGATGTTCTTCAGTTAGAAGGAAAGTTTTCCTCACCATCCACCACTCCTTCATCCGACATGGTTTTCGCCAGACTTTGACACATGTACACCCGTTCAGACATGCAGCCTCTCAGGTGTCCAAATGATCTTCTGAGACTGACCAGAAAGCCCTGCTGCTAACTCTTGGAAGTCTCCCCACCCAAGGAATCCAAGCCCTGCTGGGAAGGGAGGGAACCTTGGGAGGGATGGGGGTGAAAGAGGCAGCCCCCCCCCCAGTGCTGAGAGACCCTCTTCCTACCAGCTGTAATTAACCGAGGTCCCTAGCAAAAAGGACAGATTATTAAAGCGCACTTGGAGGGTGTCTCCTAGCAGCTCTCAGCATCCTTAAGAAAGCACAGATCCCAGGATTCTTAGGAATTTAAAGTGGGTTGATCCTGCTTTGCAGATGCAGAGCAGGTGGGGACCTGGGAGTGTGTGTTGCCTTTTTCCTTCCTTTTTGGAATTCTGGTTTATTGGGTTTCATAAACAAGGCTCACAGGAGGAAGAAAGGATACAAATAAATAGACCGAGTGTTCTCTTGTCATCTGTGCATCACAAAAACCACACAATAAGTTCATGGGAATGTCTACAACACCTGGATCATTATTAGTGTACGAGTTCTTGGTTCATGAATTGGTTTAATCAAAACCAGAAAAGGGGGAGACCGGAGAGAGCAGAGTTCACAGGTCACAGTCCACATTTCCTGGCCAAATGGCTAGTCAGGATGGTGTTTCCCCAAAACCGCCCACTGCTCCATGGCCTCTTCCCTCCAGGGCCAGCTGAGTCCGGCTCATCCATCTGGGCTCTCAGGAAGCTCCAAGGGGTGGGACGGGACCCCTTGTCCTCTGCCAACTTCTGCCCCCCCCCCCCGCAAAAGAAAACCTCTCTGGGCGGGGGCCAAGGGCGGGGCTCCTCCCTGATTCCTCATTTCCGCTTTGCAAGGGTTGCCGGGAACTGAGCTGGGCTCCGAGAGAGAAGAGGTAAGGAAGGAGGGGGTGGGACCAGGTCCTCCCCCCCCCGCAAAGGCCCCTCCCCCTCCCCCGTCATTTCCTGCAAGCGGGGGGAGGTTTCGCCTGCCTCTCGCCCCCGGGATGCGGTGAGCCTCCTCTCCCCCCCCCCCTTGGGAGAAAGGGGTCCCAGGGCTGCAGCGGGGGGGTGCATGGGGGGGGGTCAGGGAGAGGAGGGTCTCTCTGCACAGCCAGGGAGGGGGCGAGCTGGCCACGGGGGTCTCCCTTGGGATGCTGAGAAAAGGCAGGCAAAGAAGCCCCTTTCAGGTGAGGATTGCAGCCAGGGGGAAACATTCTGAGCAGCCCCCCTTGCCAGACTTCGGGGTCCTGGAAACACCTGTCTCTGGGGTCCGAGGCCTTGGGAAAGAGGGGCGGTGCCAGGGGGGCCTCGGTGGGGAGGGTCTGCCCCAGCCCAGGAACTCCCACCAGGATGCCCTTTCTGGGGCCGCCCTGCCCCCCAAACACAAGAGGACCCCCCTCTGCCAGCCTCCCCACCCCAGAGGGTCTGAAGGGAAGGAGGCGGTTCTTCAGATTTGTGGGGGTCTAGGTGAACCCTCAGGGGAGCCCCTTCCATTGAATGGACAACCAATGCAGCTCTTTTAAAACCAGAACACAGTGGTACCTCACAGACGCTTCAGGTTACAGACTCTGCTAACCCAGAAATAGTACCTCGGGTTAAGAACTTTTCTTCAGGATGAGAACAGAAATCGTGCTCTGGCGGCGCAGCAGCAGCAGGAGGCCCCATTTGCTAAAATGGTGCTTCAGGTTAAGAACAGTTTCAGGAGGTCCGGAATGAATTAAGTACTTAACCCCAGGTACCACTGTATTGGGATGTTTAGCTGGTGATACACTGTTTTACGATGTTGAAAACCAGTCATCGTCCGGCCCTAAAAAAGATGCCAGACTCATTAGAAAAGGTACTTAATGATGCTGTCAATATTATTTTTTAAAACACACCTTGAACTTTGAATTATAGGATTTTAATAAAATAATAATGATAATAATACCAATTTTATACAAGAAAGACGTATTCCTTTGTAGGATTTGCTAGCCGCTTTAATAAGGACAGACAGAACTTAGCAGAAGGCCAAGGGGTTCCTTCCGATATCTTGGGGGCTTCCTGAGAGCCCAGATGGATGAGCAAGACTCAGCCGGCCCAGAAGCAGGAAGGGGCCATGCCATCAACACTGGGAGCAGTGAGGGATTCTGGGAAAGCTCTGTGAAGAAGATCCTGGGTGAGGAGGACACCCTCCACTCAGATGTGCAGAGCCAGCAGTTCAGGCAGTTCTGCTACCAGGAGGCCAAAGGACCCCGAGAAGTTTGCAGCCGACTCCACCACCTTTGCCATCAGTGGCTGAAGCCAGAAAGGCACACGAAAGCCGAGATGCTGGACCTGGTGGTCTTGGAGCAGTTCCTGGCTGTCCTTCCACTGGAGATGGAGAGCTGGGTGAGGGAATGTGGAGCAGAGACCAGTTCCCAGGCGGTGGCCCTGGCCGAAGGTTTCCTCCTGAGTCAGGCAGAGGAGAGGAAGCAGGCAGAGCAGCAGGTGAGAGAGACTTTCCTCTGGGTATTCCCAAGGGGCTCTGAACAGGAGGGACAGTATCCTGAAATCCTCTACTAAGCTTTCGGAAAGCGTCCCCAAATGGTTTTCCCTTTGCCATTCCTTTTCTAATATTTCTCTCCATCCTCTGTTCTGAATCCTTGTTGCTCTTTCAGGGAAAGATTATCTTTGCAGAAATGGGCCTGGATTCCTCTGAGGCAGAGGAGACTCCGTTGGTCAGGAGAGAGAGGCCGCTGGGTAAGGAGGAAGGAGCTTTTTCTCCCTTTGGTTGCATTTTATGGATTTAGGAACTAATCTGTGGGTTCCTTTCATCTTTTGCGGGAAGACACTTGGGGCCAAGAGAAGGCCCTCTGCCTGGTTCTCTGTAGCTTTACTCCTCGCAGTGAGGAAACTGCCAGAAGGCCCTTGGAGCTGGACCTCAGTATCCGGCTGAACGATTGGTGTTGAGACGCTCCTTCAGGTCTACAGGGCCGAGGCTGTTTAGGGCTTCAAAGCTCAATACCAACATGTTGAATTGTTCTCGGAAGCATACTAGGAGCCAGTGTAGGTCTTTCAGGACCAGTGTTATATGGTCCCAGCAGCTGCTCCCAGTCACCAGCCTGGTAGCCTCCTTCTGGATTAGTTTCTGAGTCCCCTTCAAAGGTAGCCGCGCATAGAGCGCCCCATCTGTAGTTAGAGGTGCACTGCTTCACCTCGAAGAAAAGCATGTGCTAATGGCCTGCTACCTCCATTTGTCTCTCACAGGTGACAGAATGATGTCAGGGATACCCCCTCATCCATCTTTGCATGGAGGCAGAGAAGAAACATCAGTTCTGGAACCAGATCAGGTAGGGAGAAGGAGCATAGCGGGCAAAGAGGCTCCTGCTCTTGACTTCTGTCAAAATTGTCCTTAACAAAGGTTGTAAAGGCCACTCCCGAAGGTTAAGTTCAGAGAATGATTAACAATCACCTCACGTTCACTAGCCTTCTGAATGATGCTAGTATTATCTATCAGTAGCTTCAGTTTTATTTACCAATTCAACATTTAATACTAAGATAGGCTTCTCAACAGCTGACAAGCCATAAAAAAGAGGGGCCAGAATTCACCTCACGAGTCCCATCAGTTACACTATAGGGCTTTCCCCCTCCTTCCCCTCCCTGTGACCCCCTGCACCCCTGAAGTTGGCTGTAGTGCATGGCGAAGGTTTCCACCTCCAGAACAGTAGACGGGGAAGGGGAAGGGGGGAATGTTGAGCAGAGAGAAGGATCTGAAGAACACCAGGTGGAGTTCCACCCATTTACACAAAGATGAATACCCATCATTAAAATACACAATAAAACAATTCCATTAAGGGGTTAAAACTTACATCCATAATTATAATGTACAGCCAAACAATCCCATTAAAACCATAGGGCAACAAACAGACACAAAACAGCAGCACAATGTGTAGAAGATGATCTTTCTGCTGTCTGAGAGCAAGACTTTTCTCTTCTTCTTTTAGGGCCTAGTATGCTTTGAAGATATAGCTGTTCATTTCACAGACGAGGAATGGGCGTTGCTGGATCCTGACCAGAGAGCTCTGCATAAAGAAGTCATGGAGGAGAATGGTGGGATCATGAACTCTCTCAGTAAGGCTCCCTGTTGGATCATGATATCTCTTTCAGAATTTAAGATCCCTTGGGAAGAATCTGGGAGAGGAGGAGACTTAGTCAGTTGTGGGAAGGCAGGGCCTTCAGTCCCCACAACTGGATCATAGGGGCCAGACCCAGAGGGAAGTATTGCTGTGCTCACTAGGCCTGACACTTCTGAGCAGCCTGTTGCTTCTCATAAGGAGTTAACTTCACTTACTCCTTGTGATTTATTGCTGCCCCACTCCTGACATTCAGGTTCCCATACATATGTTCATTAATGCCTGTCAACAAAAGCAGTGAAGCCTGTTGTAAGGCCTTACTTTTAATTCAGTTCAGTTCTTCCTGTGTCCCAAGCATTAATTAGCAAAGTTCAATAACTGAGGGCTGCGTTTCTCCCTGAGGCTGTGATCCATTTCTTTCTTTGTTGCAGATGGTGATGAATCAGAGATTAAGAACCAGGGAGACCATGACCATGTATACACCATGGAGAAGCAATGTAAATATTCTGAGTGTAGAGAGAACTTCAGTCAAAGCTCCCATTCCGCTTCCCTCCGAAGAAATCCATTTGGGAATAAATCCTATCAATGCCTGGAATGTGCAAAGAGCTTCAGTCGGAAAGAGAGTCTCACTTCCCATCAAAGAATTCATACAGGGAATAAACCATATCAGTGCCTGGAATGTGAGAAGAGTTTCAGTCGGAAGTTCAATCTCACAGTCCATCAAATAAGTCATACAGGGGAGAAACCGTATCAGTGCTTGGAATGTGCGAAGAGCTTTACCCAGAAAAAGGATCTCACTTCCCATCAGAGAATTCATACAGGGGAGAAACCATTCCAGTGCTTTGAATGTGGAAAGAGTTTCACCTGGAAGAAAAGTCTCACTTCCCATCAAAGAATTCATACAGAGGAGAAACCATATCAGTGTTTGGAATGTGGGAAGAGGTTCTGTCGGAGTGCCCATCTCACAACCCATCAAATAAGTCATACAGGGGAGAAACCATATCAGTGCCTGGAATGTGGGAAGAGGTTCTGTCGGAAGTTCAATCTCACAGTCCATGAAAGAATTCATACAGGAGAGAAACCATATCAGTGCATGGAATGTGAACAGAGTTTCACCTGGAAGGAAGGTCTCACTTCCCATCAAAGGATTCATACAGGAGAGAAACCGTATCAGTGCTTGGAATGTGGAAAGAACTTCACCCGGAAGTTTTATCTCATAGTCCATGAAAGAATTCATACAGGAGAGAAACCATATCAATGCTTGGAATGTGGACAGAGTTTCACCTGGAAGGAAGGTCTCACTTCCCATCAAAGAATTCATACAGGAGAGAAACCATATCAATGCTTGGAATGTGGACAGAGCTTCAGTCAGAAGACCAGTCTCATAGGCCATCAAAGACGTCACAGTGGGGAGAAACCAGACAATGGCTGTCTATGAATTTAATTTTCGGAGACTTTGATTAATATGTTCAACGCGGACCCTGAGTTCCACTTCTGAAGGCCTTCTGACAGTTCCCTGATTGTGGGAAGTGAGGTTACACGGAACAAGGCAGGGGGCCGTTTTGATAGTGTCACCCGCCTTGTGGAACTTCCCTCTTGTTAGATGTTAAGAAAATAAACAACTATCTTGACTTTTAGATAGGGAAGTTTTTAATGTTTGTTAGTTTTACTGTGGTTTCATGAATCGTTAAAAATAATAACAATAATGGTAATGGCTTTATAGGTCAAAACCAGCATTTTGAATTGGGTGTGGAAGCTAATTGGCAGCCAGTTCAGTTGGGCCAGGATCATTAATGCCCGTCAAAATAGGTCGTAAGCACTGTAATAAGTAGAGGTCCCTCTACTCAGGACAGCCAGAACTGGGCAGAAGACAAAAGGGATTCCTTCCTTCTGATCTCTTTGACGCTTCCTGAGAGCCCAGATGGATGAGCCAGACTCAGCTGGCCCAGAAGCAGGAAGAGGCCATGCCATCCAAACTCGGAGCAGTGGGGGGTTGATTCCGGGCCGTGTCTAGCCCTCCTAGAAGGGAAGTGACCCCGCCAAATGTGATGGCAACTGAGGGATTTCTGTGAGATGAATCTGCCTGTTTGCTCCTGCCTTTTGGTGCTTTTGGTCAAGGAAGGAATTTAGAACTGTGGTTGACCGAGTACAATTTTCACACCAGGCTGAGGGGGGGGGGGTTTCTAACCCTGGGGTCCTCAAGAGCTGCTCTCCCTCCTACCCCAGGAAAGAGCCCCCATCACCTTGGAGTGGCCCCATGTGCCCAGGCCATTAGACCATTTCAGGTCTCAGGTGTCCAGCGTTGCCCTGGCAACCTCGCCTTCAGAGAGGAAGAGCATCCCCAAATCCTCTTCCTGGGTCTCAGATAGCTTCGCGGAGAGCTGATTTACACTCTGCTGCTAAAACATCCTGCCATTTGTTCCACTTTCAGGGTCAGGTAAGGAGAGATGCAATGCATCGTAAGAGGGGGGAGATTCACAAATGCAGAACACTCAGAAACCGTGCCTAATACATTCTAAAAGGTTAATGACAGTTAAAGTGGAGCATTATTGAGACAGCAAAGTCTGCTTCCTTGCTTCCCTCCTGGCCACCAGGAAGGCTCCATGATGAACCCTCAACAGTCTTGCTTGCATTTGACCATAATTTTCCTCCACTCCAACCGTCTCCCAGCTTGTTTCCTCGCCCTAACCAGGTCTAACTCTGCGCTGCAGAAGAAGCCTTTTCTTTTCTCCGTCCTCCATCTCCCTTATTTATTTATTGCGTGAGTCAGGTTTCCGTTTTCACTTTTTGCGTATTTTTATGTCTGTCTACATGCAGCCAGTCCTCAGGGCACCCCCAGGGAGGAGGAACGGGGCCTTGAGGGCATGGGGCCAATGGAGCTCGTTCTGTTATGGCTCACTTGTGGGGCGATGGCTGTGCCGGTGGGCAGGCTGCCCCACTTGGCTCTGTCAGGGTGGCGCCAATAACTCAGGCTACAGCCATCGTCTTCTGTTGTGATGCTGAGTTCCAACCCTCCGTTGTTCTTCAGTTAGAAGGAAAGTTTTCCTCACTCCTTCCACCACTCCTTCATCCGACAGCGTCTTCTCCAGACTTTGACACATGTACACCCGTTCAGACTAGCAGCCTCTGAGGTGTCCAAATGATCTTCTGAGACTGACCAGGAAGCCCTGAACAGAGAACCACCAGAGGTCTCCCCACCCAAGGAATCCAAGGCTTGCTGGGAAGGGAGGGAACCTTGGGAGGGATGGGGGTGAAAGGGGCAGCCCCCCCCCAGTGCTGAGAGTTACTGGGAGACCCTCTTCCCACCAGCTGTAATTCCTGAGTTCCCTGGCAAGGAGGACGGTTGCCTAGCCACTCCAAGGGAACCTCTCCTAGCAGCGCTCAGCACCCTTTACAAACTACGGTTCCTGGGATTCTACGGTCTCATCCTGCTATGCAGATGCAGCACTGGGGGGGGGGGGGCTTGTGAGTGTGTGTTGTCCTTTTGGAATAAGTTTTAATTGAGTTTTATAATAACGATTATGGGAATAATGAAGGATACAAAGAAACTGACCAAGTCTTCTCTTGTCATTTGTATATCACAACAATAGCATAATAAGTTTATGGGAATATCTACAACATATAGTTCATTATTAGAGGTCAGACAGTGTCTGAGTTCTCGGTTTATGATAGAAATGGTTCTACAATAGGAGGTAAAAAGCTTAACTTGGTTTCTGTTCCTTCCCTCAGTTACTTTTTCCCAGTTCCTTTTAATGCAGCACAGCTTACTTCTCAGCCTAATACTTTGGTTCCTGAGTGAGGGGCACTTTTCATCCGCCCTCCTCTCTCTTAGCCACCCTGAGGGATTTCCCACAGACCCAGGGGATCCTCTCAGCCCTTGTTATTCGTTTGGGGATCTCCTTTTCCTAGCAGATTTCTCCCTTCCTGACTGGAAGGAGACCCTGGTTTAGTCCGTCTTCCCACAGCTTCTCCCTCTCCTGCCTCCTCAGACTCAGCCCTCCAGATTAAATCCTGCCTCCATATTCTCCTCAGACCCTCCACTGGGTCGTCTTCCTATCTAAGTTGCTATGAGGCTCCTTCGCCTCAGAAAAACCCTCTCCCAATCCCCATCTCCCCTCTCAGATCAGAGCCAGTTCTCCCTCAGACAGAGCCTCTCCTAATAATAATAATAATAATAATAATTAAAAAAAATTCCCATCTGCTCTCTTGGATCAGAGCCAGTTCTCCCTCAGACAAAAGCTCTCTGAATAATAATAAATATCATTATTATTATAAAACAATAATAAAATCCCCACCTCCCCTCTCAGATCAGGCTCTGTCAAACTCTCTCGCTCCTTGGGTTTTCCCTCCAAAAGGGCTGGCAGCCAATCAGAGACAGAGAGAGGCTCCCGCCCTCTGCTGGAGTCTCAGAGGCACTGCACCCCCACACTCTGCTCTGGCTCTTAGGGGCCTAGGAGGGAAAATGCCTCATGGGAGCATGTGGGTTTAAACAAAGGGAGAAAACTAGGAATAAGAAAGGATACAAAGAAATTGAGTCTTCTCTTGTCATTTGTATATCACAGAAATTGCACAATATGTTTATGGGACTATCTACAACATATGGTTCATTATTAGTGTTCAGTGTCTGAGGAATATAGAATAGAATCATAGAGTTGGAAGAGACCACAAGGGCCATCGAGTCCAACCCCCTGCCAAGTAGGAAACACTATCAGAGCACTCCTGACATATGGTTGTCAAGCCTCTGCTTAAAGACCTCCAAAGAAGGAGACTCCACCACACTCCTTGGCAGCAAATTCCACTGTCAAACAGCTCTTACTGTCAGGAAGTTCTTCCTTATGTTTAGGTGGAAACTTCTTTCCTGCAGTTTGGATCCATTGCTCCGTGCCCGCTTCTCTGGAGCAGCAGAAAGCAACCTTTCTCCCTCCTCTATGTGACATCCTTTTATATATTTGAACATGGCTATCATATCACCCCTTAGCCTCCTCTTCTCCAGGCTAAACATGCCCAGCTCCCTTAGCCGTTCCTCATAAGGCATCGTTTCCAGGCCTTTGACCATTTTGGTTGCCCTCCTCTGGACACGTTCCAGTTTGTCAGTGTCCTTCTTGAACTGTGGTGCCCAGAACTGGACACAGTACTCCAGGTGAGGTCTGACCAGAGCAGAATACAGTGGCACTATTACTTCCCTTGATCTAGATGCTATACTCCTATTGATGCAGCCCAGAATTGCATTGGCTTTTTTAGCTGCCGCGTCACACTGTTGGCTCATGTCAAGTTTGTGGTCAACCAAGACTCCTAGATCCCTTTCACTTGTACTGCTCTCAAGCCAGGTGTCACCCATCTTGTATTTGTGCCTCTCATTTTTTTTGCCCAAGTGCAATACTTTACATTTCTCCCTGTTAAAGAACATCTTGTTTGTTTTGGCCCAGTTCTCTAATCTGTCAAGGTCGTTTTGAAGTGTGATCCTGTCCTCTGGGGTGTTAGCCAGCCCTCCCAGTTTGGTGCCATCTGCAAATTTTATCAGGATGCCCTTGAGTCCATCATCCAAGTCGTTGATAAAGATGTTGAATAAGACCGGGCCCAAGACAGAACCCTGTGGCACCCCACTGTGAGTCACTCTTCTCCAGGATGAAGAGGAACCATTGATGAGCATTGATGAGCACATATGTTTTAACAAAACCAGATAAAGGGAAGCAGCTGAAGAGGGGTGCTTACAGACACAGTAGGAATGTGAGCCCTTCTATACTTGCTTTTTAGCACTGTTCTTTGGCCCTCAAACCTAAGAAAAAGGGACTCCACTCCAGTAGTGTGTCTTGAGAATATTGGAGAATCCAAATGCTAGAAACTGAGGCAGAAGCAGGACAGAATTGGGCCCTGAATTGGGGGAGGGAGGGAGAGCAACCTAGAGGACCCCAAAGTTGGCAGGTTGGCTGGCTTCTGTCTCTTCTCAGGAGACAAGGAAGAGAGTTCTTTGGGGAGGAAGTCAAAGGGCAGGAAGGGTGCAGAACCTGCTGTGGCTGAAGAGGGTTTCATCCAACAGAAATTTCCAAGGTTTCCTGCACATTTTGTATAGTAACTTTTTTCCCAGAAGGTCTAGATGCTGACTTCTCCTTCTCCTTTTTTGAAGGCAGTTCAGAGTCTGGGCTGTAGTCCAGCCCAGCCCTGGTTCTTGACAAGACTCATCCATGCTTGCTCAGGGAACTTTGTCATTCCTGTGGCCATGTATCTGTTTCATAACAGAACAATGTATTTGCTTTGTAGGATTTGTAGACACTTAGGACAGACGGAACTGGGCAGAAGAACAAGGGCTTTCTTCTGATCTCTTGGAGGCTTCCTGAGAGCCCAGATGGATGAGCCAGACTCAGCTGGCCCAGAAGCAGGAAGGGGCAATGCCATCCAAACTGGGAGCAGTGGCGGTTGATTCCGGGCCGTGTCTAGCCCTCCTAGAAGGGAAGTGACCCCGCCAAATGTGATGGCAACCAAAGGGATTTCTGTGAGATGAATCTGCCTGTTTGCTCCTGCCTTTTGGTGCTTTTGGTCAAGGAAGGAATTTAGAACTGTGGTTGACTGAGTACAATTTTCACAACAGGCTGGGGGGGGGTTCTAACCCTGGGGTCCTCAAGAGCTGCTCTCCCTCCTACCCCAGGAAAGAGCCCCCATCACCTTGGAGTGGCCCCATGTGCCCAGGCCATTAGACCATTTCAGGTCTCAGGTGTCCAGCATTGCCCTGGCAACCTCGCCTTCAGAGAGGAAGAGCATCCCCAAATCCTCTTCCTGGGTCTCAGATAGCTTCGCGGAGAGCTGATTTACACTCTGCTGCTAAAACATCCTGCCATTTGTTCCACTTTCAGGGTGAGGTAAGGAGAGATGCAATGCAGCGTAAGAGGGGGGAGATTCACAAATGCAGAACACTCAGAAACCGCGCCTAATACATTCTAAAAGGTTAATGACAGTTAAAGTGGAGCATTATTGAGACAGCAAAGTCTGCTTTCTTGCTTCCCTCCTGGCCACCAGGAAGGCTCCATGATGAACCCTCACCAGTCTTGGTTTCGTTCAACCATAATTTTCCTCCCCTCCAACCGTCTCCCAGCTTGTTTCCTCGCCCTAACCAGGTCTAACTCTGCGCTGCAGAAGAAGCCTTTTCTTTTCTCCGTCCTCCATCTCCCTTATTTATTTATTGAGTAAGTCAGGTTTCTGTTTTCACTTTTTGCGTATTTTTATGTCTGTCTATTCAGCCAGTCCTCAGGGCACCCCCAGGGAGGAGGAACGGGGTCTTGAGGGCATGGGGCCAATGGAGCTCATTCTGTTATGGCTCACTTGTGGGGCGATGGCTGTGCCGGTGGGCAGGCTGTCCCACTTGGCTCTGTCAGGGTGTGCACCAATAATTCAAGCTACAGCCATCGTCTTCTGTTGTGATGCTGAGTTCCAACCCTCCGTTGTTCTTCAGTTAGAAGGAAAGTTTTCCTCACCATCCACCACTCCTTCATCCGACATGGTTTTCGCCAGACTTTGACACATGTACACCCGTTCAGGCATGCAGCCTCTCAGGTGTCCAAATGATCTTCTGAGACTGACCAGAAAGCCCTGCTGCTAACTCTTGGAAGTCTCCCCACCCAAAGAATCCAAGCCCTGCTGGGAAGGGAGGGAACCTTGGGAGGGATGGGGGTGAAAGAGGCAGCCCCCCCCCCAGCGCTGAGAGACCCTCTTCCCACCAGCTGTAATTCCCCGAGGTCCCTAGCAAAAAGGACAGATTATTAAAGCACACTTGGAGGGTGTCTCCTAGCAGCTCTCAGCATCCTTAAGAAAGCACAGATCCCAGGATTCTTAGGAATCTAAAGTGGGTTGATCCTGCTTTGCAGATGCCGCGCATATGGGGACCTGGGAGTGTGTGTTGCCTTTTTCCTTCCTTTTTTGAATTCTGGTTTATTGGGTTTCATAAACAAGGCTCACAGGAGGAAGAAAGGATACAAATAAATAGACCGAGTGTTCTCTTGTCATCTGTGCATCACAAAAACCACACAATAAGTTCATGGGAATGTCTACAACACCTGGATCATTATTAGTGTACGAGTTCTTGGTTCATGAATTGGTTTAATCAAAACCAGAAAAGGGGGAGACCGGAGAGAGCAGAGTTCACAGGTCACAGTCCACATTTCCTGGCCAAATGGCTAGTCAGGATGGTGTTTCCCCAAAACCGCCCACTGCTCCATGGCCTCTTCCCTCCAGGGCCAGCTGAGTCCGGCTCATCCATCTGGGCTCTCAGGAAGCTCCAAGGGGTGGGACGGGACCCCTTGTCCTCTGCCAACTTCTGCCCCCCCCCCCCGCAAAAGAAAACCTCTCTGGGCGGGGGCCAAGGGCGGGGCTCCTCCCTGATTCCTCATTTCCGCTTTGCAAGGGTTGCCGGGAACTGAGCTGGGCTCCGAGAGAGAAGAGGTAAGGAAGGAGGGGGTGGGACCAGGTCCTCCCCCCCCCGCAAAGGCCCCTCCCCCTCCCCCGTCATTTCCTGCAAGCGGGGGGAGGTTTCGCCTGCCTCTCGCCCCCGGGATGCGGTGAGCCTCCTCTCCCCCCCCCCCTTGGGAGAAAGGGGTCCCAGGGCTGCAGCGGGGGGGTGCATGGGGGGGGGTCAGGGAGAGGAGGGTCTCTCTGCACAGCCAGGGAGGGGGCGAGCTGGCCACGGGGGTCTCCCTTGGGATGCTGAGAAAAGGCAGGCAAAGAAGCCCCTTTCAGGTGAGGATTGCAGCCAGGGGGAAACATTCTGAGCAGCCCCCCTTGCCAGACTTCGGGGTCCTGGAAACACCTGTCTCTGGGGTCCGAGGCCTTGGGAAAGAGGGGCGGTGCCAGGGGGGCCTCGGTGGGGAGGGTCTGCCCCAGCCCAGGAACTCCCACCAGGATGCCCTTTCTGGGGCCGCCCTGCCCCCCAAACACAAGAGGACCCCCCTCTGCCAGCCTCCCCACCCCAGAGGGTCTGAAGGGAAGGAGGCGGTTCTTCAGATTTGTGGGGGTCTAGGTGAACCCTCAGGGGAGCCCCTTCCATTGAATGGACAACCAATGCAGCTCTTTTAAAACCAGAACACAGTGGTACCTCACAGACGCTTCAGGTTACAGACTCTGCTAACCCAGAAATAGTACCTCGGGTTAAGAACTTTGCTTCAGGATGAGAACAGAAATCGTGCTCTGGCGGCGCAGCAGCAGCAGGAGGCCCCATTTGCTAAAATGGTGCTTCAGGTTAAGAACAGTTTCAGGAGGTCCGGAACGAATTAAGTACTTAACCCCAGGTACCACTGTATTGGGATGTTTAGCTGGTGATTCACTGTTTTACGATGTTGAAAACCAGGCATCGTCCAGCCCTAAAAAAGATGCCAGACTCATTAGAAATGGTACATAATGATGCCATCAATATTATTTTTTAAAAAACACCTTGAACTTTGAATTATAGGTTTTTAATAAAATAATAATAATAATAATAATAATAATAATAATATGAATTTTATAACAGAAAGACGTATTCCTTTGTAGGATTTGCTAGCTGCTTTAATAAGGACAGACAGAACTTAGCAGAAGGCCAAGGAGTTCCTTCCGATATCTTGGAGGCTTCCTGAGAGCCCAGATGGATGAGCAAGACTCAGCCGGCCCAGAAGCAGGAAGGGGCCATGCCATGGAAACTGAGTGCAGTGGGGGATTATGGGAAAACTCAGTGCAGAATATCCTGGGTGAGGAGGACACCCTCCACTCAGATGTGCAGAGCCAGCAGTTCAGGCAGTTCTGCTACCAGGAGGCCAAAGGACCCCGAGAAGTTTGCAGCCGACTCCACCATCTTTGCCATCAGTGGCTGAAGCCAGAAAGGCACACGAAAGCCGAGATGCTGGACCTGGTGATCTTGGAGCAGTTCCTGGCTGTCCTTCCACTGGAGATGGAGAGCTGGGTGAGGGAATGTGGAGCGGAGACCACTTCCCAGGCGGTGGCCCTGGCCGAAGGATTCCTCCTGAGTCAGGCAGAGGAGAGGAAGCAGGCAGAGCAGCAGGTGAGAGAGACTTTCCTCTGGATATTCCCAAGGGGCTCTGAACAGGAGGGACAGTATCCTGAAATTCTTTTGTAATTGCTCATCCTTTTTTTGGGGGGGGGGAGCATTCTAGAAATGATCCCAATCTAGAGTATCCTGAAATCCTCTACTAAGCTTTTGGAAAGCGTCCCCAAATGGTTTTCCCTTTGCCATTCCTTTTCTAATGTTTCTCTCCATCCTCTGTTCTGAATCCTTGTTGCTCTTTCAGGGAAAGATTATCTTTGCAGAAATGGGCCTGGATTCCTCTGAGGCAGAGGAGACTCCGTTGGTCAGGAGAGAGAGGCCGCTGGGTAAGGAGGAAGGAGCTTTTTCTCCCTTTGGTTGCATTTTATGGATTTAGGAACTAATCTGTGGGTTCCTTTCATCTTTTGCGGGAAGACACTTGGGGCCAAGAGAAGGCCCTCTGCCTGGTTCTCTGTAGCTGTACTCCTCGCAGTGAGGGAACTGCCAGAAGGCCCTTGGAGCTGGACCTCAGTATCCGGCTGAACGATTGGTGTGGAGACGCTCCTTCAGGTCTACTTGGCCGAGGCTGTTTAGGGCTTCAAAGGTCAATACCAACATGTTGAATTGTTCTCGGAAACATACTAGGAGCCAGTGTAGGTCTTTCAGGACCAGTGTTATATGGTCCCAGCAGCTGCTCCCAGTCACCAGTCTGGTAGCCTCCTTCTGGATTAGTTTCTGAGTCCCCTTCAAAGGTACCGCGCATAGAGCGCCCCATCTGTAGTTAGAGGTGCACTGCTTCACCTCGAAGAAAAGCATGTGCTAATGGCCTGCCACTTCCCTTTGTCTCTCACAGATGACAGAATGATGTCAGGGATACCTCCTCATCCATCTTTGCATGGAGGCAGAGGAGAAGCAGAAGCTCTGGAACCAGATCAGGTAGGGAGAAGAAACATTGCGGGAAAAGAGGCTCCTGCTTTTGACTTCTGTCAAAACTGCCCTATACACAGGCTTAAAATGCCAAGCAGAAAGTTTATGTGCTGAGAATGATGAACAACCACCTTACCTAAACTAACATTTTCATATTATTTATCATATTTATTTATTTATAAGTTTACCATTTAATGCTAAAATATGCTTTTAAACAGTTGAGAAACCATAAAAAACTGTAGCCAGAATTCACATCACAAGTCCCATCTATTGCACTATAGGGCTTTTCCCCTCCAGAGCAGTAGAGGTGGAAAGTAAAGGGGGGAATGTTGAGCAGAGAGAATAATCTGAAGACCACTAGATGGAGTTCCACCCATTTACACAAAGATGAATACCCATCATTAAAATACACAATAAAACAATTCCATTAAGACGTTAAAACTTACATCCATAATTATAATGTACAGCCAAACAATCCCATTAAAACCATAGGGCAACAAACAGACATAAAAGAGAAGCACAATGTGTAGAAGATGATCTTTCTGCTGTCTGAGAGCAAGACTTTTCTCTTCTTCTTTTAGGGTCTAGTCTGCTTTGAAGATGTAGCTGTTCATTTTGCAGACGAGGAGTGGGCTTTGCTGGATCCTGACCAGAGAGCTCTGCATAAGGAAGTCATGGAGGAGAATTGTGGGATCATGAACTCTCTCAGTAAGGCTCCCTGTTGGATCATGATATCTCTTTCGGAATTAAAGATCCCTTGGGAAGAATCTGGGAGAGGAGGAGACTTAGTCAGTTGTGGGAAGGCAGGGCCTTCAGTCCCCACAACTGGCTCATAGGGGCCAGACCCAGAGGGAAGTATTGCTGTGCTCACTAGGCCTGACACTTCTGAGCAGCCTGTTGCTTCTCATAAGGAGTTAACTTCACTTACTCCGTGTGATTTATTGCTGCCCCACTCCTGACATTCAGGTTCCCATACATATGTTCATTAATGCCTGTCAACAAAAGCAGTGAAGCCTGTTGTAAGGCCTTACTTTTAATTCAGTTCTTCCTGTGTCCCAAGCATTAATTAGCAAAGTTCAATAACTGAGGGCTGCGTTTCTCCCTGAGGCTGTGATCCATTTCTTTCTTTGTTGCAGATGGTGATGAATCAGAGATTAAGAACCAGGGAGACCATGACCATGTATACACCATGGAGAAGCAATGTAAATATTCTGAGTGTAGAGAGAACTTCAGTCAAAGCTCCCATTCCGCTTCCCTCCGAAGAAATCCATTTGGGAATAAATCCTATCAGTGCTTGGAATGTGCAAAGAGCTTCACCTGGAAAGAAGATCTCACTTCCCATCAAAGAATTCATACAGGGGAGAAACCATTTCAGTGCTTGGAATGTGGAAAGAGCTTCACCTGGAAGAAAGATCTCACTTCCCATCAAATAATTCATACAGGGAAGAAACTATATCAGTGTATGGAATGTGAGAAGAGTTTCAGTCGGAAAAAGATTCTCACAATACATCAAAGAATTCATACAGGGGAGAAACCATATCTGTGCATGGAATGTGGAAAGAGCTTCACTCAGAGTGCCCATCTCACTTCCCACGAAATAATTCATACAGGGGAGAAACCATTTCAGTGCTTGGAATGTGGAAAGAACTTCGCCTGGAAGAAAAGTTTCACAGCCCATCAACGGATTCATACAGGGGAGAAGCCATATCAGTGCATGGAATGTGGAAAGAGTTTCACCTGGAAGAAAAGTCTCACTTCCCATCAAATAATTCATACAGGGAAGAAACTATATCAGTGTATGAAATGTGAGAAGAGTTTCAGTCGGAAAAAGATTCTCACAATACATCAAAGAATTCATACAGGGGAGAAACCATATCTGTGCATGGAATGTGGAAAGAGCTTCACTCAGAGTGCCCATCTCACTTCCCACGAAATAATTCATACAGGGGAGAAACCATTTCAGTGCTTGGAATGTGGAAAGAACTTCGCCTGGAAGAAAAGTCTCATAGCCCATCAACGGATTCATACAGGGAGAAGCCATATCAGTGCATGGAATGTGGAAAGAGTTTCACCTGGAAGAAAAGTCTCACTTCCCATCAAATAATTCATACAGGGAAGAAACTATATCAGTGTATGGAATGTGAGAAGAGTTTCAGTCGGAAAAAGATTCTCACAATACATCAAAGAATTCATAGAGGGGAGAAACCATATCTGTGCATGGAATGTGGAAAGAGCTTCACTCAGAGTGCCCATCTCACTTCCCACGAAAGAATTCATACAGGGGAGAAACCATATCAGTGTTTGGAATGTGGGAAGAGTTTCAGTCGGAAAGATAGTCTCACTTCCCACGAAAGAGTTCATACAGTGGAAAAATCATATAAGTGTTTGGAATGTGGGAAGAGTTTCAGTCGGAAAAAGAATCTCATGGCCCATCAAAGAATTCATCCAGGGAAGAAACCATATCAGTGTTTGGAATGTGGGAAGAGGTTCTGTCGGAGTGCCCATCTCACAACCCATCAAATAAGTCATACAGGGGAGAAACCATATCAGTGCTTGGAATGTGGAAAGAGGTTCACCAGGAAGTTCTATCTCATAGTCCATGAAAGAATTCATACAGGAGAAAAACCATATCAATGCTTGTAATGTGGACAGAGCTTTGGTCAGAAGACAAGTCTCATAGGCCTTCAAAGATGTCACAGTGGGGAGAAACCAGACAATGGCTGTCTATGAATTTAATTTTCAGAGACTTTGATTAATATGTTCAACACGGACCCTGAGTTCCACTTCTGAAGGCCTTCTGCCAGTTCCCTGATTGTGGGAAGTGAGGTTACATGGAACAAGGCAGGGGGCCTTTTTGATAGTGTCACCCGCCTTGTAGAACTCCCTCTTTTTTTTCTTCTTTTTTTTTATAAAATATTTATTAAAGTTTTCCATTTTATACAAACAAAAAAAGAAGACATAAAGAAAAAGAAAAATATTAAAAACACAAAATTTTCAAAGCCTAATTTCAAAACCATAGTTCCTTGACTTCCTCATACCTCCCCTTCTTGTTTTCTAGTTAAAATTATTTATCCAGCAAATCCTAATCTCTTAGCTTCACAATTAGCTAACACCTTATTTTCTATTCAACTTCTTAAATTATTATAGCTTAAACATTATTTAAACAAAAGAAAAAAAGAAAAACATTTCTTCCATATTCTTTTACCATAACAGCTAAAGACCACCTAGTTTCAATCCAACCCCCTTCAACATTCAATAATATTACAGTGTTTCTTTAAGTAGTCCTTAAATTTCTTCCAATCTTCTTCTGCCGACTCTTCTCCCTGGTCACGGATTCTGCCAGTCATTTCTGCCAATCCCATACAGTCAATCAGCTTCATCTGCCATTCTTCCAGAGTGGGTAGGTCTTGCGTCTTCCAGTGCTTTGCTATAAGTATTCTTGCTGCTGTTGTTGCATACATAAAAAAAGTTCTGTCCTTCTTTGGCACCAATTGGCCGACTATGCCCAAGAGAAAGGCCTCTGGTTTCTTCAGGAAGGTATATTTAAATACCTTTTTCATTTCATTATAAATTATCTCCCAGAAAGCCTTAATCTTTGGGCACGTCCACCAAAGGTGAAAGAACGTACCTTCAGTCTCCTTACATTTCCAACATTTATTATCGGGCAAGTGATAAATTTTAGCAAGCTTGACTGGTGTCATGTACCACCTATATATCATTTTCATAATATTCTCTCTTAAGGCATTACATGCCGTAAATTTCATACCGGTGGTCCACAACTGTTCCCAGTCAGCAAACATAATGTTATGACCAATGTCCTGTGCCCATTTAATCATTGCAGATTTAACCGTTTCATCCTGCGTATTCCACTGCAACAGCAAGTTACACATTTTTGACAAGATCTTAGTTTTAGGTTCTAGCACTTCTGTTTCTAATTTAGATTTTTCCACCTGGAAGCCAATTTTCTTGTCCAAATTGTAAGCCTCCATTATCTGATAATAATGTAGCCAGTCCTGCACTTTGTTTTTTAGTTTCTCAAAACTCTGTAGTTTCAACCTGTCTCCTTCTTGTTCTAAAATTTCCCAATATTTTGGCCAGTTGGCCTCCATATTGAGCTTTTTCTGAGCTTTCACTTCCATTGGCGACAACCACCTTGGGGTTTTATTTTCCAATAAATCCTTATATCTAGTCCAGACATTAAACAGAGATCTCCTAACAATATGATTTTTAAACGCTTTGTGTGCTTTAACCTTGTCATACCATAAATATGCATGCCACCCAAAAACATTATTAAAACCTTCTAAGTCCAAAATGTCTGTGTTCTCAAGAAGCAACCACTCTTTCAGCCAGCAAAACGCTGCTGACTCATAATAAAGTTTAAAGTCTGGCAGGGCAAATCCACCCCTTTCTTTTACAGCAGTTAAAATCTTAAATTTTATCCTGGGCTTCTTGCCCTGCCAGACAAATTTAGAAATATCTTTCTGCCACTTCTTGAAACAGTCCATCTTGTCTACGATTTGCAATGTTTGAAACAAAAACAACATTCTAGGCAATACATTCATCTTTATAGCTGCAATTCGACCCAACAAGGAAAGCTTCAGATTAGACCAAATTTCTAGATCCTTTTTTACTTCCGTCCAGCATTTTTCATAATTATTCTTGAATAAATTCCCATTTTTAGATGTCATATTAATCCCCAGGTATTTCACTTTCTTCACAACAGTTAAGCCTGTTTCATTCTGGAACTTCTCTCTTTCAAACAATGTTAAGTTTTTCTCTAAAACCTTAGTTTTTGACTTATTCAGTTTAAATCCTGCCACCTGACCAAATTCTTGAATTAATTCTAGAACTCTTTTAGTACTAGATTCTGGCTCCTGTAATGTCAAGACTAAGTCATCTGCAAATGCTCTCAATTTATACTGTTTAGCTCCGACCTGAATACCTTTAACCAGCCGGTCCCTTCTGATCATGTTCAGCAAAACCTCCAGGACCGATATAAAAAGTAATGGGGAAATTGGGCACCCTTGTCGTGTCCCTTTTTCTATCTTAAGATAGAAAAAGGAACTCCCTCTTGTTAGATGTTAAGAAAATAAATAACTATCTGACTTTTAGATCAGGAAGTTTTTCATGTTTGTTAGTTTTACTGTGGTTTCACGAATTGTTAGAAATAATAATAATATTTTTAAAAAAATAATATTTATTACTTTTAAAGATTACAGAAAAGAAAAAGAGAAAAGAGAAAAGAGAAAAAACACAAAGAAAGAAAAAAAACCAATACAATACAATATATAAACAATACAAAACACAACCTAAACATATTAAACTAAACTAAACAAAACCCTAACCCACCTTAACCCTAAACAAAACGAAACAATAACCATTTAAAAACATACATCACACCTTTTCCATACTCTTATCTTTCATTTCCTTGTTTCCTCGACTTCCTCTCACCTCCCTTTTTGTATTCCACTTCTATTAATTGTTTCAGCAAATCCTTTCCATCTTTCTCTATTTTCTGTCATATTATAAATATCTTAACATATTTTTTATCATTAAAACTAAAATACTTATATATGCTTAACTCCTTATAACATTTCTGCTAAGGCCATAAAATTTCTTTCCACCATTTTTCTATCATTCATTAATTTTACAGTATTTCTGTATATAAACTTTAAATTCTCTAATCTTCTTCCACCATCTCCTCTCCCTGGTTTCGGATTCTGTCAGTCCTTTCCGTCAATTCCATATAGTTCATCAACCTGGAGATCTTATGTCCGAGGCTCTTAACTCTTTTCCAGGTCCCCTCTGCAGGTCTTCTTCATATTCTTTAATGCCAAAGAGCAGATCTCGGGAAGACTCCAACCTAACAATGCTTTTATTCCTTCTAGGCAGGTCAGCCAAATTTCCATAGTTGAAGCTGAGGTCTATAAGATGTTTCATGACATGTTTCAAAATTCCTCCAAATCCAAAGGCCCCCAGAACTCCAATCTCCTCCAGACCAAGTCCATGTCCCAAAAGTCAATTGATCCCTGCACAGAGGGATCTTTCCAACTTTCCTTCTTCCGTTCATGCCGGGATCCAATCCTCAAAATCTGGCTTTTTCTAGATTCAATCATAGAAGGCCTCAACTTGTAGTCCTCAATTTGCTTCTGTAAGACTGAGGATCCCGCTTGTATTACTTTAGGCTCAACAACCACAGCTTTCTCTTTCTCCTCCACAATTTGTCCTGCCAAAGTAGATTCTTGTACCAAGTCCTGAATTATTTCTGTGTTGGTACTCACTTTTTGACTCCAATTAGTCACTTTTTGATCCAAGTTGTCAATTTTAAAAGACATGTCATCCGTCTTCTTATGAAGCTGTTCCAGCGAGTAGCTTATCTTGCATAATACCGTCACAATGGCTTCTCCTGTCAACATTTTGAGTGGTCCAAGGTCAATCTCTGGTTCTCACAATTACTTATCTTGCAGCTGGTGATTCCCCAGTTGCACTCCTGTGACAGTTTCAAAAACTCCCTCTAGAGGGAAACAGTCTCCACTTGTATCAATCCTTTCAGACACACTTCAAGCCATAAAAATAGTTTCAATTTCCAGTTACTTTTCCTCCTTTTTAAACGCAGAAGAGGACAATGGAAACAGTATCTTTCTCTTATTTAACTAGCTGTCAAAAATGTTTTGTTCGCAGTCAATGAACTCTCCCAAAACTTCACTCTTTCTGGCAGCCCTTACCAGGTTCGGAGCAGTGGTAATTTGGTTTTTCACTCTCTCCTGCAGGCTTGTTAAGTCCAAAATTCCCCCCCTCTTCTCCTGCTTCCAAGGGGGGTTTTGTAGTTTTAACCGATGAAAATTTAATCCTTTGCCAAAAGCTTTCAAAGACTTTAGCTTATAACGTCTTTGCTTCAATCTATTTACAAAAGGGGAAGGCGGACTTTCTGTTTAAAACCTTCCCCGTTTCGGTGCCAAATTAACGTATTTAAAGATCCAATTTTCCGTTCTACTCACGGGTAGTTGTTTAAAATCCAATTGTCCACAGGAAAAAGTCAGCGCTCTCCGGCAACAGCAATGCGGCTTCACTCCGTGAAAGAAGCAGTCAATTTGAAGCACTGTGCCACTCACCCCACGTCGCTCCGGATCCCTGAAACCGGGTTTCCCCGCGAGTAGGGGAGGCGCAAAAGGTGCCAGCCGAATCCCAGGTTCACAAGCTTCTCCCGCTTGTGATTTCAATGGGTCTCCGCCTTCGCCGTGGCGGTCAGACCCTGCTTTTCACGGAGCAAGTTCCTCCCGATCAGAGGAGCTCCACCATTGCCGGAGGCGCCAACCCGGAAGTCCAGAAATAATAATAATAATAATGGTAATGGCATTATAGGTCAAAATTAGCACTTTGAATTGGGTGTGGAAGCTAATTGGCAGCCAGTTCAGTTGGGCCAGGATCATTAATGCCCGTCAAAATAGGTCGTAAACACTGTAATAAGTAGAGGTCCCTCTACTTAGGACAGACAGAACTGGGCAAAAAAACAAAAGGGATTCCTTCTATCTGTTCTCTTGGAGGTTTCCTGAGAGCCCAGGTGGATGAGCCAGACTCAGCTGGCCCAGAAGCAGGAAGGGGCCATGCCATCCAAACTGGGAGCAGTGGCGGTTGATTCCGGGCCGTGTCTAGCCCTCCTAGAAGGGAAGTGACCCCGCCAAATGTGATGGCAACTGAGGGATTTCTGTGAGATGAATCTGCCTGTTTGCTCCTGCCTTTTGGTGCTTTTGGTCAAGGAAGGAATTTAGAACTGTGGTTGACTGAGTACAATTTTCACACCAGGCTGAGGGGGGGGTTCTAACCCTGGGGTCCTCAAGAGCTGCTCTCCCTCCTACCCCAGGAAAGAGCCCCCATCACCTTGGAGTGGCCCCATGTGCCCAGGCCATTAGACCATTTCAGGTCTCAGGTGTCCAGCATTGCCCTGGCAACCTCGCCTTCAGAGAGGAAGAGCATCCCCAAATCCTCTTCTTAGGAATCTAAAATGGGTTGATCCTGCTTTGCAGATGCCTTGCATATGGGGATCTGAGAGTGTGTGTTGTCTTTTGATGTTGCCATCAAAACCTGGAGCCGTGGGGAATTCTGGGAAAGCTCTGTGCAGAAGATCCTGGGTGAGAAGGACATTCTCTGCTCAGATGTGCAGAGCCAGCGGTTCAGGCAGTTCTGCTACTAGGAGGCCAAAGGACCCCGAGAAGACTGCAGCCGACTCCACCACCTTTACCATCAGTAAAGTACCATTGGTACTTCATGAACTGGGGTAGGATAACTCTCACTCAGAGGCCTTATTTTACTTCAGATAACTCTTCAGTGTGAGCACAAAACCTACATCTAATGTGGAAAGATCTGTAGCCTGAGCAAAGACTCTTGACAATGGGTAGTCAAACTAAGGCCTGGGGGCCGGATTTGGCCCAATCGCCTTCTAAATCTGGTCCGAGGGAATCTGTGTTTTTACACAAGTAGAATGTGTGCTTTTATTTAAAATGCATCTCTGGGTTATTTGTGAGGCATAGGAATTCTTCATTTCTTCCCCCAAAATATAGTCCGGCTCCCCACAAGGTCTGAGGTACAGTGGACTAGCTCCCTGCTGAAAAAAATTGCTGACCCCTGCTTTTGACCAAAGGACTCCTGCTGGAGAGGAACTTTTTACATTCATTGCGTGAGAAATTGGCCTGTGTTCAACCGAGTGCTGTAGGGGGGTCACCAACTGGGCACATGCGGGTGCCATGGCACCTACTAATCTTTCCCAGGTGCTCCTGTGCAGGTGCCCCAGACCCTGATAATTCTACCACCTCCTCTTGTACTGTTCTTTATGTTAGATTCAGTAAACAGAGACATCCATAGACAAATACTCATTGCATTACAAACAGCAAATTGTTGAACCTTGTCATTAAACTTGACCAACCTCCTTGTTTTCTGCGGCTTACCTGTGAGATACCTGGTAAAAACGTGTGTTGTTTCGTCATTTAGCGTTCTTGCCTATCATGTTTTAAGACTTACATTTGAATCAGTAGAGCACTGACAAGTCTTTTAAGAATCATGAGTCATTCACTGCCCTGCTAAATGCTGTATTTTTGTATGATGGGGGGAATGAAAACAAATTTAAAAAATTAATCTGATAATTATACACACACACACACACACACACACGAACAAAAAGGAAATACTTAGAAACAAATTTAAAGCATGGGTTTGAAAGGAAGGGGGAGTAGATCGCAATGTCTAGCCAAGGGGGGAGGGCGCGGGTTGTGTCTCCTCCCCTGCCAGCTTTTCCTCGGTTTTTTTGCCAAGGGAGGGAGCAGCTCAGCGCCCAGCCAGGATACAGCATCCCTGGATGTGCGCAACGCACGGGGCTCCTCCTGGGCGCCTGCTTTGCAGAGGGAAGGGCGAGCTGGGGGCGCTTGGCTTTGCCAGGGTGACTCGGAACCGAACCGGATTCCTAGAGAGGACAGAAAGATAGGTGGGGGGAGGGGACCAGGTCCTCCCGATCCAAAGCCCCTCCCTCCCTCCCTCCCTCCCAAGTCACTTCCTGCAAGCGGGGCGTGGATGTTTTGTGTGTCTCCTTTGCAAGCTTCGCTGCCTGGGTGGCTCCTGCTGCAATCGGGTGAGTCTCCTCTCTCTTTCCTCCCTGTGGGGGAGAAGGGGGTCCCAGGGCTGCAGGCGAGGGTGCAGGGGGGCCGTGTTCAGATCATGCGTGCCCCCCAGGGTCCTGCACCCCCTCCTTGCTCTCTGCCAAGCCAGGGGGCGGGTGGTTTTGCAGGAGGGCTGCTATTACCTTCCTTTGTAACAATGGATACTTAGCGCTTTGTGGGGAAACCATCGCTTTCATCCGGCCAGACTTGCGTTTGCTGCAATAGCCGAGGAGTCTCCTGGGTGTCCAGAGCCCAGTCTAGTCCTGTTGAGTCTCAGTCCGTCAGGCTGGAGGATGCGGACTAAGTGCTGGGATCAGTCTGAGCCCCTCTTGGAGGATGAGAAAGAGCAGGGAGGAGGGGCTGGCTGGGCCGGGGGGGGGTCAGTGGGGGCTCCCTTCCTGCTTGGAGGAGGCGGGGTGAATTCTCTGGATTCAGAGATCCTAACTCACTCCCGGCCAGTGGCTAAGCTCCCTTTCCTGAGCAAAGTTCTTGAGTAAGTGGTCGCTGACCAGATCCAGGCGCTTTTGGAAGAAACTGATTTTCTGCATCCATTTCAGTGACCCAGATACAAGCGAACCCTCCCTTGTCCTCCAGTTAGAAGGAAATCTTTCCCCACCCCACCCCGTTCATCAGGCAGGGAACTTGTCCAGACTCCTGGCTGACCCAGGTGCGCCCCTTCAGACATGCAGCCTCTCAGGTGTCCAAATGATCTTCTGAGACTGACCAGGAAGCCCTGAACAGAGAACCACCAGAGCTCTCCCCACCCAAGGAATCAAAGGCAGCAGGAGAGGCCCTGCTGGGAAGGAAGCAAAGCTGTGCTGGGGTGAAAGGGGCAGCCCCCCCCCCCAGTGCTGAGAGTTACTGGGAGACCCTCTTCCCACCAGCTATAATTCCTGAGTTCCCTGGCAAGGAGGACGGGTTGCCTAGCCACTCCAAGGGAACCTCTCCCAGCAGCGCTCAGCTCCCTTTACAAACTACGGTTCCTGTGGTTCTATGGACTCATTAAAGGGGTCTCATCCTGCTTTACAGATGCAGCCCGGGGGGGGGGGCTGGAAGTGTGTGTTGTCTTTTTGGAATAACTTTTAATGGAGTTTTATAACAAGGATCATGGGAATAATGAAGGATACAAAGAAATTGTCCAAGTCTTCTCATTTGTGTATCACAAAAATAGTGCAATAAGTTTATGGGAATATCTCCAACATATAGTTCATTATTAGAGGTCAGGCAGTGTCTGAGTTCTTGGTTTGTGATAGAAATGGTTCTACCATAGGAGGTAAAAGGCTTAACTTGGTTTCTGTTCCTTCCCTCTCGTTCTTTTACCTAGTTATGACCGGTGTTACAGTTACTTTTAATACAGCGCATCTTCCTTTGCCTACTTTGGTTCCAGAGCGAGGGGCACTTTTCGTTCCTCCGCCTCTCTCTTAGCCACCCTGAGGGATTTCCCACAGACCCAGGGGATCCCCTCAGCCCTTGTTCTTGGTTTGGGGATCTCCTTTTCCTAGCAGATCTCTCCCCTCCTGACTGGAAGGAGACCCTGGTTTAGTCCGTCTTCCCACAGCTTCTCCCTCTCCTGCCTCAGACTCAGCCCTCCAGATTAAATCCTGCCTCCATATTCTCCCCAGACCCTCCACTGGGTCGTCTTCCTATCTAAGCTGTGAGACTCCTTCTTCTGGCTAGAGAGGTTCTCCTCTCAGATCAGAGCCAGTTCTCCCTCAGAAAAGAGCATATCCGAATATTAATAATAATAATAATACCCCTCTCGGATCAGGCCTTCCCAACTCTCCCCCTCAGAAAGGGCTTCTGGGGTTTTCCCTCCAAAAGGGCTGGCAGCCAATCAGAGAGAGAGAGAGAAAGAGGCTCCCGCCCTCTGCTGGAACCTCAGAGGCACTGCACCCCCACACTCTGCTCTGGCTCTGAGGGAAAATACCTCATGGTTTGAAGCAAATGGAGAAAACTAGGAAGAAGAAAGGATACAAATAAACTGACCGAGTCTTCTCTTGTCATTTGTATTTCATAGAAATAGCACAATATGTTTATGGGAATATCTACAACATATGGTTCATTATTAGAGGTCAGTGTCTGAGGAATAACAAAACCAGAAAAAGGGGAAGCAGCTGAAGAGGGGTGCTTACAGACACAGCAGGAATGTGAGCCCTTCTATACTTGCTTTTTAGCACTGTTCTTTGGCCCTCAGACCTAAGAAAAAGGGACTCCGACTTCCGGTCAGCGCCAGCGATCGTAATGGCGGATTTCCTCTAAACACCGGAGGAGATCGGCTTCGTGGAGCTGGGGTTCTACCGCTACAGCGAAGCGGGGACCCGAAAAAAACCACAGGTGGGGAAGCCTGTGAGCTGTAGGCTCGGCGGGCTCCATTTGTGCCCCCCCCCGCTGCAAAGGAGCCTTTTTAAAGGCTCCGGAACGGACCGGGGGAAAAGGGTGCGGAGCTGAGAGCCGTCTACCCGTCTCCGCGAAGTGAAGCCGCACAGCCAGGATCGGAGAGCGCTGATTTCTTCTCTGGTTAATCGGACTCGAAAACAACTACCCGTGAGTAGGAATTTGACACTATTTGAAAGAAAATTTTTAAAGAATTCGGCCGAAAACGGGAAAGGCAAAAAACAGGAAGTCTGTCTTCCCGGACTGTTAACAGATCAAAGTAAAGAGACTTCAAAGCTGAGACTTTTTCGGGAGAATTTTTGGGAGGATTAAAACCCAATATCTGAAGAGAAAATTCACCCCACTGTTAGCAGGAACAGTGGAGAGATATTGAAAGATCTTAGACCTGCAAAGAGAGGAATTTTTTAAAATACATCTGCTGACTTTAAAACTTGGGAACGGACTGCCTATGACAGAGGAGCCGATCAGAGGGAACTGTCAACGGAGAATAGAGTTAAAAGTTTGATTTAGCTCTGCAAAGGATACAGTAGCTGGGAAAGGAAAGCAACATTTTGGGACTAAAAATTTGATACTAATTTGATACTAAGAAATGGGGGCCTTTTGAACATTATTGGCTATAAAGTTGCAATAAGAAGCTGGCCTGAGACCCCTAGTGGCAACTACGTTGCAAAGACACTTTAGACTGCAAGTTTTGCTGTGGGAAAATTTCTATTCTACCAAAACAAATTCCTTAAGTGTGTGACTGACCTTGGGAGTGCATGTGAGTGTTATGGCAGACAAAGCAGAGTTGACACAGGACAAAACTACCAGGTCCGGAAAACAATATAAAGTAGATACTACTAGAAGGCCCTCAACGGGGGGTGCAGCGGGCACAGCAGGAGCTGTTGCCCCACAGGCAAAAGTAAAGGCTATGTCAACTGATGAACTGTTAGCCCAAGCATTGGGTAAAATTGATGCATCTCTGGAGAAATTGGCAAACAGAGTTGAAGAGACAAATAAACAAGTGGCAGAGGCCTGTGCAAAAATTGAGGCGAACACCGCCAGCATTAATTTGAATACCTCAAGTATAAATGAACTAGGGAAAAAGGTGAATTCTAATACGCAGTCTATTGAAAAATTATTGGAAGAATCGGCGTCAACCAGAAAACTTGCTGAGGAAGCCAAGGAAATTGCAACTGCTGCCCAGGAACAGATTCCACCGGTACATAAGAAATTTGAAGAGTATGATTTGACGTTGTCGATGATAGATCTTGAAAGAAAAGCGAAAAACTTAAGAATAAGAGGCGTGCCAGAAGCTGAGAAAGATAATTTGGTAGAATTTCTTACAAAAGAATTTACACAATTTTGGCAAAAAGACCTGGGGGAGGAAGAATTCACTATTGTGAGTGCTTTCAGACTTGGCAGAAGGCAAGGAAAGAACAAAGCAAGAGACTGTCTGATAATTTTGAAAACTAAGGAAGAAAGAGATAAGATACTGAACTTACACTATCAAAGAACCCTGGAAATTGGGGACACTTATGTGGAAATCTTCAAAGACATACCTAAACATATCTTGGAGGTAAGGACCCACTATAGAGATTTGGTTGCGTTGCTGAGGAAAAACAGAATAATTTTTAGGTGGGAATTCCCCCAAGGTCTATCTTTTAAATATAGAGGAAAGAAAATAAGAATAAGGACAGTGAATGACAAGGACAAGTTTTTGAAAGACCACGAAGAGGACCTGCAGAAGGAAGTGGACTCTGCTGAGGACGTATTGACGCCAGGACAAGGACTTTTGGAGATTGCAAATCTGTTATCTGGACGCTCCGGCCCAAGGAGAGACAAGCCACCGACAGAAGAAGAACAACAACTTGGTGCAGTAGGAGGGAAAACCAATTAACTAACCATGTCTCTGCAACTTTTAAGCTGGAATTGTAATGGATTGAACTCCCCTAGAAGGAGAAAAGAGATATTTTATATATTAAAGAAAGAACATTTGGACTTGATTTGCTTACAAGAGACTCATGTTATGAGGCTACACAGGAAAATATTGGTAAATAAAAGATTAGGGCAAGAATTTATTTCGTCTGACAAAGTCAAAAAAAGAGGAGTGGTGATTTACGCTAAGGAGAAATTTTCACCGAAATTCATCCTCAAAGATGAACAAGGAAGATATTTGGCTATTGAAATTCAGTTTCAAGGGGAAAAATTTTTGATAGTAGGTGTGTATGCACCAAATGAGGGGAAGTCGGAATTTTTCAAGAAGCTGCATGAGACTTTGATGGACTTTATGGACTACAACATAATCTTGATGGGGGACATGAATGGAGTGGTATCAACTAATATGGACAAGGCCCAAAAACAGGTAGTTACCAAAGATGGTAGACTACCAAAAACTTTTTTTGAAATGACTGATAACATGGACTTGATTGATATTTGGAGAACTAAGAACCCCTTGGAGAGAGAAGGAACATTCTTCTCTGAAGCCAAGATGACATGGACCAGAATTGACCAAATTTGGATTACTAGAGGAATGGCTCCAAAGATAAAAAAAGTGGAAATCTGCCCTAAAACATGCTCCGACCATAACGCTGTAAAGATGGAGATGAAGTCAACAACAACCGGTACCTTTAGATGGAGGATGAATGACACCCTATTTAGAGATCAAGAAGTATACAACAAGGCCCAAAAGACTTTAAAAGACTATTTTGAATTAAACTTGCCAACAAATGTGGAGAAAAGAGTAATCTGGGATGCAAGTAAAGCCGTGATGAGAGGGTTTTTGATACAACAGAATGCATTAAAAAAGAGAAGGCAAAATGAGAAAAAAGATAAAATTTTGGAGAAAATTAAAGAAGGTGAGAAAAAACTGAGAGCCAAGCCGAAGTCACAAGAGATTTTGAGAGAAATAAAGATCTACCAAACACAATATATGGAACTGATGAACCAGGAAATAGAATGGAAAATTAAACAAATGAGACAGAAGACATTTGAATCGGCGGATAAATGTGGGAAATTACTGGCATGGCAACTGAAAAAAAGACAAAAACTAAATACAATCACAAATCTGGAAGTAGAGGGAAAAGACATAAATAACCCAAATGAGATAAGAAATTGTTTTCAGAAGTATTTTAAGCAATTATATGCACAAGGGCCACAGAATGAAAGGGACATTGATGGATTTTTGAAAACAAATGGATTACAAAAAATCTCACAGGAAAGTAAAGCATTGTTGAACTGTAAAATAACAGATCAGGAGATAGAAGGTGCCATCTTAAATATGCAATTGGGCAAATCTCCGGGACCGGATGGACTGACTTCCAGATATTATAGATCCTTGAAGGATTGGATAGTACAACCTCTGAAGGAAGTCTGTAACGAGATTTTGGAAGGGAAAAAGGCACCGGAATCGTGGAAAGAGGCTTACATTACACTTATACCGAAAACAGAGACTGAAAAGACCCAACTTAAAAACTACCGTCCCATATCCTTATTAAATGTGGATTACAAAATTTTTGCTGACATTTTGGCTAAGAGATTGAAAAGAGTATTGATTGAAGAGATACATAAGGACCAGGCGGGCTTTCTGCCGGGAAGACATATATCTGACAATTTGAGGAACGTAATTGACATCTTGGAAAAGCTAGATGTGGATATAAATACTAAAGCTGTTCTGATATTTGTGCATGCGGAGAAAGCCTTTGATAACATTTCTTGGAGTTTTATGAAAAAGAACCTACAGGGTATGGGGGTAGGCCAAGGGTTTGAAAATGGTATAGGTGCAATATATTCCGAACAAAAGGCTAAATTAATTGTAAATAATGTGGTTACGGAACAATTCAAGATTGAAAAAGGGACACGACAAGGATGCCCAATTTCCCCTTTACTTTTCATATCGGTCCTGGAGGTTTTGCTGAACATGATTAGAAGGGACCGGTTGGTTAAAGGTATACAGGTCGGAGCCAAACAATATAAATTGAGAGCATTTGCAGATGATCTAGTTTTGACATTACAGGAGCCAGAATCTAGTACAAAAAGAGTTTTAGAATTAATCCAAGAATTTGGTCAGGTGGCAGGATTTAAATTGAATAAGACCAAAACCAAGGTTTTAGAGAAAAATATGACATTGTTTGAAAAAGAGAAATTCCAGAATGAAACAGGTCTGTCTGTGGTGAGGAAGGTGAAATATCTGGGAATTAATATGACATCTAAAAATGGGAACTTATTTAAAAATAATTATGAGAAATGTTGGTCAGAAGTGAAAAAAGATCTCGAAATATGGTCAAATCTGAAGCTTTCCTTGATGGGTCAAATAGCAGCTATTAAGATGAATGTATTGCCTAAAATGTTGTTTCTGTTCCAAACACTACAAATTGTGGACAAGATGGACTGTTTTAAGAAGTGGCAGAAAGATATCTCTAAATTTATCTGGCAGGGCAAGAAGCCCAGGATAAAATATAAGATTTTAACTGATGCAAAAGAAAGGGGTGGCTTTGCCCTGCCAGACTTCAGACTGTACTATGAGTCAGCAGCATTCTGCTGGCTGAAAGATTGGCTGCTTCTTGAAAACACGGACATTTTGGATTTAGAAGGTTTTAACAATGTTTTTGGATGGCATGCATATTTGTGGTATGACAAGGTTAAAGCTCACAAAGCATTTAAAAATCATATTGTCAGGAGATCTTTGTTTAATGTCTGGATCAGATACAAGGATTTACTTGAAAATAAAACCCCAAGGTGGTTGTCACCAATGGAAGCGAAAGCTCAGAAAAAACTCAATATGGAGGCCAGTTGGCCAAAATATTGGGAAATTTTGGAGCAAGAAGGAGATAGACTGAAACTGCAGAGTTTTGAGAAATTAAAAAATAGAGTCCGAGACTGGTTACATTATTTTCAGATAAGGGAGGCATATAATTTGGACAGGAAAATTGGCTTCCAGGTGGAAAAATCTAAATTAGAAACAGAAGTGCTAGAACCTAAAACTAAAATCATGTCAAAAATGTATAACTTGCTGCTGAAATGGAATACACAGGATGAAACGGTTAAGTCAGCTATGATTAAATGGGCACAAGATCTTGGACATAACATCATGTTTGCTGACTGGGAACAGTTATGGACCACAGGTATGAAATTTACGGCATGTAATGCCTTAAGAGAGAATATTATGAAAATGATATACAGGTGGTACATAACCCCAGTCAAGCTCGCAAAAATATATCACTTGCCCGATAATAAATGCTGGAAATGTAAGGATGTTGAAGGTACATTCTTTCACCTTTGGTGGACGTGCCCAAAGATTAAGGCCTTCTGGGAAATGATTTATAATGAAATGAAAAAGGTACTTAAGTATACCTTCCTGAAAAAACCAGAGGCTTTTCTCTTGGGCATAGTCGGCCATTTGGTGCCAAAGAAGGACAGAACTTTTTTTATGTATGCTACAACAGCAGCAAGAATACTTATAGCAAAGCACTGGAAGACTCAAGATCTACCCACTCTGGAAGAATGGCAGATGAAGTTGATTGACTGTATGGGACTGGCAGAAATGACCGGCAGGATCCGCGACCAGGGAGAAAAGGCAGCAGAAGAAGATTGGAAGAAATTCAAGGATTATCTACAGAAATATTATAAAATTAATGAACTTTGAAAAGATGTTGGTTTGAACTTTGGTGGTCTCTAGCTGTTATGATAAAGATAATGGGGATTATAATTGTTTATGTTATTAAGTTTAAAAAAAAAAGTTGAATGGAAAATAAGGTTTTATTTTAAAAGGAATGTTAAGAGATTAGGATTTGCTGAATTAATAAATTGAACTAGAGAACAAGAAGGGGAGGTATGAGGAAGTCAAAGAAACATGTGAATGAAAAACTGTTATTGAAACCGAATTGTTTTTAATATTTTTCTTTTCCTTTTTCTTTTTGTGTTTATATAAAATTGGAAAATTCAATAAATATTCATTTAAAAAAAAAAAAGAAAAAGGGACTCCACCCCAGCAGTGTGTCTTGAGAACATTGGAGAATCCAAATGCTAGAAACTGAGGCAGAAGCAGGAAAGAAATAGACCCTGAATTGGGGGGGGGGGAGAGAGCAACCCTAGAGGACCCCAAAGTTGGCAGGTTGGCTGGCTTCTGTCTCTTCTCAGGAGACAAGGAAGAGAGTTCTTTGGGGAGGAAGTCAAAGGGCAGGAAGGGTGCAGAACCTGCTGTGGCTGAAGAGGGCTTCATCCAATAGAAATTTCCAAGGTTTCCTGCACATTTTGTATAGTAACTTTTCTTCTAGGAGGACTAGATGCTGATTTCTCCTTCTCCCTTTTTGAAGGCAGTTCAGAGTCTTGGCTGTAGTCCAGCCCAGCCCTGGTTCTTAGCAAGACTCATCCATGCTTGCTCAGGGAACTTTGTCATTCCTGTGATCTATTTCATAACAGAACAATGTATTTACTTTGTAGGATTTGCAGACGCCTCTGCTTAGGACAGACGAACAAGGGCTTCCTTCTAATATCTTGGAGGCTTCCTGAGAGCCCAGATGGATGAGCAAGACTCAGCTGGCCCAGAAGCAGGAAGAGGCCATGCCATCAACACTGGGAGCAGTGAAGGATTGTGGGAAAACTCTGTGCAGAAGATCCTGGGTGAGGAGGACACCTTCAGCTCAGATGCGCAGAGAAAAAAGTTCAGGCAGTTCTGCTCCCAGGAGGCCAAAGGGCCTCGAGAGGTTTGCAGCCGATTCCACCACCTTGACCGTCGGTGGCTGAAGCCAGAAAGGCACACGAAAGCTGAGATGCTGGACCTGGTGGTCTTGGAGCAGTTCCTGGCTGTCCTTCCACCAGAGATGGAGAGCTGGGTGAGGGAATGTGGAGCAGAGACCAGTTCCCAGGCGGTGGCCCTGGCCGAAGGTTTCCTCCTGAGTCAGACAGAGGAGAGGAAGCAGGCAGAGCAGCAGGTGAGAGAGACTGTCCTCTGGATACTCTTGGGCTCTGAACATGAGAGAGAGTATTCTGAAACTCCCCAACCTTTTTTTGGAAAGCACCCAAGGAATGATATCTGATACCCTAAAATGCATCTCCCATTCCTTTTCTATTCTTTCTCTCCATTCTCTGTTTTCAATCCTTGTTGCTTTTTCATGAAAAGGATCTGTTTGCAGAAATGGACCCATATTCCACTGAGGAAGAGAAGACTCCATTGGACACCAAAGAAAGACCACTGGGTAAGGAGGAAGGAGCTTTTTCTCCATTTTGTCACATTCTGTGGATTTTGAAACTAACCTGTGGGTTCTTTTCATCTTTTGGGGAAGGACACTTGGGGCCAGGAGCTCAAATGTCAAAATTCATTCAGTAGGTGAGACTTTTTCTGAGGCCCACCTGTAGTTAGAGATGCACTGCTTCACCGCTAAGAAAAGCATACGCTAATGGCCGGCCACTTACTTCTGCCTCTCACAGGTAACAGAATGATGCCAGGAAGACCTCCTCATCCATCTTTGCATGGAGGCAGAGGAGAAACAGCAGCTCTGGAACCAAATCAGGTAAGGAGAATGAAGGATTGTGGGGAAAGAGGTTTAGAGATGGGGCACCAAGGGTTCTCTCTCCTCCTGATTGTGGGCAAAGAGGCTCCTGCTCTTGACGTCTGTCAAAATTGTCCTTAACAAAGGCTGTAAAGGCCATTCCAGAAGGTTTATGTGCAGAGAATTATGAACAACCACCTCACGTTCACCAGCCTTCTGAAGGATGCTAGTATTATTTATCAGTCGTTGCAGTTTTATTTATCAATTTAACTTTTAATGCTAAGATAAGCTTCTAAACAATTGACAAACCATTAAACCGTGGCCAGAATTCACCTCACAAGTCCCATCAGTTGCATTATAGGGCTTTCCCCCTCCTTCCCCTCCTTGTGGCCCCCTACACCCCTGAAGTTGGCTTTAATGGAACACTCCTGCAGGCCTATGACCTCCTCCGGCAACTGGAAGAGCTACGCAGCATTCCTGGGAAGAGGTCCTGGTGTTCTGGGACTCACAGCTGCTCTCTTGTGAACACCCGGTCTAGCAGAGTAAAAGCAGCGTAGACGGAGGAGAGGAGGTATCTGGGCATACCTACTTTATTTCTACTAATTACAGATTAAAGAACATAACAAACACGTATGAGAGGAGCAGCCCTCATACAGACATCCAGTCTTGTCACAAGACAGAGCAGAAAGAAAAAGTACAATAGTACCAGAGACGGAAGTCACACAGACAGGCTTCCTTTCTCACAGAACAGAAAGTAAACAATAGAATCAGATGATCTTTGCAATGGGAGGAGTGAAACACTAACATCCTCCCCCGTTTCATGATAACCATTGCAATATCTAGTACATCAGCAATCTATGTACATATACATCCAGTTGTTCTCTGTTAACAACTTTAGACAACAAATCAGCAGGAATTTCTTTCCCTGCCATGTAGGAGACATTTATGAGTCCTCTCTGGATACAGTCCCTTGCATGACATAGCTTGATCTGCAAGTACTTGGTTCTTTAGGGCATGGGGAAGGTTTTCCCGCTCCAGAACAGTAGACGGGGAGAGGAAAGGGGGGAGTGTTGAGCAGAGAGAATGATCTGAAGAATACCAGATGAAGTTCCATCCATTTACACAAAGATGAATACCCATCATTAAAATACACAACAAACCAATTCCGTTAAGACCTTAAAATGTGCATCCATAATAAAAAAGGACATCAAAACAATCACATTAAAACAGAACAGCAATGAACAGGCAGAAAGCAGCAGAGCACTCTGTTGTAGATAATCTGTTGGCTGTCTAAGAGGAAGACTTCTCTCTTCTTTTAGGGTCCAGTGTGCTTTGAAGATGTAGCTGTTCGTTTCACAGATGAGGAGTGGGCTTTGCTGGATCCCAACCAGAAAGCTCTGCATAAGGAAGTCATGGAGGAGAACTGTGGGATCATGAACTCTCTCAGTAAGGCTCCCTGTTGGATCATGATGTGTTTTGAAATTCAATACGTATCTATATATGATGGACCTCCAATATTTTGATGGAGCTCAACAGCACCACCTACAGCATCTGCGATTCTGACACCCTCACAGTGAACCCTGAATGGAGGGCTATCTGTTCTTCTGTCTTTGAATATTCTTCCTCCAGTTTTCCCTTTTAAAGTCATGGTTGGGCTGGTCTGAACTATCTGGGCCTTCAGGGATGTTATGGAATTTGAAGAGGCTTCCGTCAGGATTTCTGTTTCTGTTTTTGCTTCTGTCCGTTTTTCATTGACAAAAGAGATGACTGACATTGGTATGGTGTGAATTCCATGATTCAGCAGAACAAAATCTGTTCCGGAATGGAACCGGGCTTTTCAAATCCCACTGTCATGGGCTGGCTGGATGTAGAGGAATGGTGGGAGGAACCAGGTGGGAAATCCCCACGGGAATAAGGCTCAGAGCCTGGGGAGTGGTGGTGGGACAAGCATGAGTTGTCAGAGGGAAAGGAGGAAGAGATTGGGAGGAGAAGGTGTTGGAAGCGTAGGAAGTAACATGTTTTAGTGAGCAGGGGGAGTCTGTGGCAGAGAGGAGTCCGGAAGGAGAAGCTGAAGAAGAGGGAGGCCAAGGGCACAGACGAGTCAGGCTGGTGATGAAGCCAGGGTGTCTCGCCCTCCTGCTGTGATAAGCTCCCTTCCCCCTTCGTCTCTCTGAACTAGAAGAGGTATGAAGAAGAAGGAGCAGAGACAGTTGTGTTGGCGGAAGGGAAGGACCCATAAGAGGAGGAAGCTTAGTCAGTTGTGGGAAGGCAGGGACTTGAAGTCGCCACAACATCCTCATAGTGGCAAAGTCTACGGGAATTGTTCTTGTGCTCACTGGGCCTGACACTACTGAGCAGCCTGTTTGTTCTCATAAAGAGTTAACTTCATTTATTCCATGTGATTTATTGCTGATCCGTTCCTGACACTCAGGTTCCTATTAACGCCTGTCGACAAAAGAAGTGAAGCCGGTTGGAAGACCTTACATTTAATTCCCTTCTGTTCTTCCTTTGTCCCAAGCATTAATTAGCATTGTTCAATAATCAAGGGTTGCATTTCTTCCTGAGTCTGTGATCTGTTTCTCTCTTTGTTGCAGGTGGTAATGAATTGGAAATTAAAAACGAGGGAGACCAGGACAATGTCTACCCAATGGAGAAGCGATGTAAATATACAGAGTGTAGAGGGAACTTTAGTCAAAGCTCCCATTCCACTTCCCTCCAAATAAATCCCTTTGGGAAGAAATCCTATCAGTGCTTGGAATGTGGAAAGAGCTTCACGCAGAAAGAAAGTCTCATGACCCATCAAAGAATTCATACAGGGGAGAAACCATATAAGTGCCTTGAATGTGGAAAGAGCTTCGCCTGGAAGGAAAGTCTCACCACCCATCAAAGAATTCATACAGGGGAGAAACCATATCAGTGCATGGAATGTGGTAAGAACTTCGCCTGGAAGGAAAGTCTCACTTCCCATCAAAGAATTCATACAGGGGAGAAACCATATCAGTGCATGGAATGTGGAAAGAGCTTCGCCTGGAAGGAAAGTCTCACCACCCATCAAAGAATTCATACGGGGGAGAAACCATATCAATGTTTGGAATGTGGGAAGAGTTTCAGTCAGAGTGCCCATCTCACCACCCATCAAAGAAGTCATAAAGGGGAGAAACCATATCAGTGTTTGGAATGTGGGAAAAACTTTACCCAGAAAAAGAGTCTCAGATCTCATATAAAAATTCATAAAGGGGAGAAACCATATCAGTGCTTGGAATGTGGAAAGAGCTTCAGTCGGAAAGAAAGTCTCACTTCCCATCAGAGAATTCATACAGGGGAGAAACCGTATCAGTGCTTGGAATGTGGAAAGAGCTACAATCAGAGATCCAATTTTAAGTCGCATCAAAGAATTCATACAGGGGAGAAACCATTTCAGTGTTTGGAATGTGGAAAGAACTTTAGTCAGAATGCTATCCTTAAGACACATCAAAGAGTTCATACAGGGGAGAAGCCATTTCAGTGTTTGGAATGCGGAAAGAACTTCAGTCAGAAATTAACTCTTAGTTTCCATCAAAGAATTCATACAGGGGAGAAACCATATCAGTGCTTAGAATGTGGAAAGAGCTTTAGTCAGAGGACCAATCTCACAGCCCATCAAAGAATTCATACAGGAGAGAAACCATATCATTGCCTGGAATGTGGAAAGAGCTTCACCCAGAAGGAAAGTCTCACGAACCATCAAAGAATTCATACAGGGGGAAAACCATATCAGTGCTTGGAATGTGGAAAGAGCTTCAGCCAGAGATTAACTCTCACTTTCCATCAAAGAATTCACACAGGTGAGAAGCCATATCAGTGCTTAGAATGTGGAAAGAGCTTTAGTCAGAAGCCCCATCTCACAGCCCATAACAGAATTCATACAGGTGAGAAACCATATCAGTGCTTGGAATGTGGAAAAAGCTTCACCCGGAAGGAAAGTCTCACTCCCCATCAAAGAATTCATACAGGGGAAAAACCATATCAGTGCTTGGAATGTGGAAAGAGCTTCACCTGGAAGGAAACTCTAACTTCGCATCTAAGAATGCATACCAGTAGTGGTAGCAGTAGTCATTTTATAATGGTCAGTAACCATTATCAAGATAAAAACACCAATTACAAGATTGAATAGTTTAGAACAAAGTTGAGTAGAACAAAATAAAATAGAATAAAATCACATACAGTGGTACCTCGGGTTAAGTACTTAAATCATTCCAGAGGTCCATTCTTAACCTAAACTATTCTTAACCTGCAGCACCACTTTAGCTAATGGGGCCTCCTGCTGCTGCTGCGCCACCGGAGCATGATTTCTGTTCTCATCCTGAAGCAAAGTTCTTAACCTGAGGTACTATTTCTGGGTTAGCAGTGTATGTAACCTGAGGCGTATGTAACCCGTGGTACCACTGTACACATAGAAAGTTCTCGTTTGTCATTTATCTGTCAGAAAGAAGTTCATTCCAAAATGGTCACTCTAATCAGGTTTACAGAGACACTCAGAAAGGAGATTGACTTGATAAGTCATAAGACATCAATAAAACCTTTTCTACCCAACTCATTGAGAGCCAAAGATAAGGTTCAGGAAATGAGTTCTAAATCACGAGAGTTTACAAGGCAGAAGCTTGACAGTGGAATGAAAGAATAACATCACTTAGTGCATCTGTTGAATAAGGTTTGCCTTGCTACTGTATTTTTCCATGTATAAGACTATAATTTTTCCTTAATTTTTCAAGTTTAAAATAAGGAGTCGTCTTATACATGGATAGTGCATAGTGCATTTTAATTTGGGGTAAAAAAAACAGGGGTTGTCTTAAATATGGTGGTGCCTTTCACATGGAAAAATACGGTATATGCTGGGTCCTATCATGGACTACAGTTCAACTGGCCAAGAGACATATGAGGAATTTATCAGGGGATCAAGTGGTCATATAGACTTAATCAACGTGGATCCTCCAAACTACTACAATCAAGCTCAGAGAGTCTTACTATCCTTTAGGACCTCCCAAAATTCCCTCACTGCTACATCGCACAAAGCCTATGTTGATTTCCAAAGGAATTTTCCCAGTATGAGTCTTTTAACAACCTGATTTTATCACCACTAATTCTTCACTTTAAAGCAGCCAGATCCCAGAAATATAAAAGGACTCTAAAGAGGAGAACATAAAGGAGCTTAAGCAAATTGTCTCAAGAAGATTTGATCAGCTGTTGGGAACCAGAGGACCCAATTAAGAATAAATATGCCCTAGAGGAGAATTTGATCATCCCACTTAAATATTGCATACCAGGAGAATCATAGAAACACAGTGGGAAGGGGCTACAGGGGCCATCTAGTCTAACCCACTGCAGTGCTGGAGTTTCAACTAAAGCATGCGTGGCAGATGGCTTCTGGTGCTGCTCTGCCTTAATGGAGGCAGCTCCCATGACAGCGGGAGATTGTTATTGAAGGAAAAATAAGGATGATTGAGGGTAATTATCCTTGCAAATTCCCCCCAGGGACAGGGGGAACAGGCTCCACTCACAGTTCATCTATGTACATGGCTCTTGCTCCGGCATGGAATGCAAAAGAACTTCGCCTGCCAATAACCCTCCTATGCCGCCATTAGGAAGCAGAGGTTCTCCTGTTAATTAGAGTTTAATTTGGACTAAAGTACAGGTGCGTGTGAGAAGAGATGTAATCATAAACTGTGCAATTGAATCAGCTGCAAGGTTGTTAAGGTCTGAACTTGAAAGAAGACTTCAATCAGTGTAAACGACGGTGTGGGGGGAGGGGAGTCTATAGTCTTTAAATAAAGTTTCATTTTTTACAGATATGATTTGGCAACCCTCCCTGAAATGCTAGTTCAATTATGTATGTATAGGTGAAGCTGGATTGCAGTTATGGAGTATAATACCAAGTGGAACTGTGTGTGTTATAAAGAAAGAAGGAAAAAGGAAAGCTCTATTCAGTAGAAGGCTTATGATGGAAATTTAGAGCTGACTTCCCTATTCTCTATTATTTGTGGACTGAATGCTAAAAAGACTTGGAATTTAATTTAATTGGAAATATATTTGCTTATTTTTGGCTGAATGGAGAGATGAAAGGAATCTGTGGACTTGCCAAGGAAGGTTCATTACTGAGCTATTTGAAGTTTGTCAGATCACTCTTCCTCCCAGGATGAGAGAAAAAAGGCGAAACAGGATATTTACTGGAACAGTGTGATTTTTGCAGCTGCTGTCAAAGTTGCAGAACAGTGAATCACAGGACGGAGAAATGGAGAACTTCTGAAGCAACAATGGGATATTAGCTCCTCCCAAGGCATGATGGAGAGCAGCAACGGCTGGGAAAAGATAGATGTAATATTTTACAAGGACAGGAAGGAACACGGACAGAATAATTGACACACACAGGACATAGTTGGAATGCTTCACTTATAGCTTTATAAATAATTTGATATTTAACACGAATGGATGTTGTTAATATTGCAGTTGTAGAAGGGATTGTTATTTCAACTGGGGCGTAATTGAGATGAATAAGATTTTGGAACGCAGAAATAAAGTAAATCATCAAACCATCAATTCTAGTATGCGGGAGCTCACCTAAATGATATAATTTGGCGTTTGAATGATTGGGATAAGTAATTGTATTATAATTTGGCATTGTTATAATGAGGCTTTCATTGAATTAGTGTAATTGAAAACTAATAAAAATTACTGTAAGAAAAAAAGCATGCATGACGATAGTCATCCAACCTGTTGCTTAAAAACCCGCAAGGAAGGAGAGTCCACCATCAGAATGTTCTGCCTGATGTTTAGTACGAACCTTCTTCCTTGTAACTGGAAGCCATTGATTTGGATCCTACCCTCTGGAGCAGTGAAAACAAGCTTGCTCCATCTTCCATGTGGCCCTTGATCATCTTGGTCACATGTTCTAGCTTGCCAATATCCTTAAATTGTAGTGCCCAAAACTGGACACAGAACTCTAGGGGAGTCTGACCAAGTTAGATTAGATGACTATTTCTTCCCTCAATCCGGGGACAATGCTTCTGATACAGCCTAGAATAGGATTAGCTATTTTTGCTGCTGCATCACACTGCTGAAGAGAAGTGAGAGTGGATGAATGAAAAGCCTTGTGAGGGGTACATGGGTGTTCTGTCCATGGGAAATTGATGACCGCACCAGCAAGAGGACTTCCATAGCGCCCAGATCCTCAGCTGTCAGGATGGGGTGGGGAGGCAGAATCAGCACCATGGAGAGGGACAAAGGAGTCTGCTTCAAGACCACAGCTTGCAACCCTGCAGCTGAGGCAGAGCAGTTATCTCAGCAGTGGCCTGGAGTTACCAATGAATCTCCCTGACATCTAGTGGGAGGGGGTTCCACAGGGAGGGTTGTCTCAGCAGTGGTCTGGAGTTACCCAAGAATCTGGCTTGCTATTGGCTGGCTTGAGGCCCCACCCCCTGAATGCCACACCTGCGCAGTTAAAGGACCGGTTCCTCCTCTGCAACCACTGGCTTCCTCTTGGTCCCTAAAGTGGGTGATACTGCCCCATGAAGGGGTTTTTTCCTGGGGGGCGCTAAGAAGCAAAGGTGTGGCAGTGTACACAACTCTCAGACTTTGAAGAACTTCCATTGCATGATCAAGTTCATTGGTTTTGTGTTGTACTAATTAAACTATGTGCATTTGATTTTGAGTAAATATGCAACTGTTACCGTTTAGAATTTATGGTGTTATTATCTTCCTTAGTGTGTTGCGCAAACAGCTCTTCTGAATAATGCTTCTATATGGTAGGGGGCACTGAGGAGGACTGGGGGGCAGTGGCCCAAAAATGTTTGGTGACCTAGGATCTGGAGTTTCAGGCTCAGGATTTCTCCCCAGAGTCTCTCAGTCCACTGAAGAGCCTGTAGACCAGTGGATTGAGGTGGCAGTGGTGTCTTCCTGGGCTTCAAGGAAGGAGATATAGGCTCCCAAGACTCTGGCTTCTCATGGGATGGGTCAGGGAATGAATTTGTTTCTGGGCTGCCATTAATGGAATATTCTGCCTCTGAGGATTCCTGGAAAAGGGGAAGAATATATAAGCTAAAAAGCCTTGTCCCATTAGAGTCTTTGCACTGGCATTTCTACCTATCCTGGGGAATCTGGGTCACTCTACCTACAGAACTGATACCTGTGCTTAGCTTGAGGAAACTCCTTGGCACAAGAAAACTAGAATGGAAATTATTTAGCAGCCCTCCAAACAACAATTGATACTTCATGAACAGGGGTAGGGTATCTCTCACGCAGGGGCATTATTTCAACTCCGATAACTCTTCAGTGTGAGCGCAAAATTTACGCCTGAGCTGTAGCCTGAGCAAAGACTTTTGACCAAAGGACTCCTGCTGGAGAGGAACTTTTTACATTCATTGCGTGAGAAATTGGCCTGTGTTCAACCGAGTGCTGTAGGGGGGTCACCAACTGGGCACATGCGGGTGCCATGGCACCTACTAATCTTTCCCAGGTGCTCCTGTGCAGGTGCCCCAGACCCTGATAATTTACCCACCCCCCCTCTACTGTTCTTTATGTTAGATTCAGTAAACAGAGACATCCATAGACAAATACTCATTGCATTACAAACAGCAAATCGTTGAACCTTGTCATTAAACTTGACCAACCTCCTTGTTTTCTGCGGCTTACCTGTGAGATACCTGGTAAAAATGTGTGTTGTTTCGTCATTTAGCGTTCTTGCCTATCATGTTTTAAGACTTAAATTTGAAGCAGAGCATTGAAAAGTCTCTTAAGAATCATGAGTCATTAATTACCCTGCTAAATGCTGGGTTTTTGTATGATGGGGGGAATGAAAATAAAAACAAATTTAAAAAATTAATCTGATAATTATACACACACACACACACGAACAAAAAGGAAATACTTAGAAACGAATTTAAAGCATGGGTTTGAAAGGAAGGGGGAGTAGATCGCAATGTCTAGCCAAGGGGGGAGGGCGCGGGTTGTGTCTCCTCCCCTGCCAGCTTTTCCTCGGTTTTTTTGCCAAGGGAGGGAGCAGCTCAGCGCCCAGCCAGGATACAGCATCCCTGGATGTGCGCAACGCACGGGGCTCCTCCTGGGCGCCTGCTTTGCAGAGGGAAGGGCGAGCTTGGGGCGCTTGGCTTTGCCAGGGTGACTCGGAACCGAACCGGATTCCTAGAGAGGACAGAAAGATAGGTGGGGGGAGGGGACCAGGTCCTCCCGATCCAAAGCCCCTCCCTCCCTCCCTCTCTCCCAAGTCACTTCCTGCAAGCGGGGCGTGGATGTTTTGCGTGTCTCCTTTGCAAGCTTCGCTGCCTGGGTGGCTCCTGCTGCAATCGGGTGAGTCTCCTCTCTCTTTCCTCCCTTTGGGGGAGAAGGGGGTCCCAGGGCTGCAGGCGAGGGTGCAGGGGGGCCGTGTTCAGATCATGCGTGCCCCCCAGGGTCCTGCACCCCCTCCTTGCTCTCTGCCAAGCCGGGGGGCGGGTGGTTTTGCAGGAGGGCTGCAACCCTGTTCTTCCTTTAGGCAAACGCTGCTCACCGCTTTGTGGTGCCACAAACTCTGCAGATTCCAGCCACACCATGGCTGTTTCTTGAGGCTCTGGGTGTAACTTGAGGCTATTTTATCTCATGCTTGAGGCTTTATGTGTTATCCTGGATGTTATTTTGATTACTTTTCGTGCTGCTTCTGCATTTATACGATTCTGTTAGGCTTTGTCTTTTTTCCATGTGTAGCATATTCACCCCGCTAACTGCCCCCCATTAAATATTGCAGACCCACCTCATGGTACGCCAATTACACCCCCAGCCTCTCTCCCCCCCCCCCAGTGCTCCTTCTCCCCAACTCATCTGGTTCCACAGCCGCGACTTCTCCTCCGCCACCAAGAAAAGATAGATGAGGCGGTCTTGCCAGAATCCCTCCGCCATCTGTGAGACAGAAAGGTGAATGAGAAGTCAGGAGTGCATGCTTCTGTCAGACTAGACATGTCTAACTAGAGACCTTGTTAGTGTACCTTGTTAGTGTACCTTGTAACTTGTGAGTGGGGACGCGGGTGGCGCTGTGGTCTAAACCACAGAGCCCAAGGCTTGCCGATCAGAAGGTCGACGGTTCGAATCCCTGCGATGGGGTGAGCTCCCATTGCTCAGTCCCTGCTCCTGCCCACCTAGCAGTTCGAAAGCACGTCAAGTACAAGTAGATAAATAGGTACTGCTCCGGCGGGAAGGTAAACGGTGTTTCTGTGCGCTGCTCTGGTTCACCAGAAGCGGCTTAGTCATGCTGGCCACATGACCCGAATGCTGTACGCCAGCTCCCTCAGCCTGTAAAGTGAGATGAGCACCGCAACCCCAGAGTCGTTCACGACTGGACTTAACTGTCAGCGGCCCTTTACCTTTTTACCTTGTGATTATCTTGTGTGAGGGAAAGCTTGGTGATTTAGAGTCTTAGGAAGGAGCTGAACGAACAAGAACAGTTTTATTTACAAAAAAAAAAGTTTTTGAAACTAATTTGGGTCAGGAGGTGTGTTCTCCTTAACTTCCTACTTAAACTAAATATAAGGATGTCACTGTAGTACATGCACAGCTTTTCTTAAACTTCAGTTGCTAAAAGCTCACTTGTTGCACTTCAGTTGGAAGTTGAGGTTTCTACCATAGGAGGTAAAAGAATTAACTCGGTTTCAGTTCATTTACTTAGTTCTGGCCAGGGTTACACTTAAAAACTTTTAATAGATAGAATAGAATAGACTTTATTTGCATAGCCAACAGGCCATTGCTTCGAGGGACAGACAGAAACAAAAATACATTACGGAAATAGTTATCATAAAATAATCTCAGTACTTAAAACTTGGCAGTGGTAATGATAATAATAATAAGACCCTAGGCGACGACACTGATGTCATTCAGACAGCAGCTCTCAGTCTCATTGCTCTCTCGACAAACCTGGCAACCTTCTCTGTTGTCGAGCTGCTCTGGTCGGCTAGGAGTGAGAACAACTTGGCTTCACAAGAGTGGCCCGGGATGGCAGATAGGAGCGGCGTGATGGTCTCGTCCCTGAGATCTTTATACAGGGAGCAGGACAAGAGAACGTGTGACACAGTCTCCACGTAGCCAGCTCCACAGGGGCAGAGCCGGTTCTCGAATGAAATTTTTTGATATCTACCTTCAAGAACAGCTGATGGTAACATATTTAGTCTGGCCAGTGTAAAGGCCCATCTAAGTTTTGGAATGGTTAAGGTAGACAAATAAGGTGCCTGAAAATCAAAGTGGGAGGGGGGCAGATAAGCGTACCAAGCACTAAATTTCTTAATATAGGCCAGATTATTCTGTTGCTCAATATCCTTCATGCGCTGGTTAATAACGGTTTTTGCCTTGGGTAGACCCATTTTCAGGAGATGCTGTGCTTGGAGGCCACATGTAAGTAGTTTTTGATGCACTACTTTGGACCACCGACTTCTATGAGCATCTCGTGCTACTAGAGGTAGTAGTCCAGATGGGTTTAAGTTTAAGCGAAGCCAATAGTTGAATGTTCTTAGCCAGGTCTGGGTTTCGATGGAGAGGCCAGTCTCCAGCCGTAGGGCCGCATTTGGTGCGCATGGTGGAACGGCTAGAATCTGTCTTAAAAATTTAGACTGGACCGTTTCAAGTGTGCGGCAATGATTTCCCGTCCAGATTTGGGCCCCGTAGAGTAATTGCGCCAAGGGTTTTGCTTGAAAGACCTCCAGAGCTGCTGGGATATGTCTGCCCCCCTTCGTAAAGTAAAAGCGAGACAGTATTTTGGCGCTTTGAGATGCTTTTTCCCTAGCATATTTATGATGGGCCTCCCAGGCCCCTGTTGACTGGAAGACTACTCCAAGGTATTTGAAAATTTTGACCTGTTCTATTGGCTGATTGTCCATCTCCCATCTGTGATATCTGTGTCTCCTAGAGAAGACCATGACTTTGGTTTTTTGGTGATTAACCACCAGTTGATCTCTCCTGCAGTAGGCTGAGAATTCTCTTAGTAGCCTTTTGAGGCCTACTTTAGTTTGTGATAAGAGAACCGCGTCGTCCGCATAGAGGAGCGCTGAAATTGATTTTTCGGCCAATTTGGGGGCATGAAACTCCGGGGATGTTAGGTATTTGACCATGTCATTTATATATAAGTTGAATAGGGCCGGGGCTAAAATACAGCCCTACTTGACTCCTTTGGTGGCTGGTAGAGGACCAATTAGTTGCCCATTTACTGAGGTTCTTACATATAACTTGGGAGTCTTTATATAGGCTTTTTATCAAGAATAGTAATCTTTTGTCAATGTTGGTAGCATTGAGTTTAGCCCAAAGTTTGACTCGTGAGATCGAGTCAAAGGCCGCCTTCAGGTCAATAAATGCTGCGTATAGAATCCCACGTGTTTTATTGATGTATTTGTCAATGAGGTGTGCTAATACGAAGCAATACAGCACAGCTTCCTTCTCAGCCTTTGGTTCCTGAGCGAGAGGACTTTTCGTCCATCCACCTCTCTCTCAGCCACCCTGAGGTATTTCCCACAGACCCAGGGGATCCTCTCAGGCCTTGTTATTCATTTGGGGATCTCCTTTTCCTAGCAGATCTCTCCCCTCCTGACTGGAAGGAGACCCTGGTTTAGTCCGTCTTCCCACAGCTTCTCCCTCTCCTGCCTCAGACTCAGCCCTCCAGATTAATTCCTGCCTCCATATTCTCCCCAGACCCTCCACTGGGTCGTCTTCCTATTTAAGCTGTGAGACTCCTTCTTCTGGCTAGAGTGATTCTCCCCAGATCAGAGCCAGTTCTCCCTCAGACAAACCCTCTCCCCATCCCCATCTCCCCTCTCAAATCTGTCCCTGTCAAACTCTCCCTCAGAAAGGGCTCCTTAGATTTTCCCTCCAAAAGGGCTGGGAGCCAATCAGAAAGAGCGAGGCTCCTGCCCTCTGCTGGAACCTCGGAGGCTCCTCCCCCCCCACTCTGCTCTGGCTCTGAGGGAAAATACCTCATGGGAACATGTGGGTTTAAGCAAAAGCAGAAAACTAGGAATAATAAAGGATACAAAAAATTGTATGCACAATATGTTTATGGGAATATCTACAACATATGGTTCATTATTAGAGGTCAGTGTCTGAGGAATAACAAAACCAGAAAAAGGGGAAGCAGCTGAAGAGGGGTGCTTACAGACACAGCAGGAATGTGAGCCCTTCTATACTTGCTTTTTAGCACTGTTCTTTGGCCCTCAAACCTAAGAAAAAGGGACTCCACCCCAGCAGTGTGTCTTGAGAACATTGGAGAATCCAAATGCTAGAAACTGAGGCAGAAGCAGGAAAGAAATAGACCCTGAATTGGGGGGGGGGAGAGCAACCCTAGAGGACCCCAAAGTTGGCAGATTGGCTGGCTTCTGTCTCTTCTCAGGAGACAAGGAAGAGAGTTCTTTGGGGAGGAAGTCAAAGGGCAGGAAGGGTGCAGAACCTGCTGTGGCTAAAGAGGGCTTCATACAACAGAAATTTCCAAGGTTTCCTGCACATTTTGTATAGTAACTTTTCTTCTAGGAGGACTAGATGCTGATTTCTCCTTCTCCCTTTTTGACGGCAGTTCAGAGTCTTGGCTGTAGTCCAGCCCAGCCCTGGTTCTTAGCAAGACTCATCCATGCTTGCTCAGGGAACTTTGTCATTCCTGTGGCCATGTATCTATTTCATAACAGAACAATGTATTTACTTTGTAGGATTTGCAGACGCCTCTGCTTAGGACAGACGAACAAGGGCTTCCTTCTAATATCTTGGAGGCTTCCTGAGAGCCCAGATGGATGAGCAAGACTCAGCTAGCCCAGAAGCAGGAAGAGGCCATGTCATCAAAACTGGGAGCAGTGAGGGATTCTGGGAAAGCTCCATGCAGAAGATCCTGGGTGAGGAGGACATTCTCCGCTCAGATGTGCAGAGCCAGCAGTTCAGGCAGTTCTGCTACCAGGAGGCCAAAGGACCTCGAGAGGTTTGCAGTCGCCTCTACCTCCTTTTCCGTCAGTGGCTGAAGCCAGAAAGGCACACGAAAGCTGAGATGCTGGACCTGGTGATCTTGGAGCAGTTCCTGGCTGTTCTTCCACCAGAGATGGAGATCTGGGTGAGGGAATGTGGAGCGGAGACCAGTTCCCAGGCGGTGGCCCTGGCCGAAGGATTCCTCCTGAGTCAGACAGAGGAGAGGAAGCCGGCAGAGCAGCAGGTGAGAGAGACTTTCCTCTGGATACTCCCAAGGGGCTCTGAACAGGAGGGGAGTATCCCAAAATTCTTTCATAATGGCTCAACCTTTTTTTTGGGGGGGGGGATGCATCCTAGGAATGATCTCTGATACCCTGAAGTGTTTGCCCCTCCCATACCTTTTCTAATATTTCTCCACATTCACTGTTCTGAATCCTTGTTGCTTTTTTAGGAAAAGAATCTGTTTCCAGAAATGGACCTGGATTCCACTGAGGCAAAGGGGATTCTGTTGCTCTGGAGAGAGAGACCAATGGGTAAGGAGGAAGGAGTTTTTTCTCCATTTGGTCACATTCTGTGGATTTGGAAACTAACCTGTGGGTTCTTTTCATCTTTTTGGGGCAGATGCTTAAGGCCAAGAGCCTTAAGTTGTGGACATGCATTTTTATGTAGCTAAAATACAAATGTCAAAATTCACTCAGTAGGTGAGACTTTATCAGAGGCCCATCTGTAGTTAGAGGTGCACTGCTTCACCTCTAAGAAACGCATGTGATAATGGCCTGCCACTTCCTTTTGTCTCTCACAGGTGACAGAATGATGCTGCCAAGACCTCTTCTTCCATCTTTGCCTGGAGGCAGAGGAGAAACATCAGCTCTGGAACCAGATCAGGTAGGGAGAAGGAGCATTGCAGGCAAAGAAGCTCCTGCTCTTGACTTCTGTCATAACTGCCCTTAAAAAAGGCTTAAAATGCCATTCCAGAAGGTTTATGTCGTAGAATGATTAACAATCACGTCACGTTCACTAGCTTTCTGAATGATGCTAGTATTATTTATCAGTTGTTGCAGTTTTATTTACCAATTCAACATTTTATGCTAAGATACGCTTCTAAACAGTTGATAAACCATAAAAGGAGTGGCCACAATTCACCTCACAAGTCCCATTGCTTGCACTATAGGGCTTTCCCTCTCCTTCCCCTCCCTGCACCCATTTACACAAAGATGAATACCCATCATTAAAATACACAACAAACCAATTCCGTTAAGACCTTAAAATGTGCATCCATAATTAAAATGTACATCAAAACAATCCCATTAAAACAGAACAGCAATGAACAGGCAGAAAGCAGCAGAGCACTCTGTTGTAGATAATGTGTTGGCCGTCTAAGAGGAAGACTTCTCTCTTCTTTTAGGGTCCAGTGTGCTTTGAAGATGTAGCTGTTCGTTTCACAGATGAGGAGTGGGCTTTGCTGGATCCCAACCAGAAAGCTCTGCATAAGGAAGTCATGGAGGAGAACTGTGGGATCATGAACTCTCTCAGTAAGGCTCCCTGTTGAATCATGATGTGTTTTGAAATTCAATACGTATCTATATATGATGGACCTCCAATATTTTGATGGAGCTCAACAGCACCACCTACAGCACCTGCGATTCTGACACCCTCACAGTGAACCCTGAATGGAGGGCTATCTGCTCTTCTGTCTCTGAATATTCTTCCTCCAGTTTTCCCTTTTAAAGTCATGGTTGGGCTGGTCTGAACTACCTGGGCCTTCAGGGATGTTATGGAATTTGAAGAAGCTTCTGTCAGGTTTTCATAGACAAAAGAGATGACTGACATTGGTAGGGTGTGAATTCCATGATTCAGCAGAACAAAATCTTTTACGGAATGGAACCGGGCTTTTCAAATCCCACTGTCATGGGCTGGCTGGATGTAGAGGAATGGTGGGAGGAACCAGGTGGGAAACTCCCAAGGGAATAAGGCTCAGAGCCCGGGGAGTGGTGGTGGGACAAGCATGAGTTGTCAGAGGGAGAGGAGGAAGAGAAACAAACAAGATGAATTTTAACAGGGAGAAATGTAAAGTATTGCACTTGGGCAAAAAAATGAGAGGCACAAATACAAGATGGGTGACACCTGGCTTGAGAGCACTACATGTGAAAAGGATCTAGGAGTCTTGGTTGACCACAAACTTGACATGAGCCAACAGTGTGACGCAGCAGCTAAAAAAGCCAATGCAATTCTGGGCTGCATCAATAGGAGTATAGCATCTAGATCAAGGGAAGTAATAGTGCCACTGTATTCTGCTCTGGTCAGACCTCACCTGGAGTACTGTGTCCAGTTCTGGGCGCCACAGTTCAAGAAGGACACTGGCAAACTGGAACGTGTCCAGAGGAGGGCAACCAAAATGGTCAAGGGCCTGGAAACGATGCCTTATGAGGAACGGCTAAGGGAGCTGGGCATGTTTAGCCTGGAGAAGAGGAGGTTATGGGGTGATATGATAGCCATGTTCAAATATATAAAACGATGTCACATAGAGGAGGGAGAAAGGTTGTTTTCTGCTGCTCCAGAGAAGCGGACACGGCGCAATGGATCCAAACTACAAGAAAGAAGATTCCACCTAAACATAAGGAAGAACTTCCTGACAGTAAGAGCTGTTTGACAGTGGAATTTGCTGCCAAGGAGTGTGGTGGAGTCTCCTTCTTTGGAGGTCTTTAAGCAGAGGCTTGACAACCATATGTCAGGAGTGCTCTGATGGTGTTTCCTGCTTGGCAGGGGGTTGGACTCGATGGCCCTTGTGGTCTCTTCCAACTCTATGATTCTATGATTCTATGAGATTGGGAGGAGGAGGTATTGGAAGCTGAGGAAGTAAAGGTTTTAGTCAGCAGGGGGAGTCTGTAGCAGAGAGGAGTCCAGAAGCAGGAGAGGAGCGAGGCCAAGAGGCACAGACGAGTCAGGCTGGTGCTGAAGCCAGGGTGTCTCGCCCTCCTGCTGTGATAAGCTCCCTTCCCCCTTCGTCTCTCTGAACTAGAAGAGGTATGAAGAAGAAGGAGCAGAGACAGTTGTGCTGACAGAAGGGAAGGGACCCATGAGAAGAGGAGGCTTAGTCAGTTGTGGGAAGGCAGGGACTTGAAGTCGCCACAACATCCTCATAGTGGCAAAGTCTACGGGAATTGTTCTTGTGCTCACTGGGCCTGACACTACTGAGCAGCCTGTTTGTTCTCATAAAGAGTTAACTTCATTTATTCCATGTGATTTATTGCTGATCCGTTCCTGACACTCAGTTTCCTATTAACGCCTGTCGACAAAAGCAGTGAAGCCGGTTGTAAGACCTTACATTTAATTCCCTTCTGTTCTTCCTCTGTATTGTTAATTAGTGTTGTTCAATAATCGAGGGTTGCATTTCTTCCTGAGGCTGTGATCGTTTCTCTTTTTGTTGCAGGTGGTAATGAATTGGAAATTAAAAACGAGGGAGACCAGGACAATGTCTACACAATGGAGAAGCGATGTAAATATACAGAGTGTAGAGGGAACTTTAGTCAAAGCTCCCATTCCACTTCCCTCCAAATAAATCACCTTGGGAAGAAATCCCATCAGTGCTTGGAATGTGGGAAAAGCTTTACCAAGAAAAAAAGTCTCATGACCCATCAAAGAATTCATAAAGGGAAGAAATCATTTCAGTGCTTGGAATGTGGAAAGAGCTTCAGTCGGAATTCCCATCTCAGTTCCCACGTAAGAACTCACAGCGGAGAAAAACCATATCAGTGCATGGAATGTGGTAAGAACTTCGCCTTGAATGAAAGTCTCACTTCCCATCAAAGAATTCATACAGGAGAGAAACCATATCAGTGTTTGGAATGTGGGAAGAGCTTCACCCAGAAGGAAAGTCTCACAGCCCATCAAAGATATCATACAGGGGAGAAACCATATCAGTGCTTTGAATGTGGAAAGAGGTTCCTTCATAGTGCCAAGCTCACAACTCATCAAAGAATTCATACAGGGGAAAAACCATATCAGTGCCTAGAGTGTGGAAAGAGCTTCAGTCAGAGTGCCCATCTCACAACCCATCAAAGAATTCATACAGGGGAGAAACCATTTCAGTGTTTGGAATGTGGGAAGAGCTTCAGCCAGAGATCCATTTTTAAGTCGCATCAAAGAATTCATACAGGGGAGAAACCATATCAGTGTTTGGAATGTGGAAAGAGCTTCAGTCAGAGTGCTATGCTTAAGACACATCAAAGAGTTCATACAGGGGAGAAACCATTTCAGTGTTTGGAATGTGGAAAGAGCTTTACCCAGAAATTAACTCTCACATTCCATCAAAAAATTCATACAGGGGAGAAACCATATCAGTGTTTGGAATGTGGAAAGAGCTTCATTCGGAAATCCCATCTCAGTTTCCATAAAACAACTCACAGTGTGGAGAAACCATATCAGTGTATGGAATGTGGAAAGAGCTTTGCCTGGAAGGAAAGTCTCACATCCCATAAAATAATTCATACAGGGGGAAAACCATATTACTGCTTGGAATGTGGAAAGAGCTTCACCCAGAAGGAAAGTCTCATAGCACATCAAAGAATTCATACAGGGGAGAAACCATATCAGTGCTTGGAATGTGGAAAGAGCTTCAGTCGGTACTCTCATCTCAGTTCCCATCAAAGAACTCACAGCAAGGACAAACCATATCAGTGTTTGGAATGTGGAAAGAGCTTCGCTTGGAAGGAAAGTCTCACTCCCCATCGAAGAATTCATACAGGGGAGAAACCATATCAGTGCTTGGAATGTGGAAGGAGCTTCACCCAGAAGGCAAGTCTGACTTCTCATCAAAGAGTGCACACCAGTAGTAGTAGTAGTAATACTAATAGTAATTTTATAACGATTAATGATCAGTATCAGGATAAAAACACCAATTACAAAATTGAAAAGTTTAGAACAAAATAAATTAGTAGTACACATAAAAAGTAGTTCTAGTTTGTCATTTATCTGTCAGAAAGGTGTACATTCTGAAATGGACACTCTAATCAGCAGGTTTACGGAGACACTCAGAAAGGAGATTCACTTGAGAATAGAACCTTTCTATCCAATTTATTGAGAGTTAAGGATAAGGTCCATAAAATGTGCTCTAAATCATGAGAGATTACAAGGCAAAAGCTTGACCATGGAATGAAATAACATCACTTGCTGTCGAAGTTGCAGATCAGTGAATCATGGGAAGGAGAAATTGAGAACTTCTGAAACAACAGTGGGATATTAGCTCCTCCCAAGGCATGATGGAGAGCAGCAACGGCTGGGAAAAGATAGACGTAATATTTTACAAGGACAGGAAGGAACACGGATAGAATAATTGACACACACAGGAGGACATAGTTGGAATGCTTCACTTACAGCTTTATAAATAATTTGATATTTAACACGAATGGATGTTGTTAATATTGCAGTTGTATAAGGGATTGTTATTTCAACTTGGGTGTAATTGAGATGAATAAGATTTTGGAACGCGGAAATAAAATAAATCTTCAAACCATCAATTCTAGTATGCAGGAGGTCACCAAAATGATATAATTTGGCATTTGAATGATTGGGATTAGTAATTGTATAATAATTTGGCATTGCTATGATGAAGCTTTCATTCAATTGGTGTAATTGAAAACTAATAAAAATTATTGTAAAAAAAGAAGAAGCATGCATGACAGATAGTCATCTGACCTCTTACTTAAAAACCTGCAAGGAAGGAGAGTCCACCATCAGAATGTTCTGCCTGATGTTTAGTACGAACCTTCTTCCTTGTAACTGGAAGCCATTGATTTGGATCCGACCCTCTGGAGCAGTGAAAACAAGTTTGCTCCATCTTCCATGTGGCCCTTGATCATCTTGGTCACATGTTCTAGCTTGCCAATATCCTTAAATTGTAGTGCCCAAAACTGGACACAGAACTCTAGGGGAGTCTGACCAAGTTAGATTATAGCATGACTACTTCTTCCCTCAATCCAGGGACAATGCTTCTTTTGATGCAGCCTAGAATAAAAGGTAAAGGTAAAGGACCCCTGACAGTTAAGTCCAGTCGTGAACGACTCTGGGGTTGTGGTGCTCATCTCACTTTACTGGCCAAGGGAGCCGACGTTTGTCTGCAGACAGTTTTTCCGGGTTATGTGGCCAGTATGACTAAGCCGCTTCTGGGAAAACCAGAGCAGTGCACGGAAACGCCGTTTATCTTCCCGCCGGAGCGGTACCTATTTATCTACATGCACTTTGACGTGCTTTCAAACTGCTAGGTTGGCAGGAGCTGGGACTGAGCAACAGGAGCTCACCCTGTCACGGAGATTCGAACCACCAACCTTTCGATTGGGAAGCCCTAGGCTCTGTGGTTTACACCACAGCACAAGCCGCATCCCTTGCAGCCAAGAATAGGATTAGCTATTTTTGCTGCTGCATCACACTGCTGAAGAGGAGAATTGAGAATGGAAGAATGAAAAGCCTTGTGAGTAGTACATGGATGTTCTGTCCATAGGAAATTGACCACCACACCAGCAAGAGGACTTCCATAGCGCCCAGATCCTCAGCTGTCAGGATGGGGTGGGGAGGCAGAATCAGCACCATGGAGAGGGACAAAGGAGCCTGCTTCAAGACCACAGCTAGCAATCCTGCAGCAGAGGCAGAGCAGTTATCTCATCAGTGGCCTGGAGTTACCCAAGAATCTGGCTTGCTATTGGCTGACTTGAGGCCCCACCCCCTGAATGCCCCACCTGGACAGTTAAAGGACCGGTTCTTCCTCTGCAACCACTGGCTTCCTCTTGGTCCCTAAAGTGGGTGATACCGCCCCATGAAGGGTTTTTTCCTGGGGGGCACTAAGAGGCAAAGGTGTGGCAGTGTACAAAACTCTCAGACTTTGAAGAACTTCCATTGCATAATCAAGTTCTTTGGTTTTGTGTTGTACTAATTAAACTATGTGCATTTGATTTTGAGTAAATATGCAACTGTTACCGTTTAGAATTTATGGTGTTATTATCTTCCTTAGTGTGTTGCGCAAACAGCTCTTCTGAATAATGCTTTTATATGGTAGGGGGCACTGGGAAGGAGTGGGGGGCTGTGGCCCAAAAATGTTTGGTAATCTAGGACCTGGAGTTTCAGGCTCTGAGGATCTCCCCCCAGGATGTCTCAGTCATCTGAGGAGCCTGTAGACTAGTGTGTTAGAGTGGCAGAGGTGTCTTCCTGGGCTTCAAGGAAGGAGATATACCGTATTTTTCGCCCTATAGGACGCACTTTTTCCCCTCCAAAAATGAAGGGGAAATGTGTGTGCGTCCTATGGGGCGAATGCAGGCTTTCGCTGAAGCCTGGAGAGCGAGAGGGGTCGGTGCGCACCGATCCCTCTCGCTCTCCAGGCTTCAGGAGAACCCCAGCGCCAGCCCCACAAGGTCGGGGGACAGAGGGAGGCGGAACGCCACCACCCCGCTGTCTCCCGAAGTGGTTTGGAGGCTGGCGGCGGGGTCTCCCGCAAGCTCCGGGGACAGTGGGGAGGCACAGCGCGTCTTCCCGCTGTCCCCGGACCTGATCTGAAGGCGGGCGGCGGGGAGAAGAGCGCTTCTCCCCGCTGCCTGCCCCGCAAGCTCCGGGGACAGCTGGGAGGCGCAGCGCGTCTTCCCGCTGTCCCCGGACCTGATCTGAAGGCGGGCGGCAGGGAGAAGAGCGCTTCCCCCCGCTGCCAGTCCCGCAAGCTCCGGGGACAGCTGGGAGGCGCAGCTCGTCTTCCCGCTGTCCCTGGACCTGATCTGAAGGCGGGCGGCGGGGAGAAGAGCGCTTCTCCCTGCTGCCTGCCCCACAAGCTCCGGGGACAGCTGGGAGGCGCAGCGCGTCTTCCCACTGTCCCCGACCTGATCTGAAGGCGGGCGGCGGGGAGAAGAGCGCTTCTCCCTGCTGCCTGCCCCACAAGCTCCGGGGACAGCTGGGAGGCGCAGCTCGTCTTCCCGCTGTCCCCGGACCTGATATGAAGGCGGGTGGCAGGGAGAAGAGCGCTTCTCCCCGCTGCCGGCCCCACAAGTGCCTGGGGGGAAAAAATAATTTCCCCCCCAAAAAACTTGGTGCGTCCTATGGGCCGGTGCGTCCTATGGGGTGAAAAATACGGTAGGCTCCCGAGACTCTGGCTTCTCATGGGATGGGTCAGGGAATGAATTCATTTCTGGGCTGCTATTAATAGGTGTTGCTATCTTCCTTAGTGTGTTGTGCAAACAGCTCTTATGAATAATGCTTTTATATGGTAGGGGGCACTGGGAAGGAGTGGGGGGCTGTGGCCCAAAAATGTTTAGTAATCTAGGACCTGGAGTTTCAGGCTCTGAGGATCTCCCCCCAGGATGTCTCAGTCATCTGAGGAGCCTGTAGACTAGTGGGTTAGAGTGGCAGAGGTGTCTTCCTGGGCTTCAAGGGAGGGGATTACAGTGAAGCATTAGAGCATGAAAAAGCTTTTAAGAATCATGAATCATTCATTGCCTTCTAAATACTGTTTTTTGGTAAGATAGGGAAAATAAAAATTAATGTTAAAAAATTAATCCAATAATCTGAATATATGTTATAACATATTTAGGTATTAATACAACCGAAGTTCACTTTGAATCACAATGAGAGCTCTTTCCCCACTAGGTGGTCAACTCCTCGCCCTCAGGAAAATACAGCTGACTAGACAGGTGGGGATACAGAAGATAGGGAAGCGAAGTAGAGGTCAATTGGTATTTATTTGGAGGGGGAGAGGCAGAAACCAGTATAAGCCCAGAAGGAAGGACAGGTAAACCACAACTAGGAGGAAATCTATCCCCCTCCCAACTCCCCAGTCTCCTAAACCAAGAATAAGCCCCAAATATCCACCTCCCCACCTCAGAAGGATGGGGCATCCCCAACATAGAAGCATATTACATTGCCAACCAAATACGCCATATAATCCCATATATACTAGAAGATGAGACAAAACAATGGATACACCTAGAGAGGGACACAATTGAAAATACCTGCACCACAGCATACCCTCTCCTCCCAAACAAACTAAGGAAAATTCCCACAACACTTAACAGGTACACACAGACCATGTTCAAAGCATGGAAAACAGAAATAGGCAAACTATCCCCATCCCCACTAATTCCCCTGGTGTACCACCCATTATTCCACCATGCAGCACAAAACCTGGCAAACCAAAGGCCTGTATCGCCTAACAGACTTCAGTAAAAATAACAAACCTTTGTCAACACAAGAAATACAGGACAAACTAAGACACCCAAATGCCCTGGTTAGCACACCACCAATTACATGCCCTCTTAAACAATCCAGCAGTAAAATCAGCAGCAACTAGGCCCCTGACAACCTTTGAAAACCTCCTCCTAACAACAAAGGGACATGGTAAAGGGATGGTATCCTCAATATACAAAATGCTAGTCCAAAATCCTACGATCCCCCTGGACGCAATCAAAAAACAATGGGAGGACATAGGCTATGAGATTAACCCCACTCAATGGAGCAGAATGTGGTCTAAACCCCACTTTAATTCCATATCAATGAAAAGAAAATAACTCACTCTGAAACTCACCTGCAGGTGGTACCTAACACCAAGAAAACTAGTGCTAATACACCCAGGAACCTCACCAAAATGCTAGAGAGGGTGCACCTCCACAGGTACATACCTCCACATGTGGGAGTGCCCCCAAATCCAACTATTCTGGACAACAGCTATATGAGAAATATGTAAAATAACTAAGTATTAGAAACAACCCAGAATTGGCCCTACTAAACATTTTCCAAGACAATAATGCCCATTTACACCACAAACAACTCATAACCCACCTACTTTCAGCAGCCAGAAACAACATCCTGGAGAGACCTGTCAGGAGTAAGCATGGACCAATGGTACCAAATAGTCTGGGAAACAGCCTTACTAGAAAACATAAACTGAAACTGACAGGGGGACAAATAGAAGAAGACACCTTCACCCCGGTATGGCTCCCCTTTATCACATACACAGCCCAACAAGACGATGACAAAAATCCACCGACAGCATACAAATCAGTATGGCTAACCTGATCCAAAACACCCACCCACCCCACTCACACAAGAAAACAAAGATCACCACAGCCAACCACAAACAAACAACCACACCCTAGGCCAACCCCAACCTCTCTCACTACCAAAGGAACACAAGTGAACAGCAGAGAACCTGCACAAGCAACGCTGACACAAAACCCCACATATATTAAGTGTTATGTACTGAAGTTCTCACCCTGGGCCAGCAAGGGGATACTGTAGATAGTTATGCAAATGAAGGGTCGAAAAGTGACGTTCAGTGATTGGATAGTTTTGTATGCAAATGAAGGATTGAAAAGTGACGTTCAGTGATTGGATAGTTTTAGAAAATGGCAACAGTTACAATTGTTCTGGAGCTCTATATAAGCAGGCTGACTGAGCTCCTCAGCTTAGTTCTGTTCCAGCTTACAAAATAAATAGCTGTTTTGGAGAAATCGCTGTGTCCTCTGCTATGTCAACCCACAACTTAACACTGGCGACGAGGATGGGATAGATGGACATCAGAGCACAGCCAGATGCAGCCACCCTCTGAGCAGAGCTGAATCACTGAGCTGAATCACTGAGCAAAATCACTGAACAGAACCAATTCAGAGCTGACTGTTCTGGCTAGAGCATGGTGTTCCATCCATCGCCCTTCACGCCGGCATCGGAATCATGGCTTCACTTGTGCCTCTACCGCCGTTTGCGCCAGCCTCTGAATCATGGGACTCCTACCTTGCTCGGTTCGACTGCTACCTCCAAGCCAATGAGCTGACGCAAGTATCACAGGAGCGTAAGCGGGGCCTATTCCTCAGCCTCTGTGGGCCTGAGGTGTTTGAGACGGCCTGAGCGTTGGTTGCGCCTGAAGCAGTTCAGGCAACACCGTGGGACACGATCCAAGAGAAGCTCTGCAACCACTACGCACCAAAGCTGTCCAAGATTGCTGCCTGCCATGTGTTCTACCACCGGAACCAGGCAGAGGGGGAGTGAATCAACAACTACACCACCGCCCTCAGACAGGCTGCAATGCACTGCGAGTTCCGAGACTTAGACGATGCCCTGATGGATCGAATCGTCTGCGGGGTCCGGGACATCCATCTGCAACGGCGTCTCCTCGCCAAGCCAGACCTCACGCTACAGAAAGCCATTGAGGAGGCCGTGGCCTTGGAAGCTGCTGAACGCTCTGCCCAGGAGATCCGCAAGTCCAGCAGCCTGTGTCTTGCTAGGAAGCCAGTTCCAGTGCATCATGAAGAGGCCAGCAGTGATGAGGCGTCCTCCAGTGAAGACGATGACGTGCACCAGACAAAGCGGGAGCGCAGGAAGTTCCAAAAGAAGTCCAGGGGCCAACCGGAATGTGCCGGCTGCGGAGGCAACCATTCCCGTGCCAAGTGTCGATTCAGAGACGCCATCTGTCGGACGTGTTCCAGAAGGGGCCACATCGCTAAGGTCTGCCGATTGACTCCGTCTGACACCCCCCCTTCACCGACTTGCAAGTCCAAGTCTTCACTCCAGTCTGCCAAGGAAAGCTGTTTCGCTCTCACCAACTGCCGCTGCCCGTCTGGAACCACAATTGGCCAAACCGACTCACCTACGCGACGCAAGCTGAACGTCACGGTGCTCATTGAAGGAGCTCCATGTGACATGGAGATTGACACCGGGTCTGCCCTGTCCATCGTGTCTTGGAGCACCATCAAAAGACTAGTACCCAGAGTGTCCAAAAGGCAACTCGACTCTCACCGCGTACACCTGAGAGACTACCAGGGAAACGACATTCCCGTGGTAGGCGTTGGCCGGTTCCGGATTGCCTTCAAGGATTTTTCGGGCCTGCTCTGACTGGTGGTGGTCGAAGGTCAGTGGCCAAGCCTCCTAGGGCTAGACTGGTTTGATGCCCTCGGCCTGGAAGTCACCGGCATCAACTGCATCTCTAACGCAGAGACTGAGAGTCTGGTCAAAGACTTTGCCGAGGTTTTTGATGGCACTTTGGGGCAATATACAGGTACGCCCATCTCCTTTAGCCTTGATCCACAAGTCGCCCCCATCAAGCTAAAGCCACGCCAGGTTCCCTTTGCTCTCAAGGCTAAGGTGGATGAACAACTGGACAAGCTGATCGCCCAAGGAGTTTTGGAGCCGGTTGACCACGCCAAGTGGGAAACCCCCATCGTCACACCTGTCAAGCCAGACAGGTCGGTGAGAATCTGCGCTGACTACAAGTGCACGATCAACAAGGCACTTCAGCAGCACCCTTTCCCGGTTCCTGTTGTCCAACACCTGCTACATTCCCTGGGTGAGGGTAAGGTCTTCGCTAAGCTTGACCTTGCCCAAGCCTATCAACAACTGCCCGTCGATGATGCCACTGCTGAAGCCCAGAGGATCGTCACCCACCGAGGGGCATTCTGTTGCCGCTGGTTGCAGTTCGGGGTGAGTGTGGCTCCCGGCATCTTCCAAAGCCTTATGGAGCGTCTCCTGCAAGGGCTTCCGGGCATGGTACCATATTTTGATGACGTCTTGGTGTCCGCAGACTCACACCAGCAGCTGTTCGAGCGCCTCTGTGCTGTGCTGACCAGGTTCCAAGAGGCCGGGCTCAAGGTAAAGAGGGAGAAGTGCCAGATCGCCGTTCCACAGGTAGAGTTCCTGGGCTATCTTATCGACACCTCCAGCCTTCACCCGACCACATCCAAGATCCGCGCTATCCAGCAGACCCCCAACCCAAAGAACAAGACAAGAGTTGCAGGCGTTCCTGGGGCTGCTGAACTTTTATAACATGTTCCTGCCACACAAAGCCACGGTGGCTGAGCCTCTTCACTGACTCCTCAGCACAAAGACTCCTTGGTCCTGGGGTCATCAGGAGACGGCGGCCTTCAACGCGGTCAAGGCTCTCCTTTCATCAGACAGTGTGCTGGTACAGTACAGTGAAGCCAGCCTGCTGGTCCTTGCCTGCGACGCCTCACCTTTTGGCATCGGCGCTGTCCTTAGTCACCGTTTTCCAGACGGAAGAGAAGCACCGCTCGCCTACTTTTCCAGGACGCTATCTCCGACGGAACAGAATTACAGCCAGCTTGACAAGGAGGCACTGGCACTTGTGGCTGGAGTGAAGAGGTTCCATGAATACCTCCATGGCAGGACTTTTGACCTCATCACTGACCACAAGCCACTCCTGGGCCTCCTCGCCGGTGATCGTCCAACTCCACCGGTGCTCTCACCGCGCATGCTGCAATGGACTGTTTTCCTGGCTGCCTACCACTACCGGCTCGTCCATCGCCCAGGGAAATCGATGGGCCATGCCGACGCCCTCAGCCGTTGCCCTCTTCCAGCGTTTGTGGAAGACCCAGCTCCAGCTTCATCGCTCCTCCTGATTGAGGATCTTCCGGCAGCGCCTGTATCGGCTGCCACTGTGGCCTCCGCATCTGCCCAGGATCACACCATCAGCCATGTGCTCAACTGGGTGTGGAGGGGGTGGCCACAAGGGCCTTTTGCATCAGAGTAGCAACCGTTCGCAACCAGACAACAAGAACTCTCGGCTCATCGCGGCTGTCTGCTGTGGGGAGACCACGTCGTGATTCCCCAAAGACTCCATCAACGCGTCCTGGAGGCTCTGCACGTTGGCCACCTGGGAATCGTCAAAATGAAGGCGTTGGCTCGGTGTTACGTCTGGTGGCCTAACATGGATGATGCCATCACTGCCTGGGTGTCCGCCTGTCAAGCGTGCCAAGAATCGAGGCCTGCACCACCGGCAGCTAAGGGACACACCTGGGAGACGCCAAAGACACCCTGGTCGAGGGTGCACATCGATCTGGCCGGCCCCTTTCACGGCCGGACCTTTATGGTAGTGGTGGACGCCTATTCCAAATGGCTGGAGGTGGCCCTGATGCCCTCCACCACTACCGAGGCCGTCATCCGGGTGCTGCGAGGCCTGTTTGCGATGCATGGGTGTCCTGATGTCCTTGTCTCCGACAACGGACCGCAGTCCACATCAGGTACTTTTGAGCGGTATCTTTTGGGACTGGGTATCCGCCATGCCCTAACAGCACCATTTCATCCATCCAGCAACGGGCAAGCGGAGAGAATGGTGCGCTCAGCAAAAGAGACACTGGCGCGCCTGGACCGGGGAGACTGGCACGAGCGGGTCGCCGGATACTTGTTCGTGCAACACATCACCCCTCATGCGGCCACAGGGCGGAGTCCTGCTGAACTGCTTATGGGCCGCCGCCTCAGGTCACCGCTCGACCGGCTACACCCAGACTTTGCTGTGGCCGAACCCCCAGGCTGTGCCAACACACCACGGTCATTTCTTCCAGGAAACCAGGTCTTTGCCCGGAACTATGTGGTGGACATTCCTTGGGTGCCAGCCACAGTAGTGGGAGTCACTGGACCTCGCTCGTACCAGGTGGCACTCGAAGACGGACGCTTGTGGCACCGGCACATAGACCAGCTTGGGCGCAGGGTTGGGGACTTGGACACTACCGTGGTGCCCCCAACTGCGCTCGTGGCTCCGGAAGAGACACTTACAGATGGCGAGGCTCCACCTACACCTCCCTCGCAAACTGCCAGCGTGGAGCCGAACCAAGCCGAACCAGTGGGTCTGCCAGACTTACCACAGGCTCAGACCACTCCACTTGCGGAGGCTCCACCCACAGCAGCGGATCCAGGGGATTTGTTTTCAACGCCACCTAGGGTCGCACCACAGCCTCAGCAAGAATTGTGTGGCCCCCCGGACTTGGCTACCAGTCCCCGGCGGTCTGTCAGTTTCCAAGCGCCCAACTTATTTAAAGGACTATGTTGTTGGACATGTATCACTGTTGGTCTAAATATAGGAAATGTAACCGATATGCTTTTGTGCCTAATTGAACCATTACGTGTAGTGCTGTATATAAGGAAACCATTACGATTGTAACTAATGCCTTATCTCGGTGGGGAGGGGTGTTATGTACTGAAGTTCTCACCCTGGGCCAGCAGGGGGATACTGTAGATAGTTATGCAAATGAAGGATCGAAAAGTGACGTTCAGTGATTGGATAGTTTTGTATGCAAATGAAGGATCGAAAAGTGACGTTCAGTGATTGGATAGTTTTAGAAAATGGCAACAGTTACAATTGTTCTGGAGCTCTATATAAGCAGGCTGACTGAGCTCCTCAGCTTAGTTCTGTTCCAGCTTACAAAATAAATAGCTGCTTTGGAGAAATCACTGTGTCCTCTGCTATGTCAACCCACAACTTAACATTAAGTAAAATAGAAACATCACCACCCCACCCACCCCCACTCACCTTTCCCCCCTCAGCCTCTTTCCCCCATTCTTCCTAATCTCTCAACAAATTAAACTGATCTGTAAAAAAAAATACATTCCAAAAAACCCTCCCCAATCTCCTCTCCCTAAGCTTAAGGATGCGCAGAACCCAAACAGCACCCCCCCCGCTGGGACCCCCCTTCAACCCCCCCCCCCATCCTTCAGCGCGCCACGCCCGCAGCCTTGCGGGGAAGGGCGATCCGTGATCGTGGCTCAGCTGCACGTGGGATCTGGTTCCTTCTTGTCTGGTTTTGGCTACAGCCAATCAGGAGGCAAGGATGGGGATGAAAGGAGATGCAGCCCGGGGGGGGGCACGCTTCCCCTGCAAGCTTTTTCTGGCCAAGGGAGAGAGCAGCTCAGATCCCCCAAAATACAGCATCTCCGGCTCTGGAGGAAGAAAACGCAGAGAGGGGGGGGGGGATGAGCTTGGGGCGCTCGGCTCGCCAAGGGTTAAAAGGAACTGAGCCGAATTCCTAGAGAGGAGATGAAGAATGGGGGGGAACAGGTCTTCCAGAACAAAGGCCCCTCCCTCTCTCCCAAGTCACTTCCTGCAAGCGGGGCGTGGATGTTTTGTGTGTCTCCTTTGCAAGCTTCGCTGCCTGGGTGGCTCCTGCTGCAATCGGGTGAGTCTCCTCTCTCTTTCCTCCCTGTGGGGGAGAAGGGGGTCCCAGGGCTGCAGGCGAGGGTGCAGGGGGGCCGTGTTCAGATCATGCGTGCCCCCCAGGGTCCTGCACCCCCTCCTTGCTCTCTGCCAAGCCGGGAGGCGGGTGGTTTTGCAGGAGGGCTGCAACCCTGTTCTTCCTTTAGGCAAACGCTGCTCACCGCTTTGTGGAGAAACCATCGCTTTCATCCGGCCAGACTTGCGTTTGCTGCAATAGCCGAGGAGTCTCCTGGGTGTCCAGAGCCCAGTCTAGTCCTGTTGAGTCTCAGTCAGTCAGGCTGGAGGATGCGGACTAAGTGCTGGGATCAGTCTGAGCCCCTCTTGGAGGATGAGAGAGAGCAGGGAGGAGGGGCTGGCTGGGCCGGGGGGGGGTCAGTGGGGGCTCCCTTCCTGCTTGGAGGAGGCGGGGTAAATCCAGAATGTGTCCTTTTTTTGAAAATGCATCTCTGGGTTATTTGTGGGGCATAGGATTCGCTGATTCCCCCCCCATATAGTCCTGCCCCCCACAAGGTCTGAGGGACGGTGGACCGGCCCCCTGCTGAAAAAGGTTGTTGACCCCTGTTTAGGCTTTATCTCCCCCCCCCCCATGTGTAGCAGTTTCACCCCGCCAACTGGCCCCCATTAAATATAGCAGACCCACCTCATTACACACACACCCAGCCTCTCCCCCCCCCCAGTGCTCCTTCTCCCCACCTCATCTGGTTCCACAGCCGCGACTTCTCCTCCGCCACCAAGAAAAGATGGATGAGGCGTTCTTGCCAGAATCCCTCCGCCATCTGTGAGACAGAAAGGTGAGTGAGAAGTCAGAGGTGGAGCTGTGCATGGCGAACGAGAGAGGGGCCACAGAAAAAGCCTCACTTGCCGAGGGCATTTGGACATTGGCAGCCATTCCATATTTTAGTTATGTGGAAATTGATGCACCCTGCTTTGGGCTCTTGGATCCCACCAATGACCATCAACTAATAAAGGAGTGGATTCACCCCGCTAACTGCCCCCCATTAAATATAGAGGACCCACCTCATGGTATGCAAACTACACGAATTTCTGCAATTTCCCACAGGCTCCCTTGTGAGGATCTTGTGTGAGAGGAAACTTAGTGATTTAGAGTCTTAGGAAAGAGCTGAACAAACAAGAACAGTTTTATTTACAAAAGAAGAGGTCCATGAAACAAATTTGGGGTCAGAAGGTGCATTCTTTCAAATAAAAGTTAGCTTATTACTTAAACTAAATAGAAAGATCTCACTGTAGTACATGCACAGCTTTTCTTAAACTTCAGTTGCTAAAAGCTCACTTGTTGCACTTCAGTTGGAAGTTGAGGTTTCTACCGTAGGAGGTAAAAGAATTAACTCGGTTTCTGTTCATTTACTTAGTTATGAGCAGGGTTACACTTAAATACTTTTAATACAGCGCAGCTTCCTTCTCAGCCTTTGGTTCCTGAGTGAGGGGCACTTTTCATCCGCCCTCCTCTCTGTTAGCCACCCTGAGGGATTTCCCACAGACCCAGGGGATCCTCTCAGCCCTTGTTATTCGTTTGGGGATCTCCTTTTCCTAGCAGATTTCTCCCTTCCTGACTGGAAGGAGACCCTGGTTTAGTCTGTCTTCCCACAGGTTCTCCCTCTCCTGCCTCCTCAGACTCAGCCCTCCAGATTAAATCCTGCCTCCATATTCTCCTCAGACCCTCCACTGGGTCGTCTTCCTATCTAAGCTGCTGCGAGGCTCCTTCTCCTCTCAGTTCAGAGCCAGTTCTCCCCAGACAGAGCCTCTCTGAATAATAGCAATTACTATTATTATTTTATAATCCTCACTTCCCCTCTCGGATCAGGCCCTGCCCAACTCTCTCCCTCAGAAAGGGCTTCTTGGATTTTCCCTCCAAAAGGGCTGGCAGCCAATCAGAGAGGGAGAGAGAGAGAGGCTCCCACCCTCTGCTGGAACCTCGGAGGCACTGCACCCCCACACTCTGCTCTGGCTCTGAGGGAAAATACCTCATGGGATGAAGCAAAAGGAGAAAACTAAGAATAAGAAAGGATACAGATGAATTGACCGAGGCTGCTCTTGTCATTTGTATTTCACAATTAGTTTGCAGGAATATCTACAACATATGGTTCATTATTAGAGGTCAGCGCCTGAGATTGAGTCAAATGCTCAAAACTGCAGATTCCAAACACCCCACACCCCCGTTTCTGGAAGGTCTGTGTGTAACTTGAGGCTTTTTTCCCATGCTTGAGGCTTTATGCTATTATTTTTATTATTGTTTGTTGGTATTTTTACTACTATTACCACTGTTCCAGAGCAGATTGCAACCATTTTAAAATATTTTTAAAGGTCAAAACAAATAATAATCAGCGGAATAGGCTGGGTCCTCCGTTGTCAGAGGCCTTGGGAAAGAGGGGGAGGTGCCTGTGTGGGGAGGGAATCCCCCAAGGGGGGTCTGCCCCCAGGATGCCCTCTCTTGGGCCAACCAAGACTCTCAAGGGGGTGAAACTACCAAGAGGGCCCCCTCTGCCAAATTTCACAGCCAAAAGGATCTGTAGGGAAGAAGGTGGTTCTTCACATATTTTGAGGGGGGGCTAAGTGAACCCCTCCTGAAGGCAGCCCGGTTTAGGGCACTTTTTAATGTTTAATGCTGTATTGTGTTTTTAATATTTGGTTGGGAGCCTCCCAGAGGGGCTGGGGAAACCCAGTCAGATGGGTGAGGTGTAAATAATAAATTCCTATTATTATATTATACTCCTGTGAGAAGGGACCACCAATGCAGCTGTTTTAAAACAGGAATTAAATGTGTTCTCGGGGGTTGTAATAGGAGGGATTCAATGAGATGGGGTAGACCCATGGATGCTCCTTGGAGAAAAAGGGAGGAAATAAATGCCCTTCATAAAGAAAGGGAGCCCAGCCAACAATCTGGAGCAGATTCTGAACCATCCTCAAGAGCAGTTCCACTTAGAGGGCATTGCGATGATCCTATCTGATCCACAGCAGAGAGTACCCTGGCCATGTCATCTCTGCTCCAAGGGGACAGTGGGGGGCAAGCTGGCCAGAGCTGGAAAGGGGCACTACCAAACAGAGAATTTATTTACAATCATAGGAGGAATGTGAGCCCTTCTCACTTGTTTATAGTGCTATCCTTTGGCCCTCAGACCTAAGAAAAAGTGATTCCACCCCAGCAGTTTGTCTTGAGAACTTTGCACATTCTAAGTGACTAGAAAATGGGACAGAAGCAGGAAGGAAATGGTCACAGAGTTCAGAGTCTGGGCTGTGTTGCAGTCCAGCCCTGGTTCCTAATAAGATTCTGGGAATCTTTTTCTTTTCCTGGCTGTGTATCAATTTCATAACAGAACAATGTATTTGCTTTGTAGGATTTGCAAAGGCCTCTACTTAGGAAAGACAGAACTTGGCAGTAGAACCAAGAGCTTTCTTCCGATCTCTTGGGGGATTCCACAGAGCCCAGATGGATGAGCCAGAGTCCGCTGGCCCTGAAGCAGGAAGAGGCCATGCCATCAACACTGGGAACAGTGGTGGAATCTGGGAAAACCCTCTGTTGAAGATCCTGAGTGAGGAGAACACCTTCAGCTCAGAAGTGCAGAGACAAAATTTCAGGCAGTTCTGCTACCAGGAAGCCAAAGGACCTCAAGAGGTTTGCAGCCGACTCCACCACCTTGACCGTCGGTGGCTGAAGCCAGAAAGGCACACAAAAGCTGAGATGCTGGATCTTGTGATCTTGGAGCAGTTCCTGGCTGTCCTTCCGCCAGAGATGGAGAGCTGGGTGAGAGAATGTGGAGCGGAGACCAGTTCCCAGGCAGTGGCCCTGGCCGAAGGATTCCTCCTGAGTCAGGCAGAGGAGAGGAAGCAGGCTGAGCAGCAGGTGAGAGAGACTTTCCTCTGGATATTCCAGAGGGGCTCTGAACATGAGAGAGTATCCCAAAATTCTCTCTTAATCCCCCAACCTTTTTTGGAGAGCCTCCAAGGAATGAGATCGGATACCCCTAAAGCTTTTGCCTCTCCCAGTCCTTTTCTAATGTTTCTCTCCATTCTCTGCTTCCAATCCCTTTTGCCCTTTCAGGGAAAGATTATCTTTGCAGAAACGGGCCTGGATTCCTGTGAGGCAGAGATGACTCCATTGGAGACCAAAGAGAGGCCACTGGGTAAGGAGGAAGGAGGGTTTTTTCCCATTTGGTCACACATTCTGTAGATTTTGCCACTAATCTGTGGGGAGGACACTAGGGGCCAAGAGCCCAAAGTGGGGACATGTATTTTTACCTAGCTAAGATACAAATGTCAAAATGCACTCAGTAGGTGAGACTTTTTTAAAGGCCCACCTGTAGTTAGAGATGCACTGCTTCACCTCTAAGAGAAGCATGTGATAATGGCCTGCCACTTACCTTTCTCTCTCACAGGTGACAGAATGATGCTGGCAAGAGATGCTTATCCATCTTTGCATGAAGGCAGAGAAGCAGCAGCCACGGAACCAGATCAGGTAGGGAGAATGAAGGATTGTGGCGAAAGAGTCCCTAATGAATCTCTCTCCTCCTTCTCTTGGCTGTAAAGGCCATTGCAGGAGCCTTATGTTCTGAGAATAGTGAACAATCACCTCTCATTGACTAGCCTCCTGAATGTTGCTAATATTATTTATCAGTAGTTGCAGTTTTATTTACAGATTTAACATTTAATGCTAAAATAGGCTTCTAAGCAGTTGACAAATCATAAAAGCAGTGGCCAGAATTCACCTTTCCCCTCCTTCCCCCCCCCTGTGACCCGCAGTACCCCCTGAAGTTGACTTTAATGCATTGTGAAGGTTCCTCCCACCTCCAGAACAGTAGGCAGGGAGAGCAAAGAGAGGATCCTTCCATCTGGGAAACTGGAATCCATGAGCAGAGAGAATTATTTGAAGATCACCATGTGGCATTCCATCCATTCCCCCAAAAGCTTAATACCAGTAATTAAAATACACACAAAAAAACAGTTTTGTTAAAACATTAAAATATGCATCCATAATAAAAATGTACAGCAAAACAATTACATTAAAACAAAACAGCAATGAACAGGCAGAAAACAACAGAGCAATGTGTAGTAGATAATCTGTATGTTGTCTAAGAAGGGGACCTTTCCCTTTTTATTTTAGGGTCTGGTGTGCTTTGAAGATGTAGCTGTTCATTTCACAGATGAGGAATGGGAGTTGCTGGATCCTGACCAAAGAGCTCTGTATAAGGAAGTAATGGAGGAGAATCGAGGGATCATGGAGTCTCTTGGTAAGGCTGCCTTTTGGATTACAATATCTCTTTTGGAATTCTTTTTGAAATTCAGTCCCTGAGGCTGTGATCCATTTCTTTTTTGTTGCAGATGGTGATGAATCAGAAAGGAAGAATGAGGGAGACCAAATCTACACAATGGAGAAGCGGTATCAATATTTGGAGCGTATAGAAAGCTTCAGAAGAATTCATACAGGGGAGAAACCCTATCAGTGCTTGGAATGTGGAAAGAGCTTCATTCGGAAATTGTATCTCCGTTCCCATAAAAGAACTCACAGCGTGGAGAAACCCTATAAGTGCTTGGAATGTGGAAAGAGCTTCGCCTGGAAGGTCAATCGAACAGCCCATGAAAGAATTCATACAGGGGAGAAACCATATCAGTGCTTGGAATGTGGAAAGAGCTTCATCCAGAAGATAAGTTTCACAGGCCATCAAAGAATTCATACTGGGGAGAAACCATATCAGTGCTTGGAATGTGGAAAGAGCTTCATCCAGAAGAAAAGTCTCACACGCCATCAAAGAATTCATACAGGGGAGAAACCATATCAGTGCTTGGAATGTGGAAAGAGCTTCAGTTGGTACTACAATCTCAGTTCTCATCAAAGAACTCACAGCAAGGACAAACCGTATGAGTGCATGGAATGTGGAAAGAGCTTCAGTCGGAAGGATAATCTCACTCTTCATCAAAGAATTCATGCTGGAGAGAAACCATATCAGTGTTTGGAATGTGGAAAGAGGTTCAGTCATAGGTTCCATCTCACATCCCATGAAACAACTCATACAGCAGAAAAGGCATTTCAGTGTTTGGAATGTGGAAGGAGCTTCACCCGGAAGGAAAGTCTGACTTCCCATCAAAGAATTCATACCGGGGAAAAACCGTATAAGTGCTTGGAATGTGGAAGGAGCTTCAGTTGGAAGATTAATCTGACTTTACATCAAAGAACTCATACAGGGGAGAAACCATATCAGTGCTTGGAATGTGGAAAGAGCTTCATTCGGAAGGAAATTCTCACTTCCCATCAAAGAACTCATACAGGGGAGAAACCGTATCAATGCTTGGAATGTGGAAAAAGCTTCAGTCGGAAGAGAAGTCTCACTTCACATGAAAGAAGTCACAGCGAGGAGAAAGCATATCAGTGCGTGGAATGTGGGAAGAGCTTTAGCCGGAAGGATTGTCTGACTTCACATCAAAGAACTCATACAGGGGAGAAGCCCTTTGAATGCTTGGAATGTGGGAAGAGCTTCACTCATAGAGCGGGTCTCATGCACCATCAAAGAATCCATACAGGGGAGAAGCCCTTTGAGTGCTTGGAATGTGGAAAGAGATTCAGTCAGAGAACTGGTCTCATGTCCCATCAGAGAATCCATACAGGTGAGAAGCCATTTCAATGTTTGGAATGTGGAAAGAGCTTCAGTCACAGTGCTAGCTTTAAGAACCATCAAAGAATCCATACAGGTGAGAAGCCATTTCAGTGCTTGGAATGTGGAAAGAGCTTCAGTCGGTACTCCCATCTCAGTTCCCATCAAAGAACTCACAGCAAGGACAAACCATATCAGTGCATGGAATGTGGAAAGAGCTTCGCTTGGAAGGAAAGTCTCACTCCCCATCAAAGAATTCATACAGGGGAGAAACCGTATGAGTGCTTTGAATGTAAAAAAAGGTTCAGTCAGAGCGCCCAGCTCTCCGTCCATCAAAGAATTCACACAGGAGACAAATGATACTAGTGCTCAGAATGTGGAAAGAGCTTCATTCGAAGCGCCCATCTCACTTCCTAGCAAATAATTCATACAGCGGACCAGTCTTCCAGAACTGGAAGACTGGGGAAATATCATCAAAGGAAGAATGGCAAGAGAAGCTGATGAACTATGCAGAGTTGGCAAAGCTAACAGATAAGCTGTCGGGGAAAAGACAATAGTGACTTTGAAAAAGAATGGGAACCTTTTACATCATATCTGCAGAAACAACAACAAAAAAAAGAGTCATTGGCAGGATTTAAATAAACATTTGCAATTTTCTTTACAAAAAATAGGACACTTAATATGACAATATAGAAGTAAATATAAACAGCAGAATGTAATATAAGATGTAATAAACCAGTGATGGAAGTTGAGAGAAGTCCGCAGGGAAGGGGAAAATTGAAATCTGAATGTAATGTAATGATTATAGACATTGTTAAAAAATAAAAATCTAAAAAATAATGATTAAAAAAATAGAATTCATACAGCGGAGAAGCCATATAAGAGCTTCAGTTGCAAGAGAAGTCTCACTTCACATGAAAGAACTCACAGGGAGGAGACACCATATAAGTGCTTGGAATGTGGGAAGAGCTTTGCCCGGAAGACAAGTCTCACAGCCCATGGAAGAATTCCCACAGGGGACAAAGCCTAACGGTGCTCAGAATGTGGACGGAGCTTCGGTCAGAGAGCCCAACTCACTTCCCATCAAAGGATGCCTATCAGGAGAGGCATAGAAACATAGAATTGTAGAGTTGGAAGGGACTACCAGGGCCATGGCAGTGCTGGAATGTCTGCTGAAGCATGCCTGACAGATAGTCGTTCAACCTCTGGTGATGAACCTGCAAGGAAGGAGAGGTCACCATCAGAATTTTCTTCCTGATGTGTAGCCATTTGGATCCTACCCTCTGGAGCAGCAGAAAACAAGCTTGCGCTATCTTCCATGTGACCCTTGATCATCTTGGTCACCCTCCTCTGTGCATGTTCTAGCTTGTCAATATCCTTAAATTGTGGTGCCCAAAACTGGACACAGAACTCTGGTGGAGTCTAACCAAGTTAGAATACAGCATGACTATTTCTTCCCTCAATCCAGACACTACACTTCGGTTGTTGCAGCCTAGAATAGGATCAGCTTTTTTTGCTGCTGCTGCTGCATTGCACTGCTGAAGAGAAGTGAGAGTGGAAGAATGAAAAGTCTTTGAGTGGTACATGGATGTTCTATCCAAGGGAACTGACCACCGCACCAGCCGGAGAACTTCCTTAGTGCTCAGGTCCCCAGCTGTCAGGAAGGGAAGGCAGGATCAGCACCAGGGAGAGGATCGGAGGAGTGTGCTTCAAGGCCACAGCTAGAAAGCCAGCAGCAGAGGGAGAACATGCATCTTGTCTTGTGTGAAAACAACTCAAGTAAAAGCCTCACTATTTTGGAATCTCAACTCTCATGGATAGTAATGGGGTTACCAATTCTCCTACTTGGGCTCAAGCAACTAAGTTTATGGAGGATTTTTTCCAAGAGCTTTGGACACTTTGGGAATGACTCTAGCAAATGCCTTTATACTTATCTACTGTCATGTATTTTGACCAAACTGCGGGAGGCAGTGGAAGACAGAAGTGCCTGGCGTGCTCTGGTCCATGGGGTCACGAAGAGTCGGACACGACTAAACAACTAAACAACAACAACAACACTGTCATGTATTAAATACTGGAAACTCATTGTTGGTCTTAATTTTCCGACGTGGGTGACCTTAGAATATGCACATACAGCCCCTTTGGTGGGCTGGAGAATACTAGGATCAAAATATTTGAAATCCCAGGTGACTCTAGAAACAACAAAGATATGGAACATATTGCCTAATAAAAATAAAGTTGATCTATACTCGCATGCCAAACTCGCCCTGTGGGGAAACCCCATAGTAAAAATTGCTAAAAAGATGGTACTATGGAAAAATTGAGTGGAAACAGGTGTATTGACTCTGGGCCAAGTGATAGATGAGGAATGTTATAGTTATGCTGCTCAAAGACAAAAATATCATCTACCAGTTGCGGCCCGGAGGCAATATCTTCAGTTACAACATCTCCTAACTGGTCTCTTTGGGCCAGGAGCTTTCTCAGTTTCTGGAACAATTGAGCAATTCACTTGAAACTAGAAAGCCAGGAATTACTTTTTATACCTACCTACTAACAATAAAGGGACGCGGGTGGCGCTGTGGGTTAAACCACAGAGCCTAGGACTTGCCGATCAGAAGGCGGTTCAAATCCCCGCAAAGGGGTGAGCTCCCGTTGCTCAGTCCCTGCTCCTGCCCACCTAGCAGTTCAAAAGCACGTCAAAGTGCAAGTAGATAAATAGGTACCGCTCCGGCGGGAAGGTAAACAGCGTTTCCGTGTGCTGCTCTGGTTCGCCAGAAGCGGCTTAGTCCTGCTGGCCATATGACCCGGAAGCTGTACGCTGGCTCCCTCGGCCAATAAAGTGAGATGAGCACCGCAACCCCAGAATTGGCCACGACTGGACCTAATGGTCAGGGGTCCCTTTACCTTTTACTAACAATAAATAAGTTTGATATGCAGTCCTTAAGGAATGATTGGAATAAAGAATGAGAAATGTCAATATTATCTGGACAGTGGGAACATATTTTAGAATCTATTGGACACCACATAGAAGTCTGTATAAAAAGGATTTGCTAAGGTTGCATTATGCTGGAGATGTGGTAAGGACAATGTCTCCCTGAAACATTGGTTTATAGTCTCTTGGGCTTGCCATTCAGAAGGCTGGTGGTTCAAATCCACTTGACAGTGGTGAGCTGCTATTGCTCTGTCCCAGCTTCTGCCAACCTAGATGTTTAAAAGCATACTAGTGCAAGCAGATAAAGAGGTACCACTGCGGCGGGAAGGTAAAGGGCGTTTCCGTGCACTCTGGCTTCCGTCATGGTGTTCCATTGCTCCAGAAGCGGTTCAGTCATTCTGGCCGCAAGACCCAGAAAAGCTGACTGCAGACAAAAGCCAGCTCCCTCGGCCTGAAGCGAGATGAGTGCCACACCCCATAGTTGTCTTTGACTGGACCTAACTGTCCAGGGGTCCTTTACCTTTTTATATACCTAACAGTACTAGGTTTTGGGAGAAAGTGCTGGTTTGTATAATTATGGCCGATCAGAAGAAACTAAAATTTTCAGCAGAGAATATTTTTGTGAACTAGATACCTACTATATGCAAGTTAACGGGACAACGAAAATGGTAGCTAACCCTCTGAGGCTTCTGTAGACCAGTGGATTACAGTGGCAGAGGTGTCTTCCTGGGCGTCCAGGATCAGGCCCCCAGAAGAGTGGAAGGAAGGAAGGGGTGGGACAGGGACGCTGCCTTGAAGGGGTGGGACCCCCCCTACATCCACCCCCCCTTCAACCCCCCCATCCTTCAGCGCGCCACGCCCGCAGCCTTGCGGGGAAGGGCGATCCGTGAACGTGGCTCAGCTGCACGTGGGATCTGGTTCCTTCTTGTCTGGTTTTGGCTACAGCCAATCAGGAGGCAAGGATGGGGATGAAAGGAGATGCAGCCGGGGGGGGGCACGCTTCCCCTGCAAGCTTTTTCTGGCCAAGGGGGAGAGCAGCTCAGATCCCCCAAAATACAGCATCTCCGGCTCTGGAGGAAGAAAACGCAGAGAGGGGGGGGGATGAGCTTGGGGCGCTCGGCTCGCCAAGGGTTAAAAGGAACTGAGCCGAATTCCTAGAGAGGAGAGGACAGAAGGGGGGGGGACCAGGTCCTCCCGATCCAAAGCCCCTCCCTCCCTCCCTCCCTCCCAAGTCACTTCCTGCAAGCGGGGCGTGGATGTTTTGTGTGTCTCCTTTGCAAGCTTCGCTGCCTGGGTGGCTCCTGCTGCAATCGGGTGAGTCTCCTCTCTCTTTCCTCCCTGTGGGGGAGAAGGGGGTCCCAGGGCTGCAGGCGAGGGTGCAGGGGGGCCGTGTTCAGATCATGCGTGCCCCCCAGGGTCCTGCACCCCCTCCTTGCTCTCTGCCAAGCCAGGGGGCGGGTGGTTTTGCAGGAGGGCTGCTATTACCTTCCTTTGTAACAATGGATACTCAGCGCTTTGTGGAGAAAAGAATGGCAAGCAAAGAAACCGCATTTAGGTTTATGCAGCAGTCACTTTTGTTGATAGAGGTTGTGGCCGGACGGAAACATTCAGAAATAAGATATGCGCCAGAAATAAAAGACATTTTTTCATTTTCCTGCGCAAGCGCTGCCTCTGCGCGCCCTTCTGAGATCTGGTGAGTCTCCCCTCTCTTCCCCGTAAGGGCCTTGGGGGCCTTTCATTGGTACATCACAAAAATAGCACAATAGGTTAATGGAAATATCTACAACGTAATCTTCATTACTAGAGGTCAGACAGAGTCTTCTTGCTTCGTGATTAGGTTTAAGCAAAAGCAGAAAAAGGGCAAACAGGATGGAGCAGAGTTAACAGATCACAGTGAGCATCACATAACCAAACACCTGGTCAGGACCCCCTGGGGTAGTGCATAGATTGTTGTTGTTGTTGTTTAGTCATTTAGTCGTGTCTGCCTCTTCGTGACCCCCTGGACCAGAGCACGCCAGGCCCTCCTGTCTTCCACTGCCTCCCGCAGTTTAGTCAAACTCATGCTGGTCTCTTCAAGAACACTGTCCCACCATCTCATCCTCTGTCGTCCCCTTCTCCTTGTGGCCTCCATCTTTCCCAACATCAGGGTCTTTTCCAGGGAGTCTTCTCTTCTCATGAGGTGGCCAAAGTCTTGGAGCCTCAGCTTCAGGATCTGTCCTTCCAGTGAGCACTCAGGGCTGATTTCCTTCGGAATGGAGAGGTTTGAGTTTGTCATTGCTTGTCTAGGTTTGTCATTGCTTTTCTCCGAAGAAGCAGGCGTCTTTTAATTTTGTGACTGCTGTCACCATCTGCAGTGATCATGGAGCCCAAGGAAGTAAAATCTCTCACTGCCTCCATTTCTTCCCCTTCTATTTGCCAGGAGGTGATGGGACCAGTGGCCATGATCTTCGTTTTTTTGATGTTGAGCTTCAGGCCATATTTTGCGCTCTCCTCTTTCACCCTCATTAAAAGGTTCTTTAATTCCTCCTCACTTTCTGTCTTCAAGGTTGTGTCATCTCCATATCTGAGGTTGTTAATATTTCTTCCGGCAATCTTAATTCCGGCTTGGGATTCATCCAGCCCAGCCTTTCGCATGATGAATTCTGCATATAAGTTAAATAAGCAGGGAGACAATATACAGGAAAGAGGTGGATTTGCCCTGCCAGACTTTAAACTTTATTATGAGTCAGCAGCATTTTGCTGGTTGAAAGACTGGCTGCTTCTTGAGAATACAGACATTTTGGATCTTGAAGGTTTTAACAATGTATTTGGGTGGCATGCATATTTGTGGCACGACAAGGCTAAAGGACACAAAGCTTTCAAAAACCATATTGTCAGGAGAGCACTGTTTAATGTTTGGACTAGATATAAGGATCTATTGGAAAATAAAACTCCAAGGTGGTTGTCACCAATGGAGGCTAAGGCTCAGAGAAAACTTAACATGGAGGCCAAATGGCCAAAATATTGGGAAATTTTGGAACAAGAAGGGGACAGACTGAAATTGCAGAGTTTTGAGAAATTGAAAGATAAAGTGCGAGATTGGCTTCATTATTATCAGATAATGGAGGTTTACAATTTGGATAAGAAAGTTGGTTTCCAGGTGGAAAAATCTAAATTGGAAACAGAACTGTTAGAACCCAAAACTAAGACTTTGTCAAAAATGTATAACTTGCTGCTGAAATGGAATACACAGGATGAGACGGTTAAATCTGTAATGATTAAGTGGGCACAAGACGTTGGACATAATATTATGTTTGCTGACTGGGAACAGTTGTGGACCACCGGGATTAAATTTACGGCATGTAATGCCTTAAGAGAGAATATTATGAAAATGATATATAGGTGGTACATGACCCCAGTCAAGCTTGCAAAAATCTATCATTTGCCCGATAATAAATGTTGGAAATGTAAGGAAACTGAAGGTACATTCTTTCACCTTTGGTGGACGTGCCCTAGGATTAAGGCTTTCTGGGAAATGATATATAATGAATTGAAAAAGGTATTTAAATATACCTTCTTGAAGAAACCAGAGGCCTTTCTCTTGGGCATGGCTGGCCAAGTGGTGCCAAAGAAGGACAGAACTTTTTTTATGTATGCTACAACAGCAGCAAGAATACTCATCGCAAAGTATTGGAAGACGCAAGATTTACCCACTCTGGAAGAATGGCAGATGAAACTGATTGACTGTATGGGATTGGCAGAAATGACTAGCAGAATCAGTGACCAGGGAGAAGAGTCGGCAGAAGAAGATTGGAAAAAATTTAAGGACTACTGTCAGCGCTGCCCAAGGTCCCAGCTCACACAAGACCAACGCTGCTTCTTCCTCAAGTTAAAAAGTCTTTATTGAAGTTCAGTTTCATTTCCAGACGCGCAGCGCGCAACGCTACTTCTATTCCTCAGACCGTAGAAGTCCCATCTGAATCTCCTCCCCCCTGACACCAGCTTAAGATTCTAGCCTTACTCCACCTCTTCCTCTGTTCCTTCTTTCTCTGGGTCCTCCTGCTAGTCGGAGCCTCAGCCCTCCTAGATTCTTCTGACGCTGAGTCCGCCGACTCTTCTCCCCCCCTCCTTCGGGCTTTAGGACCTGGCTCCCAATCCGGGTTTTCTGCTGTCCCGCGCTCCTCCACATTTGAACTTGGCGCGCGCGCGCAGCCTCCCACTTTCCTTCTGACCGTTACACTTGTGTCACTGCTCCCTCTTTCGGGGAGGCTAGCTGGACCTGGCCTTCCCTCCGTTTCCCCACTCCCCGATGGAGGAGAAGCTGGTCCTGACTCATGTGACTCTTCCCCCCCACTGTGCTCTGGTGGGGGAACTGGTCCTAATCCTCCGCTACTCCTTTGGGACTCCCCTCTGGTTCCTTGTTTATGGATCGTCCCCCCTGGGACTCGCCTCGCCCTTACCATAGGCGCCCCCTCCTGGGAATCTTCTGATTCGCTGGAGAAGCTCATGGAATCTCTCGGCCCACTGTCATATTCCCCTACGCTCCCCTCTGATTCCTCTCCTCCGCTCTCTATTTGCTCTCTCCCCTGCTCTTCTGCTCCTGAGCCTCTGACAACTACTTACAGAAATACTGTAAAATTAAGGAATGTTGAATGATGTTGGATTGAAATTGAGTGGTTTCTAGCTGTAATGATATAAAGGAACATGGGGGGAAAAAAGGTTTGGATAGAAAATAAGGCGATATTATAAGCTGTAATGCTTTAAGTTAAGGATTTGCTGAACAAATAATTTGAAATGGAATACAAGAAGGGGAGGTATGAGGAGGTCAGAGAAATATGTTATTGAAAAGTTTGTATTATGAACTATATGTCTTTTTTAATCTTTTTGTTTGTTTTTTGTTTGTATAAAAAATTGAAAATCTTAATAAATATCATATATATATATATATATATATATATATATATATATATACACAGCCTTGTTGTACTCCTTTCCCAATTTTGAACCAATCAGTTGTTCCATATCCAGTTCTAACTGTAGCTTCTTGTCCCACGTAGAGATTTCTCAGGAGACAGATGAGGTGATCAGGCACTGCCATTTCTTTAAGAACTTGCCATAGTTTGCCGTGGTCAACACAGTCAAAGGCCTTTGCATAGTCAATGAAGCAGATTAAGTGCGTAGATTAAGTGGGGTGAAACAGTCCTTTATCCTTGTTTGTTACCAGTGAAAAAAATATAAAGTGTTGGTCCATTGATGGAACGTGAGAGGGGCTTTCCAAGCAAAGATAATGATTTATGTTTCAATTAAAATCAACCCGATCAAGCCAAATGCTCAAAACTCTGCAGAATCCAACTGCCCCTCCACCTGCCTCTAGTTTTGAGGCTCTGTGTGTAATTTGAGGTTTTATTTGTTTGTTTATTTTCCATGCTTGAGGCTGCAGATTATTATTATTTTTGTCTGTTGTTATTATTTCCGTTGTTACCACTGTTCCACTAGTTACCCAGAGCAGCTTACAACCATTTAAAAATATTTTTTAAAGTCAAAACAAATAATAATCAGAGGAATAGGCTGGGTCCTGAAAACGCGTGTCTCTCTTGTCAGAGACCATGGGAAAGAGGGGGAGGTGCCTCTGTGGGGAGGGAATCCCCCAAGGGGGGGTCTGCCCCCAGGATGCCCTCTCTTGGGCCACCCCCACCCAAATCTCTCAGGGGGGTGAAACTACCAAGACGAGGACCAGGATGTTAAATTCGCTTGGCATGCATGTCTATGGCATGCCATAAGAATACATAAGAGTTATTTGAATCATGTAGTTAGGAAGAATTTGCAGGGGACAAACATTAAAAACCTGCTTGAAAGGAAGGCACCACTTTGGCTCTCACCTGCGGAAGCAATATCCATATCATATGTGGTGGACACGTAAATAAGCCAAAGATTTATGGGAGATGATATATAATTAAATGAAATAAATGTTTCAAAAGACCTTTATTAAAAGCCCAGAACCATTTTATTAAGAATACTAGGAACAGATGTTCCCACAGATCAAAAGAATCTGTTTCTCTACATACAGTAAGTACGGCAGCCAGAATGCCTTATGCTCCAAAATAGAAAGAGGGAACAATACTAACCAGATGACATTGATGGAATATGTAGAATTAACAAATTTAATGAATAGAATAAGGGAACAGGAAGATGGAGTTTTTATTTTTAAGAAAAGAGCCTACCAAGAGGTTCTTTTGGCCAACCTTCACACTCAGGAGGGGGCTCTTCAGATATTTGGGGGCCAAAGTGAAGCACTCATATGAGCACCTTGCACTGGGCTTGGAAATGAATGGCATCCAGTTCAGCTTTTTAAAACAGAAATTAAATGTGCTCTCAAGGGTTGTAATGAGAGGGATTCCATGAGCAGGTGTATGTCAGCTACCGTTCCTTCACTGACAGCAAATGAAAGCAGGCACAGAGAGAGAACAGATAAGCGTGGAATTCAGAGGGGAGGGAGAAGAAGCAGGGAGCAGCAGTCCCTTGATCTCTGGGCACAGAGAAAAACGAAAGAGAGAGCCAGAGGGACAGAAGGCAACTTGCCAGTTCTGATAGTGATTCAGACTTGGAGGAAGTAAGGGGAATGGAATCGCCCCAAACTCACAGGTTGGCCAGGAAAGAGAGAAAGAAACGGTGGGGGCTTCCTTGTTGGGGAAGGAAGAGGAGGGGCCCAGTCTGGGCAACTCCATCCTCCAGCGAGGACTGAAATTGCTGAGCTCCAACTGGGGCTTGTGATGGACTAATAAATATGAAGTAATTAATGGCCAGTGTCTTGTCATGTTGAGTGTGTGTATGTGGGAGAGATAGCAAGCCTGACAGGGTAGACCCATGGAGGCCACCTTGAGCTCCTTGGAGAAAATACGGGATAGAAATGCCATTTATAAAGAATGGGGACCCAACCAATAATCTGGCCACCGCATTTTGGGCCAGTTTTCTTCAAGGGCAGTTCCACATAGAGGACATTGCAATAACCCCATGTCACCCTGAGCATGGAATATCCTGGCCACTTCATCTCTGTCCCAAGGGGACTGTGGCTGGCAAAGTAGCCGGAGCTGGAAATGGTCCCTTACAATCCCAGTAGGAATGTGAGCCCTTCTTGACTCACTTTTTAGTGCTTTCCTTTGGCCCTCAGGGGGTGGCTAGATAGGAAAGAAAAAGGGATCCCACCCCAGTAGTCTGCCTTGAGAACTTTGCAGATTCCAGGTGCTAGGAAATGAGACAGAAGCAGGAAGGAAATGGGCCCTGAAGTGGGTATGGGACAGAGAGCAACGCTTGAGGATCCCAGGGATAGTTGGTATCCGTCTTGTCTCAGGAGACAATGGGAGAGTGTGCCTCTGGGGGCCAGATCAAACTGTGCCAGCTGTGGCTCCAGAGGCTATAGCCTAATGTCACAATTACACTCGTAGAAATGACTCACTTGTCAGTCACAGTTCTGACTTCATTCTTTGATTGAAAACACTGAAAAGCAGGAGCAAGCAGGCAGATTCATTCAACAGAAATTCCTTATGCTTCCTGCACATTTTGCATGGTAATTTCCCTTCTAGAAGGCCTAGATCAGACACCCCCAAATTAGGCCCTCCAGATGTTTTGGGACTACAATTCCCACCATCCCTGACCACTGGTCTTGCTAGCTAGGGATGATGGGTGTTGTAGTCCCAAAACATCTGGAGGGCCGAATTTGGAGGTGTCTGACCTAGGTGCTGGCTTCTCCTTTTCCATTTTGGAAAAAAAGTTCAGAGTCTGGGCTATGTTTCAGTCCAGCCCTGGTTCCTAGCAAGATTCACCCACACTTTCTCAGGAAACCTTTTCTCTTGACTGTGTATCTGTTTCATAACAGAACAATGTATTTGCTTTGTAGGATTTGCAGACGCCTCTACTTAGGACAGACGGAACTGGGCAGAAGAACAAGGGATTCCTTCCGACCTCTTGGAAGCTTCCTGAGAGCCCAGATGGATGAGCCAGACTCAGCTGGCCCTGAAGCAGGAAGAAGCCATGCCATCCAAACTGGGAGCAGTGGGGGATTCTGGGAAAGCTCCATGCAAAAGATCCTGGGTGAGGAGGACACCCTCAGCTCAAATATACAGAGAAAAACGTTCAGGCAAATGTTCTACCAGGAGGCGAAAGGACCCCGAGAGGTTTGCAGACGACTCTACCACATTGACTGTCAGTGGCTGAAGCCAGAAAAGCACACGAAAGCTGAGATGCTGGACCTGGTGATCTTGGAGCAGTTCCTGGCTGTTCTTCCACCAGAGATGGAGAGCTGGGTGAGGGAATGTGGAGCGGAGACCAGTTCCCAGGCGGTGGCCCTGGCCGAAGGTTTCCTCCTGAGTCAGGCAGAGGAGAGGAAGCCGGCAGAGCAGCAGGTGAGAGAGACTTTCCTCTGGATATTCTCAAGGGGCTCTGAACATGAGAGAGAGTATCCCAAAATTCTCTCTTAATCCCCCAATCTTATTTGGAAAGCCTTCAAGGAATGATATCGGGTACCCCTAAAGCTTTTGCCTCTCCCATTCCTTTTCTTATCTTCCTCTCCATTCTCTGTTTTCAATCCTTGTTGCTCTTTCAGGAAACGATTATTTTTGCAGAAATGGGCCTGTATTCCTCTGAGGCAGAGAGGCCTGCGTTAGACACCAAAGAGAGGCCACTGGGTAAGAAGGAAGGATTTATTTTCTCCATTTGGTCACATTCTGTGGATTTGGAAACTAATCCATGGGTTATTTTCATCTTTTGGGGAGGACACCTGGGTCCAAGATCTCAAATGAGGGACATGTATTTTTAAATACAAATGTTAAAAGGCACTTAGTAGGTGAGACTTTTTCTAAGGCCCATCTGTAGTTAGAGGTGCACTGCTTCAGCTCTAAGAAAAGCATGTGCTAATGGCCTGCCACTTCCCTTTGTCTCTCACAGGTGGCAGAATGATGCTGCCAAGACCTCTTCTTCCATCTTTGCATGGAGGCAGAGGAGAAACATCAGCTCTGGAACCAGATCAGGTAGGGAGAAGGAGCATTGTGGGGAAAAGAGGCTGTGAGATGGGGCAGCCAGGCAGAAAACAACAGAGCAATGTGTAGTAGATAATCTGTATGTTGTCTAAGAAGAGAACCTTTCCCTTTTTATTTTAGAGTCTGGTGTGTTTTGAAGAAGTAGCTGTTCATTTCACAGACGAGGAATTGGCATTGCTGGATCCTGACCAGAGAGCTCTGCATAAGGAAGTCATGGAGGAGAATCGTGGGATTATGGACTCTCTCAGTAAGGCTGCCTTTTGCATTACAATATCTTTTTTGAAATTCAGTATGGATCTCTATGAGATGAACCTCAAGTGTTTTAATGGAGCTAAACAACAACACCCACAGCATCTGGGGTTCTGAAAGCCTCACAGTGAACTGTGACTGGAGAGTTAGCTACTGTTTTGTCTGTAAATATTCTTCCTCCAGTTTTGCTTTTAAAAATCATGATCTGGCTGGTCTGAACTGCTTAGGTTTTGAAATTCAGGCTTTAGAGACGTTTGGGAAGTTGAAGTAGCTTCTGTTAGTTTTTGATTCACCAAAGAGATGACTGATGTTGGAATCATAGAATCCTAGAGTCATTGGGGCAAGACCTACTGAGAAGTGTTGCTGTGATCGTGAAGCCTGACACTTCTGAGCAGCCAGTTTCTTCTCATAAAGAGTTAACTTCACTTACTTTGTGTGATTTATTGCTGCCCCACTCCTGACACTCAGGTTCCCATAAATATGTTCATTAATGCCTGTCAACAAAAGCTGTGAAGCTTGTAGTAAGACCTTACATTTAATTCCCTTCAGTTCTTCCTCTGTCCCAAACATTAATTAGCATTGTTCAATAATCGAGGGCTGCCTTTCTTCCTAAAGCTGTGATCTGTTTCTCTGTTACAGATGGTGATGTTTCCGAAATGAAGAACAAGGGAGACCATGACAAAGTCTACACAATGGAGAAGCGATATACATATTTGGAGTGTATAGAGAGCTTAAGTCAGAGCTGCCATTCCACTCCCCTCCAAAGAAATCTCTTTAGGAAGAAATCCTATCAGTGCTTGGAATGTGGGAAGAGCTTCAGTCGGAAGGATAGTCTCACTCTTCATCAAAGAACTCATACAGGGGAGAAACCATATCAGTGCTTGGAATGTGGAAGGAGCTTCAGTCAGAGCACAGGTCTCAGGTCCCATCAAAGAATTCATACAGGAGAGAAACCATTTCAGTGCATGGAATGTGGAAAGAGGTTCAGTCAGAGGGTCCATCTCACATCCCATGAAACAACTCATATGGCAGAAAAGGCATTTCACTGTTTGGAATGTGGAAAGAGCTTCACCCGGAAGGAAAATCTGACTTTCCATCAAAGAATTCATACAGGGGAAAAACCATATAAGTGCTTGGAATGTGGAAGGAGCTTCAGTTGGAAGACTAGTCTGACTTTACATCAAAGAACTCATACAGGGGAGAAACCATATCAGTGCTTAGAATGTGGAAAAAGCTTCACTCAGAAGGAAATTCTCACTTCTCATCAAAGAACTCATAAAGGGGAGAAACCATATCAATGCTTGGAATGTGGAAAAAGCTTCAGTCGGAAATCTTATCTCAGTTCCCATCAAATAACTCACAGTGAGGAGAAACCATATAAGTGTTTTGAATGTGGAAAGAGCTTCACTCAGAGTGTCAACCTTAAAGCACATCAAATAATTCATACAGGGCAGACGCCATTTCAGTGTTTGGAGTGTGGGAAGAGCTTCACCAAGAAATTAAATCTCACTTTCCATCACAGAATTCATACAGGGGAGAAGCCATTTCAGTGCTTGGAATGTGGGAAGAGATTCAGTCAAAGAGCGGGTCTCATGTCCCATCAAAGAATCCATACAGGTGAGAAGCCATTTCATTGCTTGGAATGTGGAAAGAGTTTTGGTCACAGTGCTAGCCTTAAGAACCATCAAAGAGTTCATACAGGAGAGAAGCCATTTCAGTGCATGGAATGTGGAAAGAGCTTTACCATTAAATTATCTCTCACTTCCCATAAAAAAATTCATACAGGGGAGAAGCCATTTCAGTGCTTGGAATGTGGAAAGAGCTTCAGTCGGAACTCACATCTCAATTCCCATAAAATAACTCATAGCAAGGAGAAACCTTATTCGTGCATGGAATGTCGTAAGAGCTTTACCCAGAAGGGAAGTCTCACTTCCCATGAAAGAACTCATACAGGGGAGAAACCGTATCAGTGCTTTGAATGTAAAAAAAGGTTCAGTCACAGCGCCCAGCTCTCCGTCCATCAAAGAATTCACACAGGGGACAAATGATACCAGTTCTCGGAATGTGGAAAAAGCTTCAGTCAGAGTGCCGTTCTTTAGGTGCATCAAAGAATACATACAGTGATTTAAAAAAGAATGAGGGAAAAGCTTCACCCATAAAGTAACACTCACTTCCCATCAAAGAATTCACACATGGGACAAAACATATCAGTTCTCAAAATGTGAGAAGAGTTTCACCAAGAAGGAAAGTCTCACTTCCCATCAAAGAATTCATAAAGGGGAGAAACCGTATCAGTGCTTTGAATGTGGAAAAAAGTTCAGTCATAGTGCCACCCTCGCAGTCCACCAAATGATTCTTAAAGGGAGAATCCATATCAGTGCTTTGAATGTGGAAGGAGCTTCAGTCAGAGAAATGTCAATATTACCTGCACAGTGGGAACGTATATTAGAATCTAATGGACTCCACATAGAGGTCTGTATGAGATGTGGTAAGGACAACGTCTCCCTGAAACATTGGTTTATAGTCTCTTGGGCTTGCCATTCAGAAGGCTGGTGGTTCAAATCTACTTGACAGCGGTGAGCTCCTATTGCTCTGTCCCAGCTTCGGCCAAGCTAGCTGTTTGAAATCATACTAGTGCAAGCAGATAAAGAGGTACCACTGCGGCGGGATGGTAAAGGGCGTTTCCGTGTGCTCTGGCTTCCGTCATGGTGTTCCATTGCTCCAGAAGCGGTTCAGTCATTCTGGCCGCAAGACCCAGAAAAGCTGACTGCAGACAAAAGCCAGCTCCCTCGGCCTGAAGCGAGATGAGTGCCACACCCCATAGTTGTCTTTGACTGGACCTAACTGTCCAGGGGTCCTTTACCTTTACCTTTTTATATACTTACAGTACTAGGTTTTGGGAGAAAATGCTGGTTTGTATAATTATGGCCGATCAGAAGAAACTCAAATTTGCAGCAGAGAATTTTTTTTGAACTAGATACCTACTATATGCAAGTTAACGGGAGAACAAAAATGGTAGCTAAGTGACTGATATTGATGAACTGGAAGAACAAAGACATGATCTCCTTTAATCAGCGGATTAATAATATGATAGCACTTGCAATTTATGGACAGACTGCTTACAGACGTAGACTCTGCTTGTAAATATGACAATATTTGGAACAAATTAATACAAAATGTAGTAAGCTAAAGATGTTTACATTAGTATTACGATAGTAATATCATATTTATGGGTTAGGATATACATATAAGCCCCCCCCTTTTAAAAAACAACAACATACAAGTCGTCTCAGGGGTGGCCTGGAATTACCAATGGATGTGGCTCGCTATTTGCTAACCTTAGGCTCCGCCCCTTGACTCCACCTCAACAGTTAAAGCCTGTGCCTCCTCTAGGACAGTTGTCCCCAAAGTGAGCGACCCCCCCCGAAGAGTTTTGTTCCTGGGGGGCACTAAGAGGCAAAGGGGTGGCAGTGTACACAACTCCCAGACTTTGAAAAGCTGATACCACTTGATCAAGTTCATTGGTTTTGTCATGAGTTAATTAAACTACGTATATTTAATTGGATTTTGAATAAATGCAACCGTTTTATTGTTTTTATCTTTCTTTGTGGGTTGTGCAAACGGCTATTCTGAATAATGCTTTTATCTGGTAGGAGGCACTGGGGTGTTGGGGGGGGAGCAGCGGCCCTAAAATGTTTGGGAACCGCTATCTAGGACCTGAGGGACATGGGTGGCACTGTGGGTTAAACCACTGAGCCTAGGACTTGCTGATCAGAAAATAATAATAATAATAATAATAATAATAATAATAATAATAATAATATAATAATTTATTATTTATACCCCGCCCTTTTGGCTGGGCCTCCCCAGCCACTCTGGGCGGCTTCCATAGAAACCAAAAATACAATAAAATGTCACACTTTAAAAACTTCCCTGAACAGGGCTGCCTTAAGATGTCTTCTGAATGTCAGGTAGATGTTTATCGCTTTGACATCTGATGGGAGGGCGTTCCACAGGGTGGGCGACACTACCGAGAAGGCCCTCTGCCTGGTTCACTGTAGCTTTGCTTCTCGCAATGAGGGAACCGCCAGAAGGCCCTCGGCACTGGACCTCAGCGTCCGGGCAGAACGATGGGGGTGGAGACGCTCCTTCAGGTATACTGGACCGAGGCCGTTTAGGGCTTTAAAGGTCAGCACCAACACTTTGAATTGTGCTCGGAAACGTACTGGGAGCCAATGTAGGTCTTTCAAGACCGGTGTTATATGGTCTCGGCGGCCGCCCCCCAGTCACCAGTCTAGCTGCCGCATTCTGGATTAGTTGTAGTTTCCGAGTCACCTTCAAAGGTAGCCCCACGTAGAGCGCATTGCAGTAGTCCAAACGGGAGATAACCAGAGCATGCACCACTCTGGCGAGACAGTCCGCAGGCAGATAGGGTCTCAGCCTACGTACCAGATGGAGCTGGTAAACAGCTGCCCTGGACACAGATTTGACCTGTGCCTCTATGGACAGCTGTGAGTCCAAAATGACTCCCAGGCTGCACACCTGGTCCTTCAGGGGCACAGTTACCCCATTCAGGACCAGGGAATCCTCCACACCTGCCTGCCTCCTGTCCCCCAAAAACAGTACTTCTGTCTTGTCAGGATTCAACCTCAATCCTCCAACTGCCTCCAGACACTCATACAGGACCTTCACTGGTTCTGATTTAAAAGAGATGTAGAGCTGGCTATCATCCGCATACTGATGAACACCCAGCCCAAACCTCCTGATGATCTCTCCCAGCAACTGCATGTAAATGTTGAAAAGCATGGGGGAGAGGACAGAACCCTGAGGCACCCCACAAGTGAGAGCCCAGGGGTCTGAACACTCATCCCCAAGATCAGTTGTTCGAATCCCCACAACGGGGTGAGCTCCTGTTGTTCAGTCCCAGCTCCTGCCAACCTAGCAGTTCGAAAGCACGTCAAAGTGCAAGTAGATAAATAGGTACCGCTCCGGCGGGAAGGTGAACGGTGTTTCTGTGCACTGCTCTGGTTCGCCAGAAGCGGCTTAGTCCTGCTGGCCACATGACCCGGAGGCTGTATGCCGGCTCCCTCGCCCATAAAGCGAGATGAGCACCGCAACCCCGTAGTCGGCCACGACTGGACCTAACAGTCAGGGGTCCCTTTACCTTTACCTAGGACCTGGGACTTCAGACCCTGAGGACATCTCCCCAGGGTCTCAACCCTCTGAGGCATCTGCAGACCAGTGGATTACAGTGGCAGAGGTGTCTTCCTGGGCGTCCAGGATCAGGCCCCCAGAAGACTGGAAGGAAGGAAGGAAGGAAGGGGGTGGGACAGGGACGCTGCCTTGAAGGGGTGGGACCCCCCTACATCCACCCCCCTTCAACCCCCCCATCCTTCAACGCGCCACGCCCGCAGCCTTGCGGGGAAGGGCGATCCGTGATCGTGGCTCAGCTGCACGTGGGATCTGGTTCCTTCTTGTCTGGTTTTGGCTACAGCCAATCAGGAGGCAAGGATGGGGATGAAAGGAGATGCAGCCCGGGGGGGGCACGCTTCCCCTGCAAGCTTTTTCTGGCCAAGGGAGAGACCAGCTCAGATCCCCCAAAATACAGCATCTCCGGCTCTGGAGGAAGAAAACGCAGAGAGGGGGGGGGGATGAGCTTGGGGCGCTCGGCTCGCCAAGGGTTAAAAGGAACTGAGCCGAATTCCTAGAGAGGAGATGAAGAATGGGGGGGAACAGGTCTTCCAGAACAAAGGCCCCTCCCTCTCTCCCAAGTCACTTCCTGCAAGCGGGGCGTGGATGTTTTGTGTGTCTCCTTTGCAAGCTTCGCTGCCTGGGTGGCTCCTGCTGCAATCGGGTGAGTCTCCTCTCTCTTTCCTCCCTGTGGGGGAGAAGGGGGTCCCAGGGCTGCAGGCGAGGGTGCAGGGGGGCCGTGTTCAGATCATGCGTGCCCCCCAGGGTCCTGCACCCCCTCCTTGCTCTCTGCCAAGCCGGGAGGCGGGTGGTTTTGCAGGAGGGCTGCAACCCTGTTCTTCCTTTAGGCAAACGCTGCTCACCGCTTTGTGGAGAAACCATCGCTTTCATCCGGCCAGACTTGCGTTTGCTGCAATAGCCGAGGAGTCTCCTGGGTGTCCAGAGCCCAGTCTAGTCCTGTTGAGTCTCAGTCCGTCAGGCTGGAGGATGCGGACTAAGTGCTGGGATCAGTCTGAGCCCCTCTTGGAGGATGAGAAAGAGCAGGGAGGAGGGGCTGGCTGGGCCGGGGGGGGGTCAGTGGGGGCTCCCTTCCTGCTTGGAGGAGGCGGGGTGAATTCTCTGGATTCAGAGATCCTAACTAACTCCCGGCCAGTGGCTAAGCTCCCTTTCCTGAGCAAAGTTCTTGAGTAAGTGGTCGCTGACCAGATCCAGGCGCTTTTGGAAGAAACTGATTTTCTGCATCCATTTCAGTGACCCAGATACAAGCGAACCCTCCCTTGTCCTCCAGTTAGAAGGAAATCTTTCCCCACCCCACCCCGTTCATCAGGCAGGGAACTTGTCCAGACTCCTGGCTGACCCAGGTGCGCCCCTTCAGACATGCAGCCTCTCAGGTGTCCAAATGATCTTCTGAGACTGACCAGGAAGCCCTGAACAGAGAACCACCAGAGCTCTCCCCACCCAAGGAATCAAAGGCAGCAGGAGAGGCCCTGCTGGGAAGGAAGCAAAGCTGTGCTGGGGTGAAAGGGGCAGCCCCCCCCCCCAGTGCTGAGAGTTACTGGGAGACCCTCTTCCCACTAGCTATAATTCCTGAGTTCCCTGGCAAGGACGACGGGTTGCCTAGCCACTCCAAGGGAACCTCTCCCAGCAGCGCTCAGCTCCCTTTACAAACTACGGTTCCTGTGGTTCTATGGACTCATTAAAGGGGTCTCATCCTGCTTTACAGATGCAGCCCGGGGGGGGGGCTGGCAGTGTGTGTTGTCTTTTTGGAATAACTTAATTGAGCTTTATAGCAAGGTTCAAGGGAATAATGACAAATGAAGGATACAAAGAAATATTCTCTTCTGTTGTAATTTGCACACCACAAAAATAGCACAATAGCTTTATGGGAATATTTGCAACATATAGTTCATTATTAGAGGTCAGGCAGTGTCTGAGTTCTTGGTTTGTGAATAGGTTTAAGCAAAAGCAGAAAAAGGGCCAACAAGACAGAGCAATTAACCGATAACACTGAGCATCACATAACCAAACACTTGGTCAGGAGCCCCTGGGGTTGTGCTTCGATTAAGTGTGGGGAAACAGTCCCTTTTCCTTGCTTGTTACCAGTGAAAAAAATATAAAGTGCTGGTCCATTGATGAACATGGGGTGGGGCTTCCAAACAAAGATTATGATTTGGTATGTTTAAATTAAAGTCAACCAGGTAGAGCCGAATGCTCAAAACTCTGCAGATTCCAGCCACTCCATGGCTGTTTCTTCAGGCTCTGGGTGTAACTCGGGGCTATTTTATCTCATGCTTGAGGCTTTATGTGTTGTCCTGGATGTTATTTTGATTACTTTTCGTACTGCATTTCTATAATTCTGTTAGGCCATGGGTAGGCAAACTAAGGCCCGGGGGCTGGATACGGCCCAATTGCCTTCTCAGTCCGGCCCGGGGACAGTCCGGGAATCAGCGTGTTTTTACATGAGTAGAATGTGTCCTTTTATTGAAAATGCATCTCTGGGTTATTTGTGGGGCATAGGATTCGCTGATTTCCCCCCACCCAAAATATAGCCCGGCCCCCCACAAGGTCTGAGGGACGGTGGACCGGCCCCCTGCTGAAAAAGGTTGTTGACCCCTGTTTAGGCTTTATCTCCCCCCCCATTTGTAGCGGATTCACCCTTCCCACTGGCCCCCATTAAATATAGCAGACCCACCTCATTACACCCCCCAGCCTCTCCCCCCCCCCAGTGCTCCTTCTCCCCACCTCATCTGGTTCCACAGCCGCGACTTCTCCTCCGCCACCAAGAAAAGATGGATGAGGCGTTCTTGCCAGAATCCCTCCGCCATCTGTGAGACAGAAAGGTGAGTGAGAAGTCAGAGGTGGAGCTGTGCATGGCGAACGAGAGAGGGGCCACAGAAAAAGCCTCACTTGCCGAGGGCATTTGGACATTGGCAGCCATTCCATATTTTAGTTATGTGGAAATTGATGCACCCTGCTTTGGGCTCTTGGATCCCACCAATGACCATCAACTAATAAAGGAGTGGATTCACCCCGCTAACTGCCCCCCATTAAATATAGAGGACCCACCTCATGATATGCAAACTACACGAATTTCTGCAATTTCCCACAGGCTCCCTTGTGAGGATCTTGTGTGAGAGGAAACTTAGTGATTTAGAGTCTTAGGAAAGAGCTGAACGAACAAGAACAGTTTTATTTACAAAAAAAGTTTGGAAACAAATTTGGGTCAGGAGGTGTGTTCTCCTTAACTTCCTACTTAAACTAAATATAAGGATGTCACTGTAGTAAATGCTTTTCTTAAACTTCAGTTGCTAAAAGCTCACTTGTTGCACTTCAGTTGGAAGTTCAGGTTTCTACCATAGGAGGTAAAAGAATTAACTCGATTTCTGTTCATTTACTTAGTTATGAGCAGGGTTACACTTAAATACTTCTACTGCAGCACATCTTCCTTCTCAGCCTAATACTTTGGTTCCTGAGCGAGGGGCATTTTTCGTTCGTCCGCCTCTCTCTTAGCCACCCTGAGGGATTTCCCACAGACCCAGGGGATCCCCTCAGCCCTTGTTCTTGGTTTGGGGGTCCTCCTTTCCTAGCAGACCTCTCCCCTCCTGACTGGAAGGAGACCCTGGTTTAGTCCGTCTTCCCACAGCTTCTCCCTCTCCTGCCTCCTCAGACTCAGCCCTCCAGATTAATTCCTGCCTCCATATTCTCCCCAGACCCTCCACTGGGTCTTCTTCCTATCTAAGCTGTGAGACTCCTTCTTCTGGCTAGAGAGGATCTCCTCTCAGATCAGAGCCAGTTCTCCCTCAGAAAAGAGCATATCCGAATATTAATAATAATAATACCCCTTTCAGATCAGGCCTTCCCAACTCTCTCCCTCAGAAAGGGCTTCTGGGGTTTTCCCTCCAAAAGGGCTGGCAGCCAATCAGAGAGGGAGAGAGAGAGAGAGGCTCCCGCCCTCTGCTGGAACCTCGGAGGCACTGCACCCCACACTCTGCTCTGGCTCTGAGGGAAAATACCTCATGGGTTGAAGCAAATGGAGAAAACTAAGAATAAGAAAGGATACAGATGAATTGACCGAGTCTTCTCTTGTCATTTGTATTTCACAATTAGTTTGCAGGAATATCTGCAACATATGGTTCATTATTAGAGGTCAGCGCCTGAGATTGAGTCAAATGCTCAAAACTGCAGATTCCAAACACCCCACACCCCCGTTTCTGGAAGGTCTGTGTGTAACTTGAGGCTTTTTTCCCATGCTTGAGGCTTTATGTTATTATTATTTTTATTATTGTTTGTTGGTATTTTCACTACTATTACCACTGTTCCAGAGCAGATTGCAACCATTTAAAAATATTTTTAAAGGTCAAAACAAATAATAATCAGAGGAATAGGCTGGGTCCTCCGTTGTCAGAGGCCTTGGGAAAGAGGGCGAGGTGCCTGTGTGGGGAGGGAATCCCCCAAGGGGGGTCTGCCCCCAGGATGCCCTCTCTTGGGCCAACCAAGACTCTCAAGGGGGTGAAGCTACCAAGAGGGCCCCCCTGCCAAATTTCACAGCCAAAAGGATCTGTAGGGAAGAAGGTGGTTCTTCACATATTGGGGGGGGGCTAAGTGAACCCCTCCTGAAGGCAGCCCTGTTTAGGGCACTTTTTAATGTTTAATGCTGTATTGTGTTTTTAATATTTGGTTGGGAGCCTCCCAGAGGGGCTGGGGAAACCCAGCCAGATGGGTGAGGTGTAAATAATAAATTCCTATTATTCTATTATACTCCTGTGAGAAGGGACCACCAATGCAGCTGTTTTAAAACAGGAATTAAATGTGTTCTCAGGAGTTGTAATGGGAGGAATTCAATGAGATGGAGTAGACCCATGGATGCTCCTTGGAGAAAAAGGGAGGAAATAAATGCCCTTCATAAAGAAAGGGAGCCCAGCCAACAATCTGGAGCAGATTCTGAACCATCCTCAAGAGCAGTTCCACTTAGAGGGCATTGCGATGATCCTATCTGATCCACAGCAGAGAGTACCCTGGCCATGTCATCTCTGCTCCAAGGGGACAGTGGTGGGCAAGCTGGCCAGAGCTGGAAAGGGGCACTACCAAACAGAGAATTTATTTACAATCATAGGAGGAATGTGAGCCCTTCTCACTTGTTTATAGTGCTATCCTTTGGCCCTCAGACCTAAGAAAAAGGGATTCCACCCCAGCAGTTTGTCTTGAGAACTTTGCACATTCCAAGTGGCTAGAAAATGAGACAGAAGCAGGAAGGAAATGGTCACTGAACTGTGGGAGGGAGGGAGAGCAGTTATTGAGGATCCCAGGGTGGGTTGGTTGGTTGGTTGGTTGGTTGGCATCCATTTGTCTCAGGAGACAGTGGGAGAGTGTGCCTTTGGGGCTGAGGTCAAACTGTTGGAAGGTTGCAGCAGCTGCAGAGCTCTAGCCTAGTCTCAAAATTACACTTGTACAAATGACTCACTTGTCAATCACAGTTCTGTCTTCTTTCATTGACTGAAAACACTGAAAGGCAGGAGCAACTAGACTGATTCATGTGACAGACCTTCCCAATGTTTCCTGCACATTTTGCATAGTAACTTCTAGTAGGGCTGGACGCCGGCTTCTCCTTTTCCTTTTTTGAAAAAGAAAGTTCAGAGTCTGGGATGTGTTGCAGTCCAGCTGGTTCCTAATAAGATTCCGGGAATCTTTTTCTTTTCCTGGCTGTATATCAATTTCATAACAGAACAATGTATTTGCTTTGTAGGATTTGCAAAGGCCTCTACTTAGGAAAGACAGAACTTGGCAGTAGGACCAAGAACTTTCTTCCGATCTCTTGGGGGATTCCACAGAGCCCAGATGGATGAATCAGAGTCCGCTGGCCCTGAAGCAGGAAGAGGCCATGCCATCCAAACTGGGAGCAGTGGGGGATTCTGGGATAGCTCCATGCAGAAGATCCTGGGTGAGGAGGACACCTTCAGCTCAAAAGTGCAGAGACAAAATGTCAGGCCGTTCTGCTACCAGGAGGCCCAAGGACCTCGAGAGGTTTGCAGCCGACTCTACAACCTTGACCATCGGTGGCTGAAGCCAGAAAGGCACACAAAAGCTGAGATGCTGGACCTGGTGATCTTGGAGCAGTTCCTGGCTGTCCTTCCCCCAGAGATGGAGAGCTGGGTGAGGGAATGTGGAGCGGAGACCAGTTCCCAGGCGGTGGCCCTGGCTGAAGGATTCCTTCTGAGTCAGGCAGAGGATAGAAAGCAGGCAGAGCAGCAGGTGAGAGATACTTTCCTCTGGATACTCCCAAGGGGCTCTGAACATGAGAGAGTATCCCAAAATTCTCTCTTAATCCCCCAATCTTTTTTGGAAAGCCTTCAAGGAATGAGATCGGATACCCCTAAAGCTTTTGCCTCTCCCAGTCCTTTTCTAATGTTTCTCTCCATTCTCTGCTTCCAATCCCTTTTGCCCTTTCAGGGAAAGATTATCTTTGCAGAAACGGGCCTGGATTCCTCTGAGGCAGAGATGACTCCATTGGAGACCAAAGAGAGGCCACTGGGTAAGGAGGAAGGAGGGTTTTTCCCCATTTGGTCACACATTCTGTAGATTTTGCCATTAATCTGTGGGGAGGACACTAGGGGCCAAGAGCCCAAAGTGGGGACATGTATTTTTACCTAGCTAAGATACAAATGTCAAAATGCACTCAGTAGGTGAGACTTTTTTACAGGCCCACCTGTAGTTGGAGATGCACTGCTTCACCTCTAAGAGAAGCATGTGAAAATGGCCTGCCACTTACCTTTTTCTCTCACAGGTGACAGAATGATGCTGGCAAGAGATGCTTATCCATCTTTGCATGAAGGCAGAGATGCAGCAGCCATGGAACCAGATCAGGTAGGGAGAATGAAGGATTGTGGTGAAAGAGTCCCTAATGAATCTCTCTCCTCCTTCTCTTGGCTGTAAAGGCCATTGCAGGAGCCTTATGTTCTGAGAATGGTGAACAATCACCTCTCGTTGACTAGCCTCCTGAATGTTGCTAATACAGTGGTACCTCTGGTTACGTACTTAATTCGTTCTGGAGGTCCGTTCTTAACCTGAAACTGTTCTTAACCTGAAGCACCACTTTAGCTAATGGGGCCTCCTGCTGCTGCCGCGCCGCCGGAGCACGATTTCTGTTCTTATCCTGAAGCTATGTTCTTAACCTGAAGCACTATTTCTGGGTTAGCGGAGTCTTTAACCTGAAGTGTATGTAATACGAGGTACCACTGTATTATTTATCAGTAGTTGCAGTTTTATTTATAGAATTAGCATTTAATGATAAAATAGGCTTCTAAATAGTTGACAAATCATAAAAACAGTGGCCAGAATTCACCTTTCCCCTCATTCTCATGGACATGCTATGTGATCTGATGGTGAAAATGGGGTGACCCAGTGCAAAGATCCTGAGGATCCATGTGGATCCATGCTTTGTAACCACGTTTTGGCACTATTGCAGCCCCAGGCAACAGTGGGTGCGTGATTTTTTTGGTGCAGGTTGTAGCCATGGACATGCTGTGTGATCTGATGGTGAATTTGGGGTGACCCTATGCAAAGATCCTGAGGAGGGAAGGAAAAACAGAAGGGACAAGGAGCACGAGAGGGGTGTGCGGAGAAGCAGCTGGCTAACAATGCAGGAGAGGGGTTTAACGGGAGGGAGGAAAGGAAGGCAAAAGTTCCCCCCTCCCAAGCCAGCCTTCCCCCCCTCTCTCCAACCTGCATGTTTTCCGGCTGCCTGCGAGTCCCTAGAATGCTGGACGCAGCAGCAGCAGCACCGGAGCACGGAGAGGAGGAGGTAGTGGCTGTCGGCTGTGCTCCTAGCCGACGGAACCTGAGCCGGGTGGGCTGGAGCCTGCGCGCAGTGTGACTAGGAAGGAATTAGAAGGAAGGACGCGATCCTTTCCTTTCCCCTCTGCTTGCCAGGAGGGCAGGGGATTTCCCTGCTCTTTGTTGCGTTTGAGCAAACACAGCAACTGAAAACAGAAGCGGGTGGGCAGTAAGACCCTGAGGCAGAATGCAGGAAAGCAGCAGCCTCGCTTCTGCAGCCTTCCCTCCTCTGCACGATCTGATTTTTGCCCCTGCACTCGGGCCAGTCGGCTCCAGGGACCACACATTCGCTCAATAACACGCACATACATTTCCCCTTACTTTGTAGGAGAAAAAATGTGCACGTTATAGAGAGAAAAATACGGTATTTGAAGATCACCATGTGGCATTCCATCCATTCCCCCAAAAGCTTAATACCAGTCATTAAAATACACACACAAAAAACAGTTTTGTTAAAACATTAAAATATGCATCCATAATAAAAATGTACAGCAAAACAATTGCATTAAAACAAAACAGCAATGAACAGGCAGAAAACAACAGAGCAATGTGTAGTAGATAATCTGGATGTTGTCTAAGAAGGGGACCTTTCCCTTTTTATTTTAGGGTCTGGTGTCCTTTGAAGATGTAGCTGTTCATTTCACAGATGAGGAATGGGAGTTGCTGGATCCTGACCAAAGAGCTCTGTATAAGGAAGTAATGGAGGAGAATCGTGGGATCATGGAGTCTCTTGGTAAGGCTGCCTTTTGGATTACAATATCTCTTTTGGAATTCTTTTTGAAATTCAGTCCCTGAGGCTGTGATCCGTTTCTTTTTTGTTGCAGATGGTGATGAATCAAAAAGGAAGAATGAGGGAGACCAAATCTACACAATGGAGAAGCGGTATCAATATTTGGAGTGTATAGAAAGCTTCAGAAGAATTCATACAGGGGAGAAACCCTATCAGTGCTTGGAATGTGGAAAGAGCTTCAGTCGGAAGGATCATCTCACTCTTCATCAAAGAATTCATACAGGGGAGAAACCATATCAGTGCTTGGAATGTGGAAAGAGCTTCATTCAGAAATCCTATCTCCGTTCCCATAAAGGAACTCACAGCGTGGAGAAACCCTATAAGTGCTTGGAATGTGGAAAGAGCTTTGCTTGGAAGGTCAGTCTAACAGCCCATGAAAGAATTCATACAGGGGAGAAACCATATCAGTGCTTGGAATGTGGAAAGAGCTTCAGTTGGTACTACAACCTCAGTTCTCATCAAAGAACTCATGGCAAGGACAAATCGTATCAGTGCATGGAATGTGGAAAGAGCTTCAGTCGGAAGGATAATCTCAATCTTCATCAAAGAATTCATACAGGGGAGAAACCATACCAGTGTTTGGAATGTGGAAAGAGCTTCATTCGGAAATCCTATCTCCGTTCCCATAAAAGAACTCACAGCGTGGAGAAACCCTATAAGTGCTTGGAATGTGGAAAGAGCTTCGCCTGTAAGGTCAGTCTAACAGCCCATGAAAGAATTCATACAGGGGAAAAACCATATCAGTGCTTGGAATGTGGAAAGAGCTTCATCCGGAAGATAAGTCTCACAGGCCATCAAAGAACTCACAGCAAGGAGAATCCCTATAAGTGCATGAAATGTGGAAAGAGCTTCAGTCAGAAGCATCATTTCACTCTTCATCAAAGAATTCATACTGGAGAGAAACCATATCAGTGTTTGGAATGTGGAAGGAGCTTCACCCGGGAGGACAGTCTGACTTCCCATCAAAGAATTCATACAGGGGAGAAATTATATCAGTGCTTGGAATGTGGAAAGAGGTTCAGTCAGAGTGCCCATCTCACAACCCATCAAAGAATTCATACAGGGGAGAAACCATATCAGTGTTTGGAATGTGGAAAGAGCTTCATCCAGAAAAGAAGTCTCACAACCCATAAAATAATTCATACAGGGGAGAAACCATATCAGTGTTTGGAATGTGGAAAGAGCTTCATCCAGAAAAGAAGTCTCACATCCCATCAAACAACTCATACAGCGGAAAAGGCATTTCAGTGCTTGGAATGTGGAAAGAGCTTCATTCGGAAGGAAAGTCTGACTTCCCATCAAAGAATTCATACAGGGGAAAAACCGTATAAGTGCTTGCAATGTGGAAAAAGCTTCAGTCAGAAGAGAAGTCTAACTTCACATGAAAGAAGTCACAGCGAGAAGAAAGCATATCAGTGCATGGAATGTGGGAAGAGCTTTAGCCGGAAGGATTGTCTGGCTTCACATCAAAGAACTCATACAGGGGAGAAGCCCTTTGAGTGCTTGGAATGTGGGAAGAGCTTCATTCAAAGAGCAGGTCTCGTGTACCATCAAAGAATCCATACAGGGGAGAAGCTGTTTAAGTGCTTGGAATGTGGGAAGATCTTCACTCATAAAGCAGATCTCATGCGGCATCAAAGAATCCATACAGGGGAGAAGCCCTTTGAGTGCTTGGAATGTGGGAAGAGATTCAGTCAGAGAATTGGTCTCGTGTCACATCAAAAAATCCATACAGGGGAGAAGCCCTTTGAGTGCTTGGAATGTGGGAAGAGCTTCATTCATAAAGCAGATCTCATGCGGCATCAAAGAATCCATACAGGGGAGAAGCCTTTTGAGTGCTTGGAATGTGGGAAGAGATTCAGTCAGAGAATTGGTCTCATGCGGCATCAAAGAATCCATACAGGGGAGAAGCCCTTTGAGTGCTTGGAATGTGGGAAGAGATTCAGTCAGAGAATTGGTCTCGTGTCCCATCAAAGAATCCATACAGGGGAGAAGCCCTTTGAGTGCTTGGAATGTGGAAAGAGCTTCCCCCAGAAGTTAAATCTCAGTTTCCATCAAAGAATTCATTCAGGTGAGAAGCCATTTCGGTGCTTGGAATGTGGAAAGAGCTTTAGTCGGTACTCCCATCTCAGTTCGCATCAGAGAACTCACAGCAAGGAGAAACCATATCAGTGCATGGAATGTGGAAAGAGCTTCGCTTGGAAGGTCAATCTAACAGCCCATCAAAGAATTCATACAGGGGAGAAACCGTATGAGTGCTTTGAATGTAAAAAAAGGTTCAGTCAGAGCGCCCAGCTCTCCGTCCATCAAAGAATTCACACAGGAGACAAATGATACTAGTGCTCAGAATGTGGAAAGAGCTTCATTCGAAGCGCCCATGTCACTTCCCAGCAAATAATTTGTACAGCGGACCAGTCTTCCAGAACTGGAAGACTGGGGAAATATCATCAAAGGAACTGAAGGAGGTGAGGACAGCTGACCCCACCTAGGCCTGAAGTCACCCCCCCAATAATCACCCCAGGCCTCAAAAAAAATTTCCACAGAGTATATATTTCCCTTCCAGTTCCCTCCCCTTTCTCCTCATCCTCTTTTCTTGGGAGTTGGGGATCCTTAGCCTGTGCAAGGGGGGGGAAGGGCCTGTGTCCATCTGGGCAGGGGGAAAGGACCAGTGCCCTCACCCTCGCCTGCTCCCAGATTTGGCAACCCTTGTGCAGCAACGGTGCAATTGGTGCGTAGGTTGGAGGGGGCCAAATTACTCATTCCTCCTTTTCTCCTGGGACTGACAAGACTGGTGGGTTTTTTTTAACTTGTACTTGCTGCCATACTGAGCACAGTTTGGCTTGGGTAGTCACAGTTCTACTTTTCCTAAGCCATGGGGGACGGTCAGGCAACTTTACGTAAGTGTTTGGAGTCTATTTTTCATCAGGTTTTAAATCCTCAATCATCTACTTTCGTGGCGTCTTTCCAATTTGTTCAGGAAACATCGCAGGGGGGTTGTGTGAGTTGTTTTACTGCTTTTTCTCCATGACCCTGGGATACTTGGACACTGGGACACTCAGAATGTGGAAGGAGCTTCGGGGAAAAGACAATAGTGACTTTGAAAAAGAATGGGAACCTTTTACATCATATCTGCAGAAACAACAACAAAAAAAAAGAGTCATTGGCAGGATTTAAATAAACATTTGCAATTTTCTTTACAAAAAATAGGACACTTAATATGACAATATAGAAGTAAATATAAACAGCAGAATGTAATATAAGATGTAATAAACCAGTGATGGAAGTTGAGAGAAGTCCGCAGGGAAGGGGAAAATTGAAATCTGAATGTAATGTAATGATTATAGACATTGTTAAAAAATAAAAATCTTTTAAAAAATTATTAAAAAAATAGAATTCATACAGCGGAGAAGCCATATAAGAGCTTCAGTTGCAAGAGAAGTCTCACTTCACATGAAAGAACTCACAGGGAGGAGACACCATATAAGTGCTTGGAATGTGGGAAGAGCTTTGCCCGGAAGAAGAAGAAGAAGAAGAAGAGTTTGGATTTGATATCCCGCCTTTCACTCCCCTTCAGGAGTCTCAAAGCGGCTAACAATCTCCTTTCCCTTCCTCCCCCACAACAAACACTCTGTGAGGTAAGTGGGGCTGAGAGACTTCAAAGAAGTATGACTGGCCCAAGGTCACCCAGCAGCTGCATGTGGAGGAGCGGAGACGCGAACCCGGTTCCCCAGATTAGGTGACTACCGCTCTTAACCACTACACCACACTGACAAGTCTCACAGCCCATGGAAGAATTCCCACAGGGGACAAAGCCTAACAGTGCTCAGAATGTGGACGGAGCTTCGGTCAGAGAGCCCAACTCACTTCCCATCAAAGGATGCCTATCAGGAGAGGCATAGAAACATAGAATTGTAGAGTTGGAAGGGACTACCAGGGCCATGGCAGTGCTGGAATGTCTGCTGAAGCATGCCTGATGAACCTGCAAGGAAGGAGAGGTCACCATCAGAATTTTCTTCCTGATGTGTAGCCATTTGGATCCTACCCTCTGGAGCAGCAGAAAACAAGCTTGCGCTATCTTCCATGTGACCCTTGATCATCTTGGTCACCCTCCTTTGTGCATGTTCTAGCTTGTCAATATCCTTAAATTGTGGTGCCCAAAACTGGACACAGAACTCTGGTGGAGTCTAACCAAGTTAGAATACAGCATGACTATTTCTTCCCTCAATCCAGACATTACACTTCGGTTGTTGCAGCCTAGAATAGGATCAGCTTTTTTTGCTGCTGCTGCTGCATTGCACTGCTGAAGAGAAGTGAGAGTGGAAGAATGAAAAGTCTTTGAGTGGTACATGGGTGTTCTATCCAAGGGAAACTGACCACCGCACCAGCCGGAGAACTTCCTTAGTGCTCAGGTCCCCAGCTGTCAGGAAGGGAAGGCAGGATCAGCACCAGGGAGAGGATCGGAGGAGTGTGCTTCAAGGCCACAGCTAGAAAGCCAGCAGCAGAGGGAGAACATGCATCTTGTCTTGTGTGAAAACAACTCAAGTAAAAGCCTCACTATTTTGGAATCTCAACTCTCATGGATAGTAATGGGGTTACCAATTCTCCTACTTGGGCTCAGGAAACTAAGTTTATGGAGGATTTTTTCCAAGAGCTTTGGACACTTTGGGAAGGACTCTAGCAAATTCATCAGGTAATAGCCAGTCAAGGGTGACCAGACCGGCTTTATAAAAGCGAGACAAACTGCAGATAATATTAGATTAGTGGTGGATTTGGTAGATCAAAATAAAGATAAAGACCAGTTTGTAATTATATCACTAGATGCTGAAAAGGCTTTTGACAAAATCCGTAAACAGTACATGGAAGTAGTTTTACTTAAATTTGAATTTCCTTTGGATCTCTTAAAAGGGATTAACGTAATCTATGAAGCACCTACGTCAAGAGTCAAAGAGAATGGTAATCTCTCTGCCACCTTTCCTCAGGCCTGAGGAACCAAACAAGGATGTCCTATCTCGCCATCGCTTTTTAATATCTGCTTAGAACGCTTGGCTTCCACCATGAGACAACACTGAGATTCACAGAGTAGTTCACAATACATTTGAATATAAACTAGTTTTATGGTTTATATAAACTAGTTTTATTGTTTATATAAACTAGTTTTATTGTTTATTTCAAATGATAGATGCTTTAGAATAGATCAGGTTATTCTATTCTATTATTCTGTTAATTGGTCCAATCGGAATTGATGCCAGTAGGCCAAAATCTGATTGCACATTCCTTCAAGGAATATCAATTCCAGATTTGTTCCAAATCTCTACAATATCAAGGCAGCTTAATACCAAGAGATAAAAAAAAGTCACACTTAATATAAATAAAATAATAAAAGAGATTTCTTCATATGTTGATATACAGAAGTCATTGAACCTTACACTTTGGAGAAGGTGGAATGCTCTCAAAATGAATATAATTCCCAGATTAATTTATATTTTGAGAGGACTTGCAGTTTCTATATCTCATGTTTTCAAATGATAAAACTCCCTGTTTAGGAAATGTCTTTATATTTATCTACTTTATACTTATCTACTTTATACATATCTACTGTCATGTATTAAATACTGGAAACTCATTGTTGGTCTTAATTTTCCGACGTGGGTGACCTTAGAATATGCACATACAGCCCCTTGGGTGGGCTGGAGAATACAGTCATACCTCGGGTTAAATGTGCTTCAGGTTGATCGCTTTTGGGTTTCGCCATTCGCGCATGTGCAGACGGTCAAAATGACGTCACGTGCATGCGCGGGAGTGGCGAATCGCGACCTTCACATCCGCAGACGCAGGTTGCGTTCGCTTCTGGATGCGAACGGGGTCCGGAATGGAGTCAGTTAGAAAGATATGGAACATGTTGTCTAATAAAAATAAAGTTGATCTATACTCGCATGCCAAACTTGCCCTGCGGGGAAACCCTATATTAAAGATTGCTAAAAAGATGGTACTATGGAAAAATTTAACGGAAACAGTTGTATTGACTCTGGACCAAGTGATAGAAACTAGAAAGCCAGGGAATACTTTTTACACCTACCTACTAACAATAAAGGGACGTGGGTGGCGCTGTGGGTTAAACCACAGAGCCACGTTTCCGTGCAGTGCTCTGGTTTCCCAGAAGCAGCTTAGTCTTGCTGGCCACATGACCCAGATGCTGTACGCTGGCTCCCTTGGCCAATAAAGCAAGATGAGTGCCGCAACCCCAGTATCGGCCACGACTGGACCTAATGGTCAGGGGTCGCTTTACCTTTACCTTTTTAATACAAAATGTAGTAGGCTAAAGATGTTAATAATATCATATTTATGGGTTAGGATATACATATAACCCCCCCTTTTTTAGAAAACTACAACATACAAGTTGTCTCAGGGGTGGCCTGGAATTACCAATGGATGTGGCTCACTATTCGCTAACCTTAGGCTCCGCCCCTTGAATGCTCCACCTCGACACTTAAAGCCTGTGCCTCCTCTAGGACAGTCGTCCCCAAAATGGGCGACGCCCCCCCAAAGGGTTTTGTTCCTGGGGGGCACTAAGAGGCAAAGGGGTGGCAGTGTACACAACTCCCAGACTTTGAAAAGCTGATACCACTTGATCAGGTTCATTGGTTTTGTCATGAGTTAATTAAACTACGTATATTTAATTGGATTTTGAATAAATGCAACCGTTTTATTGTTTTTATCTTTCTTTGTGGGTTGTGCAAATGGCTATTCTGAATAATGCTTTTATCTGGTAGGAGGCACTGGGGTGTTGGGGGGGCAGCGGCCCTAAAATGTTTGGGAACCGCTATCTAGGACCTGAGGGACATGGGTGGCACTGTGGGTTAAACCACTGAGCCTAGGACTTGCTGATCAGAAGGTCAGTTGTTCGAATCCCCACAATGGGGTGAGCTCCTGTTGTTCAGTCCTAGCTCCTGCCAACCTAGCAGGTCGAAAGCATGCCAGTGCAAGTATATAAATAGGTACTGCTCCGGCGGGAAGGTAAACGGCGTTTCCGTGCGCTGCTCTGGTTTGCCGGAAGCGGCTTAGTCATGCTGGCCACGTGACCTGGAGGCTGTATGCCGGCTCCCTCGCCCATAAAGCGAGATGAGCACCACAACCCCGTAGTCGGCCACAACTGGACCTAACAGTCAGGGGTCCCTTTACCTTTACCTAGGACCTGGGACTTCAGACCCTGAGGACATCTCCCCAGGGTCTCAACCCTCTGAGGCATCTGTAGACCAGTGGATTACAGTGGCAGAGGTGTCTTCCTGGGCGTCCAGGATCAGGCCCCCAGAAGACTGGAAGGAAGGAAGGAAGGGGGTGGGAGAGGCACGCTGCTTTGAAGGGGTGGGACCCCCCCGACCCCCCCTACATCCACCCCCCTTCAACCCCCCCATCCTTCAACGCGCCACGCCCGCAGCCTTGCGGGGAAGGGCGATCCGTGAACATGGCTGAGCTGCACGTGGGATCTGGTTCCTTCTTGTCTGGTTTTGGCTACAGCCAATCAGGAGGCAAGGATGGGGATGAAAGGAGATGCAGCCCGGGGGGGGGGGCACGCTTCCCCTGCAAGCTTTTTCTGGCCAAGGGAGAGACCAGCTCAGATCCCCCAAAATACAGCATCTCCGGCTCTGGAGGAAGAAAACGCAGAGAGGGGGGGATGAGCTTGGGGCGCTCGGCTCGCCAAGGGTTAAAAGGAACTGAGCCGAATTCCTACAGAGGAGAAGACAGAAAGGGGGGGGGGAACGGTCTTCCAGAACAAAGGCCCCTCCCCCCAAGTCACTTCCTGCAAGGGGGGGTGGGCGATGGATGTTTTCTCTGTCTTCTGCAAGCGCTGCCTGGGTGGCTCGTGCTGCAATCTGGTGAGTCTCCTCTCTTTCCTCCCTTTGGGCTGCAGGCGAGGATGCAGGGGGCCGCCGTGTTCAGATCATGCATGCCCCCCAAGATCAGCGAGTGGAGGGTCCTGCACCCCCTCCTTGCTCTCTGCAAAGCCAGGGGCGGGTTATTTTGCAGGAGGGCTGCAACCCTGTTCTTCCTTTACAGCAAACTGGCGGCTAACGGATTGAGGTTGAATCCTGACAAGACAGAAGTACTGTTTTTGGGGGACAGGAGGTGGGCAGGTGTGGAGGATTCCCTGGTCCTGAATGGGGTAACTGTGCCCCTGAAGGACCAGGTGTGCAGCCTGGGAGTCATTTTGGACTCACAGCTGTCCATGGAGGCACAGGTCAAATCTGTGTCCAGGGCAGCTGTCTACCAGCTCCATCTGGTACGTAGGCTGAGACCATATCTGCCTGCAGACTAGCTCTCCAGAGTGGTGCATGCTCTGGTTATCTCCCGCTTGGACTACTGCAATGGGCTCTACGAGGGGCTGCCTTTGAAGGTGACCCAAAAACTACAACTAATCCAGAATACGGCAGCTAGACTGGTGACTGGGAGCGGCCGCCGAGACCACATAACACTGGTCCTGAAAGATCTACATTAGCCCCCAATACGTTTCTGAGCACAATTCAAAGTGTTGGTGCTGACCTTTAAAGCCCTAAACGGCCTCGGTCCAGTATATCTGAAGGAGGGTCTCCACCCCCATCGTTCTGCCCGGATACTGAGGTCCAGCGCCGAGGGCCTTCTGGCAGTTCCCTCATTGCGAGAAGCAAAGCTACAGGGAACCAGGCAGAGGGCCTTCTCGGTAGTGGCGCCCACCCTGTGGAACACCCTCTCACCAGATGTCAAAGAGAAGAACAACTACCAGACTTTTAGAAGACATCTGAAGGCAGCCCTGTTTAGGGAAGCTATTAATGTTTGATGTATTACAGTATTTTAATTTTTTTTGGAAGCCGCCCAGAGTGGCTGGGGAAACCCAGCCAGATAGGCGGGGAACAAATAGATGATGATGATGATGATGATGATGATGATTATTATTATTGTTATTATTATTATTATAGCAAACGCTGCTCACCGCTTTGTGGGGAAACCATCGCTTTCATCCGCCCAGACTTGCGTTTGCTGCAATAGCCGAGGAGTCTCCTGGGTGTCCAGAGCCCAGTCTAGTCCTGATGAGTCTCAGTCAGTCAGGCTGGAGGATGCGGACTAAGTGCTGGGATCAGTCTGAGCCCCTCTTGGAGGATGAGAAAGAGCAGGGAGGAGGGGCTGGCTGGGCCGGGGGGGGGTCAGTGGGGGCTCCCTTCCTGCTTGGAGGAGGCGGGGTGAATCCAGAATGTGTCCTTTTATTGAAAATGCATCTCTGGGTTATTTGTGGGGCATAGGAATTCGTTCATTCCCCCCCCAATATAGTCCTGCCCCCCACAAGGTCTGAGGGACGGTGGACCGGCCCCCTGCTGAAAAAGGTTGTTGACCCCTGTTTAGGCTTTATCTCCCCCCCCATTTGTAGCGGATTCACCCTTCCCACTGGCCCCCATTAAATATAGCAGACCCACCTCATTACACCCCCCAGCCTCTCCCCCCCCCCAGTGCTCCTTCTCCCCACCTCATCTGGTTCCACAGCCGCGACTTCTCCTCCGCCACCAAGAAAAGATGGATGAGGCGTTCTTGCCAGAATCCCTCCGCCATCTGTGAGACAGAAAGGTGAGTGAGAAGTCAGAGGTGGAGCTGTGCATGGCGAACGAGAGAGGGGCCACAGAAAAAGCCTCACTTGCCGAGGGCATTTGGACATTGGCAGCCATTCCATATTTTAGTTATGTGGAAATTGATGCACCCTGCTTTGGGCTCTTGGATCCCACCAATGACCATCAACTAATAAAGGAGTGGATTCACCCCGCTAACTGCCCCCCATTAAATATAGAGGACCCACCTCATGATATGCAAACTACACGAATTTCTGCAATTTCCCACAGGCTCCCTTGTGAGGATCTTGTGTGAGAGGAAACTTAGTGATTTAGAGTCTTAGGAAAGAGCTGAACGAACAAGAACAGTTTTATTTACAAAAAAAGTTTGGAAACAAATTTGGGTCAGGAGGTGTGTTCTCCTTAACTTCCTACTTAAACTAAATATAAGGATGTCACTGTAGTAAATGCTTTTCTTAAACTTCAGTTGCTAAAAGCTCACTTGTTGCACTTCAGTTGGAAGTTGAGGTTTCTACCGTAGGAGGTAAAAGAATTAACTCGATTTCTGTTCATTTACTTAGTTATGAGCAGGGTTACACTTAAATACTTCTACTGCAGCACATCTTCCTTCTCAGCCTAATACTTTGGTTCCTGAGCGAGGGGCATTTTTCGTTCGTCCGCCTCTCTCTTAGCCACCCTGAGGGATTTCCCACAGACCCAGGGGATCCCCTCAGCCCTTGTTCTTGGTTTGGGGGTCCTCCTTTCCTAGCAGACCTCTCCCCTCCTGACTGGAAGGAGACCCTGGTTTAGTCCGTCTTCCCACAGCTTCTCCCTCTCCTGCCTCCTCAGACTCAGCCCTCCAGATTAATTCCTGCCTCCATATTCTCCCCAGACCCTCCACTGGGTCTTCTTCCTATCTAAGCTGTGAGACTCCTTCTTCTGGCTAGAGAGGATCTCCTCTCAGATCAGAGCCAGTTCTCCCTCAGAAAAGAGCATATCCGAATATTAATAATAATAATACCCCTCTCAGATCAGGCCTTCCCAACTCTCCCCCTCAGAAAGGGCTTCTGGGGTTTTCCCTCCAAAAGGGCTGGCAGCCAATCAGAGAGGGAGAGAGAGAGAGAGGCTCCCGCCCTCTGCTGGAACCTCGGAGGCACTGCACCCCACACTCTGCTCTGGCTCTGAGGGAAAATACCTCAGGGGATGAAGCAAAAGGAGAAAACTAGGAAGAAGAAAGGATACAGATGAATTGACCGAGTCTTCTCTTGTCATTTGTATTTCACAATTAGTTTGCAGGAATATCTGCAACATATGGTTCATTATTAGAGGTCAGCGCCTGAGATTGAGGCAAATGCTCAAAACTGCAGATTCCAAACACCCCACACCCCCGTTTCTGGAAGGTCTGTGTGTAACTTGAGGCTTTTTTCCCATGCTTGAGGCTTTATGTTATTATTATTTTTATTATTGTTTGTTGGTATTTTCACTACTATTACCACTGTTCCAGAGCAGATTGCAACCATTTAAAAATATTTTTAAAGGTCAAAACAAATAATAATCAGAGGAATAGGCTGGGTCCTCCGTTGTCAGAGGCCTTGGGAAAGAGGGGGAGGTGCCTGTGTGGGGAGTGAATCCCCCAAGGGGGGTCTGCCCCCAGGATGCCCTCTCTTGGGCCAATCAAGACTCTCAAGGGGGTGAAACTACCAAGAGGGCCCCCTCTGCCAAATTTCACAGCCAAAAGGATCTGTAGGGAAGAAGGTGGTTCTTCACATATTGGGGGGGGGGCCTAAGTGAACCCCTCCTGAAGGCAGCCCTGTTTAGGGCACTTTTTAATGTTTAATGCTGTATTGTGTTTTTAATATTTGGTTGGGAGCCTCCCAGAGGGGCTGGGGAAACCCAGTCAGATGGGTGAGGTGTAAATAATAAATTCCTATTATTATATTATACTCCTGTGAGAAGGGACCACCAATGCAGCTGTTTTAAAACAGGAATTAAATGTGTTCTCAGGGGTTGTAATGGGAGGAATTCAATGAGATGGAGTAGACCCATGGATGCTCCTTGGAGAAAAAGGGAGGAAATAAATGCCCTTCATAAAGAAAGGGAGCCCAGCCAACATCTGGAGCAGATTCTGAACCATCCTCAAGAGCAGTTCCACTTGGAGGGCATTGCGATGATCCTATCTGATCCACAGCAGAGAGTACCCTGGCCATGTCATCTCTGCTCCAAGGGGACAGTGGTGGGCAAGCTGGCCGGAGCTGGAAAGGGGCACTTACAAACAGAATTTATTTACAATCATAGGAGGAATGTGAGCCCTTCTCACTTGTTTATAGTGCTATCCTTTGGCCCTCAGACCTAAGAAAAAGGGATTCCACCCCAGCAGTTTGTCTTGAGAACTTTGCACATTCCAAGTGGCTAGAAAATGAGACAGAAGCAGGAAGGAAATGGTCACTGAACTGTGGGAGGGAGGGAGAGCAGTTATTGAGGATCCCAGGGTGGGTTGGTTGGTTGGTTGGTTGGTTGGCATCCATTTGTCTCAGGAGACAGTGGGAGAGTGTGCCTTTGGGGCTGAGGTCAAACTGTTGGAAGGTTGCAGCAGCTGCAGAGCTCTAGCCTAGTCTCAAAATTACACTTGTACAAATGACTCACTTGTCAATCACAGTTCTGTCTTCTTTCATTGGCTGAAAACACTGAAACGCAGGAACAACTAGACTGATTCATGTGACAGACCTTCCCAATGTTTCCTGCACATTTTGCATAGTAACTTCTAGTAGGGCTGGACGCCGGCTTCTCCTTTTCCTTTTTTGAAAAAGAAAGTTCAGAGTCTGGGATGTGTTGCAGTCCAGCTGGTTCCTAATAAGACTCCGGGAATCTTTTTCTTTTCCTGGCTGTGTATCAATTTCATAACAGAACAATGTATTTGCTTTGTAGGATTTGCAAAGGCCTCTACTTAGGAAAGACAGAACTTGGCAGTAGGACCAAGAACTTTCTTCCGATCTCTTGGGGGATTCCACAGAGCCCAGATGGATGAGCCAGAGTCCGCTGGCCCTGAAGCAGGAAGAGGCCATGCCATCCAAACTGGGAGCAGTGGGGGATTATGGGATAGCTCCATGCAGAAGATCCTGGGTGAGGAGGACACCTTCAGCTCAAAAGTGCAGAGACAAAATGTCAGGCCGTTCTGCTACCAGGAGGCCCAAGGACCTCGAGAGGTTTGCAGCCGACTCTACAACCTTGACCATCGGTGGCTGAAGCCAGAAAGGCACACAAAAGCTGAGATGCTGGATCTTGTGATCTTGGAGCAGTTCCTGGCTGTCCTTCCACCAGAGATGGAGAGCTGGGTGAGAGAATGTGGAGCGGAGACCAGTTCCCAGGCGGTGGCCCTGGCCGAAGGTTTCCTCCTGAGTCAGGCGGAGGAGAGGAAGCAGGCAGAGCAGCAGGTGAGAGAGACTTTCCTCTGGATACTCCCAAGGGGCTCTGAACATGAGAGAGTATCCCAAAATTCTCTCTTAATCCCCCAATCTTTTTTGGAAAGCCTTCAAGGAATGAGATCGGATACCCCTAAAGCTTTTGCCTCTCCCAGTCCTTTTCTAATGTTTCTCTCCATTCTCTGCTTCCAATCCCTTTTGCCCTTTCAGGGAAAGATTATCTTTGCAGAAACGGGCCTGGATTCCTCTGAGGCAGAGATGACTCCATTGGAGACCAAAGAGAGGCCACTGGGTAAGGAGGAAGGAGGGTTTTTTCCCATTTGGTCACACATTCTGTAGATTTTGCCACTAATCTGTGGGGAGGACACTAGGGGCCAAGAGCCCAAAGTGGGGACATGTATTTTTACCTAGCTAAAATACAAATGTCAAAATGCACTCAGTAGGTGAGACTTTTTTAAAGGCCCACCTGTAGTTAGAGATGCACTGCTTCACCTCTAAGAGAAGCATGTGAAAATGGCCTGCCACTTACCTTTCTCTCTCACAGGTGACAGAATGATGCTGGCAAGAGATGCTTATCCATCTTTGCATGAAGACAGAGATGCAGCAGCCACGCAACCAGATCAGGTAGGGAGAATGAAGGATTGTGGCGAAAGAGTCCCTAATGAATCTCTCTCCTCCTTCTCTTGGCTGTAAAGGCCATTGCAGGAGCCTTATGTTCTGAGAATGGTGAACAATCACCTCTCGTTGACTAGCCTCCTGAATGTTGCTAATACAGTGGTACCTCTGGTTACGTACTTAATTTGTTCTGGAGGTCCGTTCTTAACCTGAAACTGTTCTTAACCTGAAGCACCACTTTAGCTAATGGGGCCTCCTGCTGCCGCCGCGCCGCCGGAGCACGATTTCTGTTCTTATCCTGAAGCTATGTTCTTAACCTGAAGCACTATTTCTGGGTTAGCGGAGTCTTTAACCTGAAGTGTATGTAATACGAGGTACCACTGTATTATTTATCAGTAGTTGCAGTTTTATTTATAGATTTAACATTTAATGCTAAAATAGGCTTCTAAATAGTTGACAAATCATAAAAACAGTGGCCAGAATTCACCTTTCCCCTCATTCTCATGGACATGCTATGTGATCTGATGGTGAAAATGGGGTGACCCAGTGCAAAGATCCTGAGGATCCATGTGGATCCATGCTTTGTAACCACGTTTTGGCACCATTGCAGCCCCAGGCAACAGTGGGTGCGTGATTTTTTTTGGTGCAGGCTGTAGCCATGGACATGCTGTGTGATCTGATGGTGAATTTGGGGTGACCCTATGCAAAGATCCCGAGGAGGGAAGGAAAATCAGAAGGGACAAGGAGCACAAGAGGGGTGTGCGGAGAAGCAGCTGGCTAACAATGCAGGAGAGGGGTTTAACGGGAGGGAGGAAAGGAAGGCAAAAGTTCCCCCCTCCCAAGCCAGCCTTCCCCCCCTCTCTCCAACCTGCATGTTTTCCGGCTGCCTGCGAGTCCCTAGAATGCTGGACGCAGCAGCAGCAGCACCGGAGCACGGAGAGGAGGAGGTGGTGGTTGTCAGCTGTGCTCCTAGCCGACAGAACCTGAGCTGGGTGGGCTGGAGCCTGCGCGCAGTGTCACTAGGAAGGAATTAGAAGGAAGGACGCGATCCTTTCCTTTCCCCTCTGCTTGCCAGGAGGGCAGGGGATTTCCCTGCTCTTTGTTGCATTTGAGCAAACACAGCAACTGAAAACAGAAGCGGGTGGGCAGTAATACCCTGAGGCAGAATGCAAGAAAGCAGCAGCCTCGCTTCTGCAGCCTTCCCTCCTCTGCGCGATCTGATTTTTGCCTGATTTTTGCCCCTGCACTCGGGCCAGTCGGCTCCAGGGACCACACATTCGCTCAATAACACGCACATACATTTCCCCTTACTTTGTAGGAGAAAAAATGTGCACGTTATAGAGAGAAAAATACGGTATTTGAAGATCACCATGTGGCATTCCATCCATTCCCCCAAAAGCTTAATACCAGTCATTAAAATACACACAAAAACCAGTTTTGTTAAAACATTAAAATATGCATCCATAATAAAAATGTACAGCAAAACAATTACATTAAAACAAAACAGCAATGAACAGGCAGAAAACAACAGAGCAATGTGTAGTAGATAATCTGTATGTTGTCTAAGAAGGGGACCTTTCCCTTTTTATTTTAGGGTCTGGTGTCCTTTGAAGATGTAGCTGTTCATTTCACAGATGAGGAATGGGAGTTGCTGGATCCTGACCAAAGAGCTCTGTATAAGGAAGTAATGAAGGAGAATCGTGGGATCATGGAGTCTCTTGGTAAGGCTGCCTTTTGGATTACAATATCTCTTTTGGAATTCTTTTTGAAATTCAGTCCCTGAGGCTGTGATCCGTTTCTTTTTTGTTGCAGATGGTGATGAATCAGAAAGGAAGAATGAGGGAGACCAAATCTACACAATGGAGAAGCGGTATCAATATTTGGAGTGTATAGAAAGCTTCAGAAGAATTCATACAGGGAAGAAACCCTATCAGTGCTTGGAATGTGGAAAGAGCTTCAGTCGGAAGGATCATCTCACTCTTCATCAAAGAATTCATACAGGGGAGAAACCATATAAGTGCTTGGAATGTGGAAAGAGCTTCATTCAGAAATCCTATCTCCGTTCCCATAAAGGAACTCACAGCGTGGAGAAACCCTATAAGTGCTTGGAATGTGGAAAGAGCTTCGCTTGGAAGGTCAGTCTAACAGCCCATGAAAGAATTCATACAGGGGAGAAACCATATCAGTGCTTGGAATGTGGAAAGAGCTTCAGTTGGTACTACAACCTCAGTTCTCATCAAAGAACTCATGGAAAGGACAAATCGTATCAGTGCATGGAATGTGGAAAGAGCTTCAGTCGGAAGGATAATCTCAATCTTCATCAAAGAATTCATACAGGGGAGAAACCATACCAGTGCTTGGAATGTGGAAAGAGCTTCATTCGGAAATCCTATCTCCGTTCCCATAAAAGAACTCACAGCGTGGAGAAACCCTATAAGTGCTTGGAATGTGGAAAGAGCTTCGCCTGTAAGGTCAGTCTAACAGCCCATGAAAGAATTCATACAGGGGAGAAACCATATCAGTGCTTGGAATGTGGAAAGAGCTTCATCCGGAAGATAAGTCTCACAGGCCATCAAAGAACTCACAGCAAGGAGAATCCCTATAAGTGCATGAAATGTGGAAAGAGCTTCAGTCAGAAGCATCATTTCACTCTTCATCAAAGAATTCATACTGGAGAGAAACCATATCAGTGTTTGGAATGTGGAAGGAGCTTCACCCGGGAGGACAGTCTGACTTCCCATCAAAGAATTCATACAGGGGAGAAATTGTATCAGTGCTTGGAATGTGGAAAGAGGTTCAGTCAGAGTGCCCATCTCACAACCCATCAAAGAATTCATACAGGGGAGAAACCATATCAGTGTTTGGAATGTGGAAAGAGCTTCATCCAGAAAAGAAGTCTCACAACCCATAAAATAATTCATACAGGGGAGAAACCATATCAGTGTTTGGAATGTGGAAAGAGCTTCATCCAGAAAAGAAGTCTCACATCCCATCAAACAACTCATACAGCGGAAAAGGGATTTCAGTGCTTGGAATGTGGAAAGAGCTTCATTCGGAAGGAAAGTCTGACTTCCCATCAAAGAATTCATACAGGGGGAAAACCGTATAAGTGCTTGCAATGTGGAAAAAGCTTCAGTCAGAAGAGAAGTCTAACTTCACATGAAAGAAGTCACAGCGAGAAGAAAGCATATCAGTGCATGGAATGTGGGAAGAGCTTTAGCCGGAAGGATTGTCTGGCTTCACATCAAAGAACTCATACAGGGGAGAAGCCCTTTGAGTGCTTGGAATGTGGGAAGAGCTTCATTCAAAGAGCAGGTCTCGTGTACCATAAAAGAATCCATACAGGGGAGAAGCTGTTTAAGTGCTTGGAATGTGGGAAGATCTTCACTCATAAAGCAGATCTCATGCGGCATCAAAGAATCCATACAGGGGAGAAGCCCTTTGAGTGCTTGGAATGTGGGAAGAGATTCAGTCAGAGAATTGGTCTCGTGTCACATCAAAAAATCCATACAGGGGAGAAGCCCTTTGAGTGCTTGGAATGTGGGAAGAGCTTCATTCATAAAGCAGATCTCATGCGGCATCAAAGAATCCATACAGGGGAGAAGCCCTTTGAGTGCTTGGAATGTGGGAAGAGATTCAGTCAGAGAATTGGTCTCATGCGGCATCAAAGAATCCATACAGGGGAGAAGCCCTTTGAGTGCTTGGAATGTGGGAAGAGATTCAGTCAGAGAATTGGTCTCGTGTCCCATCAAAGAATCCATACAGGGGAGAAGCCCTTTGAGTGCTTGGAATGTGGAAAGAGCTTCCCCCAGAAGTTAAATCTCAGTTTCCATCAAAGAATTCATTCAGGTGAGAAGCCATTTCGGTGCTTGGAATGTGGAAAGAGCTTTAGTCGGTACTCCCATCTCAGTTCGCATCAGAGAACTCACAGCAAGGAGAAACCATATCAGTGCATGGAATGTGGAAAGAGCTTCGCTTGGAAGGTCAATCTAACAGCCCATCAAAGAATTCATACAGGGGAGAAACCGTATGAGTGCTTTGAATGTAAAAAAAGGTTCAGTCAGAGCGCCCAGCTCTCCGTCCATCAAAGAATTCACACAGGAGACAAATGATACTAGTGCTCAGAATGTGGAAAGAGCTTCATTCGAAGCGCCCATGTCACTTCCCAGCAAATAATTTGTACAGCGGACCAGTCTTCCAGAACTGGAAGACTGGGGAAATATCATCAAAGGAACTGAAGGAGGTGAGGACAGCTGACCCCACCTAGGCCTGAAGTCACCCCCCCCAATAATCACCCCAGGCCTCAAAAAAAATTTCCACAGAGTATATATTTCCCTTCCAGTTCCCTCCCCTTTCTCCTCATCCTCTTTTTTTGGGAGTTGGGGATCCTTAGCCTGTGCAAGGGGGGGAAGGGCCTGTGTCCATCTGGGCAGGGGGAAAGGACCAGTGCCCTCACCCTCGCCTGCTCCCAGATTTGGCAACCCTTGTGCAGCAACGGTGCAATTGGTGCGTAGGTTGGAGGGGGCCAAATTACTCATTCCTCCTTTTCTCCTGGGACTGACAAGACTGGTGGGTTTTTTTTAACTTGTACTTGCTGCCATACTGAGCACAGTTTGGCTTGGGTAGTCACAGTTCTACTTTTCCTAAGCCATGGGGGACGGTCAGGCAACTTTACGTAAGTGTTTGGAGTCTATTTTTCATCAGGTTTTAAATCCTCAATCATCTACTTTCGTGGCGTCTTTCCAATTTGTTCAGGAAACATCGCAGGGGGGTTGTGGGAGTTGTTTTACTGCTTTTTCTCCATGACCCTGGGATACTTGGACACTGGGACACTCAGAATGTGGAAAGAGCTTCGGGGAAAAGACAATAGTGACTTTGAAAAAGAATGGGAACCTTTTACATCATATCTGCAGAAACAACAACAAAAAGAGTCATTGGCAGGATTTAAATAAACATTTGCAATTTTCTTTACAAAAAATAGGACACTTAATATGACAATATAGAAGTAAATATAAACAGCAGAATGTAATATAAGATGTAATAAACCAGTGATGGAAGTTGAGAGAAGTCCGCAGGGAAGGGGAAAATTGAAATCTGAATGTAATGTAATGATTATAGACATTGTTAAAAAATAAAAATCTTTTAAAAAATGATTAAAAAAATAGAATTCATACAGCGGAGAAGCCATATAAGAGCTTCAGTTGCAAGAGAAGTCTCCCTTCACATGAAAGAACTCACAGGGAGGAGACACCATATAAGTGCTTGGAATGTGGGAAGAGCTTTGCCCGGAAGACAAGTCTCACAGCCCATGGAAGAATTCCCACAGGGGACAAAGCCTAACGGTGCTTAGAATGTGGACGGAGCTTCGGTCAGAGAGCCCAACTCACTTCCCATCAAAGGATGCCTATCAGGAGAGGCATAGAAACATAGAATTGTAGAGTTGGAAGGGACTACCAGGGCCATGGCAGTGCTGGAATGTCTGCTGAAGCATGCCTGACAGATAGTCGTTCAACCTCTGGTGATGAACCTGCAAGGAAGGAGAGGTCACCATCAGAATTTTCTTCCTGATGTGTAGCCATTTGGATCCTACCCTCTGGAGCAGCAGAAAACAAGCTTGCGCTATCTTCCATGTGACCCTTGATCATCTTGGTCACCCTCCTTTGTGCATGTTCTAGCTTGTCAATATCCTTAAATTGTGGTGCCCAAAACTGGACACAGAACTCTGGTGGAGTCTAACCAAGTTAGAATACAGCATGACTATTTCTTCCCTCAATCCAGACACTACACTTCGGTTGTTGCAGCCTAAAATAGGATCAGCTTTTTTTGCTGCTGCTGCTGCATTGCACTGCTGAAGAGAAGTGAGAGTGGAAGAATGAAAAGTCTTTGAGTGGTACATGGGTGTTCTATCCAAGGGAAACTGACCACCGCACCAGGCGGAGAACTTCCTTAGTGCTCAGGTCCCCAGCTGTCAGGAAGGGAAGGCAGGATCAGCACCAGGGAGAGGATCGGAGGAGTGTGCTTCAAGGCCACAGCTAGAAAGCCAGCAGCAGAGGGAGAACATGCATCTTGTCTTGTGTGAAAACAACTCAAGTAAAAGCCTCACTATTTTGGAATCTCAACTCTCATGGATAGTAATGGGGTTACCAATTCTCCTACTTGGGCTCAAGCAACTAAGTTTATGGAGGATTTTTTCCAAGAGCTTTGGACACTTTGGGAAGGACTCTAGCAAATTCATCAGGTAATAGCCAGTCAAGGGTGACCAGACCGGCTTTATAAAAGCGAGACAAACTGCAGATAATATTAGATTAGTGGTGGATTTGGTAGATCAAAATAAAGATAAAGACCAGTTTGTAATTATATCACTAGATGCTGAAAAGGCTTTTGACAAAATCCGTAAACAGTACATAGAAGTAGTTTTACTTAAATTTGAATTTCCTTTGGATATCTTAAAAGGGATTAACGTAATCTATGAAGCACCTACGTCAAGAGTCAAAGAGAATGGTAATCTCTCTGCCACCTTTCCTCAGGCCTGAGGAACCAAACAAGGATGTCCTATCTCGCCATCGCTTTTTAATATCTGCTTAGAATGCTTGGCTTCCACGATGAGACAACACTGAGATTCACAGAGTAGTTCACAATACATTTGAATATAAACTAGTTTTATGGTTTATATAAACTAGTTTTATTGTTTATATAAACTAGTTTTATTGTTTATTTCAAATGATAGATGCTTTAGAATAGATCAGGTTATTCTATTCTATTATTCTGTTAATTGGTCCAATCAGAATTGATGCCAGTAGGCCAAAATCTGATTGCACATTCCTTCAAGGAATATCAATTCCAGATTTGTTCCAAATCTCTACAATATCTAGGCAGCTTAATACCAAGAGATAAAAAAAAAGTCACACTTAATATAAATAAAATAATAAAAGAGATTTCTTCATATGTTGATATACAGAAGTCATTGAACCTTACACTTTGGAGAAGGTGGAATGCTCTCAAAATGAATATAATTCCCAGATTAATTCATATTTTGAGAGGACTTGCAGTTTCTATATCTCATGTTTTCAAATGATAAACTCCCTGTTTAGGAAATGTCTTTATATTTATCTACTTTATACTTATCTACTTTATACATATCTACTGTCATGTATTAAATACTGGAAACTCATTGTTGGTCTTAATTTTCCGACGTGCGTGACCTTAGAATATGCACATACAGCCCCTTGGGTGGGCTGGAGAATACAGTCATACCTCGGGTTAAATGTGCTTCAGGTTGATCGCTTATGGGTTTCGCCATTCGCGCATGTGCAGACAGTCAAAATGACGTCACGTGCATGCGCGGGAGTGGCGAATCGCGACCTGCACATGCGCAGACGCAGGTTGCGTTCGCTTCTGGATGTGAACGGGGCTCCGGACGGATCCCGTTCGTATCCAGAGGTACACTGTACTAGGATCAAAATATTTGAAAGGTGACTCTAGAAACAACTACGTCAGTTAGAAAGATATGGAACATATTCTCTAATAAAAATAAAGTTGATCTATACTCGCATGCCAAACTTGCCCTGTGGGGAAACCCTATATTAAAGATTGCTAAAAAGATGGTACTATGGAAAAATTTAACGGAAACAGGTGTATTGACTCTGGACCAAGTGATAGAAACTAGAAAGCCAGGGAATACTTTTTACACCTACCTACTAACAATAAAGGGACGTGGGTGGCGCTGTGGGTTAAACCAACGAGCCACGTTTCCGTGCAGTGCTCTGGTTTCCCAGAAGCAGCTTAGTCTTGCTGGCCACATGACCCAGATGCTGTACGCCGGCTCCCTTGGCCAATAAAGCAAGATGAGTGCCGCAACCCCAGTATCGGCCACAACTGGACCTAATGGTCAGGGGTCGCTTTACCTTTACCTTTTTAATACAAAATGTAGTAGGCTAAAGATGTTAATAATATCGTATTTATGGGTTAGGATATACATATAACCCCCCCTTTTTTAGAAAACTACAACATACAAGTTGTCTCAGGGGTGGCCTGGAATTACCAATGGATGTGGCTCACTATTCGCTAACCTTAGGCTCCGCCCCTGGAATGCTCCACCTCGACACTTAAAGCCTGTGCCTCCTCTAGGACAGTTGTCCCCAAAATGGGCGACGCCCCCCGAAGGGTTTTGTTCCTGGGGGGCACTAAGAGGCAAAGGGGTGGCAGTGTACACAACTCCCAGACTTTGAAAAGCTGATACCACTTGATCAGGTTCATTGGTTTTGTCATGAGATAATTAAACTATGTATATTTAATTGGATTTTGAATAAATGCAACCGTTTTATTGTTTTTATCTTTCTTTGTGGGTTGTGCAAACGGCTATTCTGAATAATGCTTTTATCTGGTAGGAGGCACTGGGGTGTTGGGGGGCAGCGGCCCTAAAATGTTTGGGAACCGCTATCTAGGACCTGAGGGACATGGGTGGCACTGTGGGTTAAACCACTGAGCCTAGGACTTGCTGATCAGAAGGTCAGTTGTTCGAATCCCCACAATGGGGTGAGCTCCTGTTGTTCAGTCCTAGCTCCTGCCAACCTAGCAGGTCGAAAGCATGCCAGTGCAAGTATATAAATAGGTACTGCTTCGGCGGGAAGGTAAACGGCGTTTCCGTGCGCTGCTCTGGTTCGCCGGAAGCGGCTTAGTCATGCTGGCCACGTGACCTGGAGGCTGTATGCCGGCTCCCACGCCCATAAAGCGAGATGAGCGCCACAACCCCGTAGTCGGCCATGACTGGACCTAACGGTCAGGGGTCCCTTTACCTTTACCTAGGACTTCAGACCCTGAGGACATCTCCCCAGGGTCTCAACCCTCTGAGGCATCTGCAGACCAGTGGATTACAGTGGCAGAGGTGTCTTCCTGGGCGTCCAGGATCAGGCCCCCAGAAGAGTGGAAGGAAGGAAGGGGTGGGACAGGGACGCTGCCTTGAAGGGGTGGGACCCCCCCTACATCCACCCCCCCTTCAACCCCCCCCATCCTTCAGCGCGCCACGCCCGCAGCCTTGCGGGGAAGGGCGATCCGTGAACGTGGCTCAGCTGCACGTGGGATCTGGTTCCTTCTTGTCTGGTTTTGGCTACAGCCAATCAGGAGGCAAGGATGGGGATGAAAGGAGATGCAGCCCGGGGGGGGCACGCTTCCCCTGCAAGCTTTTTCTGGCCAAGGGAGAGACCAGCTCAGATCCCCCAAAGTACAGCATCTCCGGCTCTGGAGGAAGAAAACGCAGAGAGAGGGGGGGGGATGAGCTTGGGGCGCTCGGCTCGCCAAGGGTTAAAAGGAACTGAGCCGAATTCCTACAGAGGAGAAGACAGAAAGGGGGGGGGGAACGGTCTTCCAGAACAAAGGCCCCTCCCTCCCAAGTCACTTCCTGCAAGGGGGGGCGGGCGATGGATGTTTTCTCTGTCTTCTGCAAGCGCTGCCTGGGTGGCTCGTGCTGCAATCTGGTGAGTCTCCTCTCTTTCCTCCCTTTGGGCTGCAGGCGAGGATGCAGGGGGCCGCCGTGTTCAGATCATGCATGCCCCCCAAGATCAGCGAGTGGAGGGTCCTGCACCCCCTCCTTGCTCTCTGCAAAGCCAGGGGCGGGTTATTTTGCAGAAGGTCTGCAACCCTGTTCTTCCTTTACAGCAAACTGGCGGCTAACGGATTGAGGTTGAATCCTGACAAGACAGAAGTACTGTTTTTGGGGGACAGGAGGCAGGCAGGTGTGGGGGATTCCCTGGTCTTGAATGGGGTAACTGTGCCCCTGAAGGACCAGGTGTGCAGCCTGGGAGTCATTTTGGACTTGCAGCTGTCCATGGAGGCACAGGTCAATTCTGTGTCCAGGGCAGCTGTCTACCAGCTCCATCTGGTACGTAGGCTGAGACCCTATCTGCCTGCAGACTGTCTCTCCAGAGTGGTGCATGCTCTGGTTATCTCCCGCTTGGACTACTGCAATGGGCTCTACGAGGGGCTGCCTTTGAAGGTGACCCAAAAACTACAACTAATCCAGAATACGGCAGCTAGACTGGTGACTGGGAGCGGCCGCCGAGACCACATAACACTGGTCCTGAAAGATCTACATTAGCCCCCAATACGTTTCTGAGCACAATTCAAAGTGTTGGTGCTGACCTTTAAAGCCCTAAACGGCCTCGGTCCAGTATATCTGAAGGAGGGTCTCCACCCCCATCGTTCTGCCCGGACACTGAGGTCCAGCTCCGAGGGCCTTCTGGCGGTTCCCTCCCTGCGAGAAGCCAAGGTATGGGGAACCAGGCAGAGGGCCTTCTCAGTGGTGGCGCCCTCCCTGTGGAACGTCCTCCCACCAGATGTCAAAGAGAACAACAACTACCAGACTTTTAGAAGACATCTGAAGGCAGCCCTGTTTAGGGAAGCTTTTAATGTTTGATGTATTACAGTATTTTAATTTTTTTTGGAAGCCGCCCAGAGTGGCTGGGGAAACCCAGCCAGATAGGCGGGGAACAAATAGATTATTATTATTATTATTATTATTATTATTATTATTATTATTATTATTATTATAGCAAACGCTGCTCACCGCTTTGTGGAGAAACCATCGCTTTCATCTGGCCAGACTTGCGTTTGCTGCAATAGCCGAGGAGTCTCCTGGGTGTCCAGAGCCCAGTCTAGTCCTGTTGAGTCTCAGTCAGTCAGGCTGGAGGATGCGGACTAAGTGCTGGGATCAGTCTGAGCCCCTCTTGGAGGATGAGAAAGAGCAGGGAGGAGGGGCTGGCTGGGCCGGGGGGGGGTCAGTGGGGGCTCCCTTCCTGCTTGGAGGAGGCGGGGTGAATCCAGAATGTGCCCTTTTATTGAAAATGCATCTCTGGGTTATTTGTGGGGCATAGGAATTCGTTCATCCCCCCCCCAATATAGTCCTGCCCCCCACAAGGTCTGAGGGACGGTGGACCGGCCCCCTGCTGAAAAAGGTTGTTGACCCCTGTTTAGGCTTTATCTTTTTCCCATGTGTAGCAGTTTCACCCCGCCAACTGGCCCCCATTAAATATAGCGGACCCACCTCATTACACCCCCCAGCCTCTCCCCCCCCCCAGTGCTCCTTCTCCCCACCTCATCTGGTTCCACAGCCGCGACTTCTCCTCCGCCACCAAGAAAAGATGGATGAGGCGTTCTTGCCAGAATCCCTCCGCCATCTGTGAGACAGAAAGGTGAGTGAGAAGTCAGAGGTGGAGCTGTGCATGGCGAACGAGAGAGGGGCCACAGAAAAAGCCTCACTTGCCGAGGGCATTTGGACATTGGCAGCCATTCCATATTTTAGTTATGTGGAAATTGATGCACCCTGCTTTGGGCTCTTGGATCCCACCAATGACCATCAACTAATAAAGGAGTGGATTCACCCCGCTAACTGCCCCCCATTAAATATAGAGGACCCACCTCATGATATGCAAACTACACGAATTTCTGCAATTTCCCACAGGCTCCCTTGTGAGGATCTTGTGTGAGAGGAAACTTAGTGATTTAGAGTCTTAGGAAAGAGCTGAACGAACAAGAACAGTTTTATTTACAAAAAAAGTTTGGAAACAAATTTGGGTCAGGAGGTGTGTTCTCCTTAACTTCCTACTTAAACTAAATATAAGGATGTCACTGTAGTAAATGCTTTTCTTAAACTTCAGTTGCTAAAAGCTCACTTGTTGCACTTCAGTTGGAAGTTGAGGTTTCTACCGTAGGAGGTAAAAGAATTAACTCGGTTTCTGTTCATTTACTTAGTTATGAGCAGGGTTACACTTAAATACTTTTAATACAGCGCAGCTTCCTTCTCAGCCTTTGGTTCCTGAGCGAGGGGCACTTTTCGTTCCTCCGCCTCTCTCTTAGCCATCCCACTCCTGAGGGATTTCCCACAGACCCAGGGGATCCTCTCAGCCCTTGTTCTTGGTTTGGGGATCTCCTTTTCCTAGCAGACCTCTCCCCTCCTGACTGGAAGGAGACCCTGGTTTAGTCCGTCTTCCCACAGCTTCTCCCTCTCCTGCCTCCTCAGACTCAGCCCTCCAGATTAATTCCTGCCTCCATATTCTCCCCAGACCCTCCACTGGGTCTTCTTCCTATCTAAGCTGTGAGACTCCTTCTTCTGGCTAGAGAGGTTCTCCTCTCAGATCAGAGCCAGTTCTCCCTCAGAAAAGAGCATATCCGAATATTAATAATAATAATACCCCTTTCAGATCAGGCCTTCCCAACTCTCTCCCTCAGAAAGGGCTTCTGGGGTTTTCCCTCCAAAAGGGCTGGCAGCCAATCAGAGAGGGAGAGAGAGAGAGAGGCTCCCGCCCTCTGCTGGAACCTCGGAGGCACTGCACCCCACACTCTGCTCTGGCTCTGAGGGAAAATACCTCATGGGTTGAAGCAAATGGAGAAAACTAAGAATAAGAAAGGATACAGATGAATTGACCGAGTCTTCTCTTGTCATTTGTATTTCACAATTAGTTTGCAGGAATATCTGCAACATATGGTTCATTATTAGAGGTCAGCGCCTGAGATTGAGTCAAATGCTCAAAACTGCAGATTCCAAACACCCCACACCCCCGTTTCTGGAAGGTCTGTGTGTAACTTGAGGCTTTTTTCCCATGCTTGAGGCTTTATGTTGTTGTTGTTGTTGTTATTAGTTGGTATTTTTACTACTATTACCACTGTTCCAGAGCAGATTGCAATCGTTTAAAAATGGTTTAGATGCTGGCTTCTCCTTTTCCTTTTTTGAAAAAGAAAGTTCAGAGTCTGGGCTGTGTTGCAGTCCAGCCCTGGTTCCTAATAAGATTCTGGGAACTTTTTTCTTTTCCTGGCTGTGTATCAATTTCATAACAAAACAATGTATTTGCTTTGTAAAAGTTGCAAACGCCTCTGCAAATTCCTTATGTTTCCTGCAAATTTTGCATGGTAATTTCCCTTCTAGAAGGCCTAGATCAGACACCCCCAAATTCGGCCCTCCAGATGTTTTGGGACTACAATTCCCACCATCCCTGACCACTGGTCCTGCTAGCTAGGGATGATGGGTGTTGTAGTCCCAAAACATCTGGAGGGCCAAGCTTGGGTGTGTCTGGCCTAGATGCTGGCTTCTCCTTTTCCGTTTTGGAAAAAGAAAGTTCAGAGTCTGGGCTATGTTTCAGTCCAGCCCTGGTTCCTAGCAAGATTCACCCACAATTTCTCAGGAAAACTTTTTATTCTCTTGACCGTGTATCTGTTTCATAACAGCCCTAAACGGCCTCGGTCCAGTATACCTGAAGGGGCGTCTCCACCCCCATCGTTCTACCCGGACACTGAGGTCCAGCACCGAGGGCCTTCTGGTGGTTCCCTCACTGCGAGAAGCCAAGTTACAGGGAACCAGGCAGAGGGCCTTCTCAGTGGTGGCGCCCTCCCTGTGGAACGTCCTCCCACCAGATGTCAAAGAGAACAACAACTACCAGACTTTTAGGAGACATCTGAAGGCAGCCCTGTTTAGGGATGCTTTTAATGTTTGATGTATCACAGTATTTTAATATTCTTTTGGAAGCCGGCCAGAGTGGCTGGGCAGGCCCAGCCAGATGGGTGGGGTATAAATAATAATTATTATTATTATTATTATTATTATTATTATTATTATTATTATTATTATATTTGCTTTTGTAGGATTTGCAAACGCCTCAATTTAGGACAGACGGAACAAGGATTTCTTCTGACCTCTTGGAAGCTTCCTGAGAGCCCAGATGGATGAGCAAGACTCAGCTGGCCCTGAAGCAGGAAGAGGCCATGCCATCCAAACTGGGAGCAGCGGTGGAATCTGGGAAAACTCTCTGCTGAAGATCCTGGGTGAGGAGGACAGCCTCCACTCTGATATGAAGAGCCAGCAGTTGAGGCAGTTCTGCTTCCAGGAGGCCAAAGGACCTCGAGAAATTTGCAGCCAATTATACCACCTTGACCATCAGTGGCTGAAGCCAGAAAGGCACACAAAAGCCGAGATGCTGGACCTGGTGATCTTGGAGCAGTTCCTGGCTGTCCTTCCACTGGAGATGGAGAGCTGGGTGAGGGAATGTGGAGCGGAGACCACTTCCCAGGCGGTGGCCCTGGCCGAAGGATTCCTCCTGAGTCAGGCAGAGGAGAGGAAGCAGGCAGAGCAGCAGGTGAGAGAGACTTTCCTCTGGATACTCTTGGGCTCTGAACATGAGAGAGAGTATCTCCAAATTGCTCTCTTAATCCCCCAACCTTTTTTGGAGAGCCTCCAAGGAATGAGATCGGATACCCCTAAAGCTTTTGCCTCTCCCAGTCCTTTTCTAATGTTTCTCTCCATTCTCTGCTTCCAATCCCTTTTGCCCTTTCAGGGAAAGATTATCTTTGCAGAAACGGGCCTGGATTCCTCTGAGGCAGAGATGACTCCATTGGAGACCAAAGAGAGACCACTGGGTAAGGAGGAAGGAGGGTTTTTTCCCATTTGGTCACACATTCTGTAGATTTTGCCACTAATCTGTGGGGAGGACACTAGGGGCCAAGAGCCCAAAGTGGGGACATGTATTTTTACCTAGCTAAGATACAAATGTCAAAATGCACTCAGTAGGTGAGACTTTTTTACAGGCCCACCTGTAGTTAGAGATGCACTGCTTCACCTCTAAGAGAAGCATGTGAAAATGGCCTGCCACTTACCTTTCTCTCTCACAGGTGACAGAATGATGCTGGCAAGAGATGCTTATCCATCTTTGCATGAAGGCAGAGAAGCAGCAGCCACGGAACCAGATCAGGTAGGGAGAATGAAGGATTGTGGGGCAAAGAGGCTGTGAGATGAGACAGCCAGGCTTCTGTTGCTCTTGGCTTCTTTGAAAACTGCCTTTAACCATGGCTCTAAAGGCCATTCCAAGAGGCTTCTGTGCTGAGAATGATGAACAGCCACCTCACCTTAACTAGCCTCCTGAATGTTACTAGTATTAATTATCAGCAGCTTCAGTTTCATTTTTAAGTTTATCATTTAATGCTAAAATAGGCTTCTAAGCAGCTGGCAAATCATAAAATAACAGTGGCCAGGACTCAGCTCACCAGCCCCACCAGTTCCACTAAATGGCTTTTCCTTCTCCTTCCCCTCCCTGTGACATTGTGAAGGTTTCTCCCTCCAGAACAGTAGACAGGGAGAGCAAAGAGGGAAACTGGAATGTTTGAGCAGACAGAATGATCTGAAGAACACCATTTGGAGTTCCACCCATTCTCCCAAATATGAATACCAGTAATTAAAATACACAATAAAACAGTTTTGTTAAAAAATGCATCCATAATTAAAATGTACAGTAAAACAATTCCATTAAAACAAAACAGTAATGAACAGGCAGCAAACAACAGAGCAATGTATAGTAGATAATCTGTATGTTGTCTAAGAAGGGGACCTTTCCCTTTTTATTTTAGGGTCTGGTGGGCTTTGAAGATATAGCTGTTCATTTTGCAGACGAGGAGTGGGCGTTGCTGGATCCTGACCAGAGAGCTCTGCATAAGGAAGTCATGGAGGAGAATTGTGGGATTATGGACTCTCTCGGTAAGGCTCCCTGTTGGGTCATGATACCTGTTTTGAAATTCAATGGGTATCTCTGTGTCACTAACCTGCAATGTTTTGATGGAGCTAAACAATAACACCACCAAGAGCATCTGGGATTCCGATACCCCCACAGTGAACCGTGAATAGAGTTATCCTCCAGTTTTGCCTTTTTAAACCTGGTTGGTCTGAACTGCCTAGTCCTTTAGAAATTCAGGCTTCAGATATCTTATGGAAGTTGAAGTAGCTTCTGTCAGGTTTTTCTGTTTCTGCTTCTGTTAGTGTTTGGTTGACCAAAGTGATGTCTAACATTGGATATGGTGCAAACTCCATTATTGGGCCAGAAAAGAGCCCAAGAAAAGAGTCTCATGGACTGGCTGGATGCAGAGCAATGGTGGGAGGAAGCAGCAGGGGGAGTCTGTGGAAGAGAGAAGTCCAGAAGCAGAAGCTGAGGAAGAGAGTTATGCTGGTGAAGAAGCCAGGGTGTCTCCCCCTCCTGCTGTGACAAGCTCCTCTCCCCCCTCATCTTCCTAAACCAGAAGAGGTATGAAGGGGGAGGAGCAGAGACAATTCCACCGGCGGAGTCTCAGATCGCTTGGGAAGGATCCAGGAGAAGAGGGGGCTTAGTCCGTTGTGGGAAGGCAGGGACCTTCAGTTCCCATAACTGTCTTATAGGGGCCAGGTCAGTTTCTGTCAGTTTCTGGTTGACCAAAGAGATGACTGACGTTGGAATCATAGAATCTTAGACTCTTAGAGGCATAGGGCCAAGACCTACTGGAAAGTGTTGCTGTGTTTGTAAGGCCTGACACTACTGAGCAGGCTGCTGCTTCTCTTAAAGAGTTAACTTCACTTACTCCATGTGATTTATTGCTAACGCGTTCCTGACACTCAGGTTCCCATAAATATGTTCATTAATGGCTGTCAACAAAAGCAGTGAAGCCTTACTTTTAATTGCCTTCAGTTCTGCCTTCTTCCCAAGCATTAATTAGCATTATTCAATAATCGAGGGCTGCGTTTCTCCCTGAGGCTGTCTGTGATCCGTTTCTCTCTTTGTTGCAGGTCGTGATGAATTGGAAATTAATAATGAGGGAGACCAGGACAATGTCTACACAATAGAGAAGGAAAATAAATATTCTGAGTGTGAAGGTAACTTCAGTCAAAGGTCCCATTTCATTTCCTCGAAAAGAAATCCCTTTGGGAAGAAATCCTATCAGTGCTTGGAATGTGAAAAGAGCTTTGGTCATAGGGCTAATCTCATAGCCCATCAAAGAATCCACACAGGGGAGAAACCATATCAGTGCTTGGAATGTGGTAAGAACTTCGCTTGGAAGGAAAGTCTCACTTCTCATCAAAGAATTCATACAAGGGAAAAACCCTATCAATGCATGGAATGTGGAAAGAGCTTCACCTGGAAGGAAACTCTAACTTCACATCAAAGAATTCATACAGGGGAGAAACCATATCAGTGCTTGGAATGTGGAAAGAGCTTCAGTCGTAACTCCCAGCTCATTTCCCATCAAAGAACACACAGTGGAGAGAAACCGTATCACTGCCTGGAATGTGGGAAGAGCTTTAGTCAGTGTGCCATTCTTAGGGTGCATCAAAGAATTCATACGGGAGAGAAGCCATTTCAGTGTTTGGAATGTGGAAAGAGCTTCACCCAGAAGTTAAATCTCAGTTTCCACCAAAGAATTCATACAGGGGAGAAACCATTTCAGTGCTTGGAATGTGGAAAGACCTTCAGTCGGAACTCCCATCTCAATTCCCATAAAAGAACTCATAGTGAAGAGAAACCACATCAGTGCATGGAATGTGGAAAGAGCTTCACCTGGAAGGAAAGTCTCACTTCCCATGAAAGAATTCATACAGGGGAGAAACCATATAAGTGCTTGGAATGTAGAAAGAGCTTCACCCAAAAGGAAAGTCTTGCAGCCCATCAAAGAATTCATACAATTGCGAATCCATATCAGTGCACTGAATGTGGAAAGAGCTTCAGTCAGAGTTCCAACCTCATGTCCCATCAAAGAATTCATACAGGGGAGAAGCCTTATCAGTGCTTGGAATGTGGAAAGAACTTCAGTCAGAACACCCATCTCACAGCTCATCAAAGAATTCATACAGGTGAGAAACCATATCAGTGCTTGGAATGTGGGAAGAGCTTCAATCAGAGGTCCAATCTCATGGCGCATGAAAGAATTCATACAGGGGAGAAACCATATCACTGCTTGCAATGTGGGAAGAGCTTCAGTCAGCGAGTCAATCTCACTTCACATCAAAGAATGCATACCAGGACAATCATAGAATCATAGAAACCTAGAATTCTATAGTTGGAAGGGGCTCCAAGGGCCATCTATTCCAACCTCCTGCAATGCTGTAATTTAAACTGAAGCATAGAATCATAGAATCATAGAGTTGGAAGAGACCACAAGGGCCATCGAGTCCAACCCCCTGCCAAGCAGGAAACACTATCAGAGCACTCCTGACATATGGTTGTCAAGCCTCTGCTTAAAGACCTCCAAAGAAGGAGACTCCACCACACTCCTTGGCAGCAAATTCCACTGTCAAACAGCTCTTACTGTCAGGAAGTTTTTCCTAATGTTTAGGTGGAATCTTCTTTCTTGTAGTTTGGATCCATTGCTCGGTGTCCGCTTCTCTGGAGCAGCAGAAAACAACCTTTCTCCCTCCTCTATGTGACATCCTTTTATATATTTGAACATGGCTATCATATCACCCCTTAACCTCCTCTTCTCCAGGCTAAACATGCCCAGCTCCCTTAGCCGTTCCTCATAAGGCATCGTTTCCAGGCCTTTGACCATTTTGGTTGCCCTCCTCTGGACAAGTTCCAGTTTGTCAGTGTCCTTCTTGAACTGTGGTGCCCAGAACTGGACACAGTACTCCAGGTGAGGTCTGACCAGAGCAGAATACAGTGGCACTATTACTTCCCTTGATCTAGATGCTATACTCCTATTGATGCAGCCCAGAATTGCATTGGCTTTTTTAGGTGCCGCGTCACACTGTTGGCTCATGTCAAGTTTGTGGTCAACCAAGACTCCTAGATCCTTTTCACATGTACTGCTCTCAAGCCAGGTGTCACCCATCTTGTATTTGTGCCTCTCATTTTTTTTGCCCAAGTGCAATACTTTACATTTCTCCCTGTTAAAATTCATCTTGTTTGTTTTGGCCCAGTTCTCTAATCTGTCAAGGTCGTTTTGAAGTGTGATCCTGTCCTCTGGGGTGTTAGCCACCCCTCCCAGTTTGGTGTCATCTGCAAATTTGATCAGGATGCCCTTGAGTCCATCATCCAAGTCGTTGATAAAGATGTTGAATAAGACCGGGCCCAAGACAGAACCCTGTGGCACCCCACTAGTCACTCTTCTCCAGGATGAAGAGGAACCATTGATGAGCACCCTTTGGGTTCGGTCAGTCAGCCAGTTACAAATCCACTGAGTGGTAGCATAGTCAAGACCGCATTTTACCAGCTTCTTTACAAGAATATCATGGGGCACCTTGTCAAATGCCTTGCTGAAATCAAGGTAGGCTACATCCACTGCGTTCCCTTCATCTACCAGGCTTGTAATTCTGTCAAAAAATGAGATCAGGTTAGTCTGACATGACTTATTTTTCAGAAATCCATGCTGACTATTGGTGATCACAGCATTCCTTTCTAGGTGCTCACAGACTGTTTGCGTAATGATCTGCTCCAGAATCTTCCCTGGTATTGATGTCAGACTGACTGGGCGGTAATTATTTGGGTCCTCTCTTTTCCCCTTTTTGAAAATAGGGACAACATTTGCCCTCCTCCAGTCTGCCGGGACTTCGCCTGTTTTCCAGGAATTCTCAAAGATGACTGCCAGTGGTTCTGAAATCACATCTGCCAGTTCTTTTAATACTCTTGGATGCAGTTCATCTGGCCCTGGAGACTTGAATACATCTAGACTAGCCAAGTATTCTTGTACTCTCTCCTTAGTTATTCTGGGCTGTGTTTCCTCTGCTGAATCATTTGCTCCAAATTCTTCAGGTCGGGCATTGTTTTCTTTATCGGAGAAGACTGAGGCAAAGAAGGCATTGAGGAGTTCAGCCCTTTCTGTGTCCCCTGTTTGCATTTCACCATCTTCTCCTCTGAGTGACCCCACTGTTTCTTTGTTCTTCCTTTTGCTACGAACATACCCATAAAAGCCTTTTTTGTTGCTTTTAACCTCTCTAGCAAGCCTGAGTTCATTCTGTGCTTTAGCTTTTCTGACTTTGTGTCTACACGTGCTGGCTATTTGTTTGAATTCCTCTTTGGTGGTTTCCCCCCTTTTCCATTTTTTGTACACATCCTTTTTAAATCTTAACTCAGTTAAAAGTTCTTTAGATAGCCACCCTGGCTTCTTTAGGCACCTTCCATGTTTCCGTCTCATTGGTATTGCCTGAAGTTGTGCTTTTACTATCTCCCTCTTAACAAACTCCCAGCCATCATGAACTCCCTTTCCTTTTAGTATTACTGTCCATGGGATCTCACCCAGCACTTCCCTAAGTTTTATGAAGTCGGCTTTCTTAAAGTCGAGAAATTGAGTCTTAGTATGCTTGGCTGCTCCTTTCCGCTGTATAGTAAAATTCAGAAGAGCATGATCACTCGCGCCTAATGATCCTTCCACTTCTACCCCACTAACCAGGTCATCAACATTGGTTAGGACCAGATCTAAAATGGCTGTTCCTCTTGTTGCTTCTCCCACTTTCTGGACAATGAAGTTGTCTGCAAGGCCAGTGAGGAATCTGTTTGACCTTATGCTCTTGGCTGAGTTTGACATCCAACAAATATCCGGGTAATTGAAGTCCCCCATTACTACTATCTCCCTTCCTTTTGCATGCTTGGCCATCTGTTCCAGGAAGGCATCATCTATGTCCTCTTTTTGGCTTGGGGATCAGATAGCCATCCAACCTCCGCTTAAAAACCTGCAAAGAAGGAGAATCCACCGTTTTCCAAGGAGTCGGTTCCACTGTCAAACACCTCCTACTCTCAGAAGGTTCTACCTCACGTTTACTCAGAACCTCCTTTTTTTGTAACTTGAAGCCATTGATTAGGGCCCTACCCTCCAGAGCAGGAGAGTATGAGCTTGCCCCACCTTCAATGTGGCAGCCGTTTCAATATTTCAAGATAGCTATCAGACTTTCTCTCAATCTCCTCTTTTCCAGGCTTAACATACAGAATCCAGCTATTCCTCATAAGACTTTGTTTTTCTGAACCTTGATCATCATGGTCACCCTCCTCTGCACATGCTACAGCTTGTCAATATTCTTCTTAACTTGTGGTGCCCAAACCTGGACACAGAATTCTAGGTGGAGTCTGACCAAGTTAGATTCAAGCATGACTTCCTTCTATCCAGGCACTATACTTCTGTTGATGCAGCCTAGAATAGCATTTCCTTTTCTTTTTTTTGCTGGTGCTGCATCTCACTGCTGAATAAGAGAAGTGAGAGTGGAAGAATAAAAAGCCTTGGAGTGGCACATGGGTATCCTATCCATGGGAAACACCACTGCACCAGCTGGAGGACTTCTATAGCACCCAGATCCCCAGTTCTCAGGAAGGGGATCAGCAACATGGAGAAGGACCACGGAGTGGTCAAGACCACAGCTAGAGACCCTGCCGTGGAAGCAGAACATACAAGTTGTCTCAGCAGTGGCCTGGAGTTACCAACAGATCTGGCTCGCTATTCGCTGACTTGAGGACCCACCCCCTGAATGCCACACCTGGGCAGGTAAGGGCCAGTGACTCCTCATTCCTTTTCCCCTATCACCTTCCACTTTAGCTATGTCACACATTCATCGCTTTATACAAGCTATATAATAAGTTTAAAGCTAATTCGTTATAAGTTATGAAAATCTAATGAAATTTTTAAGAAAGAAAGAAAGAAAGGTGTCTGATCATGGCTCTTTCAGACCTTGCCTACTGTGCAAAGCTAACATTTACATTCATTGCTCCACCTACTTTTATCTCTGGTCCTCCCCATCACTCACATGTGGCCCCTGGAAGGTTCCTCAGAAGGGAATGTGGCTCTTGGGCTGAGAAAGGAATGGAAGAGAAAAGGCTAGGCAGGCTAGCTAGCTGTCTGGCCGTTAACCCCCTACTGCCAATAAAGTTATGAAGACTGAATCAGAATGCTGGTCCATGCAGCCCAGTGGAGTCTGCTATGGCAGGAAGCAGCTCTCCAGGGTCTTGGGCAAAGAGAGGTCTACCCCAGCACTGTCCCATGATGTTCTTCACTGGAGGCGCAGGGGGACCTACCATCTGGAGAAGCAGAAAGCGAGCTTGCTCCATCTTCCAGGCGACAACCCTTTAAGGTGGGTCTCATATCACCTCTCAGCTTTCTCTTCTCCAGGCCTAACCTTCTCAGCTCCTTCAACTGGGTCTGAATTGTCAGTGACTTGCCAGAAATGAGAACATAACGTAAGAACCTAGAGGGAGCCTGCTGGATCAGGCCAGTGGCCCATGTAGACCAGCACCACATCCTCGCAGTGTCCAACCAGATGTCCATAATGGGAAACCCGCAAGCGGAACACAAGCCCACCCCTCCCTTCTGTGGTTTCCAGCAAATGGTATTCAGAAGCATCATTGCCACTGACTGTTTGGCACCAGGAAAGTCCTCCTTCACACAGCACAGAGTTAAACCATGGAACTGTCTTGCCCAGGAAACCCAGCCAGATGGGCAGGGTATAAATAATAAATTTAATTATTATTATTATTAGCTTCTTCCCTTTAGGAGATCTGGTTGGCCCCTGTGAGAAGACATGAGATTTTCCTACATCCTTGTGTTAAGCTCTTCTTGTTACTGCATTGGCATTTTGTATTGACTGCTTACATGCTTAATACTGTCATCAACCACCCAACGCCCCCTGAGTCACGCATGGGATTCCAGGCGCCCTCACCCTCACCCAGGGTCTGTGCTCCTTTGGAGAACTGAAGACACAGCAGGGACTGTTAGAGCTTTAAGAAATTTCACCAAAAGATCACGAAGAAGATTGGACTGTACTGCATATTAATCATGTTTTGTGCTCTTTATTCTGGTCTTCATTACAAAGGAAAGAGATGCGTGTTCCTATGGACCGAATGCTTAAAACAATCATAATTTTTAATGTAACTGGCAGGTGAAAAAAAATTGTCTGTCTTTTGCTAATGATTCTTTCTGTTTTTCATTGTATTATTCTTTCTCTTTTTCCTTTCTTTATCTTTAATATCCCTTTCTTTTTTTCTGTTTCTCTTGTTTTTCTTCTGTATTTATAATCTTGTATCTTCTGCGGTTGTAATTTTACTGTATTATGGGAACATCTTAATAAAAATTTATTTATCTATTTTAAAAGCCTCATAGTGGAGGGAAGGGGAATGCTCTCAAAAAGAACATCACATATTAATTTATATTCTGAGAGGAATTCCAGTTCATATATCTATAAAATATTTTCAGAAAATAAATTCTTTGTTTAGAAATTTTCTATTCCAATAATATATTTCCAGAAAATGCAACTACAAATAAATAAGGAAGGATTCAGGATTCTGAATCTGGAGCTATATCTTCATGCATGGTTACTGTTGTTATAAAAATTGCACCCCCATAAGGGATGTGTGGAGATAACCACACCCAAACCCACAGCTCCCCAAGCAGACATTTGACCAATGCAGTATTTTAGTAAAGGAAAACCGGTTCCTGAGCTGTCAAACAGAAATATTCCTAAATATTCAACAGTGCCACCTCCTATGTCTGATAAGCAACCGCAATAGAACATTCAGAACACTTAGAAGGGGCCTCATAAAATGGGGGGGGCACCTATTTAGAGGAACCTTTCTATTCTTGATGTTTTAAAGGGGGAAAGCTCTCTCACTCGCTGAAATACAGTTAAATAAAGGTTTGTTTCTCACTTACTCACATGGCGAAGACCAAACTTCCCAATACAGGCATGAAGGACATGTGGAATATTCCTCCTAGCACATAGTCCCAGGAACTCTTAACAATGGACTGGAGACTTCAGATCTCATGTATTCCCCCCCCCTCCAGCTCTAAGAGGAAGCATAATTGTATGCATCTTTGTAAATGTGAAATCAGCGGATAAATTGTGCTCAATATTTGAAAAGGTATGTTCTGAATGTAATCAACTTGTATTTTCTTTACACTGGAAAATTTCTTAACCCCTGGAATGTATTGATTTGAGCTGTGCCTTGTAAATTACCCTATCTGTTTGTACCACCTCTTGGTGACATAACCATGGCCTTTTTAGGGAGGTCACCTTGAGCAAGCAACTGTTGGATATTTGCCATATCCAAACTCCCATAACCTGTTGCGGTATCAACAGTCCACCACAGCCTGTTAGGAGTTTTCTTAGGCAATTCAAACTCTCTTCCTTGGGACCAGCATGCTTTCAAAGACCCTGGCCCCATTTAGCAGAGTGAAGCATGGAGTGAAGAAAATAAAACACAGGAAACATCCAAGGTAGAGAGAAGTCTTTTAATGTCAGCATTAAGCATAATGGTTACAGATTATATACATAAATTAATTTTTCTATCGGAGCCCTGGTAGAGGTCTGCTTAACAGTTTCATAGGCTACCAGACCCTCTGCTTACATCTTCACAGTTTGAAGGCAGAGATCAGACTAAGACAGTTCCCACAGTTCAGTTCAGGAGCTGTGTACGTCCAGGTAACATTCTTCAACATGTCCTTGCACCTGATGTAAACAGTCCAGGCTTTTTGTAGCTTCTGGGAACATCACACAAACTAAACTACACCATTGCTTCTGAGAACGAATGACTCTTGCACCCACAGGAACTGCCCCAAATCCAAAGGTATAAAATGTAAAACCCTTTTGTTTCAGGTCTCTCCTTCCTTCCTTTGCTGTTGCAACAGTATTCTTTGAATAAGGATCTGGCTTACTGGTGGCTTTGCTCTGCATTCCCTTGGTTCTTCCCTTGACCAACAAGGTACCTTCCCTCGGGAATCTTGAGCGACAAGAGGGTTTTCCCCATGTAATTCTCCTGATAGTTTTATAACAATGTAAGGCGTTAAATACTGGAAGCTAACAACTGGTCTAGGCAACTTTGGAATATACATACATAGCACCTTTGGTTGGATGGGCGGCATTAGGATCGAAATATGTTAGAACTTTGGAAAGAATTATGTCAGTTATAAAGTTATGGAATGTCTAATAAAAAAAAGATGTGGCCAATTTTCCCATGCTATATTGACTTTATAGGAAAATCTAACTTTAAAAAATGGGGAAAGATGGTGATATGGAAAGATTGGATGGAAGCAAGTATTTTGACTTTGGATCAACTGATGGATGCTGAAGATGAATTTTTAAGAACACTGTGTTATGAGATAAAAATCAGCAATCAGATGTAACCCAATGGCAATATTTACAGCTAAAACATTGGTTAAACAACATTGTTTGGACCAGCAGCATTTTCAGCTTCTGAGACCCCCGAGATACTAGAACAACAACAAAAACCCCACAATTATTTTTCATGAATATTTGTTATCAATTTGATATGCAGGTGTTAAGAAATGAATAAAGAATTGGAGGTTCCTTTAAAGCTTAAGGAGCCACTGGGTGAGATCCAATGGTCAAAAATACTCAAAAGAGAAGGGAGTCCAAAATGGATGAGAGTTTCTAAAAAGTGAAATATTGAAGGCACAAATGCAGACAATTCCAATAAGAAAGAAAAGTGGGAGGCATCTGAAGATACCAGGATGGCTGCATAAGGAGCTTACAGATCAGCTGAGATTCAAGAAGGGCATTTCTAAGAAAGGGAAAATCACAAAAGAGTATACAGTTGCAGGTGGGCTAAAGCTCAGAATGAGCTCAGGCTTGCAGGAAAAGTTAAAAATAATTTTTAAAGGGTTTTTTTCAGCTATGTTTGAAGCAAAAGAAAGAACAAGCCAGTGGAAGGTCCTCTACATGGGGAACACGGAGAAATGCTATTGGGTGACAGAGAAAAGGTGGAACTACTCAACACCTTCTTCGCCTCTGTCTTTACCCAAAAGGAAAGTGATGCCCAACCTGGTGGTAACAGAATAAATGGTGTGAAGAGGGAGCTGAAGCCCAAGATATGAAAAGAGGTAGTAAGGGAACACCAGGCTACTTTAAATGAATTCAGATCTCCAGGGCCTGATGAGCTGCATCCAAGGGTTATTAAAGGAGCTTGCAGATGTCATTTCAGAGCCATTGTCTATGATCTTTGAGAATTCCTGGAGAACAGGCGAGGTCCCTACAAACTGGAGGAGGCAATATGTTGTTCCCATCTTCAAAAAGGGAGAAAAATAAGACCTAGATTAACTGAAAAGCTAGTGAGCTTGACATTGGTACCAGGAAAAGGTCCTAGAAAAGATAAACAGTCAGCCAGTGAGCATTTGGAAAAGGTTACTATGATAAAGGTACAACATTGGTGGTTCAGGGGAATGCTGTAGATGTCGTGTATCTCAATTTCAGCAAGGCTTTTTCACTCCATGGTTGTAGAGACAACATTGACTTCTTTGCTGTGTTTCTGAAGGACATAAACACTATTGCAATCCTTGCCTGCAGACAAATCACAATCTCCTAAAAGTAAATTTGTGGACACCCATTTCTATGGTTATGCCCCACTGTGGCTTATTTGATGGGAAGTGAGATGGGTGTTGTGACTGAACCTCTTTCCACTGCTTTCATTTCAATGAAACTTTGTGCCTCCATAAAGTAACTCCCATATTTCAAGCATTTAAATGGTCACTCCCCTCTGTATGAATTCTGTGATGAGAAGTGAGACTGGTGCTGCGACTGAAACTTTTTCCACATTCCAAGCACTGATATGGTTTCTCCCCTGTATGAATTCCTTAATGGGTTGTGAGATGGGCACTCTGATTGAACCTCTTTCCACATTCCAAGCACTGATACGGTTTTTCCCCTGTATGAATTTTATGATGGGAAGAAAGATTGGACCTATGACTGAAGCTCTTTCCACATTCCAAGCACTGATACGGTTTCTCCCCTGTATGAATTCTTTGATGGGCAGTGAGATGGCAGTTCTTACGGAAGCTTTTTCCACATTCCAAGCACTGATACGGTTTCTCCCCTGTATGAATTCTTTGATGGGCAGTGAGATGGCAGTTCTTACGGAAGCTTTTTCCACATTCCAAGCACTGATACGGTTTTTCCCCTGTATGAATTTTATGATGGGAAGAAAGATGGGACCTATGACTGAAGCTCTTTCCACATTCCAAGCACTGATACGGTTTCTCCCCTGTATGAATTCTTTGATGCTCTATAAGTGTGTGCTTCTCACTGAAGCTCTTCCCACATTCAAGGCACTGATAGGGTTTCTCCTCTGTATGAATTCTTTGATGGGAAGTGAGACTTCCCCTTTGGGTGAAGCTTTTTCCACATTCCAAGCACTGATACGGTTTCTCCCCTATATGAATTCTTTGATGGGCAGTGAGATGGCAGTTCTTACGGAAGCTCTTTCCACATTCCATGCACTGATATGGTTTCTCCCCTATATGAATTCTTTGATGGGCAGTGAGATGGCAGTTCTTACGGAAGCTTTTTCCACATTCCAAGCACTGATACGGTTTTTCCCCTGTATGAATTTTATGATGGGAAGTGAGACTTCCCCTTTGGGTGAAGCTCTTTCCACATTCCAAGCACTGATATGGTTTCTCCCCTGTATGAATTCTTTGGTGGCAAGTGAAATTTCCCTTTTGGGTGAAGCTCTTACCACATTTAATGCAAATATATGGTTTCTCCTCTGTATGAATTCTTTGATGGACTATGAGTGTGCCCTTCTTACTGAAGCTCTTTCCACATTCCAAGCACTGATAGGATTTCTTCCCAATGGAATTTGTTTGATTGCAACGGGAGCTCTGAATGAAGTCCTCGCCATACTCTGAATACTTATATGGTTTCTCCACTTTGTGGACTTTGCCGTGGTTTCCCTTGTTCTTAATGTCCAATTCATCACCACCTACAATGAAGGGAGTAACAGATTATAGTCCCAGGAAGAAATGGAGCCCTCAGTTATTGAACAATGCTAATGAATGATTTTGATAGAGGAAAAACTGAGGGGCATTAGATGTGATGTCTTCTTGCAGGGTTCACTGCCTTTGTTAACTGGCCTTAACATAATACTTATGGGAACTTGAGATTCTTAAAGCCAACCTCTTTTGTGTGATGGATTTTGTTTGACCCAATCATGGCATCCCCTCCATCTCCAATAACAAAGAACCTGACAGAAGCTACTTCAACATCCCTAACTACTTTGAAGCTTACATTTAAAAAGGCCTGGGCAGTTCAGACCAGCCTGATCAGGCCTAAAAAGCATAACTGGAGGGGTGTCCAGAGCACAGTCTAGGCCTGTTGTTTTGGCTCAGTGTCAGTTGCTAAGGCTCGAGGGTGTGGACAAGGTGCTCGGATCCGTCAGGGTGACCAATTGGGCTCTTGCTCATCTTGGCTGATAAAAACCAGCAGGGAGGCAACAGCTGGCTAGGCCAGGGAGATTATCAATGCCTCTTTATGAGAGGGGGTAGTCCCTGCCTGTTTGAAGGAGCCAGTGGTAAAACCACTCCTTAAGAAGCCTTCCCTGGATTCAGAAAACCTAACTAACTACCAGCCAGTTGCTAATCTCCCTTTCCTGGACAAGGTTCTAGAGCGAGTGGTCATAGACCAGATCCAGGTGCTTTTGGAAGAAACTGATTTTCTGGATCCATTTCAATCGGGGTTTAGGCCCAGTTTTGGCACAGAAACTGCTTTGGTCACCATGAAGGATGACCTCTGTCAAGAGAGAGACAAGGGAAACATATCCCTGTTAAGTCTTCTCGACCTCTCAGCGGCTTTCGATACCATCGACCACGGTATCCTTCTGAAGTGACTCTCCAAACTAGGGGTGGGCAGCACCACTTTGAGGTGGTTCCAGTCCTACTTGGATGGTCATTCCCAGAGGGTGTTACTTGGGGAGTAATTTTTAGCCCCATGGAACCATCAGTGTGGGGTTCCGCAGGGCTCAATCCTATCCCCCATGTTGTTTAACATCTACATTAAACTGCTGGGTGGGGTTATCTGGAGGTTTGGCGCATGTTGTCAGCAGTATGCTCAATCCAGTAAGCACAAGCCAGATACGACTGGGGCTCTGTTAGTGGGTGGTACCCTAGACCAGATGGCTGGAAGGTCACCTGCTCTTGATGGAGTTACACTTCCTCTGAAGGAGCAGGCTCATAGCTTGGGGGTCCTCCTGGATCCTTTGCTGTCGTTCAAGGCTCAGGTGGTCTCAGTGGCCCCGAGTGCCTTCCATCATCTTCAGTTGGTGGCCCAGCTATGCCCCTATCTGGACAAGGATAGCCTAACTACTGTTGTCTATGCTCTGGTAACCTCAAGGTTAGATCACTGCAATGCGTTCTACGTAGGGCTGCCTCTAAAGACGGTTTGGAAACTTCAGCTAGTGCAGAATTCAGCAGCCAGGTTGCTCACCGGAGCAAGATGGTCTGAGCATATTACACCGATCCTGGCCCAACTGCGCTGGCTACCGATTAGTTTTCGGGCCCAATTCAAAGTGCTGGTTTTGACCTATAAAGCCTTAAACAGCTCAGGACCACAATACCTCAAGGACCACCTGTTTCCATATGAACCTACCTGGACACTGAGATCATCTTCCGAGGCCCTTCTTTGTGTGCCTCCTCCTTGAGAGGTCCAGAGGGTGGCAACATGAGAACGGGCCTTCTCTGCAGTGGCTCTCTCTTTGTGGAATGCTCTCCCCAGGTAAGTTCACCTGGTGCCTTCATTCTATACCTTTAAGCACCAGGCAAAAATGTTCCTTTTTAACCAGACCTTACTGACTTCCTACACCCTTTTAGAATAAGCCTCTTTTGGGGTTTTTTGGGGGGGTTATTGTTTTTGGTTTGTTTTTATGTTGTGGTCTTGTTTGTGAACTGCCCTGAGACTTCCGCATATAGGGCTGTGTATACATGGAATAAATAAGAATAAGAATATTCGCAGACAAAACAGTAAACAGCCCTCCATTCAAGGTGAGCAGTGGGATGTTAGAATTCCAGGTGTTGTAGGCAGCAATATTGAGCCCCATCAAAATAGTGGACCTTCATCACATGCAGATATGTATTGAATTTCAAAGCAGATATTATGGTCAAACAGGGAGACTTACTGGTAGAGTCCATGATCCCATTATGCTCCTCCATGACTTCCTTGTGCAGAGCCCACACCTCATCTGTGAAATTAACAGCTATATCTTCAAAGCACATTGGACCCTAACAGAAAAAGGGAAAGTTCTCCTCTTAGACAGCACAAATATTTATTTATTACACATTGCTCTGTTAATTGCTGCCTTGTTTTCATGGGATTGTTTCGCTGCCCATCTTAATTATGGGTGCTTCTTTTAACGTTATAATGGAATTATTTTATTGTGTGATAGGAATTTTGAGGTCTTAGATATATGTTAAATGTTCATAAGTGCACCAACCAAGCACATACATAGATCAGCACAGGAAGACCAACCTGGAACCATTTTGATTCCCAAACTCCCAAATTGACCAAATGTTTTCTCTGCAAGTTCAAAGGAAAATGGAAAAGCCTCCCCAGTGTCTTTTCCTTAACAAATCCTGTCTTAAGGGTATGTCTGTGTTTGAATAGGGTGTGAGCCTGTGACATGGCTTAGGAACTAAGTATTTATCATTACAAAAGACTGGCCAGGCTCCCCAGGCAATCCAGTCAAGTAACCTGCCAGACAGGAGATAAACAAGGACAGGAGAAAAAAAACAACATTCAAATTTATGTTTAGACCGCCTTTTTTGTGATGTAGGTGTGATGTATCTGAGGGGTGGTCTTAGGTTACACCCCTTCTGTGATGTATGTATGATGTTTCTGGGGGTGGTCTTGATCTACAAGGTGGCAATTTCAAAAGTCTTTATAAGGCCTTGCGCACCATTTTTCTGGGTCCTTCCTCTCTCCTGCAAGTGAGGGGAGGACCCTGTTGCAACAGATCAATAAAGGCCAAGCCTACTGGCTGCTGTTTTGCTCCAAGTAATCCTGGTTGGTGTCTTTGTTTTCGTCCAAGGGAGCCCTCAGATTTTTCCGTTAACAATTGTGTATTTTAAAGATGGGCATTAATTATAGTGGTGGATCTCCACATTATGTGTGGCATTCCAGTTTGCCAGATGAAAGCATCCCCTCTCTCCTCTCCCTGCATTCCGTTTCTGGGGTGGAACCACTTGATGTTCTAAAGCCAACATCAATGGGTACATGGGAGTGGGGCGGGGGGAAGCGCCATTGTGCAACTGATGAGGCTGGTTACGTGAATCCCAGCCACTGTTTTAGAAGCCTATTTTACCATTCAAAGACCAGTATACAAATAAAACTGCAACAACTGATAAATAACACAAGCAACATTCAGAAGGTGAGTTAAGGTGAGGTGGCTTCCTGTTAACAGAACTGCTGGATCTGTGCATCTGAGCTAAGGGTGTCCTCCTTACCCAGGATCTTCTGCATAGAGTTTCCCCCAAAATTCCCCACTGTTCCCAATTTGTAGGGCATGGCCTCTTTCTGCTTCGGGGTCAGCTGAGTCTTGCTCATCCAACTAGGCTCTCAGGAATCCTCCAAGAGATCAGAATGAACCCCTTGATCTTCTGCCAAGTTTTGTATGTGCACCTCTGGGACCCCCATTCTACTCCAGGCCCCCTGTGGGGGTACTATGGAAATGATACGGGGGGGGGGAGACATCTTTACACTTGTTACAATGTTACAAATATTGTGCCTGAATGTATCCTTTCGACTTGACAGGGAAGATACCAAGCTATATAAAATCAACCCCTGCACCGATTTCCTCCATTCCAAGGCCATTTTTGCCCTTAGAGGAAAGGACTCCTTTTACCTTTCTCTCCCACCATTATCCCTCAAACTGAGGGCACATACACAACACCCCACCCAGGGAGTGCCCAAGGGTGGCAATTGGCATGCTGATAGCTGACCATAGAATCCCAAGAGCTCATCCCCAGACTTGCGCCAGAACAAGGATATGTAAAAAGTTCTATTGTTCTTTGGTGATGGCTACTTAAGAGGTGCTGGGACATGTCTACCTATGCTAATTTTGGACCCAGTGACATGCCTGGACATGTTTTGCCTACCCTAATTTTCAATCCCTCTGTACTCCTCCCCTTTTGTGACATGTCAGTGATGATGTATCAATGATGCTGTACGAACTGTATTCTGGGATATCATGGGAAGTTTTAAAAGTCAATGTCACTCCATACTCAGGGTTCTTGCTCCTGTGGGAACCTGTTGTGCAACAATAAAGATCATGGTCTACTGACCGCTGTTTTGCTCCAAATCACTTGGCTTAAACTTCCTTTACTGACCGCATGGACAAGCTGGGCTGTTGAGTAGTCTCTCACCCCAGAATTTTTCCTTATTAGGGGGAAGCGAGGAGACTCGCCAAATCCCAGAAGGCGCCACTGAGGCTTCACTTGCACAACAGAGAGGCAAAAGCCACTTCCCTTGCAGGAAGGGACTTGGAAGGGAGAGGATTTTGCTCTGGAGGATCTGCCGCCTCCACCTTTATTTCCTGTCCTTTCTAGGAATCCTGCACAGGAGCCCAGGAGGACCGCAGTATATTGCACACACCTAGAGAAGTTTTATGGGTGGCAGGGAAGGGCTCTTTATGCCTTCTGAACTGCTGCCTCCCTTGGCCAGAAACTGGAGGAGAGGTTTGGTGGCAGGAGAAAACCTCTGCAAGAAGCAGGAAAGCTGATAACTGAATTGTAGTGTTACAGGAATTCTAAGGTCTCATTCATACACACACACACACACACACACACACACACACATGTTCATAAATTTAAAGGCAAACACATACATAAGTATATAAACCACATGTCTGAAATAGTACAGGAGAGCAATCCTGAAATCATTTTGACTCCCCCAAACTGACCTCAAAAATTTTCTGCAAGGAGGAAGACAACGGGGAATACTCTCCATTGTCTTTTGCTTATCTGCCTTAAGGGCATATTTGTGCATGAATAGGGTGAGCCTGTGACCTGGATTCAGGAATTAAAGTATTTAGCATCACAAAAAAATGGCTGGGCTGTCCAGGTAATGCAATCAGTGACCTTATGATTGCATACGAGGATTTCTGCTGTAGACTGCCTCTTTCTGTGATGTATGTATGATGTTTTGGGGGTGGTCTCTGGCTACAGGGTGGGCAATTTCAAAAGTCTATATAAGAGCCTGGACACCATTGTGCTCGGTTCCTCCTCCCTCCTGCGTGGGGGAAGTGGGGGGCCCTGTTGCAACAGCTCTAATAAAGACCAGGCTTACTAGCTGCTTTGCTTCTCAATAGTCTCTGGTTGGCCTCTGTTATTTTCTCCTTCCGATAGGGAACCTACTTAAGGATTCTATACGGGCTCTTGGATACCCCTTAAAGGAAAAGGAGCAATTTTTTCTTATAACAGTAGAATGGAAGAGTTGGAAGGGATCCCCTAGAGTCATCTAGTCCAGCCCCTTGCAATGCAGGAATCTCTACGAGATCACACGACGCAGATGGCCATCCAAGCTCCGCTTGAAACCTCCCCCTTCTTCTGCCGCTCCCCACGTCCTAAGACACGGGGGTCCCGTCGTCGTTCCCCCGCTGGGCCCTCCTGGGGCTGCTGGCCACGGAAGCACCCCTCTCCCCCTGCTGGCTGTCCCCGAGTAACCCCCCCTTTGTCCCCCCTCCCTTCCTGCGGGGCCACGATGCCGCCCGGGGGCAATAAATGGCTCCTCGCCGCCTCGCTCCTCCAGAACTCGCTCAAAAAAAGCTCGTCAAAACACTTTGAAAGGGGCGCACGGATGCACCCTGCAAAACTACCTAAAACCAGTCAAAACCTCTTTCCCCTATGCATAGATATTACAGTGAGTTAAAGTGGGAAAGGAGGGAAAGAAAAGGAATACCTCGCAGCTCCATCACAGCCAGGGCTCCAAAACAGGCGACTCCCTCCCTCCTGCCCAGGGAAAGGCTCCTCCGAACCACACCCAGGCGCTTGCCCCGCAGCACCAGGGAGCCAGGGCAGACAGCTCTCCCGGTCCGAGGAGCATCCAGCTCCGGACCCGCCGAGACCACGCACGCGCCTTTTGCTTCTCACGCCCCGCCCCCTGCGCGCCAGACACGCCCCCCTCCCCCGAGAGGAGAGCCGGGAGGCAAATGCTCTTGCCCCGGAGTCCATTGACACCAACCTTCCCCCATTCATGAACAAAAGACTTTCCCTTTTTTGACAAATACTTTCCCACCCAGTTTGCAGATTGGTGACCCATCAGCAGCCCATCCAGGAGTTCCTGGCTACTCGAGAAGTGTCTCTGAGGTCAGCCAGGGCCGAAACATGGCCGAACTACCTCTTCTCCACTCCGCATAATATCTGGGCCCGGCTTTCATTCATGAATTGTACCTTTTCATTCATAAAACCCCAGGTGCGCGCCAAAGGTGGAGCATTTCTCTCACGCTCCGGGCGGCTTACAAGAAAATGGGAGCGGCGTCTTTTTGCTTGCATGCCTGCAGTACCAGCGGACGCTCCTGCAGGGGGAGCTGTTGCGCAAGTTGAAACGTCAAAATGTGATCTTTGGCAGAGGAGAGCTGCTAATGATACTTTTATTGTCTTTGCTATGGTTTGAATTTTATTGTATTCTATGTAAAATAAACTTTCTTACTTACTTAAAAGGGGGGAATTGCCTTGGCACCTTGGTAGCCATGTATGTGGAACCCCAGTTTCTGAGAAATTCTTACAACCTTACAAACACGTGTTGAGATATGTACATTTTCCTAATAGGAAGATTGCTTAAAAGAGAGGCCTGCGCTCAACACTCGAACCTGCCCTTTCAGAGGCATGGCCTCCCCTGCCCCCCCCAAAGTACCCTCTGTTGGGGCCTTGCCTTCTTTAGGACACCCGGCTGCAGCGCCACAAAACCAGCTGGGGAAGGAATGTTTGTTTTTAGGGTATGTCTTTTTGTGGCTTTATACTGTAACCCGTGAAGGACCGTATAGAAATTTAATAAATAATAATAATGTCATCTGGAAGCCTCCCTTTCCATCTATGCTATTGCTGACCACCCCAGTCTCTCAACAGTGCGAGATTCCTGGGGTTCCAGGCTCTGTCCTCAGGATATAGGGTTTATTTGCACATAGAGACGACCTGAGCCTAAGATGGAGGGGCTCACAGCACCCCAGAAGGTCTTGCTTTTCCCATTGCCACAATCCTGGATTCTAGCAGGAATTCAGCATGGATCTGTCTCTAGTTGCTGCCTGCCCCCAGCCCACCTCACCCACACAGCTCCGGCCTCTGTTTTCTCACCGCCAGCACCCATTTGCCCCCTCACACAGAGAAACGTCCTTTGTTATAGTAATGGCAGTACTTAGGACCATTAACTCAGCAGGGAACTTGCCTGTCTCCTTCAACAATTGAGTCTTCCATTAGAATTTCACCCTTGCTGGACCCAGGAATCAGAAGGCACTCGGTTGTGATACAGACTGACACCAGTACCCCACCTCCCAATAATATGGTTTAAAACAAACAGGAATAACCTTTAAAAACTTTCCAGTAGCACCTTAGGGACCCCTGCCCATTAGGTCCAGTCGTGGCCGACTCTGGGGTTGCGGCGCTCATCTCACTTTACTGGCCGAGGGAGCCGGCGTACAGCTTCCGGGTCATGTGGCCAGCATGACTAAGCCGCTTCTGGCGAACCAGAGCAGCGCACAGAAAAGCCGTTTACCTTCCCGCCGGAGCGGTACCTATTTATCTAGTTGCACTTTGACGTGCTTTCGAACTGCTAGGTTGGCAGGAGCAGGGACTGAGCAACAGGAGCTCACCCCGTCACCGGGATTCGAACTGCCGACCTTCTAGATTGGCAAGTCCTAGGCTCTGTGGTTTAACCCACAGCGCCACCCACGTCCCCCCTTTTTTACAACAGAAGAAGAAGATACAACAGAAGAAGTTGTATCTGAAGAAGTGTGCATGCACACGAAAGCTTATACCCAGAACAAACTTAGTTGGTCTCTAAGGTGCTACTGGACAATTAAAAAAAAAATATTTTTTTTTCTGCATCAGACTAACATGGCTACCTACCTGAATCAGAAATAACTTTGTGGCAGTAAAGGCTGTTTCACAGTGTATGGGGCTCCCTTGGAAGGTGGTGGACTCTCCTTCTGTGGACATATTTCATCAGAGGCTGGGTAGCCACCAGTCAGGGATTATTTTAAAAAATTTCCCTGCCAGATGTCCATTCAACCACTGCTTTAAAACCTCCAAGGAAGGAGAGTCCACCCCCTTCTGAGGGAGTCTGTTCCACTGTCAAACAGCTCTTACTGTCTTAATGTTTAAGTGGAATCTTCTTTCTTGTAGTTTGAATCCATCAGTTTGGATACTGCCCTCTGGAGAAACACCATGCCCCATATATGATCACTTGATCACTTCGATCTGCAAAACTTGTACAGTTACAACTCCCACATCATACTTCTGCATTCGTAACAAATTAATATTTTAGTGCGGCGGCAGCTACACTTTGATGGGGGGGGTGTTCTAATCTGCTTTTAGTTTATCTCTGATTTTGATTTTTTTTAATGCATTAAATAGTTGTTGTGAACTGTCTTTACTGATAATTTTCTTGTTTTATTCTTTTCTAACCGCTTTGAGCTTTCTTTCTTTTTTACAGTCAAGTGGTGTATACATTTTAATGAAATAAATAAATAGATAAATAAATAAACAAGTGTGTTGACGTTTTCAGAGATTTTGAATTCCCTGTTTCAGCGAACCAGATGTGTGGCTGCTGGCTGCAAATGCACAGCCATGTGGGCAGTGTGTGTGTGTGTGTGTGTGTGTGTGTGTGTGAGAGAGAGAGAGAGAGAGAGAGAGAGAGAGAGACCCCGCCATCTCCCCATATCTCTCTCTGGGGCCGAACATATTTTCATTGGGTGGTTGGGGCAACGCAGGGCTGCTCAGAGCCACTTTTCTTCCAGTCCACTTGGGGAGATGCTGAGGGCGAAGCAGGGAGACCTCCCGGCAGCAGGAGGGAGGCCGCCAGGCCGCGCCACGGAGCCGAGCTGAAGCCGCTCCGTCCGCGCGCAGCAGCCCCTTCCCTTGCGCACAGAGCGAGCCAGGAGCGGGCCTTGGCATCCACGGCGTAACCTGAGCCCTCCGGGGCCGGCGCGCGCCGCAGGCAGCAGGTGAGTGATGCTGGACATGCACCTGGTGCCGCCTCCGGACTGAAGATTTGATGAAATGCCTCTATTATGATCCGGAGGTCCATGGAGGAGAGCAAGCGGGCGATACCTGATCCCCTCCACTCCCGGAGAGCCCGATTGCTGGAGCTTTTCATAACCTCCCCAGCCAGACGCCTCTCTCGAAAGGCAGCTTCAGGGGCAGGAGCCATGGGACGAGGGGGCCCAGGGCTCAGAGATGGGTAACAAGCAGACCATCTTCACTCCGGAGCAGCTGGACGCCTATCAGGTAAGAGCACCTGCGGACGCAGCGCGGGAGCTTCCATGCCTGCGCGCTCACCAGAGCTTTGCTAATGCCGGGCAGGAAGCGGGAGCGGCTCCTTTTTGAAGTCAACATGCAGACAAGCCACACGAGAGCGAATGCCATGTGTGAACGCAGCCCTGCGAGGAGTGTGTCCGTGCAGGAGCCCATAAGCAGCAGCAGTAGATGGAGTCAAAGCAGCAACAACCTGCCTTTTCCTGGATTCAAAGAGCTTATTTTTACGGCTAATGTCTGTACAGCACGGGGGCGGGGGCGGGGTAGGAGAGGGTTTTTACGAGAAGATCATAAATCACTCCGGGGCGTGGGTCTCCAGCCTTCGCAGACTCCCCTCCGTGCCTGATTTCATATTTCTTTTCTGTTTCAGGATGCAACGTTCTTCACACGGAAAGAAATTCTCAGGTGAGATTATGCGTTTGGCTACAGAATCCAAATACCTGCGTCAGAATTATCCTTTGTTAAAAGCTCGGGGGGGGGGGCGCTGAAGCAGAGCGGCCTCTCCCCGCCTTTCCCCAAGCTGCCTTTCGCAGATGCCCATTTGCGATGAAATGCGCCTGGCCCCGCTCGCCCTTCAGCTCCGCATTCTGGAAATCCCCTCTGCTGAGCTGAGGGGGCTGGAAGTGGCAGGGTCAGTTTCGGATCCCTGCAGCAGAGCAGCCTAAATCAGGGGGTTCCAAGGGGCCTTTTAAGACTCTCGCTCAACACAACTGAGCCACTGGACAATCCAGTGTGTGAGGCAGAAGAAGGCGCTAGAACTCCCTTGGGATTCATACTTTCCTTCTTAGTAAGTTTATTCAGTTTTGAACTTTGAGACTTCCAAATGAGAAAGCGGAAAGGAGCTGAGCACAAAACACTCGAAATACTTCCAAATAAACTCCAAACCATTTGGTTCCTGTGGCCTCTGGAGCTCCCCCAGCTGAGACTCTGCAGAGATAATGTGGTGGAGTGGTTAGAGTTTGAGCCCCTTGGGAGAAGCGAGTTCACATCCAGCTACCAGCCCCTCTCTCCCTGTCCATCTAGCCCACCTCACAGGGGTGTAATGAAGCTAGAATAGGAGAGCCATGGGCACAGCCTTGAGCTCCCCAAAAGAAAAGGGGCTATACGAATGTAGCGGATAAACAAATAAGTGCCCAGGAAGGGAGACCCAAGGCCCGCAGGCTGAGGGGTCTCAGAGCCAGGCAGGGGAAATGGCACCCAGCCCAGGAGAAATGGGCCCCCTCCCCTCTGCCATTTGCTGTGTGACATGTAGCAAGGGACACAGGCTGAGTGAAAGGGGCATTGATGAAACCTAAGTATGGGCATGTTTTCATGTCTGGAATGGAAGCCAAGACCATAATTGTATCATGAATGAGGCATTCATTATTGATAGGGAGCCCTTTTGAAACTTCTGCCTCTTTGTTCTCTGCCACTTTCTCTGATGACAGCCCATTGCCGAGTAAACAAAGGAAGCAAAAAGGAGGCAGAGGAGAAGGAGACCCCCCTCCCCTCCCACTTTTTAGACTTCCCCTCTAGTGAGCGCTTTCTGCTGCAGTGCTCTGCGTGCAAACCCAAGAGGAAATCCCACTGAGTTTAATGGCCTGCGCTTCTGAGCAGGCAGGGGCAAAGGATCACGCTGCCAGCTTAGGATTTATATCATGACTTTTTTTTTAATGTCTGTTTCGAGGGAACCAACAACAAAGTCAGAACAACAAAGCAGTAAGAAACCCAACATACCAAAAGCAAACACAAGAAGCACATCTAGACAAAACCTTTTAGGAAATGGAAACAGGTAAATGCCCTTTAAAACTGACTGAGCACAAAATCACTTAGGCCTCCTGTGCCAATGCACGCTTACTTGGAAGTAGGTCCTACTGCGTCCAATGGCGTCTGGACCTCAGTAAATGAGCCGAGGGTTGCAGAAGCATTCCCTGTTGTGAATTGGTGGGGTGGTGCAGGGAAGAAGTACCTGAATGTACAGAATTATCAGCAAAACACACACAGAGACAACCACCCCCAAACAAACTCAACTGTGCCCCCTTCTCTTCCCTCGCACACAGACCTGTGTGGAGCCATCACATCCCTTCTGCGGCAGTCTGAGTCCCCCTAACATTTTCAGATTCTTAACATAGCCTTGATCGGTTCTTCCTCTCCCTGTTTTTTTTTATATTTTTTGTGGGAGAAGGACACCCCCTGCCTGCTGCTTCCTCTAGGCAGCAGCTGAGAAGAAGACTTCTTGGGTTTGCTGACCTCTCCTTGCCTCCAGGCATTTGACTGTAAATAACAGAGCAGCAAAGGAGGCCCTTCAGAGCTGCTTGGCCAAACGCTCTCTTTCTTCTGCCTTGCTTGGTGGGAAGGCCAGAGATGTGAGCTGTCCTGATATTTGGACCAGTGCAAGTCATCTTGGATGGTGCCTTGCATGTTGCTCAGTGACGATTGACTCCTGCCAGTCCAGCATGCTCGAGAGAAGCCACATCCTTCCTCCACGACCTGGTCCTGCATCCCACAGGTGAGAAAGACTCCTTTCCTTGCTTGCAGGTTGTTTGACAGGTACCGTGACCTGGCCCCTCAGCTGGTCCCACTGGATTACACGAAGAAGCCCAACGTGAAGCTCCCCTACGAACTCATTGGCAGCATGCCTGAGCTGAAGGTACAGGAGGAGGAGGTGGGCAGGGGCCCTGGGGTTCAGTTCCTGGCACCAGCCGTCTCACCTGCCCACTAAATGAGGCTGCCCAGGGAGAATGGGGAGGAGGCCCGGAAGCCGGGCTGGTTTCCTTCTCACCCCATCTCCTTCCTCAGGACAACCCCTTCCGGCAGCGCATCGCTGAGGTCTTCTCCGAGGATGGAGAGGGCAACATGACCTTAGATGACTTCCTGGATATGTTCTCGGTGATGAGTGAAATGGCTCCTCGGGACCTCAAGGCTTATTATGCCTTCAAAATCTACGGTGAGGTCAGGGGAGTATCTACTAGGAAAGTACGGTAATCATGCTAATCTCCTAATCCCAGAGGATCCCAGAAGCGACTTCAGTCTACATTGCTTAAAACAAGACCCAATTTGAGTTGCATTGATTTGAGTCATATTGATTACTATTTTTTTTGGTATTTATTTCAACAATCCCAAAGTTTGAGAGTCAGTGATCTGTCATGGAACAACCCCACTGAATGGGTTATCCAGTCCTCATTGCTGGTTGCAAAGGCCCCCCCATGACAATTCAAGCTTCAGACCCCCGAAATGTAGGTGCACCACTTGATGAGCGGCAGCCGCAGGGAAGGGGGCCTGGGAGGTGGGCATGGGCTCTTTGAAGAGGGGCATTGCCACACAACTTCACTGGCTGCCAGTCACTCCAGCAAGGGGAAAGGGAGAGAGGCAGCTCTTGGGGGCAGGAGAAGAGGCCAGAGGGGCAGCTGGACCCGCAAAGAGATCAAGTGACAGGGAAAACTGCACCTCCTGAATTTCTGCCTGCCATGATCTATCAAAAGCATTGAAGGAAGCCCAAGAAGTTACTGGCAAGTGGGCAGTGGGAATCTCACTGAAAAGCAGAGGCTCCACACTGTGTGTGCATGTGTGGAAGTGGTTTGTGGTGCTCCACAAACACTGCAGCAGACTCCCCTGTGCACCTGAGCATAGGAAGCCCATTTCCAGAGGGCAGGTGCTTGAAGCAACACTGGCACCCCCACCCCAACCCCCATAAGCAGGCCTCCCCCCACCCTGCCTCCCTGCCATGGCTCTGGCACTACTCTCCCCGCCAAAGCAGGGAGATGACCTTCTGAGGGGATCATGTGTAAGTTCAGAGGCAGTGGAGCTTTTCCCTGCTCCGGCCCTGAGGTCCCCAAGCACTCCTCTATCTGCAGACTTCAACGATGACGACTACATCTGCAAATCCGACCTGGAGAAGACGGTGAACAAGCTGACCCGCAAAGAGTTGACCCCGGAGGAGGTGTGCCTGGTGTGCAACAAGGTGATGGAGGAAGCCGACTTGGACAACGATGGCAAGCTGTCCCTGGAAGACTTCCAGCACATGATCGTTCGAGCGCCTGACTTCCTCAGGTAATGGAAACTGCCCGGCCGTGGCCTTCCTTCCCTCTCTGGGCTGTCGGGCTCAGGAACAAGGAGCTCTGGGGGGACTTTTCTCAGAGCAGAGGGTGCCAAGGAAGCCACACGAGGTGAGAGTAGCCTGAGGTTGCCCTTCAGCATTCTTCCCATCCATCCCCGTCCTGCCCATCTCATGCAGAGCGATGAAGCAGGTGCCTCGTGAGACGCCCTGGGCTTTTGCTCTCGGACACAGTCTGCTGAGCTCAGCCTGGGCATCCTTCTCTCCCCAGGACAGATTCACGCAGCCCGTCATCGCCCAGCCTGCCCTGGCTGTGCTGCCAAGCGTCTCAGCCAGGAGAGGCACATTTTCCCCTAAGCTAGTTGGAGTCTCTCTCAGCCACAAGGAGGCCTGGAGTTCAGCTTCCACCTGCTGTTGTTTGCATGTTAAACTCCCCATCTTCGCAGATGTCCTTTTCTGACCGAGGGTCACCAATGCTGAAGGGTTCTTGTTGTTTTTCAACAGCACTTTTCATATCAGAATCTGACCCAAACTCCAGAGACCCACCGAGAGCCAGAAACCCTCTTGCTGCTGCTGCTGCTGCTTCTTCCAGAGCTGGATCAGAGGATGAGGCCTGGAGCTTCCTCCCCAGGGCTCCTACGGGGTGGGGGCTGGGGTGGAGCAGAGCTTCCTTTTGCCTCTTGCTTCACACATGGTGGGGTCTCTTTCCAACTTGATATAACAATGCAGCCGGGTTTCTGTTTTTCCCCTAATCTGACATACAGAAAGGCAGCCAGCCTTGAATTAAAATTCCAAGAGAAAAGCACACCAAGAATTCAGGCCAATCTAAGTTTCAGCAGTGGGAGCGGTCCCTACTCACAAATCAATAGTCAAGTGTAACAAAAACTAATCCATTCAAAAGTATATATTCTGACAAGGATTACAAACTCAAACAGAGACTACAAACTCAAACTCACAAGGATATGTATAACACAATAATTCGCTACAGTATTAAAGATAAGAGTTTATGAGTAGAGATAAGTTCATGTTAGTCCATAGTAAGATTTGACGTGAAGATCTTAGTTTCAATCATTGAGCAGAAGTCAGAAGACAATTATGGATCAGAAACAAGGACAGGGCCCTTTCTCGATGTATTCACCTTCATCAGCTAATTTTTAAAGGGTTGTGTAAGTTTGAATAATTTCGGATAAATATATCCTGTTATTTTCTACATTTCTCAGAGATAACAACTACGTGTGGGTAGATCAACGTGTATCTTGAGCTTTTCTGTGCGTTTTTCTTGGTACATTGAATTAAAGTTCAACACTAAGGACATTGGAAGAACCCTGTTGCTGGGTCAGAACACCCCCAGTCTGGTGTGTGGCTTCCCTTGTGGCTGGCCAGAGCCCACAAGGAGACCTGAACTCCACAGCCCATTCCCACCGGTGACTCTGAGCAACTGGTATTCAGGGGCAAAATACGTCTGATGCACACAACCTCCAAGTGTGCCTGTTTCCCAGGGACAGTCCCGGAATTACAGAAGCCACTCCAGTTCCTGATTTGATCCTGGAATGTCCTGCTTTTCTTTTATCTTCCCCTCCACGTCACAGAGAAAAATGAAACGTGGTGGAGAGATCAGACTGTGCCTCCCCATCCTTTTTGGAAACAGAAGCCTTTGTGCTGTGTGTGTGTGTGTGTGTGTGTGTGTGTGTGTGTGTGTGTGTGTGTGAAGGTGCAAAAACAGAGTCCCGTTTCTACCAAAAATAAAATACCTGCAACAAACGAAGGAAACGTTGAAGCTGGCCTACCAAGCCCTTCCTATAATACACTTCCCTTTCATATTCCTGTTCAGTAGAATTGGGTGAGTCCAGCAACTGTGTGTTTTTCAAGCAAGGACCTTCTGGCCTGGTTGGCTACCTCAGCTGTCAAGAGGAGATGGTCAGGCCTGTCAAGAGAGAGCCCAATGAGGGCATTTGGTCCACTAACAGCCCCAGCCAATGTAGCAACTCCAGCCTGGCCTCCCTCACAGGGCAATTCTGAGTGAGGAGACAAACTGGTCTATAAATGCAAGAAACACATATACACCGTTATTAAAATGTGCTCAGTGGAAAGAGATTTTGTCTGCAACTATGAAGATATCAGATGATATTATGATTAGCAGCAATAGTGCTAATAATTTAAAAAATAAATTCATCACCTGCCCTTAATCACCAGCAGGTCCCAGTGCAGGTTACAATGATCCAAAACTCAGTATTAAAAACAGCTGGTTAGAGTGTGGTGCTGATAATGCCAAGGTTGCAGGTTTGATCCCATATGGGACAGCTGCCTATTCCTGCACTGCAGAGGGTTGGACTAGATGATCCTCAGGGTCCCTTCCAGCTCTACAGCTCTAGGATTCTATGAAATTGCAAGCCGGAGGTCCTGAAAATGCGCATCTCAGGTGTCAGGGGCCAGGGCAGAGAGGACCGTGACCAAGTTCCCTCTGTCCAGAAGGGGCCACAGCTGGGGACAAGCTCTCCTAGCCACTTGGACCTCTGGTGTCAAACGTGGATCCAGGACTTTCCCCAAGCCATGATCCTGCTCCTTCCAGGGAAGAGCAGCCCCACCCAGAACAGGCTGCCTTCCCACCCCCTGGACTCGAGAACTTGGAGCCCATCACAAGACTGTCAAGATCCAGCTGCCATTCACTGGTCCACATCCGGCCACCTGAGCCTCTGCTGGCCGGCTGCAAGCCTAGAAACCTGCATCCTGAACCATTGCCCGGGTCATGTCAGAAATGAAGCTTAATTAATGGGTGAATCTGCACCCACTTTTACAGCAGAGATCAGTGGCCAGAGTTGCATAAAACCCAAGAGGAGTGGAATGAGGTGTGTGGAGGGAGGGCAAACAGCCGTGGATTCCCTGCCAGCCACCAGATGCCAACCTTCCACTTATCTGTATAAGGGGGGTCAGTGAACAAAAATTAAAAATCTTGGGGATGAATGTTGGAAGAAATGATTGCAGCATAGAACTGGGGGGTAGGAGCGGAAATAAGGATAAATCTTCAAACAGTGATGGGGTTAGGAAGGGGAGGCATATGGGGATGCCAAGGGTCATCTAGTCCAACCCCCTGCAATGCACATGTTGCAGTTGTGTATCTATTTGCCTAGATAATTGCACCCCACTTTTCAAGTCACGAAGTGGCTCATAGTACAACAACGGCAGGATTTTAAAGCACCAAAAACCCAAAGAAAACGGGAAGAATAAAAAGGCGTAAGAACAAAGGAGAAACAGCACAGGGAATCCCCAGTAAGTAACTGACAACTGCTGCGAAATTAACAGGAGAGTCTCCTCTGGCTGTCAGCAGAGTGGGAGGAAAGAGAGTGGGGGTCTCAGCGAGCTCTTGGGGCAGCCAGGGGGTCCCTGAGGGGGGCGTGCTGGCGCAGAAAAAGCCCCCTTGCACGTGCCACAGATGGGACCTCTTCAGCCTCTGTGATGTCAATGAATAAAAGATCCAGATTTTAACAAGTTGCGGAGGCGGGGAGGTTGGTGGTGCTATCCATTCACATTTATGGACTTTTGTTCTAGAAATAAACTGCTGGGGGGTCAGAGACGAGGAAAGCTCTCTTTTTCCAGCACAGCAGGGCTCTGCATTTGGGGTTTCTGTGTCTTGATTTCCCCCGTTTCCGTTTGCTCTCCAATGCCTGTTTCTTCTGTGTGGAGCAAGAGACTTTGCTTTCGGGAATTCCCACGTGTGTTGTGTTTCTTGGATATATTTATAATTAATTGAAGTGAAACGAAGCCAAGCAAACGTGGCCACCGAGAACTGCTCCGGGGTCTCTCGGGGACACCCCGCCTCCCAAATGCCAGGGCAGAGCAGCGAAAGTAGGAGAGCCCTCTCGGCCGGCCTGCGGGAAGGGGAGCAAGCGCGGAGCAGGCCATGCTCCTTCGCAGTTGCCTCTGCACCGGGCAGGTCTGCTTTTGCTGCTGCTGACATCTGGGCAAGGGAGGCGTGCCTGGCAGCGAAGGAATGTGACCCGCTGCTGCGTCTTCCCTCCTGTAAACATTTCCTCAAGAAACTTTGAGCTGCTCGGATCTCTTCTCCCTCCCGAGGGAAAGATCTGCAAAGAGCCTCCCCACCCGGGAGGAGATAAAGCGCCCCAAGCAAAGTATGATTCCGATTTGCAGGAGAGCCTCCTTCTCCCTCGTCGTCTTCTGCAGCCTCGTTTTCCTGGGATCGGGTAAGTTCCAGGGCAGGTCGGCTCTGTCTCGCGTCTAATCCGAAGCAGGATAGTTCCAGCAGGGGGACCAGGTTATAAAACCGCAGGCTGGGTGGGCGGACTGAGCGCGCAGCCGGATCCTGATGCTACTGACATCCAAACCACGGGCAGAGGAGTCGAGCTGGTTCTCGCTGTTCCCTTTCGGCAGCCGGATGCTTCCTTCTGTTTCGCTTCCTTGTCTTTTCCTCTGTTTCTGGGACAATTCAGAGCAGGGATGGAATGAGAGGCTCCTCCGTCTGTCCCAAGGGCGGAAGACCCGCCCGCTCCTGCCCCCGGGGGCATCAGCTCAGGGGCAGCCCCAGGCAACCAGAACGGGAGGGTGGCAGCCACGGACGTTGGCATGGCCAGATTCAGGGGGCGGTTGGGTAGCAGCAGCAGCCTTTGGGGGGCGGTCCCATGGACTCGGGTGGTCGTGGTGGGGAGATGTGTTGCAAAAGCAAGAGACAGCCCTGGGAGGAAGGGGCTGCCACAGTGGGCAGGGTGGGAGGCTGAAACAGCCAGTAAGTGCCCAGCCATGCAAAGGACCTCTGGCAGAGGTAAAGGTAAAGGGACCCCTGACATTAGGTCCAGTCTTGGCCGACTCTGGGGTTGCAGCGCCCATCTCACTTTATTGGCTGAGGGAGCTGGCGTACAGCTTCCAGGTTGTGGCCAGCATGACTAAGCTGCTCCTGGCGAACCAGAGCAGCGCACGGAAACGCCATTTATCTTCCCACCGGAGCAGTACCTATTTATCTACTTGCACTGGCGTGCTTTCGGACTGCTAGGTTGGCAGGAGCAGGGACCGAGCAACTGGAGCTCACCCCGTCGCGGGGATTCGAACCGCCAACCTTCTGATCGGCAAGCCCAAGAGGCTCTGTGGTTTAACCCACAGTGCCACCCACATCTCTGGCAGAGAGAAAAGGGTTAAAACTGTCTCCGGTCAGAAACATCTTCCCAGCTACCCACACCAGCTGTGATTCCTTCCTGCATTCCTGGGGTTTGGACTAGATGACGCTTTGGGTCCCTTCGGACTCTAAAATGGTATTATTCCCTGAGAGCAGTGGAACAAGGCCCAAGAGGGAGATCCAGTAGAACGTCCCATGCAAACGGCTTGGATAAGAGACCAAAGGTTTGCATGTAATCATTGGAGCCCTCACCAAGTGGGGGGGGGAGGGGACTTTGCCCTCATCAGCCCAGCCTGGGCTCTCAGGCGGGACAATGTGCATTGCACAACTCGGTCCACAGCTCAGGGGCCTGGTGCATGTGTGCGTGTTCAAGAAAGGCGGAAGGCGGCTGGTGCCTAACCTCAGTCGAAAGGTAGCAGGTGCTCAGAGAGCACAGGTGTCCTGGAAGAGCAAAGGCCACGAGTGGTTTCTCCAGGAGATTTTCAGGCTGGGAGGAGGAAGCCAAGCGAACACCCCTTCCACACCCCCAGCTTCTCCCAGGCCAAGAGGAAACATTCCCTCCTCCAAAGTAGGGCTGGGCGATATCTGGTTTTCAACATCGCAATATATCACCAGCTAAACCTTGCAATATATTGATATATCACAATGTCTGAAATAAGGGTGGAGCTATGCAGAGTCATTTGCTGGCTTCACAGTTTTCCCCATACTGTGATTTTTTTTGCATAGGACACAAACACTCTCGCACACATCATGATTCATGATATATTCCCAGGTCAAAAACACGAAACCAGTATCACAATATGGACTTCAAACCGGTTCTGGATGATATATTGATACACTGGCCAGCCCTAGTTCAGAGCATCCAGTTGACCACCCATTGAAAGAAACGCAGGTCTCTGAGTGAGAGCTAGAGGAAGAAGGAGGGCTTCCCCTGCCCCCCCCCCCGGGGAAATCACTTTGCTCTGGTGCACAAAGGAGGCAACCCTTGCTGAGACCTTTCTGAACTTCCTTCCGGTTTTCCAACCAGTAGCCCAAGACTCCTGCTCTGGTCACTGTGGGACACCTCGAAGCAGCTGCTCCTGCCATGCAACCTGCGAGTCCCTGGGAATCTGCTGCCCCGACTACTGGGAATTCTGCCCGAACACCTCTCCCTACTCAGGAACCCTCCTTGGGGGGAAAGACTTTAGCCTCCTCAACGTGACCTTCAGCGGCTCTTCCACCGTGATTTGCAGGTGAGCTGAGATTTCCAGAAGGATTGGTAGCTCACGACACAGGCACTTGGCCTTGTTCTTAGCCTGGGATGCATGTGTGCATTAATGCACATGTTAGTGGGTCCCCCGCCCCAGTGCATTTCGGGTCACATTTTCACGCTGTTGGGGGAGGGTCTTTTCCAGATTTGCATGAGCTGTTGGGTTTTCCTGGCCCTGCAATCCCTCTTCCCCAAACTCTTATTTGCGAAGCCATCATCTGCCCATGTGCAGTGGCTGCCACAAGTGTACACACCTCAGCTGCTGGAGGCAAAACAAAAAGACCAAAAAAACCACATTGCCACCCCTCCACACAAAAACACACAACCCACTGCCTGGAGGAAAGCAGAGAGAAAAGGAGGCTGGAAAGGAGCAGGCCGTGTGGGGTGGGAGGCAGAGGGGCACGGAGGAGGTGAGCAGCTCCCCAAACCCAGATCTGCTCCCTGAGGCAACTGCCCCACCTCGCCTCATGGGTGGGCCTGTCCTGCACTTCAGCTTAACTACGAAGTTAATGTGGCTTAAAATTTCCATTCATATGGAAGCTGGTTTGAGGGGGAAACACAGCACAGAGCAGTATTTCTCAAGAAACTACTCAGGCACAGGCAAACTTGGCCCTCCAGATGTTTTGGGTCTACAACTCCCATCATCCCTAGCTAACAGGACCAGTGGTCAGGGATGGTGGGAATTGTAGTCTCAAAACATCTGGAGGGCCGAGTTTGCCTGTGCCTGGACTACAGGATACACGTGGGTTGTGGCTAATCCAGTGTGTACCTGGTTCCAAAAAACCAGCAATGGGAGCACGTTGGATGCAGAGCAAAAGGTCAGGTGCTCACAGCCAGGGATTTCGCTTCCCAGGCAGACCTGCTCCTCCCAGGTTTGCAGCAGTGAGAAAGGGGAACTGCATGATGAAAACCAATAAGAGGGAGGGAAGAGTGCACATCGCCTAGTGTTGCCATGGAGATCTGTGTGTGCTCCTGTTTGAAATAGGGCAGGGCCCAAATAGCTTCCCAGGGCTGGGAGATCCCAGGTCCCATCGCTGGAGCATCTTTCATTTCCCCCTACCTGAAATAACAGACTCTTTGTTCTGATTCCAGTAAGGCTTTTGACAAAGTCCTCCATGATATTCCTGCAGAGAATACAATGTGGGCTGGACAAGGTAACACTTAGGTGGATATGTATCTGGCTGACTGACCAAACCCAGAGAGCACTCATTAATGGTTCCTCATCACCCTGGGAAAAAGTGGGGTGCTGCAGGTTTCTGTCCTAGGCCTGTTGTTGTTGTTCATCTTTATAAATGACTGGGATGAAGGAATTGAGGGGATGCTCATCCAATTTGCAGATGACACCAAACTGGGAGGGGTAGCTAATGCTGCAGAAGACAGAATCAGAATTCAATATGACAATAATGTTGAATGGGTTTAGATGAGTAGGAGAGGACATTTTATTTATTATTCTTCCTCTTCTGACTTGTGTAAGAATGCAAACACCTATTTCAGCAGAGTTAATTTGCCATCTGTGTGCAGCTTATCTCTAGAAGCTTCTAGAGACAATGTTGCACAATGCGGCATAATTATGATATCCAAGGGTGCTCGGGCAGAGCTCGATTTATTTCCCCCCTTCTGCATTTCCCTCTTAACAAAGAAATCGCTCTGAGGCTGTTTAAGTAAACAAGAAAAATATAAAAGTTTCCTCACATCAGAAGACTTGCCAGGATTCAGCAGATGAAAATTAGGCAGAATAGAATCCTCAAAATTTACAAAAGTTCGTAGTCTGGTTCAAAATGCAGTGCACTCTCTGGACAAGAGATAAAAAGAAAAGTGTGCTTTCTATTGTTCCTCCTCCTGCCCCAAGTTTAAAAGAAATGTTTCTGACTCACGCATTTGTGATCTGGCTGCAGATCCTCCCACGCTTGACAGATTGGAGAACTGGGCCAAAACTAACAACATGAATGGCAATAGGGACAAATTTAAGGCTCCTGTACGGGAGAGAGGATGAAACCCTGCAGAACTCCAGAGTATAAATGGTTGTGGGGTCAACCAGTGATTTCCCCAGCACCAACTGACTTCTGGAATTGGTCCTTCAGATAGAGATGGAACAACCAGGGTTAAAACTAGATCCCAAATCAGGTTGAAATGGATCTTGATAATGAGTCTCATTCAGGAGACCCTGAAGCGGTCTAGTAACTCTCCACACAAACCCCTTCTTCCAAGTCAACAGCCATTGCACTGCCTTGGGTTCAAGGACGGGGGTTTCCTTTAGGAATGGTCTTGTAACTCCATCCTTCAATGCAGCTGGGGACACCCGAGGTCATCTGTCTGTCCTAAAGAGGCAGCTGCTACACCTCCTCCTTCACTGGCATCTCTTCCCCCAAAGAGTCTTTCCTACTAGCCATCTCTTCTGGAAACTGCCAGACTGCAGCTGTAACCTGACACCTCAGCACTGAATGTCAGCTTTCAATCAGTTAGAAGTCTTTGGTGAATCTCACCAAGTGCCGATTGTTGTTCTTGCCTGTTATGGTCATACTGCACCGTGAACATGTCCAGTTGCTTGCAGTCTTAATCCCTTTTGCTTTTATAAAACGATTCCTTCCAGCTGGCCTTGGCAGGAGCCAATCATGCTTTGAAATACCGGAAGGAAAAGACGGAGGGAGAGCTGGGAGAGTGGCCCACTGACCGTCCACCTGGCCTGCAGGGCCACCAAGGAATTAAGCGGCTGAGGTGGTGGGATTTGAACCCAGGGCCTCCAAGCCGACTTTCCCCCTTCCTCCTTTGGGTCACCCTGTGGTTTCTCTTTGGCATTGACAGGTTTGCAGGGTCAGTCCAGACCCGTGGCTACGTGGCTGGAGATGGCCGAGTCCACTGCATCTCCCCCTTGCTCTACCAGATCGGGATCTTGAAGCTGGAGATTTCCAGCGATGGAGGAAGGACATTTCCCTGGATGGCAACCTGGGTGTCAGGTGACTTGTTTTCCAGTTTGCAGGTTCCTTGATCTCCACAGAGCTCTGTCTCCACGTACCTTGTCCTCTGCTTGCCTTTGCCTGTTTCCTCGAGGGAGAGGGCTGGGTGTTCCCAAAGCAACTGCCCTCATTTCCAGCACTTGGGAAGGGATTCTGCTGTGGCTGAAACTGTGTCACGATGTAATGTGGGTGGCGAAGATAATGTTGGGCCTTGCTGCCTCTGCTGCTTCCTGCCTTGCAGAGCTGCTCTTCAGAATAAGTCATACGCAGCTCTGGGAGGGACTTGGCTGCCTGAGGAGGTCTGGGCTTGCTATGTCCCTCTTTGCTTTCATGGCCTGCTCTTAAAGAAGAATTTCAGGGATGTTTCTTTGCATGCCATAAATAGTGTTACAGGCCACCGCTGTGTTTGAGTGTTAAGACATTCCTAGGATTCTGAACTTTACTGAGTTTGGTTTCCTTGGAAAGAGGTTCAGTAGAGATTGTGGTGTCCTTAGGATATATTATTTATTTACACATACATATGCAAGCTGAGCATCAGATGAAGCACCTCGCAGCATCAACAGACCGTGCTTCCCCATTAATGGCAGCTTTGGACCCGGCACAGAGCAAGCATGTCTCTGGGTTTCCAGCTTCCAGGCTCCTTCTAGCTCAGCTCACACACAATGCACTGACTTTATTTTATTTTTTTAAATATTTTATTTAGGATTTTCTTGTTTTACAGAAGTGTAATGCCTCGTATTTTTTTCCCCCCATGTAACATTTTTACAAATCCGTTTCATTTGTTGAGGCATTAGGGGGAGAAGAAAAAGAAAAAAAAAGGAAAAAGAAAGGGGGTGGAGGGAGGGAAGATGGATGGGGGTGGGGTCAGGTGGTGGTGTTTCTATTATGCTTAGTGTATGTAGAGTTTGGTGTCAGCGTTGTTTGTGTTGTTCACTTGTGTTCCTTTGGTGGTGAGAGAGTTTGGGGTTGGCGTAGGGTGTGATTGTTGTTTGTGATTGGCTGTGGTGATCTTTGTTTTCGTGTGTGAGTGAGGTGGGTGGGTGTTTTGGATCAGGTTAGCCCAATGCACTGACTTTTGTTCTTCTCCCTTGCATCTAGGAGAGGGGGGTGGAGGAAAGGCCTGTGGCAAAAGAGAGATGTCCAAGACAGTCTCTCCCACCCCCTCCATTGCCAACTGTTACACAACAGTCCTGCAGTGCTGCTGCCACCCTCCCACTTACACCTGCAGCCCAGATGAGAGGGAATCTGGGATGCACTAAAACAATTACTGTATTTTTCGCTCCATAAGACACACTTTTTTCTTCCTAAAAAGTAAGGGGAAATGTCTGTGTGTCTTATGGAGCAAATGCATGGTCCCTGGAGCCGAATTGCCCAGGGGCAAAAAGCAGATCATGCTTTTTTTTGGGGGGGGAAGAGGGAAGTGGGTGTTGAAACAAAGCCGCTGATCGTTTGCCAATCAGGGAGAGAGATAAGGGACGCTAGAGATAAAGGAGGCTGCCTTGGAGGGGGGAGGTAAAAGCCCATGGATCCTCAGGATTTTTGCACTGGGTCACCCAAATTCACCATCAGATCACATAGCATGTCCATGGCTACAGGTGGTACCAAAAAAACCACCCACCCACTGTTGCATGGGGCCGCAATGGCGCAAAAACGTGGTTACAAAGCACAGATCCACATAGATCCTCAGGATTTTTGCATTGGGTCACCCCAAATTCACCATCAGATCACATGTCTGTGGCCACAGCATGAACCACAAAAATCATACATCCACTGTTTCGTCCACTGGCATACTGGCCTGGAGGAACGGTGGGCAGATCAGGGCCTTCCTCACAAGGCCCACCCTTTAGCCCAGAAGACCCATCCCTTAGTTGTAGCTCCTGCAACCTGACTCATTCTTCAGAGATGCTGAGGACACTTCCATGGCCTGCAAAGTTCCTTGTCTTGCAGAGAACCTAGTCGACTGGTTTAGAACCCTCTATTTCTAACCCTCGCTGGGTGCAGGACCCCAAGGATGGGGAGGGACTCAGGGCATCATCCCAACTGACACCCCCCCAACCCACAACATCAGCGTCATTCAGCCAGTAAGAAACAAAAGCTCTTTTGCTCAAGGGCTTGTGCAAAACAAGTGGCTCACCATTGCCACTTTTTTCTCCGTCATGCAGTTCATCACGGCAAAGTGTCTCCTTTGGAAAAAAGCACGCTGGTGAATGAAACCAAGTGGCAGTACTATGGCACTCCTGGCACTGGGGGGAACCTGACGGTCACCTGGAACCATCGGACGTTTCAAGCTAGCCACGTCAATGTCGAAGTCTGGGGCTATAACGAAACAGGTAAGGCTCTCCCTGTGTGCATGCAGGTCTTGTGATGAGTTGGGGAATTGCAGGTATTAAGCTTGTGCAGCATGAAGCAACTGGATCCATAAAAACTGACCCTTTTTGGAATAAAACATTGTCCAGGCTCATTTGTGAGGCATCTTTCTTGCAGGAGACAGCTGTATTTTCAGCTTCTGGGCTTCTGTGGGGCAGCTGTTTTTGGTCACGTCTTGAGAAGTGCTGGGAGCAGGCGAAGCTGCTCCTTTGTCTCATCTGAAATAACAGGGGGGAGATGGGGCTGATTTCATTCATTCAGAACTGACAAGACAATGTTTAACATAGCATAATGATAATATCAGTAAAACCTTCAGTGGCAGATGGTGGGATGTCTTAAGTCCTACACGGCTCAGGACCTCAATACCTTAAGGACTGCATCTGCCCATATGAAGCAACCTAGACCCTGCGCTCGTCACCCGAGACCCTTCTCTATGTCCCCCCTCCCTGAGAGGTCCAGAGGATGGCAACACAAGAACAGACCTTCTCTGTGGTGGCTCCCTGACTGTGGCATGCTCTCCCCAGAGAGGCTCGCCTGGTGCCATCATGACATGTCTTGAGGAGCCAGGCAAAAACATTCCTCTTTACTCATGCCTAGGACTAGGACTTTCTCATGTGGCCTAGGACCCACGTACCTACGGGACCGCCTCTCCTGGTCTGCCCTGCGGAGGACCTTAAGGTCCACAAATGACAACACTTTGGAGGTCCCAAGTCGCAAGATGGTTAGATTGGTTTCAACTAGGGCCAGGTCCTTTTCAGTACAGACCCTGACTTGGTGGAACGCTCTTTCACAAGAGAGCAGGGCCCTGTGGGACTTGACAGCTTTCTGCAGGGCCTGCAACACAGCTCTTCCTCCTGGCCTTTGGTTTGACCCTTATGTTTCCCTCCCCTTATGGTCTTGATCTATGGGCTACTTTTAAAATGAGGCTGCATTTTAAATTGCATTTTAACCTGTATCTTAAATTGTTTCCCCCCATTATGTTTTTATTGTAATTTTACTGGTGTTAGCCGCCCTGAGCCCGGCTCTGCCTAGGGATGGCGGGGTATAAATAAAATTTTATTATTATTATTATTATTATTATTATTATTATTATTATTATTATTATGGTGCCTTCAGACATTAAATAATCTATAGCTTCTTAAATGTGTGGGGGTGGAGGGGACTGTTATTATTTTATTAGTATGCTATCTATTATTATGCTTTTATTATTATGCTCCGTAAAATATGTTCTTAACATTGTACACCACCCTGGGATATTTCAATAAAGGGCGGTATATAAAATGAATAAATAATAATAAGAATTCCAGAATCGTAGCGTTGGAAGGGACTCCAAGGGCATCTAGTCTAACCCCTTGAAATGCAGGAACTGCAACTATGACGGGTGGCCAGCCAAGCTCTGTCTCCAAGGCCATCTGTCATGGGTGCTTGAGTTGGGACTCCAGCATTGCAGGGGGTTGGACTAGATGACCCTCGGGTCCCTTCCAACCCTATGTTTCTAAGGAAGGAGAGTCCACCGCCTTCTGAGGGAGTCCGCCCTGCAGTTGAGCAGCTCTTACCTTCAGAAAGCTCATCCTAATGCCAACTCTTCCTCCCTCCCCTGGCCAGGCGAGCCTTATTCCAGCTCCTGGGTGGCGGAATGGAAATATCTTTACACCCTGAAGAGAAACCTGACCAACACGGGGGCCTTTACTTTCCTGCCGGTCCCCTCGGCTCAGTACTCTGCCTGGGAAGTGGGGGCTCTGAGGATCTCCTCCGCTGCTTCTTCCGATGGTCAGAGGTGAGTCACTGACCCTTGGGAGGGGGCGTGTGTCCTCCCCCCAGCTGGACAGCAACCTCCTGGGGCTCACATGATGGACAGGGTCTTGTTTTCCTAGGCACCCCAGTCTCCGAGCTGCAAGAGAGCTCAGGGGGGCTGCCAGCACATGCCTCGGGTTGCCATGTGTGAGGCTGCTCAGTCCCCCAGCTGGTCGGGCAGAGCCCGCAGGTCCCTGCGGAATAAAGGAAGGAGTCCAGGCACCAACCGGAGCAAATAGCTGTAGACCAAAGTTTATTGCAATAGGTTCAAAGAGGAATTTTGAACCCCGAGGATGGGGTGACAAGGACTTTTAAAACTTCCCCACCATATCCCAGAATACAGTTCATTAAGCATCATCACTACACCATTGCTACATCAGAAAAGGGGAGGGTTATACATGATGAATGGGACGCGGGTGGCGCTGTGGGTTAAAGCCTCAGCACCTAGGACTTGCCGATCGCATGGTCGGTGGTTCGAATCCCCGCAGCGGGGTGCGCTCCCGTCGTTCAGTCCCAGCGCCTGCCAACCAAGCAGTTCGAAAGCACCTCTGGGTGCAAGTAGATAAATAGGGACCGCTTACTGGCAGGAAGGTAAACAGCGTTTCTGTGTGCTGCGCTGGCTCGCCAGATGCAGCTTGTCACGCTGGCCACGTGACCCGGAAGTGTCTGCGGACAGCGCTGGCTCCCGGCCTATAGAGTGAGATGAGCGCACAACCCTGGAGTCTGGCAAGACTGGCTCGTACGGGCAGGGGTACCTTTACTTATACATGATGAACATAGGAGGAATGTCTTGGGGATACAGGATATGTATTGGGAAGTACATTCTGAGCACCTATAGCAAAGGGACAAGAGAACTTTGGTTTGCCTAGTCTGCCACCTGGGCAAGTCCGGAGGAGTGCCTTTGCCCAGCGATTGACACCTATGAGTACCTTCCTGTGAGTACGTGACCTCCGCTTGAGGGATTATGGCGGGGACTGAGTGGTTTCCAAGTCCTTGGCCAATGAAGCAAATTGGTGGTGGAATGAAGGAAACTGGCAAAGAAGTTGATTTTATATGATTTTTAAAGCTAGGTAACTTCCCTGAGGGATGCGGGTGGCATTGTGGGTTAAACCACAGAGCCTAGGACTTGCTGATCAGAAGGTTGGTGGTTCAAATCTCCGCAACGGGGTGAGCTCCCGTTGCTCGGTCCCTGCTCCTGCCAACCTAGCAGTTCAAAAGCACGCCAAAATGCAAGTAGATAAATAGGTACCGCTCTGGCAGGAAGGTAAATGGCGTTTCCGTGCGCTGCTCTGGTTCACCAGAAGCGGCTTAGTCATGCTGGCCACATGACCCAGAAAAACTGTCTGCAGACAAATACCGGCTCCCTTGGCCAGTAGAGTGAGATGAGCACTGCAACCCCAGAGTCGGCCAAGACTGAACCTGGAATGTTGTGGGTAACAGGAGAGGATATATTGATTAATATTATCCTTCCTAACTCGCGCTAGCACGTTTCTTCCTATAGCAGAGTGCATTCCCCATCACACAGCAGGAAGCTGGCTGCAGACTCCTTAGAATCTCTTAAGTTCTATTACTCCTGGTAAGACCCTGGAGGATCCCTCCTAAAAGAACAAAGACACCACAGTCTTATTCATAAGTAACAAAAAGTAGTTACTCATGATCAAGCAGAGCACAGTGTGATCCATGAAGGCAGACTTAAGGCTTAAAGTTGAAAACATGTACAAACAGGTTTACCCCATATGGGCAGCCCTGTTTAGGGAAGTTTTTCCTGCCTGATCTTTTACTGTGTTTTTAATATCCTGTTGGAAGCAGCGCAGAGTGGCTGGGGAAACCCAGCTAGATGGGCAGGGTATAAATAATAAATTATTATAATAATATTATTATTATAACCTGGGAGACTGCTGACTGGCAGCCAGCAGTCCAGTCCAGGTGAATCAGGAAGTTGGCAGGACGAAAAAGAAGAATGAAGAGAAGAAGGTGGCTGTGTGACTTGGCCTTTTACCAGGTCTGGAAAGGTCACATCCACCTCCTGGTCACATGCAAAGGAAGGATGCCCCAGCCAAGGTGTAACAGGAAGTTCAAAGTGGCTGGACCAAGATTCCCCTACATGTCCACTCTAGACAAACGGGTAATGTTGTACTTGACTGCTCCAGCAGATGACACCCCACACTCTTTCTCTTCTGCTCCCCTCCTCCAGCAACGTGGCGGCCATCTGGAGCACGGAGCACGCCTTGGCCTGGCACCTGGGAGACGACTTCCGCAAGGACCCGGCCACCTGGGCCACAGCCAAGTGCCGCCAGTGGGACGCCCTGGAGACAGGCCTGCCCAATTTCCTAGACGAGATCCCAGACTGCCCCTGCACTTTGGCACAGGCCCGGGCGGACGTGGGGCGATTCCACGTAGGTCCTTTGTGTCTTGCCTGCGGTGCTGGGGTGGCAGGGTGGGGCAAAGAAAACAGCGCTGGCCTAGTGGTCACAGCAACTCTTCCCAGCAGGTCTTGCCCCAATGAAGCAGTTGCAAGGACTGAAGGTCCCCGCCTTCCCACCACTCTCTAAGACTCCTCCCTGGTTCCTTCCCCAGCAGCCTAAGACGCCTTCCTCTTGTCCAGGCACAGGCAAACTCGCCCTCCAGATGTTTTGGGACTACAACTCCCATCATCCCTAGCTAACAGGACCATGTTGGGATGTGTCCAAGGGAATGGGGGCATTTCGCAGGCCCCCAGCTGGCTCCAGCCCACTGGCCAGCAGCCGGGCGAACTCCGGTCCTTCAAACAGCATCAAAACAGCGGCACAGCCTCAGAAGCCTTCAGAAGCCTGAGCACGCCTCAATCAGCAGAGTGAATAACACACAGCAGAAGTGGTGGACAGAGGCATATGTAAAGCATATTTACAAGCATTTTACTCAGCATAGTTCAGGACAAAGGAAACATGTCTGCGGTGTAGTGGTTAAGAGCGGTGGACTCATAATCTGGTGAACTGGGTTCGCATCTCCGCTCCTCCACATGCAGCTGCTGGGTGACCTTGGGCCAGTCACACTTCTCTGAAGTCTCTCAGCCCCACTCACCCCACAGAGTGTTTGTTGTGGGGGAGGAAGGGAAAGGAGATTGTTAGCCGCTTTGAGACTCCTGAAGGGGAGTGAAAGGCGGGATATCAAATCCAAACCACTCTTTTTCTTCTTCTTCTTCTTCTTCTTCTTCTTCTTCTTCTTCTTCTTCTTCTTCTTCTTCTTCTTCTTCTTCTTTCATGTCCAAGAGCAGGAAGGCATAAGCAAAACCTATACACAACGGAAGTTCCCAGCAGGCTGTGCTGGAAGTAAACAGACATATGACATACAGCAACTCCACATGCCTGTTCTAAAGGTGGAACGGAACATCAATATCCTAACAGACCAGTAGTCAGGGATGATGGGAATTGTAGTCTCAAAATATCTGGAGGGCTGAGTTTGCCTATGCCTGCTCTTGTCTCTCTTTGCTCCTCCCTCATCATTTCTCTGCATGTTCTGGGAGACTAGAGGGGAGGGGAGCTGGTCACAGCAGGGGGGGAGCTTCCCTGGCTTCTTCTGGAGTCTGCCTCTTGACCCCCCTCTGTTCTCTGCTCTCTCCCTGCTCAGTAAAACCTGTTGCCTCTTCAGCTTCCGACACTCCTCTTCCCAGTCTTCTCCCACTGACCATCCCAGTCCCCTTGCTCTGAGCTTTCTTCCCCTGGGGGGGGGGTTCCCCAGCTGGTGCCTCCCAAACTCCTCTGCATCCAGATTGTCCATGTCAGACCTCAAGGTCAGTTCCTGGTGACGGACTCTCCTTCCTTGAAAGTTTTAAAGCAGAGGTTGGATGTGTCCTGCCTCAATGGCTGGAGGCAGCGATGTTTCTGAATCCCAGTGGCTGGAAACCCACAGACAGGGGTGTGGAGAGCTGCTCTTGTGCACGCATCCTGCTTGTGGGTTTCCCATAATGGGTGTCTGGGTGGACGCTGTGAGGACAGGATGCGGGACCAGATGGGCCACCGGCCTCATCCAGCAGATGTTCTTCTGAGGTTCTTATGACTGTCCCACTTGTTGTGGTTAATCTAGACAGCAAAAAAAGTGACCACAGATCTGGGCCAGGGGAATCCAGAACAGCAACAGGCCATAAAGACTCACACCCACAAACACACCCACACACCCCAACCTTTGTGCAGAGGGACTGGGTGCTCTGGGAGTGAGGCTCAGGTGGGCTGGTGATCTGTGCCTTGACAGGCAGCTTCCTGAACTGTCAAGGAATTTCCCAGCAAAAGCCTTCAGAACCTTCTTGGCCGCACCCAACCACAGGGTTCATCTGCTCCTTCTCCACACATGATGCAAGAGGAGATTTGTGCAAGAGAGGACTCCCCTCCCTGCTTAGAGGTCCTTCCTTGGGCAGCTTCCGCCTCAACACCCCCCTCCTCTTCCTCCAGCCTGTGAGTTGGGATCTCTGCCCTGAGGGTGGGTCTCTGTGATGCCCAAACCTCATGATTCCCAGCCAGCTGTGAAACTGGCACCAGCCCATGTTGTGAAAGCTCAGCTGATCTGCCTGCCCTTCAGAGAACAGGCTCAGCTGGTTCCCTGCTTCCCTGGAGCTTTGGGCTCATCCCCAGCTAGGGAGCTGCCGCAGCCTTCTTCCTTCCTTCCAGGAACCAGGTATGGGGGAGCACCCTCCCCGGAAAGGTGCCAAGAAAACTTGGACACCTCGTGGCACCCAGCACCCAGCTGCTGCAAGTCAGGATTTGGACATCCTCACTTGCCTTCTGGGGACACCCAGAGCCGCCCACTTGAATGGGACTGCCTTTGCAGACTGCTCAGAAACTTCAGCCACAAGGCACAGATGTGTCCTGCCAGAACTTTTTGCCAGCTGCTTAATCATTTCCAGGCACAAGGCAAGCTCTGGAACCAGGTCAGGGGCTGCCTCCTCCCACGGCCACCCCCAGTCTTCACCAGGGCACCTGTGGGATACACAGCACCCATTGAGCACCACACAAGGCTCCTTCCTGCACAGGCATCTCAGGATTTCATAGAGTTGGAAGGGATCCCGAGGGTCATCTAGTCCAACCCCCTGCAATGCAGAAATCTCAACTAAAGCATCCATGACAGATGTCTGTCTAACCTCTGCTGAAAAACCTCCAAAAAAGGAAAGTCCACAACTTTCTGAGGCTCTTACTTTCTGAAAGTTCTTCCTGATAGTCAGAATTGCCTTTCTTGTAACTTGAATCCATTAGTTCGAGTCGTATCCTCCAGAACAGGAGAAAACAATCTTGTTCCATCCTCCATGTGGCAGCCCTTCAGGTCTTTGAAGATGGCTATCCTATCTCTCCTGACTCATTTTATAAGCTCCTTCAACCATTCCTCATAAGGCTTAGTTTCCAGACCCTTGATCACCTTGGCTGCCCTCCTCTGCACATGTTCCAGCTTGTCCATATCCTTCTTAAATTGTGGCGCCCAGAACTGGACACAGTATTCCAGGTGTGGTCTGACCAAGGTCTGCTTTGAGAACCACCTCTGATGATGACCATTCTGTTTTTTGTTTTCAAAAAAATTTATTGGTTTTCCAAGTTTATAACAAATATGACATACAAAAAATATAATAAATAAATAAATAAAGAAGAACATACAAATAAACACATAATCCTTCTAAAATCCAATTTAGTTTTCATTGTTAACTGACCTCCTCAAATCCCCCCTAACTGAATTCCATTGTATCCCCTTGTAACAGTTTTCCAATATCTTCTTTCTAACAAAATTTACTTTTTCAAATTACTTTCTTTACTTCTTTTCATAGTTTCTCCCATAATGTTTTACAATTTAGTCATATTCTATTCCTAAGCCAAATTGATAAATTCAAGTAGCTTCTACTTGTCTTATATTACAGTATTTAGCTAAATAGTCTTTAAATTTCTTCCATTGTTCTTGGTGTTCCTCCTCTTTCTGATCGCGGATTCTTCCAGTCAGGTTGGCCAGCTCCAAAAAGTCCAACATCTTCATCTGCCATTCTTCTACTGTTGGTATTTCTTGTGATTTCCAATTTTTGGCTAGTAAAATTCTAGCTGCAGTTGTGGCATACAAAAACAGTCTAACATCCTTTTGGGGCAATTCCAATCCTATTATTCCAAGTAGAAAGGCTTCTGGTTTCTTAATAAATGTCTATTTCAACATTTTTCATTATAAATCTTTCCCCAGAAGTCTTTCACCTTAGGACACGTCCACCACATATGATAAAAGGTACCTTCTTTATCTTTACATTTCCAGCATAGATTCTGGCAGATAACTCACGTCTTCTTTTACGGCTTTCATGACTTGGTTTTAAGCCACCTTGAGGCCCTTTTGGGAAAAGGTGCTACAATAATCTGCAGGTGGGGCTTAAGAGCGGGGGAGGGGGCACCCGTGAGTTGACCAGCCTCTCTCTGCTCTCTCCCTTCCAGACTGACTACGGGTGTGACATCGAGAAGGGCAGCGTCTGCACCTACCACCAGGGGGCAGTGCACTGTGTCCGGGGGGTTCAGGCCAGGTAAGTCTCTGCAGGTGCGCTGCAGGCTGGGCTCACAGTGGCCAAGACCGGCCACCTTCTGTGGAAAGGGCTGCTGAGACCCTTCGCCTTCTCTTCCAGCCCACGATACTCCTCAGGGCAGCAGTGCTGCTACAATGCTGCAGGGACCCAGGTCCTCACCGGAGACTCCACCGGGGGAAGCACACCGGACCGAGGCCACGACTGGGGGGCTCCCCCTTACGAAAAGCCCCCCAGGGTCCCTGGCTTTTCCCACTGGATTTATGATGTCATCAGCTTCTACCACTGCTGCTTGTGGTCCAATAACTGCCCCACTTACCTCAACCGCCGTCCCTCCAGTGGCTGCAGGAAGTACCGTCCCCCCAGAGTTGGTATGTTCTCCTGACCTCACTCAGCCCTTCTTCGTATCCATAGCACAAGGAGAGAGAGAGAGAGGGAGGCAAATCAGCGCCAAGCTGGGGGCACCCAATTAATTAGATGTAGCTGTATATTTTTTGCAAGAGAACTGGACAGTGAAATGGGCTGGCTCCTGGGTGATGCAGATGCCATAATGCAGTTGAATGCGCCTATGTTCTCCATTCATTCCCCTCCCATCCACCCACCTGCTTCCGCACAGCCCCGGGCACTTGCAACCCCTGCTATGCCATTGTGTAGGGCAAGGCTTAGGAGAGGACTAGGCTTGGCCAGAGATGGTTCCCTGGTGGAAGACTTTCCTCAGGGCAAGTCTGGGCCCTCCTTCACTGGTGCAGTTTGGGTTCTGGGTTGCAGCCGAGGCCAACCAATGGCAGCTCATTTCTTCCCCCCGCTACCCCAGCCACTTAGAAAAGGGGGTGGGTGGCCCATTTGGGTACAGATGCCCAGAGAACCCTATGCCAGCCCTGACACTCAACATGCTACATTGGTCAGTCTCCGCTATGGCACTCGTAATGCGTGTTCTCTGTCTTTGCATTTGCTGAACAGCCTCAGCTTTTGGAGATCCTCACTTTGTCACTTTTGACGGGACTAACTTCACCTTCAAAGGCCTTGGAGAATATACTGTGCTGGAATCCAGCCTCACATCCCTGAGCATCCAAGGGAGAACCCACCGTGCCAAGCTGCCAAATGGTGAGGTCTTCTGTCTCCTTTCCTGCGTTTCAGGGGGTTGGAATAGAAGACCCTTTGTTCCAACTCTGCAGTTGAAGAATTCTGTGATTCCAATTGCCAGAATTTGAAAACTCTGCGTTCAATTCAAGGCTTGATTTTGGGATTTCTAAAGCCCTAAATGACCTGGGGACATGCTAAGGAGCATCATCTATAGGTCCCACTCTGTAAATTCAGATAAATTGGGGTAAGCGTTGCTCGAGGTCCCTTTTGCTGCTTCTGCAAGGAGCTCTAAGAAGGATGCCTTTTCAGTGGTGGCCCCAGTATTATGACGCCCCTTCTCAAATGGGATCTAGCCACTCTGTTGGGCATTTTACATTTGGCAAGGGGGTTACCGATGTTGCTGAACTCCCATCTTCCGTCATCTCTCACCATTGGGCATGCCAGCTGGGGCTCTTTGGAGCTGGAGCCCAGAAACATCGGGGGTGTGTGTGTGTGGGTGTGTGCAGGTTTGACCCTCCTGCCTTGCCTATTTGGTTAAAGCTACTATTTTCTCCCAAACCTTCTGTGGTTCCAAAGCCCATTGATCTTTAAATTCCACTGCTGCTTCTAACGGTGTTTGGCTTTTCCTGTTTCCTAACCTGGATAGAAGATGATTTGGGGGCTTTTTGGTCAGAAAAGTAGAGCATAGATTTAAAAATGAAATAAACAAGTCACTTTCTGTCTCTTGAGGCTTGGTGCACCACAGTGATGTTTGCAATTGCCTGGCAGGAACTGAGGCCAAGGTGACGGGCTTCTCCGCCGTTGCCATGCAGGAGAATCGCTCAGATGTGGTTGAGATACGTATCCCGGAGCACTCGGACGGGCTGGAGGTCCTGCTCAACCAGAAGGCACTCAACTTCTCTGAACAAACCTGGATGGACCTGAATGGTGAGACATGGAGAGTGGGGATGGCCAGGGAGGATTTCAGAAGCCCTGCAAATGATTCCTTTCTGCTTAAGCACGGGGGCAAGACATGTCGCCTCTGACTGCTTACCAGGGCCGTAGGTGGGAGCTGGAGTTCAGCAAAGTCTGGAGGGCCTTAGGTTAGCCCATGGATGTCTGCTGGAGCCCAGCTCTGGTAGCCTTCATGATAATACTAATGAGTTAAGATAAGAAACCAAGGAGGAAAGAATGGAACTGAAGCCTTAGGAGGAACGGTTGAAGGAGCTGGGTATGAGCACGGGAAAGAGGAGACCAAGAGGAGATATGATGGCCATCTTCAAGTATCTCAAGGGCTGTCCCATGGAAGAGGGAACAAGCTTGGTTTCTCCTGCTCTGGAGGGCAGGACTTGAACTCATGGCTTCAAATTAAAAGAAATGAGATTCTGACCAAACATCAGGAAGCATTTTCTGACAGTCAGAGCTGTTCTATAGTGGAACCTCTCTTTCGGGAGGTTGTGGAGTCTCCTTCATGGGAGGGTATTAGGCAGAGGTTGGAGGGCCACCTGTCAGGGGGTCTTTAGCTGAGATTCCTGCATTTCAGGAGGTTGGACTAGATGACCCTTGGGATCCCTTCCAGTTCTAAGATTCTATATCAGTCACAAAAACCAAAGAACCAAGCAAAGCGGGTTAGCTGGTCCAGCATCTTCTTTCCCACAAAGCCCACTCAGATGCCTCACTGCCCCCTTCTTGGTTCCTCCTAGTTTCGTACATTGGATTCTTCCCTGAGGCTTTGAGGTGACTGCAACTTAAACTTCTGCAGAATTTAAATCTAAGGCCAAGAAGCCTTGCAACCAAATAGTTGGTTGACATCTGTCTCCATCGTTCTGTCTGGACACTGACGTCTTCTGGTGCTTCCCTCGCTGCGAAAAGCCAAGTTACAGGGAACCAGGCAGAGGGCCTTCTCAGTGGTGGCACCCGCCCTGTGGAACGCCCTCCCACCAGATGTCAAAAAGAAAAATAACTACCAAACGTTTAGAAGACATCTGAAGGCAGCCCTGTTTAGGGAAGCTTTTAATGTTTAATAGGTTATTGTATTTTAGTGTTTTGTTGGAAGCCGCCCCGAGTGGCTGGGGAAACCCAGCCAGATGGGCAGGGTATAAATAATATATTATTATTATTATTATTATTATTATTATTATTATTCCCACACAGCAGAGCTGATGTTGCCAGCCTTCATGTCACATTTGTAATATTATGCTCCAAGTTTGCTCCAAAACAAGCAGACTGCAGGATAGACCAATTCATGGAGGTGGAGAGAGCTATAGAGCTCTTCTCTGCCTCCACGGTCAGAGGCAGCGATGCTTCTGAATCCCAACTGCTGCAAACTGCTCTTGTCCTCAAATCCTGCTTGCTGGTTTCCCATAATGGGCCCCTGGCTGGCCCCTGTGAGAACAGCATGCTGGACTAGATGGGCCACTGGGCTGATCCAGGAGGCTGTTCTTAAGACTAGTGTCCCTCTTGGGTTCTGTGAATCCTGAAGAGCAGAACTGAGTCATGGAGGAGAAAACCAAATCTTCTTCCCAACTGCCTCTCAACAAACTGTGGGATGTGAAACGCAAGAGCAGTCAAGTACACCATTCCTAGAGTGAACATGTTTACACATGGGGAGGAATGTTTGTCCAGCCAGCAGGTAAACTTCCTGTTTCCTTCTGGGCTGGGACAGACTTCCTCTGCATGTGACTAGAGGTGGGCATGGCCTCACCTGTGCAGGTAACGACAAAAGCACAGGGCAGGGCAGCCATCTCTCTCTTTCACTACATGCATCAAAGAAGCAACATCTGCTTAGCCAAAGATGCCCTCTTGGCCTCCAGCCAAGAGAGGACAAAGGGACCGTCTCCTTATGAGATAGTTTCCAGGTGTATGTTACTTTTCTAAGCTAAGTCTGCCTTCTGGGATCCTATTGTGAACAGAATGATGTGTGAGTAAACCTTTTTATACTTTTATAGAAGACTGTGTCGTTTCTTATCTCTTATGAGGGAATAAGGGGAAAATACCAGAACAGTTATTATCGAGGCTTTAGCAAGCCTGAGCAAATGCACCCACCGCAAGTTTAAAAAGGGGAATGTTACTCTGCTAAAATTGTGAACTTGTTAACACAAGTTGGAAAGGTTATAATCAAACCATATATCCTCTCCTGCATCCCTGAACATTCCCACACAAACCAGTACGTGGTGCTGCATGGAATATGGAGTCATGAATGCAAACATTTTCAAACATTCCCGCTGGATTTGTTTGCAGCCCCTGCTGTGCTGTGCAGATGTCCCATAATATTAATACTTACACTTGCCTGGTTTCCCTCTTTCCCTGGCAGGTCTCTTTCTCTCCACTGCACCTGGGCTGAATGTCACTGCCATGTTCTCCTCGGGAGTCGGAGTCGAAGTGAGGAGGGCGGGGAGGATGCTGAGCCTGACTGTTCTGCTGCCCGCAAAGTTCCTGAACCACACGCAGGGGCTCTTTGGGGTCATGAATGGCAACCCCCGGGACGACTTGACCCTCCGCAATGGGACCATCCTAGATATCAACAGATGCAGCCCAGAAGAGCTATTTGCATTTGGCGCAGACTGTAAGTGAGCGCTCAGCTTCTCCCACAGAAAGAGGCAGAGAGAGAGGAGCTGGTCTGGCCCTTGGCTGGGAAAAGATCTTAGTAGACCACAAGCTTCACATGAGTCAAAAGCTGATGCTATTCTGGGCTACATCCACAGAAGTCTAGTGTCCAGATCAAGGGAAGTAATAGTACCACTCTCTTCTGCCTTGGTCAGACCTCACCTGTAATAGTGTGTCCAATTCTGGGCGCTGCAATTTAAGAAGGATGTTGACAAGCTGGAAGGTGTGCAGAGGAGGGCAGCTAGGATGATCAAGGGTCTAGAAGCCAAGTCTTATGAGATGCGGTTGAATGACCTGGGTATCTTTAGCCTGGAAAAGAGGAGACCCAGAGGTGATGCGATAGTCATCCTCAAATATCTTGAGGATTGTCGCATGGAGGATGGATCAAGCTTGTTCTCTCCTGCTCCAGAGTGTAGGACCTCTGGCAGTGCCCTCCAGGTGAATGGGCAGGTCTCCCACCCCCTCACCTGGCTGGTACGATGGAGGGACTTAAAATGTGCCCTTTTTGGTGAGTTTCAAAATGTCCCCTTAGAAAGTTTATCTCCAAAGTTTCCCTCTTCCCCTAGCATAGGAAAAGACAACATATCTGGTAAGTTAAAAATAGTTTACTTACAAATTTTCCAAAGGTCAGTTTCACATGCTCTTCAGATGAAGTGTGCTATGGAAATTTAATTAAAAATATAATATAAAATGTGCTTTTCCATATAGCAGTCAGAAGAAAAAGACTTGCAGGCAGTGAAATGTAGCTTAGTTACAAAGAGGCAAAAAAAAGTTCCTAAATTACAGGTATTGGAAAACGTTAGTTTCAGACTCCATTCTTGTCTGGAACAAAAGAGGCTGGTTAAAGCCATGCAGCTGAGCTGGAGCAACTCACACCTCCTCACACACTGAAATTCACTGAAGTAGACAGATGGAACAAAGGCTTGGTTACCTATTTCCTCCTAAGGTAAGGGGAAGTGACATGGGCAAAACCTAGAAGGACAGCTTACTCTATGGCATTAACCCCTTCATGCACTAATTAGACTTAAACATGCTGGTTAGATGCTACAAGAGGTTGATCTGGTTCAAGGGAACGACAGCGCTCCCCATTTGTCTTTTCAGGGGCCGTCAAGAACGAAACCTCCCTCTTCACCTACGACAGCCAGTTCCTGCTGCAGACCTTCTTCTACGGGCCAAAGCATGACCCCTCTTTCCTGCCCGTCTTCCGGGCCCCCGAAGATCCCACCGATCCCCTCACTCAGGAAGCGGCCCAACTCTGCCAGTCGGACCCTTTCTGCAGGTTTGACGCTCTGACGACAAGAGACCTCACGGTGGGGAACAGCACCAGGTGGTCCCACCGGATCTACAAGCACCTAGAGGAGAGCCTGCAGCCGGGTGAGTCAAGGGCAAGCTCAGCCGGGGAAGGGGGTCCGATGGAGGGTCACAGGGAAAGGAATTGCCAGGTGCCTGAACGGGATGGGAGCACCACTTCCCCCCTCTTCTTCCTCTCTCTTTCTGCTACCCCTGACTCCCCAGGGGGCCTATTTCACCTCACCCCCCCCTTTGGCCACCGCCCACCCCTCTTTTCATGCCCCATTCCTCAGATCTTGCAAATCCAGCTGCCTCCTTGGGGAGAGCTTGAGAAGGGGGCTTTGAATGGCTGGGAGCAAGCAAGTGCACAGGCAGAGAGGAAATTGAAATCCTACTCAATATTGATCCAGAGCAGAACTCCAGTGTATAGTTAGCAGAGCAAAAACTTAAACATGTTGCAGGATTCCCAAAAAACAGACCAGAGGCAACTGAATTTCATCCAGCAGAGCTTTACTGCTACTGAAGGCAAATGAGCATCATGGTCAGAAATCCAAAACATTCAGGACTGGCACAGTCAATAAGAAATCCAGTTGCAGCAGACTTAACTTAAACTTGCAATAACTTATACTAAGACTAAAACTTAACACTAAGCATACTGTGTACAGAACACCACACAGCTGGAAAGAGAGATAGAAAAGAATGAAACCCAGGCTCCTATTGTAGTCAGGCATGACCTTGACTGAAAGAGATAACAGGACCAGTTTAATCCAGCTGTACTCAGCTTCTCTGAAGGAATAACCCAAACATCATGAACCTTCTGCTTGTTTCTTTCACACACAGAGAGAAACTTCCCATATCCCCTTGAACTAATTAGAATAGGAAAGATCTCTACACATCAGAAATGATAAGAAACCCAAATGGACAGTCTCTTTGGGGAGGGGGCTAGCAGGGCTCACGGATCCCCTTCTCCCTCATTCCACTTTGGAGAAGCAGAGCATGCAGGGAGCCTGGAGGGGGAGACCCCCAGGCAGGAGGATGCTCTGCCAAGCCCACCCTGGCAGGCAGCCGCTCTTCCTGGGGAGCCTGTGAAGTTGAGCAATGGCAGAGGCTGGGTCTGGCCCTTCTCCCTGCTCTTCTGCTGTGCCCCCTCCCCAGGCCATTCTCCTCCCAGCGTGGTTTCCCATGCCATGAAGATGCACACTTGCATGGCCCCAAAGACGCCACCTTTCTCTCCCCCAGTGGTTTCTTGTGGCTGGCTGGCTCCCCCCTCCAACGGCACGAAGAATGGAACCAGTTACTTAGCAGGATCCACCATCCGCTTCGACTGCAGTCCTGGGTTCAGCCTTGAGGGATCAGCAGCCAGGACGTGCCAGGAGGACGGGCTCTGGTCAGGCGGCGGGACCAAGTGCCAGCCGAATGCAGGTTCGTGATCCCTTCAGCCCCATTCCTATGGGTGCTTTGCATCCACACGCTGTGGCCCTGCACCAGCAGAAGTCTAAGTCTCTCCCCACCCAAACAGACACTTTAACTTTGCATTTGGGGTGTCTGCTTGCTACAAGTGCTTTGAAAACCCATGAAAATGCAGGCATGTCCAAAGTCCGTTTCGGGGGCCTAATCTGGCCCTCCAGTCAGTTTAATCCGGCCCCTGTGGCAATTGATCTCCTGGGTAAAATCCTAAAAAAAAGCTCAACATCAATTCTTAAAAAAGGTCAACAGCGCATGTTCACTTCATCAAATCTGGCCCTCTTTGAACAAAGTTTTGGCACCCCTGTTCTAATGCATTTCCCTGGCTTGGGAAGGGAGAACGGCAGACAGCTGTGGCGCTTTCTGGGACCTAAATTGTAGGACTTCAGAGCTGGAAGGGGCCCTCCCAAAGGTCATCCAATCCAGCCCCATGCAATGCAATGCAGGAATTGCAGCTGAAGAATCCCTGGCGGGGGCCACCCAACCTCTGCTTCAAAACCTCCAGTGAATGAGAGCCTGCCACTTTCCGAGGGAGTCTGTCCCCCTGTCAAACGGCTCCCTTGTCTCTTCTTCCCAAAACAGTCACAGGCAGGAGCAGGAGGGCGAGAGAGACAAGACGGAGGAAGCCAAGGGTCCTTCTGCTCCAGGGCAGCATCTGTGCTCTGCTTGCCAAGTTGCCTCCTCCTTAGCTCAAAAGCGGCTCAAAGGCTCTTGCAGGGAGGTGGCGGCTGCCCTCTGGAGGCCATGGGGATGAATGGCTCCCTGCAGAAGCCTCTTTGCAGCTTTGTGGACCTCCGTGCCTCCCCAGCCAGAGGAGGCTCAAGGCTTCCTCCCTGTTTCCAACACCACCCCCTGCACAATTATGCAGATGCTATAATTTCTGAAGAAAAGGAAGCCCAAGCTTGTGTCAATGGCTCTTTCCAGTTAAATGCTACTCCTGATCTGAGATGCAGCGAGACTCGACTTTGTGTGTGTGTGTGTTGTTGGCCTAGAACCCCCACCAGACCCAGCCAGCCTGCCCAATGGTCAGAGGCCAGGGCAGCTGGCCACATACACTCCCAATGTGTTTGGCCTGGGCAGAAATGTCCATGCACCGGGCATGTCTCTCATGGGGGCAACCCCAGTGCATTTTGGGTAGTGTGGCCAAGTGCCATTTTCTAATCTGGTGCCTGAGAGAGCCCCCTTCCCCCAATGCTTGCTTGTGGCAGCCCATTAGCTTGAGCAGAGACCCTACAAACGAGGTTTACTGGGTGCAAACCTCCTTCCTGGGTATCTTCTGTTTGTAAAGAAGAGAATGGTGTTTATTTCGCACTCGGCACCCACCAGCCCCTGTGCTCTCCTCAAGGGCAGCCCCTGCCTGTCCCTTTGACCCCCTGCTCCACTAATACAAAAGGGGGGGAACTGTGGTTTAAAAGGTGGCAAGGACCCCTGCCACCCCCAGCCCCCAAATGCAATAAGCAACCACAGCAAGGTGGCCTTTTGGGCTTGGTTGCCTCATGTACACCTGTAGGGAGGGCACTCTCACCTGACATTGCAACCCTGGACTGAGCCTGGCTTTTACACCACCGTCGCAGGGGAGAGCAATGACAACCTCTAGGCATACGGCCAAAGCCTCCCCTCAAACAACCCCTTTAACGGGGAACCCTGGGATCACCACCACAAAGAGGAGGGGGCGTGGGTCACTGCTACACGGCTTCCCCCATTTAGGTAAGATAGACTAAAGGATTCCGCCCAAGGCCTGATACCGCCACCTGAGGCTGCAAAATTGCGGTCTCGCCTCCAAGACTACCTACACCTGAAAAGACCCTTCATCATCCACCAACCAATCCAATAGGCCATGCTTGATGTCGCTCAGCCAACGCTCGTTACCAAGGCCTGATAGGTGCACTCCGTTGGGCCTGAATAGTTCCTTCATGTATATTTTAATGCTGGGATGCTTCACGACCCGACCTCCCAAACGCATGGTTGCCAAGCGCAGTGCCCTATTGATTTTTTCAACAGTGTAGTTGAGTCTGGTGGGTTTGAGGTTGCCACGCCATTGTAAGCCTGGTAGAAGTTCTGACCAGAATATATGTATTCCCCTACTTCTGCAGGGAGCAGGACACTTCCCTGGGGGTCCACGATTAGCATTCTGGGCTTCCTGAGCTTGGCAGCCACCCGCTGGACCATCTAGCCTCTCCCTTGGAACATGGAAGACCCGCAGAGGCGGCCACAAAGCTGCGTTTCTGGCCTCTGGCTTCTGATGGAATAAACCTGCAGATTTTTGCTGTTGTTTGTCAAAAAATATCTCCATGTGCAATTGGACTCCAGGGTTGGGAACATCACAGAGGGGCCGATGGGTGGCCACCTCTGTCTCCCAGGACACTTCCTCTCTGACCTCATGGCCACTTCTACACCAAGGGAGCAAAATGGGTGGACAAGAGCCCAAGGGGGAGGGCGGAACTGGGGTTCCCTGGCGGACAGGGTGCCCTTCTTTCAGGCTTGAACCATCACCCAGGGGTGGTTTCATGGAAATGGGGACCCAGCGAGGAAGGAGTGGGTGCTGGGGCCTCCGACCATCTGTGCATTTGCAGACCTCAAGTTCTGGCTGGATTTTCTTCAGGCACCTGGTTCCTGGGTGATGTCCTGGTCTGCTCTGCCATTTCCCTGGCCTGCCTCTCGGGGTCTCCAGGCCCTCCACCTGGGGACCGGACTCTGGCCCAGGGATGCTCATGCCACACAATAAATGCTGGTTGCCTTCGGGGCTTTTGGTGGTTCTGTTATACCAACAGGCTCTCTGCTGGGGTTTTAGAGGTTCTGTGCTTGCAGACTAAAGACTTGCTGGAAAGAGACGCTGTGGGGTTCACTCTCTGGGCAGGAACATTGCGAGAGAGAAAGCAACAGCCCAAGAAGCTTTTGCATTGACAGTCAGACCTCAGATCCCGAACACCTCCGTTTTAGAACGTTTCAGCTTGCGAACGCTAAAAACCCAGAAGTACCGTATTTTTCCCTCTATTACACGCAGATTTTTTCTCCTAAAAAGTAAGGGGAAATGTCTGTGCGTGTTATTGAGCGAATGTGTGGTCCCTGGAGCTGACAAGCACGAGTGAAGGCAAAAATCAGGCAAATATCAAATCGTCCGGAGAAGGGAGGAAAGAGGAAGCTGCTGCTTTCCTGCATTCTGCCTCAGGGTCTTACTGCCCACCCGTTTCTGTTTCCTTACTGTGTTTGCTCAAACGGAACAAAGAGCAGAGAAAACCCCTCTCCTCCAGGCAAGCAGAGTGGAAAGCAAAGCGTCCTGCCTTCTAATTCCTCTCCATGCGTCTGGGACTCGAAGGCAACATGCAGGTTGCGGGGGGGGAGAGAGAGAGAGAGCTGGCTGGCTTGTGGGGGGGGGGACTTTTGCCTTCCTTTCCTCCCTCCGGTAAAACCCCTCTCCTGCATTCTTAGCCAGCTGCTTCTCTGCACACCCCTCTCCTTGTCACTTCTATGTTTTTCCTTCCCTCCCTACTTAAAACGTGGTTCCAATCACGGATCCACATGGATCCTCAGGATCTTTGCATTGAGTCACCCCAAATTCACCATCAGATCACATAGCAATGATCTGATGCAAAAACAGGGCTGCAATGGTGCAAAAACATGGTTACAAAGCACGGATCCACATGGATCCTCAGGATCTTTGCATTGGGTCACCCCAAATTCACCATCAGATCACATAGCATGTCCATGGCTACAGCCTGCACCAAAAAAATCACGCACCCACTGTTGCCTGGGGCTGCAATGGTGCAAAAACGTGGTTACAAAGCATGGATCCACATGGATCCTCAGGATCTTTGCATTGGGTCACCCCAAACTCACCATCAGATCACATAGCATGTCCATGGCTACAGCCTGCACCAAAAAAATCACGCACCCACTGTTGCCTGGGGCTGCAATGGTGCAAAAACGTGGTTACAAAGCATGGATCCACATGGATCCTCAGGATCTTTGCATTGGGCTACCCCAAACTCACCGTCAAATCACATGTCTGTGGCCGCAGCATGAAGCACAAAAATGATACATCCACTGTTTCGTTCAGAATTTTTTTTTTCTTGTTTTCCTCCTCTAAAAACTATGTGCGTGTTATGGTCAGGTGCGTGTTATCGAGCGAAAAATACGGTAAATGCTCCAGTTTTCGAACGTTTTTTGGAAGCCAAATGTCTGACATGGCTTCCACTTAGTGCAGGAAGCTCCTGCAACCAATCAGAAGCTGCGATTTGGTTGTCGAATGTTTCAGAAGCTGAACGGGCTTGTGGAACAGATTACGTTTGACAACCCAGGTTTGACTGTACTTGCTTTTGGCAGCCAAGACAGTCTCCCCTGGATCTTGCCATAGGAGTTCAGAGTGAAAAAGGAGGTACTCTTGCTCAAGGCTGAAATAATGTATATTATGAAATAATGAAATAATTGTCCTATAATGTAACAGCACACTTCAGGGTTCATAGTGGAGCCCTGGTCTGTCTTGCAAGGAAATGGGCAGGCACGAAAGTGGCCTTGGAGCAATCCTGCAAAGAGGCCCAAAAGACAAGCAGTGCCCAGGCAGAGAGGGAAGTCCAGATCCTCTTCAAAAACACAGAATTGGAGGGCTGGAAGGGATCGCCCAGGGGTCATCTAGTCCAGCCCCCTGCAATGCAGGAATCCCAGCTAAGATCCAAACAACACACTGGTTTCAGATCCATCACAACCAAAACGTCTTTTTTAAAAAGCTGTTTTGCGATGACAGCAATTCTTTAAAATGTGGCATTTAATGTTTTCTTTCTACCTTGAAGTAATTTAAAGGGAGCCACTCCTAAAACCACCTGACAGGTGAGAGAAGCCAAAGGTTATTAATGGCTAACATGGCAAGCTGGGCAGGTGAGGCCTCTGAACCCCAGGCACCCCACCCTTGAGGCCAGGGGACATTGGGGGGGACGCTCCCTCTTTTGGACTCAGACCAGTTCTGGTGGGCAGCATTGGTGTTCACAGCCTGACAGGTCTTTGCTCTGAAGAGGAGGGGGTTCTTCTTCCCCACCCTCAGTGCAAAGCCATTTGCTGTCCTAAAGGCCGGAGCACCGCTGAGCATTTGAGCAGGGTCAGGCCGCATGGCTAGAACAAAGAGTGGGGTTTTCAATATCCTCTGGCCTCAGACCCGGGAAGGTGATTCAGCCAAAAGCACTGCAGAGGACACTGGCCATGCCTCATGTGACAGAAGCATTATTGAGCCACAGGACTGAGCGCGACGCATGGCTGAGCATGGAGGGTCAGTGGATGGCCCACAATAGATCATGGCACAGAGGTGGGATGGGAGGGGGATAGGTGCCTAGCAGGCTTGGCAGAAGGGAAAGCGTCTTAAAAGATAAATAAAGCATTGGCATCACTCCATCGTATCTCACAGAATCCTAGCACCCCAAGGGACCCCAAAGGTGATCGAGTCCAACCCCCTGCAATGCAGGAGACCTCTGCCCATTTTGTTCCCTCTTGTCGCCTAAGGAGAGAATTTTGCACTTGCCTCCGTTCCATTTCCATCCGACTTGATGAACCAAAATGGTTCTTGCAAAGGCTGCAGTTCTCTCTCTAAGACGCCGGTGCTCAAACCCACAAATCACGCGCAGTGGATACAAAGAACAAAATCTTTATTATTTAAAAGCTTCTCTACGAATCACTCAGCACCGAACGACAAAGACACGGCAGCCATGGAGGAAGAGGAGGAGGAGGAGGAGGGGAGAGGAGGGAGGGGGGAGTTTGGGTCTCACTCTCCACCCCACCCCACCCCCAAAGATGGGTGACCAGGTGGACCTGGGTGCAAGGGAGGGTTTGTGGGTGCCCCAAAGGAGGACGTGTGAAAACAAAACGCTGGAAGGGGAGAACAACAGAGCTGTGGTGAAAATAGGAAAAAACACAAACCTGCACCCCAGAAACAGTATCTGCACTGTCATCTGGCCGCCCCCTCTGAAGTGGGGCTGGCACGAAAAAGCAAGGGGGGGTTGCACCCCCCACTCCACAGGACAGCACCCCTTTTGTCTCTTCTGCAGAGAATGAGCCCCTGCTCCCCCCTCAGCCTGGGAATCACTGCGTGCTCCTTGTAGGGACCCCGAAAGTCATCTAGCTCATCCCCACGCGATGCAGGCACCACAACCAAAGCATCTTCGACAGACTGCTGCCCAACGTCTGTTTAAAGACCCCCAAGGAAGGAGAGCCATGCTGGCCAGACTGAGGGGTCGGGGCATTTGGACGCTGGGCCCAGCACATGGTGGGTGAGGGTCGGTCCCGGCAGCTTTGCTTGGAGCCAGCACATCCTGGCGAAAGGGCCGGATCAGGACCAAGCCAGGACTGGCACCAGCCATGACTCCCAGGGCCCCTCGCAAGCTACAACACACCCACCTTGGCAGACCCCCAGAGCGGCTGGGCAGGGGCTCAAGCCCAAAATAAAATGCCCCAGCCTAGACAGACTGGAAACTTGAGAAGCCCACAGAGCGATGAAATCTACAGGCTGAGTCGTTGCATTTGGGGGGCGCCAATGCAGAGGGGCAGCTGCTGCAGACGAGAGCCAGGCGTGGTCTCCGTCGGAAAGTGGCATTGCCACCCAGCGGTCAGACCTTACCCAGGGCAGGCAGGCAGCGTGGAAGGAGGGTGGTGAGCAGGGCTACTGCTGCTGCTGCGGTGGCAGGAGAATCTTTGCATGGTCCGGGGGGGGGGGTGGCGGCCCTGGCAGCCCCCTGCCAAAGTCCCCCAGAAGTTTGGCACCAGAAGTTTGCAAGTGCAGCGCAGAGGGGCAGAGCAAAGCGGAACCCGGGATTTGGCCTCTTATCACTGAATCACAGGGTTGGGAGGGACCTCAAGCGGACATCTAGACCAACCCCCGCACGGCAGGAATCGCAGCTAATGGATTCCCAACAGATGGCCGTCCAACCTCTGTTTAAAGACCTCTGAGGGAGGAGAGTCCGCCACCTTTGGCTAAGTCTCTCTCTCTCTCTCTGTCCCTTTTGGCTTTGCTTAAATCCGCCAGAGGCCTGGCTAGCGAGGAGCATGAGAAGATAAGGAGAGCCTGCAGGATCAGGCCATTGGCCTACAGCCCAGCATCCTGTTCTCATGAGCAGGGGAGCCTTTGGCCATCTCAAGGCTCCTCCTCACACACTCTAAGGAGTCCCACCCCCTAAGCAGGAAGAGGCAGGGTCTGAACCTGCCAGGGGGCAGACAGGAACGCAGACAGCCAGGGGGCAGGCCTCCATCTCAGCAGTGGGGGGGCTCTGTTGGGAACTGGCAGTACCCACCACACCCCACACTCCTGCAGAGATAGATAGGAAAGTCAGGGGGGTGGGCCAGGGCTTCTTGACAGGGGGGGCCTGTGGCCTCTTTGGCCGTGGCAGAGGAAGAGGGCAGGGAGGGAACACGGGCGAAAGAGCTGGCAGCCTGGAGACAGGCAGATTTGCAAGGGGCTCCACTCCATAGCCCACGAGGGGAGCCCACTGCAGCCCCCAGACCCAGGTCTCTCTGCAGCCTCCATCTGTCCAGAGATCCAGTGGGGGGGGGGGAATTTGCTGCTCATGTGGCCACAAATGACCTTGCAAAGGGGCATGAAGGCAGAACGCCTGGAGGGCACCATGACAGAGAGAGAGAGAGAGAGAGAGAGAGAGAGAGAGAGAGAGAGAGAGAACAGAAGGAAGGAAGGAAGGAAGGAAGGAAGGAAGGAAGGAAGGAAGGAAGGAAGGAAGGAGGCAGGCAGGCAGGCATTGGAGCCGACTCCTAGGGGCCAAGGTCCCTTTGGGGCCCCAATAAAAAAGTTGAGGGGGCCAGGGCCCCCCAAGGTTCATGGGCATTGCCCTTCAAATAGTGTGCATGTGCCACGACTTGTGATCAATGATGGGAGGTGGGGCTTGGTTGGGTCCCCCGATATTTTGTTCAAGTTGGCACCCCTGGAGGGAGGGAGGGAGGGAGGGGGGAGACACACACAGAGAGATTTAGGAGCATCTGACCAATCCACTGGGCTCCTCCTCCCCTTCCAAGTCTGTCCAGGAGGGGTCCTGTGTGCTTGGGGAGGGGGTGTCCTTCATTCTCCAGCGTCTGATGATCGGTGTGAGTGACGTGAGGGGAGACCTCACCACCTTCCGGCCTGGGAGGGTCTTAGCAGCCGCAGGAGGAGGAAGAGGAGGAGGTCGGTGGGGCAAAACACACTCGAAAGCTGGCCAGAGACTGGTGGCGCTGGTGGTGGTGCGAGTCAGACCTGCCCCCTTGGCCAGTCGTGAAGGAGGCCCACCCTCTGTGGGATGGGGGGCAACGTGGGGACACGGGTCAGTCCGTTGGCTCAGGGGCCGGCCAGCCAGGCCGGGGACCCCCGCTTAGGTGTTACGCACCCCCAGAGACTGCTCCAACTCCTGACGACGCTGCTGGATCTGAAAGGGCAAAAGGAGAGAGTTGGGGGGGGCGATGGAAGGGAGCTTCACACTGCCAGCCCAACCCAGCCTGCCTCCAGCTTTGTCCTCTGTTTTTGTACTGTTTTTTGGGGACAGGAGGCGGGCAGGTGTGGGGGACTCCCTGGTCCTGCATGGGGTCACTGTGCCCCTGAAGGACCAGGTGCGCAGCCTGTGAGTCATTTTGGACTCACAGCTGTCCATGGAGGCGCAGGTCAATTCTGTGTCCTGGGCAGCTGTCTACTAGCTCCATCTGGTACGCAGGATAAGACCCTCCCTGCCCGCAGACTGTCTTGCCAGAGTGGTGCATGCTCTGGTTATCGCCCGCTTGGACTACTGCAATGCGCTCTACGTGGGGCTACCTTTGAAGGTAACCCGGAAACTGCAATTAATCCAGAATGCGGCAGCTGGACTGGTGACTGGGAGTGGCTGCCGAGACAACATAACACTGGTCTTGAAAGACCTACATTGGCTCCTAGTACATTTCCGAGCACAATTCAAAGTGTTGGTGCTGACCTTGAAAGCCCTAAACGGCCTTGGTCCAGTATACCTGAAGGAGCGTCTCCACGTCCATTGTTCTGCCCGGACATTGAGGTCCAGCACCAAGGGCCTTCTGGCATTTCCTCACTGCGAGATGCCAAGTTACAGGGAACCGGGCAGAGGGCCTTCTCGGTAGTGGCACCCACCCTGTGGAATGCCCTCCCACCAGATGTCAAAGAGAAGAACAACTACGAGACTTTTAGAAGACATCTAAAGACAGCCCTCTTTGGGGAAGCTCTTAATGTTTAACAGACCACTGTATTTGAATACTCTGTTGGAAGCCGCCCAATACTCTGTTGGGGAAACCCAGCCAGATGGGCGGGTATAAATAATAAATTCTATTCTATTTTCTTACCTTGCAGTAGAAGTACCTGCTCACGGCCTCCTGGGACCACGGCTCGTGGTAAAACTCTGCCCTCCGCTCCTCCTCGGGATTCCCCACCACGTCGGTCATCACCTGCCATGCAGAGGGGACAATGTGGCGTCAGAGTAGCCCCACCAGCTCTAGGCATTCTGCCACGTTCTGCACCAAGGGCAGTTTGCAGACAGCATGTACTAGAAGCCCCCCCCCCCCGAGTGAGTTGGAGAAGTCCATCACAGGGCATTTGGGTTGGTCCCAACAAAGGCCTTGCCATTGCCTGACTAGGACCAACGTGATAGGCGCTGATGAGATTGTGCGTGGCATGGAGAAAACAACAGGCAAGGAAGTTTTCCTCCCTCTCTCCTAACGCTGGAACTTGCGGACATCCAACGAAGCCGATTGTTGGGAGGTTCAGGGCAGGGGAAAAGAAGTCCTTCTTCATGCAGTGCAGACTGTGGAACTCCCTGCCACTGGATGCAGTGGTGTCCATGAACTTGGATGGCTTTTAAAGGGGACTGGAGGAGGAGGCAGCTATTGATGGCTCCTGGCCACCATGACTATACTCTGCCGCCAAACCTTTTAGGCTCCACTGTATGTCGCCATTTTGCTGGCTAGTGAACCACAGGCTCCAATCCATCCTTCGGAACAGCCACTGGGAGCAAGGACCCCGTGGGATCCTTTTGCAGTGTAAAAACAGCCACAGGCACTGTCTTCTCACCCTCCCAATAAGACCCCATTTCAGGAGCCCCATCTGCCCCTTTGTGCACTTAGGATCCCTCCCCAAAAGACCCACCTTGAGATCCCTGCTCTGGGATCGGAGGAGATCTTGGATGTACCCTTTGGGGTCTTTGGAGAAGCTGAGCATAAAATCCCTCTGTATCTTCAGCTGGTTGATGGACTCGATTGTCTCGTGAATCTGAGAAGGGAAGGAAAACAAGAGGCTCGTTTCTCCTCGTGGGAGCAAGGATTGGCACCCAGTCCCCAAAGGGAGCCCTTCAGTCTTCACACCAGACTGCAGACACACGGCTGTAAAGCCATGCTGTGATTTATCTGTGGGGTCAGGGGGTCAGACTAGATGACCCTTGGGTCCCTTCCACGCCTACCATTCTACAATGCCCCCAGTGGTACTGATCCCCTCAGCTGTAGCTGGCCATAGTTCCTCCAAACGGAAAGCCCCTGAGCCTCCTAACTGAGTCCCCCCCCCACTTGCCCCAGCACCCCAGGCCCCCAGTCCAGGTGCCTCTTCTCCCCGCCCCCTAAGTACCTTGTTGTCCAGGGCTGTGATCTCCTGCTGGTTTGCTGTCGAGAGAAGGAAGCTGCTCATCTGCCCCTTCAAGGGGTCCTCCACTTCCACGTCAATGTCGTAGCAGGCGGTCTTCTTCTGGTCATTGGGGTCCACACTAGGGGGGGAGCCAGGGGGGTCAGGCCTCTGGCCAAGGTGAGGCGATGCTCCCAGAAGGAGGCACCTTGTAGCCTGGTACGCAGGATGAGACCCTCCCTGCCCGCGGACTGCCTTGCCAGAGTGGTGCATGCTCTGGTTATCTCCCACTTGGACTACTGCAATGCACTCTGCGTGGGGCTACCTTTGAAGGTGACCCGGAAACTGCAACTAATCCAGAATACGAGAGCTAGACTGGTGGCTGGGAGCGGCCGCCGAGACCACATAACACTCGTCCTGAAAGACCTACACTGGCTCCCAGTACATTTCCGAGCACAATTCAAAGTGTTGGTGTTGACCTTGAAAGCCCTAAACGGCCTCAAAGGCCCAGTAGACCTGAAGGAGCGTCTCCACCCCCATCGTTCTGCCTGGACACTGAGGTCCAGCACCAAGGGCCTTCTGGCAGTTCCCTCACTGTGAGAAGTGAGGTTGCAGGGAACCAGGCAGAGGGTCTTCTTGGTGGTGGCACACGCCATGTGGAACGCCCTCCCATCAGATGTCAAGGAAATAAACAACTACCTGACTTTTAGAAGACATCTGAAGGCAGCCCTGTTTAGGGAGGTTTTTAATGTTTGGTGCTTTATTGTGTTTTTAATACTCTGTTGGGAGCTGCCCAGAGTGACTGGGGAGCCCTGTCCAGATCGGCGGGGTATAAGTGAATAACAACCACCACCGCCATCTACTTTTCTGACTGGTGCAGAATGGTCTACCCTCACTGGCAGAGGTTTGGGGCTCTGCCAGCCCCAGAGGCCTTCTGCATGCAGCTCCTCGTGGCTTTGGGGTCACAACACTGCCGCTACTTCTCAGTGAGCACAAAAAGAGACTCCGGCCGGGATGGTCACAGGGAGATGGCCTTCATCTGGCCCTCAGCGCCCTCTCCCTGGACCCCACATGCTTATCCCCCTGCCTGCTGAACTGATATAGACCTCTTGGGGGGCAGGCACTCCATGAGCCTCACATCTCCTCCTTGCAGAGTTGGGACCCTTCCTCCACGTTGTGCTCACTGAGAAGGCCCACAAGGGGGCACAAGGGAGTCTCAGTCCTGCCCACGCCCCCTGAAGGAGTTAATGCACCCCAGGAGGAGGGGAGGCAGGGCTTCCCCCCACCCCACCCCAGCAGCCCAGAAGGGCAGGGGACCACAAGCCATCAACTGCCGTCCCACCAGGATTGCAGGGGTTGGACTAGAGGACCCTTATGACCCCTTCCAAGTTTACGCTTCTCCCCGCTGGAGGACAAGGTGGGGCCGCCTGACCTGATGATGTGGTTGATGACAATAGGATCCGGCGGCAGCAGCAAGTTCGTCAGCCTCTGTGGGATTTCGGAAAACTTTAGCCGCGGGCAGTCAAAGATCTGAAACCATAAAGGGGGGAAGCAGCTGGGTGTCAGGAGTTGGGTGGCCCACAAAGCAAACCTCAGTTGTCCCCCCCAGATGTTGCAGTGCCCCCCACCCACCCCCGATCCCAGAAGCTTCTCCTGCAAGGGAGCCCTTCATTGGCTCCCAGTACGTTTCTGAGCACAATTCAAAGTGTTGGTGCTGACCTTGAAAGCCCTAAACAGCCTCGGCCCAGGATACCTGAAGGAGCATCTCCACCCCCATCGTTTGGCCCAGACACTGAGGTCCAGCTCCGAGGGCCTTCTGGCGGCTCCCTCACTGCGAGAAGCAAAGCTACAGGGAACCAGGCAGAGGGCCTTCTTGGTGGTGGCACACACCCTGTGGAACGCCCTCCCACCAGATGTCAAGGAAATAAACAACTACCAGACTTTTAGAAGACATCTGAAGGCAGCCCTGTTTAGGGAAGCTTTTAATGCTTGATGTATTACAGTATTTTAATATTTTGTTGGAAGCCACTCAGACTGGCTGGGGAAGCCCAGACAGATGGGCAGGGTATAAATAATAAATTATTATTATTATTATTATTATTATTATTATTATTATTATTCAGGGCTCAGAAGAGAAAAGAGCAGAGAACAGAACAGGGGGCACCCTAGTCGGAAGACCTGCTTCCAGCAATGGGAGATGGTGTCCCCATGGAGCCCAGCCAAGGTTGGAGGCCTGGGAAGGGGCTCCAATTCATGTCCAGCGCCCCCCTCTCACTCCCCACAAGAGCTGTTTGACCACAGGGCGAACTCCCTTGGAGGGAGGTGGGCTCTCCTTCCTTGGAGGCTTTTAAGCAGAGGTTGGCTGGCCATCTGTCATGGGCGCTTCAGCTGAGATTCCTGCATTGCAGGGGGTGGACTAGAGGACCCTTGGGGTCCCTGCCAAATCTACCATTCTACAATTCACGTGCTCCAAGGAAGGGCCTGGCACTCCCTGGCTGGGGCCGGGTGAGATAGCGTCCCAAACCGGCTTGAAGTCCATATTGTGACATCGGTTCCACAGTTTTCAACCTGGCTTTATATTGCAAATCATGATGCGTTATGCAAAAAGCACAATTTGGGGAAAACCGTGAAGCCATAGCTCCATTCTTATTTCAGACACTGTGATATATCAGTACAGTGGCACCTTGGTTCTCGAAGTCAATCCGTTCTGGAAGTCCGTTTGGCTTCTGATCAGCTGATTGGCCTCGGAAACAATATCGGCAGCCGAAACAGACATTCGGCTTCCAAAAAACCTTTGCAAACCGGAACACACACTTCTGGGTTTGCAGCTTTCAAGAGCTGATTTGTTCATCTGCTAAGCTGTTGGGGAACCAAGGTACCACTGTATACTGCAGTGTTGTTGTTTTTTTAATCATTTTTATTGATTTTCCAATAAAGACAGCCAATCAACATGTCCACATCATAATCTAATTAAAAACAAAAATAAAAAATAAAAAGAAAGAGCAAATTGTAATCCAAATTTTAATTATTAATTTTTCTGGGCTCCCCATAGTCTGGACCTCTGAAGCATATCTCCAAATCTTCAGTTCCGCCTCCGCTCATGGTTTTCATATTTTCCACATCCCAATCTTAATGCTTTAAAGTTCTCCATCCCTGGCTCTACGATTCTCAGTCATGTCAAAAATCATATATCCTTTCGTCCATCGAATACAGCTTTATTTGTGTATGGCAAATAGACAGTTGAAAAAATGTATACTGCAGTGTTTAGGTAAAGGTAAAGGGACCCCTGACCATTAGGTCCAGTCGTGACCGACTCTGGGGTTGCGGCACTCATCTCACTTTATAGGCCATGGGAGCCGGCGTTTGTCCGCAGACAGCTTCCGGGTCATGTGGCCAGCATGACTAAGCCGCTTCTGGCGACCCAGAGCAGCGCATGGAAACGCCGTTTACCTTCCCGCCGGAGTGGTACCTATTTATCTACTTGCACTTTGACGTGCTTTCAGACTGCTAGGTTGGCAGGAGCTGGGACCGAGCAACGGGAGCTCACTCCATCGTGGGGATTCGAACCACCAACCTTCTGATCGGCAAGCCCTAGGCTCAGTGGTTTAGACCACAGCGCCACCCGCGTCCCACATACTGCAGTGTTTAGCTGGTGATATATCATGAAGTTGAAAACCAGACATTGCCCAGCCCCATTCATGGCCCCTGGGGATAACCCAAGATGCTCTAGAAGGGCCTCTCCACTCTCCCTTGAACTCCAGAGGGACAGGAGACGCATGAACGTTGGCAGACACCTCTTTTCCCACCCAGTCCCCCATTCATTCCTTCTCAGTCTAGGTCTCTCCTTCCAGCGCCCAGAGCCCCCCAGGCCCTCTAGGGCAGCTGCTGGGTGGCTCACAGCTTCCGCCCTGCCAGCCCCTCCTGGAGGGGGTGAGGTGAGGAGAACGGACTCACCTGCTGGAAGTACTTGTCACAGTTGATGTACTCCTTGTCGTGAGAGTCCTGCAGCTTGTTGGTCTTGATGTACTGCCAGAGGGCTTGGATGATGGCCGAGCGCGTCTGCGTGTGGATCCCCAAGAGGCGGGCGAGGCGGGGGTCCAGCTTGAACTGGGGGGGCTGCAGGAGAAAGAGGGGCCAGGAAGCACCGGCAGATGAGAGGCTGGCTTGGGCTTTGCCTCGAAGCCGGCTGGGTCCGCTCCCTCAAGCCCACCGCCGACCCTGGGGTGCTGCTCTCTGGACCCATGTGCCCAGAAACGCCCCCCCCGCCATTGCCACTGACCTGGTAGTCCAGCATGAGCAGGAGGGTGCAGCGCACGCTGACGTCCCCCGGCCTCTTCACCTGGAAGCCGTCCGTCTCCTGGGTGGTGGGGGTCCTGTGCCACTGAGAAGGAGAAGCAAAGCGCAGGTCAGGGCCAAGGATGGTGCTCTCAGCAAGGCTCACCCATGCAAAAAGACATTGTGGACACCTCCAGACGGATGCAACATGGTAGAAGTTTAGAAAAGTGTGCGTGGCACGAAGAAAAGTGGAGAGAGAGAGAAGTTCTCCTCCCTCCCTCGTAACTGGAACTCGTGGTCGTCCAGTGAAGGTGAAGGTTGGACCATTCAGGACAGATCAAAGGAAGGACGTATTCACGAGGCACAGAGTTAAACTGTGGAACTCCCTGCCACAAGAATCCCAGCTGCTGGGAATCCCTGGAGGGGGGAGAGGGCTGTGCTCGGGTTTCCCATAATGGGTGTCTGGTTGGCTACTATGAGGACAGGATGTGAGGCTGGACGGGTCCCCATTGGCCTGATCCTGCAAGCTCTTTTTAGGGCACGGTGTTCTTACGATGTATCTAAACTGGGTGAATGGGCAGTAAAGGGGCAAATGCAATTCAGTGCCAACAAGGGTGAAGTGATCTGTGTCTGGGCAAAAACCAAAAATCTCAATTTCCCGCATATACGGTCCTGGGGTCTGAACTGGCAGGGACTGACCAGGAAACAGACCTTGGTTCTGAGTGGATAGCTGGACGGAGATTTCGACCCAGTGTGCAGCAGCTGTGGAAAAAGGTGAATCCCATGCTGGGCGTCATTAGGAAAGGGATGGAAATAAACCGCCAATATCATCACGCCATTATGCAAATCTCTGGTGGGGCCACATGCAGTGCTGGTCCCCTGGCCTCAAAAAGGGTGTCCTACAGCCGGAAAAGATTTGGAAAAGGGCGACCGAGATGCACGAGAGGATGGGGGCAACTCTCCCTAGGAGGAAGAGTTGCAACATTTGGGGCTTCCTAGCTTAGAGGAGATGGAAGGAAGCCGTAGCGTGGAAGAGATGTCTGGAATTATGCACAGCCTGGAGCAATGGAGAAGAGAGGAAAGGGTTTCTCCCTCTGCCATGAGACTGGAACTTGCGGGTGTTGGACGATGAAGACGGATGTTGGGAGATTCAGGACAAGCAAAGGAAAGGGCTTCTTCAAGCAGCAAAGAGTTAAACTGTGGAACTCACTCCCACAAGAGGTGGCGACCATGGCAGCCACCAACTTGGAGGGCATTAAGGGGGGCAAACTCATGGAGGAGGAGGAGAAGGAGGAGGCGGCTGCCAAGGGAGATGCCTCCAGGGTCAGAGGCAAACCTGACTCTGAATGGCAGTGGCTGGGAATCGGAATCCTGAGCTTCCCCTTGGGGCGTCTGGTCGGCCACTGGGAGGCCAGGACACTGGACTGGGTGGGATCCTTTGGCCTGGTCCAGCTGGCCCTTCTGCTGCTCTTCTGCGCATACTAAGAGGGCTTGAGAAGGTACCATCCCTGTCTGAATGGCCACAGGCAGCATCACTGGTGGGACTGGAGGGACCACCTGGGAGATGGGATGCACCAATGGGATGCAGGGACGGGGAGGAGCTCCCTCTGCCTTGCCCAGGCAGGGCCTGCTTCCTACTTGGGAGTGAGGGCACCACTCACCTCCACCAGGTGATTGTCTGGTCCATACAGGTCCTTGTCCAGTTCGATGACCAAACTCTTGAAGAAAGAGGAAAACTTCCTTTTCTGCTTGCTGAGCTGTGGAATCGGGAGGGAGAGATGTCAGAGCATGGGCAACCTCCCACAGGGAACGAGGAGCCACAAGGGTCTCTAGGCCGACAAGGAGCATACAATTGCAGAGTTGGGAGGGACCCTGAGGGTCATCCAGTCCACCCCCTGCAAGAGCAAGGGATGAGGCCCCAGTGAGGAAAGAGGTGGCTCCCAGTCCCACAGAGAGGGTTGGGAACAACATCCAGGCCCCATTGAGTCCCAAGGCCACCAGCAGATGCTCTTTGGGGACTCCTTCTCCCCCACCATGTCTGCCCCTTTGGCTTGGGACATTTCCCCAGATATTTTCCTTTTCTTGGACTCCCTCCTCCCCCTTCTTCTGGCCCTGCCTCCCTCATCCTTCAAGCAAGCTCCACGGATGCACTGCTGCATGGGATTGTGGCCTCACCTTCTCTCCCCCCCCCCCGCACCTCACATTTTGGCTTTTTCACTCCAGGAGTGAACCAGGAGCCCACTGTGCCAACTGCCTTGGCTCTCCAAGGGGAACTGAGGCCCACAGCAGGGGCCTCTTGCAGCCCTGGCTTCCCTCATCCTCTGCCCCTCAGCTGCTTTCCCCAAAAGCTGCCCCACCTGGCCAGGACTTTTCCCCCAGCCCCACAGAGAGATGTGAAAGCAGGTAAGTCTGCCTGCCCAGAGCTTACATCGTCCAGCAGTTTGCCTTCCACCCGCAGCTCCCAGGAGGCGATGCTGCCGTCTGAGTCATCTGCGTCCGACTTGGCCGGGTTGAAGGTGTTGGAGATGTAAAGGCGCAGCTTCCGCTTTTGCTGTTGGAGGGAGGAGAGTCTGAGCTGGGGGGAGGCAAGGAAGGAGGGAGGCTCCTGCTCAATGGGGCACCTCCGGAGGAGTGGGGCCAGGCGCCTCCTCCCCGCCCCTTCCTGCCTGCTCAGATGATGGGAGCGAGCCAGCAGTAAATCACACTGAGCAAGTTGGAGTTAACTCTTTATTAGCAATACCAGGATCTGCGCAGGAGCACCAGGCCTCAGGAGCACAGCAGCTCAGCTCTGGCAAGTCTTGCTCCCATGAAGCAGCTGCCAAGTCCCCAGCTCCCCACAGCCGTCTAAGACCCCTCCTCTCCGGGGGTTTCCCCAAGCAACTGGAGACTGTTGCATGAAGCCAACCTCTCCTTCGCCCTCTTCACGCCTCTCCTGGTTCTAGGAGACAGACTGGAAGGAGAGTTTGTCGTAGCAGGAGGGGGAGACACTCGTGCCTCTTTGTGGCATGTAACGCCACTGAAGCAGTCAGACACACAGGAGAATGTTGCTCCAGCCAGGAGGACTTCCTGTCACACCTGGTCTGGAGCATCCTCCCCCTGCATGTGACCAGGTAGATGGATATGACCCTGGCAGACGCTACAAAAGGGTTAGTCATGCAGCCATCTCTCTCTCCTGATCCCTTCTCTCCATTTTGCCTTTGGCTGTCTGCTGGCTCTCAGCCAGCAGCACATGGGCTCATCCCTCACAGAGGATGAAGCCACACTTTTCTCTGTAACTGTAACTATGAGCCAAAGCCTGCCTTCAGGACCGTACTGTGAACTGAATGTAAGTAAACCTTATCATTACTTTCAAAAGAAGACTGTTGTGTCATTTTTGTTTTTAAGAGGGAACTAAAGGGGATTTACCAGGAACAATCCAATCTGGACAAGCCTGACTGGATTGCTCAACTCAAACGGTTCTAATGAATCCATCAACCCGCAACAAGGAACTGTGCTCTGCTACTATCTCACTAGTGTGAGTGAGGAAGGATAATATTTAATCAATATATCCTCTCCTACTATCCTCAGCGTTCTCACACTCTTCACCATCCAGACCCATCTCTGCCTCTTGGCCTCCCTCCTCTCCTGCCTCAGCTTCTGCCTCCGAGTCTGAACTTCTCTCTGCTACAGATTCTCCCTCCTCACTAAACCCTGTTGCCTCTTCAGCTTCCGCCTCCTCCTCCTCTTCCCAATCTTCTCCACCTGACCATTCATTGTCGCCCCACCACCACTCCCTGGGCTCTGAGCCTTCTTCCTTGGAGGGTTCCCCAGCTGGTTCCCACCCCCGCCACTCGTTCCTCTGCGTCCAGCCAGTCCACGACATCAGAGGGGACTGCGCTGGGCTCTTCTCCAGCATCGGGAGGCCCTTCTGCTCCTACCTTCATGGGCCTCTTCAGGGCCTCCTGGATATCCACTCGCTTCCGCATGATGGTCTGGTCCAGCTTCCGCTCGAACGCCAGCAGGTCCATGTAGGCCTGAGACTCTGGCACCAGCTCCCGGATCTGGGAAGAGAGCAGAGCGTCGTAGAGGGACCCCCTTGGTCTCTGGTTCAACCCCTCTCCTCTCAGGGGGAATGTCAGGGAACAGGCCTGGGCAAGGACCCTGGAGGGCTGCTGCAAATCAGAGCTGGGTTAGGTGGAGCCCTGGCCAGGCTCAGGAGGAAGCAGCTTCCTTCGTGCAGAGGAAGAGTTTCCCTTCCAGAGGGTGAAGCAGAGCCAGAAGCAAGGAGGTGGAAGATGCCCCCCCCAATGCAGAGGGGGGCATTTATGCATAGGTTTATTTGCTTTCTTGGTTGCTTAATACACAAGAAAAAAAGCCTCTAAGTGACCTGCAAAATATTAACACCGCAAGGCTTTGTCAAGGGATTCTGGAGGAAGCATGGACAAACTTAATGATATTTGGAATGTGTTTATTGAAACCACAGCAACAAATATTGGAAGGAAACAATAAGATTATCCATTTACATAAATACTATAGAGTTCTGTAACCTTGATTGTTTTGTTGTTGTTGTTTTCCTCTGCCTTTAAATTTTTTTTTTAATGTAATCTTTTTCTTTTTCCCTTTTCTTATTTATTTTAACTCACTGGAATACTTTCACTTAAATATAAATATTTTTCAAAGGGGGGAAGGGAAGCACTTTCACCACTTAACGCGCATGAATCCTTGCGGGAGGGAGGGGAAAGGTGAAGCAAGAGAAGAAGGACTTGCTTGTGCTTCCCTTTAACTTGACACACACAGAACACGGGGAGGGCAGTGCTCAGGTGAGCAAAAGGCCTCCCACCTGGGAGACAGGCAGGTAGACAGACACCCACCTGCTCACATTGGAGAAGCCAAAGGCCTGCCTAACCAGTGGGCTCCTAGCATCATTCAATTGGAAGGGACCCCAGGGGTCATCCATCCTGACCCCTGCAAGGGAGGAGTTCTTGCTGTGCTGGCTCCAGCTCACCCACAACAAGGAGCCAGCAGACCTTCCTTCAGATGGAGAGGGGAGCCCGTCAGGGTCCGATGAGCAAGCAAAACGGGAAAGAAAGAAACTTACCCTCTGTGGGAGAATCTTGTCAGCCATCTTCCTCCTCTTGGCGCTGCAGGTTTGTTGAAGGGGAGGGAAGACACACGTTACCAAGGCAACTAGCCCAGGTCACCAGGTCACCAGCTAAATTATCCTCTGCTGGAGGGTCTCCCCACCCACACTGAGGCTCAGGAGGCTGGCTCGGCTTCCCAGGGCGTACCGGTAGCTGCCCACCCCCTCGGCCAGGAGGGTCCTTGTGGCGGAAGCCAGAGCCTTTTCCCACCCCAGGTTGCCCTGACTGAAGAGAGGGCACAGGACTGCTTGTCTGCCAAGCCTGGCAAGTGCCTCAGTTGCTGACCGGCCACATGAGAGGCTGCAGAGGGGCCCCCATCCACACCTCTCCCAATCAGGGCCTTTGCTGCCCCCAGAAGCTTGGCTCGCTTGGCTCAATCCTCACCCTTGAGTTGCCGTTGAACCCTGGCATTGCAGGAGGTTGGACTAGATGACCCATGGGGTCCCTTCCTGAATCTGCCAGCACCAACCCAGCAGAGGCCTCACAACTGGCAGCATCGTAGAGTCAGAGAATGGCAGCGTCATCTAGTCCAACCCCTGGAAGTGCAGGAATCGCAGCGAGAGCTTCCCTGGCAGAAAGCAGTGGCCATGTACAACCATCCCTCAGCCCCGTCCCCTAAATAAAAACGTCCTGGCAGCAAAACGCAGGAAGGGAAGGGCCACGCAGGTCTCCCCTGGGGGCCACCCCACGGGCAGCTGGTACCGAGGAATGGTCTCCTCAGCAGCCCCCTCCCAGACTCCGGAAATCCAGAGCAGTGGATTGGGACCAAGAAGGTGAGGGTGGCATGGGGGTGGCTCAGGAGTAGTCAGGGAGCTCCTTCCAGGGAGAAGGTGGGATTTGCAGGGCTGTCCATCTGAACATGCAAAGAGCCTGGGCAGAAACCCGCAAAAGCAAAACATGAGAGACCTCCGCATGCAGATCTCCCTCTTTCCATTTGCCTCCCATAAAATGGAAGGGGAGGGCTCTATTTTATTATTTATTTCATAGACTTAATTTTCCCCTACCTAAAATTTATTCACCGCTTGACTGAAAAGAAAAAAACCTCAAAGCGGTTTATAAAAAGAAAATATGAACTTATCAATACTTTTTTCCCTTTATTATATTCTTTATGATAAATTTTATGGATAATAATAATAATAATGAAAAGGGCTGGTGCTGTTTTCTATTGTAACTTATCTGTATGTCTTTAATGGATTATATAGTTTTAAATCTGCCAATGTTTAATTGTTATTAATGATATTTCCCCTATGTTTTGAGCTGTTCTTATTTTTATTTATAGGCTGCCTGGAGTTCCTGTCAAGGAAAAGGACAGGGATAAATTAGATATATGCAATTAGATAAATATTGAATTGTAATAAATAGTAGTAGTAGTAGTAGTAGTAGTAGTAGTAGACTTGGAGCGCTGAGACTTTTGCCTGGGCTTTAGTGTGAGGCATCGTGGAGGTCAAGAGGCAGCACCCGGAATGCTCTGCCACAACTGTATATATTTGTATATTTTGCACAAGGGTGTCACCAGATATGGCTTAACACTTTGTGTTTATGCACTTAGGTTGTTGGGGCTGGGTTTTTTTTTTTTTGTAATATTGAATTTATTGTGCGCTTGCCAAATTGCTGCTTTTTGCCATTGTTTGAATTCACTGCCACACTCTGCGTTTTTCATATTTGTATTTCCAACACTCTGCCTTCAGAGGTTCTGGATGCATGCTGTGAATCCCTTTGGGCACAGCTCACTGTGGAGAAGGGGCAGGTAAGTAAACTCACTCCATCTCTCCATAAATACGGATGTGTTTGCTTAACACCTGGCAGTTTGCAAGAAGTTGGGAGCCTTGTAGAGAGTCTTCCAGTGCTGGGCTGCAGGCTGCCTCACCCTCTCTCTTCCCCTCAGGCCAAGTCCTCTCCCAAGTGGGGTCCAGCTCACTCACTCTGCCCCACCCATTGCCAGGGAGGAGGTCAAGCAAGTGGCCAGGCCTTTGCTCAGGGAGGGGCCTTCTGGCTTCAGGGCAGGGCTGCTCAGCCGCAGGCACAGAGGCCAAGAGGAGGAGACCCCCTTCCGTAGCCCAAGGCTGGCCAAGTGGCCCCCAAGAGACAGAAGGAAATGCTGCAGGTGGCCCCTCAGACCCCAAGCCTCAGACCCCTGACCCCTATCCTGACAGGTAAATCAATATTAATATTTGTATATTAATTTAAATGTTATTGTGCTATATGTCGGAAACAGTTCAGTTTGGTTGTGTACTTTATTGCTTATGCCTACTTTAGCAATCAGGCGAACCCTTCCATGTTGTGAGCCGCCTTGAGCGTAGTTTTAGCTCTGGAAAGGCGGCATACAGATCAAACCACAGTGGGGGCGACGATGCTCCGCCAGCTTCTCTGAGCGGCAAGGGCTCTGCGGAGGCGAGAATCGGCCGGACATATCCCCCCCAACCACCAGGGGGCCTCCTCCCCTGCGCGGAGCTGCGAGAGGACAGCTGCGCAACGCGAGTCGGATCCTGAAAGGGCGCCGGGTGGGAGAGAGGCAGGCTGCGTCCTCCAGGGAGCTGAGCGGAAGCCTGCGGGTTCCAGGTCTAGACACGCGCGCCTGGGGCGGAGGGCTGCCGGATCCTGCACCGCAGGGAAGGGGAAAGAGGCTCCACTCACCTCCTGGGCCGGTTCTGCGTGGCGGCGCCCGCCTGCTGCTGCTGCTGCGCTTGTTGCTGCGCCGCCTGCTGCTGCTGCGCCTGCTGGGGCGCTGCCCGCTTGCGCGTGGGCTCCATCACGGCCTGGGGCATCCCGGGGCGAACGGAAGGGCTCCCGACGTAGGGGGGGCCTGGGGGACCCATTGGAGCCCCCTGGTGGGGCATGCGAGCGCCTGATGGCATCCCAGGACGCTGGAGGGAGGGAAAGAGGAAAGAAGGGAAAGGCGCAGATGAACGCTTGCTCCAGGAGGTGGCAGCACGCCGATCGGAGCCCGCGCAGGTCCTCTCCCCTGGCGGGCGGGGGGGGGGGCAGGTATCCAGGCTCAGGGCAGCAAGGGGGGAGGCCCAACTTTCCTGGGTCAAAAGGACATAAGGTCACCTCTTGCCACAGCTGGAGGCAGGGTGCGTCTGCAAGCCGGTTGCAGGAGGCGAGAGAGGTTGTGCTGGGGTCCCTAAAGCCGGCCCAGTTGGGCCCTGAGAGAACAGGATGCTGGACTAGATGGGCCCCTGCCTGGTCCCTGGCTCTTCCTGTGTCCTTATCTAGGGCCCCCAAAGCAGGCCCTGAGCCCCACAGCCTCTTCCCTCCTTGCCCTTCCCATCAGCTGGTTCCTAGGAACATCCTTGTCTCTGATCCTGGGAATAAGCCTTGGCTTAGCCAATGACAGCCCTCTGCTCCTCCATGAATTTAACCCTCTTTTAAAGCAGTCGCTGGCTCCTGAGGCAGTGAGTTCCAGTTCCACCCCGCGTTGTGCGAAGGACTTTCTTTTACCCATCCTGAATCTTCCAACATTCAGCTTTACAAGTTCGAGTGTTGGGAGAGGGAACTTCCCTCTCTCCACTGTCTCCATGCCAGGCACAATTTTATAAACTTCTATCATGTCATTTCTTGTTTGCCTTTTCCCTACACTAAAAAGAAAAGCAAAGCAAGCCCCTTTGGTCATTCTGGCTGCTCTTTTCTGAACACTTTTCCAACCCCACAATGTCTTTTTTAAAGTGAGGCAACCAGAACTATTCACATTATTCCAAATGTGGCTTCGCCATAGATTCCTATAATGACCTCATGGTATTGGCATTTTATTTTCAATTCCTTTCCTACCGATCCCTAGCATGGAATTTGCCTTTTCCCGCAGCTGCCACATGCAAGCTCTCTTCAATGACCTCAAGGCCCCAATCCTGGTCATTCACAGTGTCCAGGGCGGCTGTCTCCCAGCTCCATCTGGTACGCAGGATGTGACCCTCCCTGCCCACAGACTGTCTTGCCAGAGTGGTGCATGCTCTGGTTGTCTCCCACTTGGACTACTGCAATGCGCTCTACGTGGGGCTCCCTTTGAAGGTGACCCGGAAACTGCAACTAATCCAGAATGTGGCAGCTAGACTGGTAACTGAGTGGCTGCCGAGACCATATAACTCTGGTCCTGAAAGACCAACATTGGCTCCTAGTACGTTTCCGCGCACAATTCAAAGTGTTGGTGCTGACCTTTCAAGCCCTAAACGACCTCGGCCCAGTAGACCTGAAGGAGCATCTCTACCCCCATCGTTCTGCTCGGACACTGAGGTCCAGCTCCGAGGGCCTTCTGGCGGTTCCCTCCCTGTGAGAAGTGAGGTTACAGGGAACCAGGCCTTCTTGGTGGTGGCACCCGCCCTGTTGAATGCCCTCCCATCAGATGGCAAGGAATAAACAACTACCTGACTTTTAGAAGACATCTGAAGGCAGCCCTGTTCAGGGAAGTTATTAATGTTTGATGTTTTAGTATGTTCTGATATATGCTGTGAGTTGCCCAGAGTGGCTGGGGAAGCCCAGCAGGAAGGGTGGGGTATAAGTAATAAAATTTAATAATAAAATTTAGGACATGGGGATGTAGTAGCAACCCTTGTTGTTCTGACTGTTGAAGAGGTCGGTGGCCCCATGGCTGACCCACAGAGTGTGGGTGAGCCTGCAGTTTAAGAGCTGCCCCAGCTGATTCAGACCAAGGAAGTCTTCACAGGAGCAAGAGCCTGTCAGCGCATAACTCCTCTGCTCAGAGACCTGCACAGGTCACCCATTTGCTTCCAGGCCAAGTTGAGGGCGCTGCTATTAGGATATTGTAACCAGGGATATTTTTCAGCCAGAACCTGCCGGAACTCAGATCCAGCATCTCTCAGGTGGGCGCCATTGCCATGATAAGAGAATGGGGGAGGCATTCTTGGTGAGTTCTGGCACCTCTTTTTTTATAGACAAATAGCACTGTTTGTAACCCACCCTGGGACCTCAAGGTGAAAGGCAGATAACAAATAAAGACTAAAAACAATTGAAGCCATAAAGAGCTTAGGACCAGTTTACTTCTGCGACTGCCTTGCCTTTATATGTCTAATGAACTGCTTTGGTCTGTGGAACTGATGCTGCAGCTGGTGCCACATAATGCTCATTCCAATCTTTTAGTGTGGCCACACTTGCACTACGGAACTCCCTGCCACTTGACACCAGGCAGGTGCACCTTCACTGCACTCTTCTTGGCACCTGTTTAAAACTTTTCTGTTTAGGCACCCCTATGCAGACATGGAGAAATTACATGTGCTTTCTTTCTTTTAAACTACTGTTGATTTCAATCATCCTTTCAACACTTTTAATACCTGCTCTTAACTGTTTGTATCGATAATCTTTAATGCTGGCCTCCTTTCCACCTCCAGGCCCCTGAAGCCTTTTGCACCCAATTTCTCCAAAGCCACCTTCCCCCACCCCAATGCCACCACTTCCCAAACTGCAAAGGAGACTAAAGAGAAGCATGACCCCTCCTGGCCACACAGAGCCACTTGCCCACCACAACCGGCCTCTGTGGCTTGACCGTCCTGGCCTTCACCTCCCTGCCCTGGCAGCCTTCAAAACTGCAAGCCCCTTGGGGCAGGGACCTGTCTCTTCTCCTTAGTTGCTGTGTCAGGCACCGTGTTCATGGGCAGCACCATAAGGATATAAACCTCATCCTCACCCCCCTCCAACGTATGGAGAGAGCCATGGGTGGGAGCTGCTGTGAGGCAGACAGGGGGTCCTTTCATCTGAGGGCACCTGTTGCGGCCACAAGCCCAGCACCACGGGGGGGGGGGGAGATGAGGCCCCTCCCAGCCAGCCAAACATCTCCACCCCCAGCAGCAACTGACCCTGCAAGCATGCCTCACATTCAGGGCCACCTGCTGCTGTCTCTCTGGCCCCCAGGCCTCCGCCTCCCCCTGGAGACTCAGCTGCTGCCTGTCAGTCAGACCAAGAGGCCGGCCAGCCAGTGAAGTATGGAAATCAAAGCATGGCACACTTTCCCCCCTTCTCTTCACCTTTAAGGAAGACCTTCCTGCATCCCTTGGGGGGGGGGAACCCTTTCAGTTTGTTTAAGGTTTTCTCTATTTGGCCCCAGAACCTCTGCACAAAGGTGATGGGAGCAGACACACAGGGGCTCCCCTGACTGCAAGGGAATGAATTGTTTTGAGCCAGTTTTGCTGCAAAAAAAAAAAAAATTACAGAGGAAGCAGAAGGGATTTCTGTGGGGCGGGGGAGGCCAGGTCTAAAGGCCAGCATGTGCTGAATGGAGCTGCCCCCCCAAAAAAAAACCTGCACAAGAGGTGGACCAGATACTTGTGAAATCACAAAGCCGGAAGAGGTTGTGGAGATCATCTAATCCCTGCCCCACAGAAGAGGCTGCAATGCAGGAGGCAGCTGCCCCATCCCTGACACCTGACCCGTCCTTGAGCCTCTGCTTAAATATCTCCAGCCCCAACAGACCTCCTGCCTTGTCCTGCTACGGCCTGTCATTTTGGGAGTGACACTTAAAAAAAAAATTCTTCCATGAGGGGACTTTAAAATGCGTTTCTGGGTGTGAGGAACTAAAATCTGCTATTATATTTATGATTCAACAACATTTAGCTTGGTAGTCTATGTTTGATGAAGAAGCACATCAAACTGCTTTCGGAAAGCCAAAGAATTTTAATTTTACCTTCTGAAAATGTCAAGTAATGCTAAATATTAATATATACGGTAACTGCAAGTACTTGGCAACCATTTTTATGATTTCTATGCAAGGTTACACACATTTCACTTACCAGGCAAAACTAAATTGTATTAATTTAATCACACTATATTTTGATTTCCCAAATCATGTTACGACTTTTTAGCATCCTTCAGTTTTGGAATTTGAAAGCTGGAAAATCCAAAACACCCGACTGGCCTGCCTTTTGCACCTGGCCTTTTGTTCTGCCCTCAGGAGCAACAGGCAGCAGGCCTGCGCCATCTTCTGTGTGACTGTCAGCCCTTCCGGTATTGGAAATGCACCTCTGTCTCTCCCTTTAAGCTTCTGATCACCACCGCGAACAGGAGGCGAGCACTGCAGCTGGATCAGGCCAAAGGCCCCTCTAACCCAGCCCCCTGAAGCTACAGCAATTGTGGGGAGGGGGAGAGGAAGGGGTGGCCATGCGCTGAGCCTCCCCTTCCTGGAAGTTCTTTCATTTACTTTAAATCTACACATAAGGGCCAAGAGGCAGCCATGAAGGGCTAGACCAGGTGGGACCCAGCTGGGCTTGGAACAGTGTCTGCCTGAGTAACAGAGGCTCTCCAGGCCAGAGGAGAACTTCCTTCTCTGATAAAGGCAGGAACTGGGTTTCCACAAGCAAGACCTGAACTGCTGCTGCAGCTCCTTCTACCGTCCATCACAGGACTTGGTCTGCAGAGCTTCCACCATTCCAGTTGCTCTCCTTGACACACACTAACTGATCAATTCCTTCCTCAGAACTGGACACAGCCTTCCAGAAGTGACTCAGCCAGGACAGAGCCCTGAGCTCCGACCAGTTGCCCTCACTTGTGTCTTGCGTTGTGTGTGTGCGCGCACACACTCCTTCATGATCTGTTTTGAACCCAGCTCATTAGCAATGAATTCTGAGCACCACCCTTTTGACTTCCTCGGACAGTTTCTGTCTGTTGTGCTTCTGAAACACCCGCTGAGCTCCAGGGTCAGGAGCAGTAAGGCTGAAAGGCTGCCTTGCTGAGCCAGGCTTGGGTCCACTGAGCCTCGCATGAGATTCCCAGCCATGACCAGGAAGATACAACCACAATCAGGGCAGGAAGCCCTTCAAGGCTCGTTCTTCCCTTCTCCACCACAAACAACCCTCTCCCTGCCCCATTTTGCCAGGACGAAGAGCCCTCGCCTCTTTCGCCTGCCCTTCCCCTCTCATGAACATTGCAGTCCTCCCTCTTCTTCCCTCTCCTCTCCAACCCTTTTGGAGTTGGGGGAACCAGAAACCCCACCTGCATTTCAGGTATTCCAAGTGAGCCAGATGCCCTAATCTAAGAAATTCAGCCATGGGGTTGAGAGGAGGGGATGAAGGACTGGGGGGCAGGGCAGCCATTGTTACCTTTGCCCCAGGGAAGAAAGATAACCTGTCGCATTAACAGCACTTGTCATTTCCATCTTGGTGTTCATTTTTATGAAGAACCTCAGGAAGCAGCTGGGTGGCTGGGCACTTTTGTTGTCTGCAGCTGCCCAGAAGGGAGGCTGAGACGCCTCAGTCAGCCAGGAGGTCAACTGTTCTTGCCTTTGGGGGGGGGGATCTCTTCCCCAAGTACTAGCAGAAACTTGGCACCGTGTTGTGCCAGTTGGGCAGGACTCTTCACACCACCTCCTCATAGAATCACAGAACTGTAGAGTTGGGAGGTCATCTAGTTCAACCCCCTAAAATGCAGGAATCACAACTAAGGCCCCCAGGTCAGATGGACATCTGGCCTCAGCTTAAAGGTAAAGGTAAAGGGACCCCTGACCATTAGGTCCAGTCGTGGCTGACTCTGGGGTTGCGGCGCTCATCTCGCTTTACTGGCCGAGGGAGCTGGCGTACAGCTTCCTGGTCATGGGGCCAGCATGACTAAGCCGCTTCTGGCGAACCAGAGCAGCGCATGGAAACGCCGTTTACCTTCCCGCCGGAGCGGTACCTATTTATCTACTTGCACTTTGACGTGCTTTCGGACTGCTAAGTTGGCAGGAGCAGGGACCGAGCAACGGGAGCTCACCCCGTGGCAGGGATTCGAACCGCCGACCTTCTGATCCTAGGCTCTGTGGTTTAACCCACAGCACCACCCGCCACTCTCAGCTTAGAGACCTCCAAAGAAGGAAAGCCCACCACCTTCAGAGGGGGTGTCGTCCCCCCCACCAGGAATCCCCTAGAAGCACCAGGGCTCGTGAGACCAGCACTGACCCACCTGCCTGATGCTCGAGGGAACCTGCAGAAAGGACCTCAGGACAGGAGCGCAGCCCCCTTGAACCCACAGCAGAGGAAAGGCTATAGAGAGGCTCCCTGAGGGGACATGGGGAGATGGCTGGGATGGAGACAGCAACGCTTGCTGCCCTCTCTCACCCTTAACACTCGAACCCAGCAGCGTCACCCAAGGAAGCCGAACGCTGGGAGACTCAGCACAGACAGAAAGAAGGGTGTCTTCACACTCAGCAGTGCTGGGTTCAAGTGAGGCACAAGTGTTCGGGGCAGGGAGATTTCAGGCTTGCCAGACCCACTTGAGGTTTCTAGTTGTTGTTTTTTTGTTAGAACCCCAAAGCCAAGATAGCAAAGCAAAGATGGAATTAAAGGACAGGGTGCCTCTGAGCATGTTCTAGGAACTTGCTTTCAGTGCCAGAACTGAACTGAGCTCACAGTCCTTCCACACAAAAGCCCACTTCTGCCTGGCTTTCTTCAATTCAGCAACATAAAAGGGAGGGGGGATTTTGTTGTTTGAAATACAGGATGTTGGCTCATACGGAGTCAGAACACTGGTCCATCTATTGCTCAACACTGACAGGATTTCAGGCAAGTGGGTCTCCCCCAACCCTGCCTAGAGCTGTTGCTAGGCTTGAACCAGACATACTCTGCAGACAAAGCAGGTGCTCTTAGAATCATAGACCTATCCCAGGCCCTCGTATTGGAAGGGACCCCAGGGGTCATCTAGTTCAACCCCCTGCAATGCAGGAATCCTTTGCTCAACCTGGGACTTGAACCCAGGACCCTGGGATTAGGAGTCTCATGCTCTACCGACTGAGCTATCACAGTGAGCTACGGCCCTTGACACCCGACTGCTGCTACTGGGAGCCAGAAACACGGGCCAATCGACTATAACTCACGCATAATTCTGCAAGGAGGCTTCTACCTACCACCTGCCCACCCCTGAACTCTGGAATTCACCGCTGCAGGAGGCAATGGAGGCCACTAACCTGGGCAGATTTAAAAGGGGGGGGTGAAGCAAATATCAGAGGGAGGGCAAGGCTCTGAATGCAAGTTGCTGGGGCACACAAAGAGGGAGGTGGCAGTTCTTGCACTCAGGTCCTGCGCACCTGGGGGGGGGGCTTCCCTCTGGGGCCCCTGCTTGGTCACTGAGAGAAGAGGACGTTGAGCTGGGTGGTCCTTTGGGCTGATCTCCAAAGAAGACTTTTGAAGGGGGTCCCCCTGCCTGTCTGGGAAAGGGAGCTGCCAGGTTGTGCCACGGGGCAAGGAAACTCTCTGGGGATGGTGGCCTGGTAGCCAGAGCAGCCAAGGTTTTGCTCAGGGACCCTCCCAGTCGGCAGCCAATGCTGGGGGCCACATCCTGCCTGGGGCCCTTTGGGAGAGGGAGCCAAGAGTGGCAGCAGGAGCCCACGGGGGGGAGGGGGGAGGAAGGCTTGGGATGCCAACCTACAGGCCAGAAACTCTGAAGGTCCAAATCACTTGGAGGGGGCATCACCAACCCCTTGCCACCCACATGGTGTCCTTGATGGACAGGGGGGCAGTGGGGCGTTCGCCCCACTCCTCCTCCCCCCTCCCGCGCCCAGGAGGGCTCCCCAAGCCCCCTGCCCCTCTGAGGCGTCCCGCTCCGCCGGCCTCTTTCCCGAAAAAGGAGCGCCTTCAGACAATGGTGCCGGAGAGCCCTCGCGCCAGGAGGGATTCCTCGCGCCTAGCGACGTGAGAGAGCAGTGCCCGGGGTTGGCACGGGGCTCCAGCAAAGCCCGCCCGGAGACGAGGGCCTGGGATACCTCCGGAGCCCGGCCCCTCCCCCCCCGCGCCTTGCCCAAGTGGCCCCTCGCCGCTCCCTCGGGGTCCGCTGTGCGCACCTGTTTCCGAGCCAGGCCCGGACCCTGCGCACGTGCTGGGGGGAGGGGGCGTGTACCCCCCCTACACACACACACACCCCACGCGGGCCCGGGCTGCCCCCTCCTCCCCCCCTCCCAGGCCGGCTTTCCCGCTCCTCGCCGGGCAGCCCGCAAACTTTCCCCACTCACCACCCCATGGACCAGAAACTCAAAAAGTTTGCTTTTCGTCGCCTTTCGCGCTCCGCCCGTGACTTCCTCCGCGGCCATCGGGGTCGGGTCTGCACTGCTCCGCCTCCCCTTCTCCTCCTCCTCCTCCTCCGTCGGTCCGTCTGTCTGCCTGCCTTCCTGCCTTCCTGGGCTCGCCGCCTTCCCTGCTGCCTCCGTCCTCCCTTTCTCCTCCTCCTCCTCCTCCTGCAACTCTGCCCGCGCGCTCCGTCTTTCTTCCCTCGGAGCCCCGCTGCGCGCTCCGCTCGCTCCGCTCACACTTCTAATAGCTCCGCCGGCCGACGGGGGAGGGGGCCCGGCAGGGCTCCCGCGACGGCCCACGGCCGGATTCCTCCGCCGAAGCGCCGCGGCCGAGGCCGGCTGAGCCCCAGCGCCGCCCGCCGCCGCTCCTTGCCGCGTCCCCGCGCAGCCTCGCCCGGCGCTCCGCCTGCCCGTCCCCGGCGGCCGCGCAACGCCTCGCCGCCGCGCCCCTCCTCGCGCCGCTTCCAGGCCGCATCCCCCGGGACCCTCCAGGCGGCCCGGCTACCGAGGGAAGCGGAGGGAAGGAGCCCGCCTCCCCCCACCCGTCGGAGGCTGGACGGGGGCGGAGGAAGCGAGGAGGGGCGCGGGGAAGGCCGGGCGGCGCGGGAGACCCTCTTCCCCCAGTGCCCGCAAACCATGACACCGGGGAGACGGCGGGGGCCCCACACGGGATGTCGCGGGTCCTTCCCCGCCGCCCCCCACCCGCTCTACGTCGAGCGGCCCCGGCGAGGCCGGTCTAGGCTCCCTCCTCGCAGAGACGTCCGGCGGAGGCGTCACCGTCGCCTCGTCTTCCTCCCCCCCCCCCCCGCCTGTCGGTCACTCTCCCGTCCTGCCCTGCGTGGCGCTGGCAGGGAATGAAGAGCCGCCGGCATCTCCCGGTGCGCGTCTCCCTGGCAACAGAGCCAGTGTTGCCAGGTAACGGGCAGGGCGTGGTACCCAGGAGAGGCTCCTTCTGCACCCGGCGCAGCCCGATGCGGAGTCGTGAAGAGGGAGGGAGGGAGGGAGGACAAGCGGGGGGAGGCTTCCTCCCGATGCGTGATGGCGGAGCGGCGTGTTCACACGTGCAGACGAGGGCGCCCGGTTGCCCCCGGGTCTCCCCAGTCACGGCCAGGACGAGGAGAGGCGGCGGGGAGGCGAGGGAGCCCCTCCCCCGCAGGCTCTCCAGTACCCCACCGGGGGCGCGACCGCTGGATCCCCCTGCCCAACGGGCTGCGGTGGTGGGGAACCCCCCCGGGGGATCCCCGCCGCCCTCCTGGTCCTGCCCCCTATGGACGGAGCGGGGGGAGGAAGGCCGAGAGGAAAGGACCGTGGCCCCTCCCCCCCAGAATCCCGGGGCTTCCCACTGACCGACCCCCCTTCTCCCCCCCCCGCAGTTACCGGGCTCCTCCCGGCGGGGAGGGGGCGCGTGGGGCGCATGCGCAGCGCTGCCTTTTTCCCCTCTCGCCGTGAAGGTCAGCCGAGCGGACTGAGGGAAAAGGGGCGGGTGTTAACTCCTTCCACGCCGCTTCAGTGGAGCCGCGCCGCCGAGCGCCGCTCTCCCTCCCCGCCTCTCCGACAGCGCCTCCGCCGCGCAGCAGACGCGCCGCCGACGTCGCGCCGCTTCCCCGCCCCTTCGGAGAGCGGTCGGCGGAGGAGGAGAGAGCGGCTGTCGCTGCCACCGGCTCCGGACTCAGCAGGGCCGCCCCGACGGAGGGAGCCGAAGGCGCGCGGGGCTCCCGTCTGGCCGGCCGGGGCCGCCGGAGGAAGGAACGCGCTTGCCGAGCCTCCTCCCGCCGCGGGTGCCCGAGCCCCAGTCGGGGGGCTCGCCAGCATTCCGGGTGCGGAACGGCCCCCCCGGGGCAGGGGCCAGCGAGCGAGCGCCCTTGCCGGACGTGACCCCCGACGGCGGGAGGAGCTGCTATGGGCGGGCGCCCGCTTGAGCCTGGCGATGCCTGAAGCGGCTGCCCCCGGGATGCGGGCCTGAGGGGCCCCTCAGCTCGGCCCAGGCGCCCCCTCCTGCGACGGAGCTCGCTGAGACTCCGGAGGCGGTGGACAGTCGCCTCCCTCTTTCCCGAGAGGCTCGAGGGTCTCCTCTAGCCCAAGGGGTCTCCTAGTGGGTCCAGGGTCCCTGCGGAGACCCCAAAAGCAGCCTCGCCCCCAAGAGGCCAGGCGACTCTCGCTCCGCTGCTTCCTCTATGTGGGCTACTGATCCTGTTTGTCTTTTTCGCGGGGCGGGGGTCCTGGAGCAGAGCCGAGTCCGCCAGCCTGAGGCAAATTCTCCCGCGCCCCTGAAAGCCCAGCTCGGTGAAGCCCATCCTTTGTATCAGGAGGAGGTCCGAGAGGGGCCCCCGGGTGCTGTGCCTGGGGAGTCCTGTCGGGGCCTGGGGGGGCGGGCAAGTCTCTGCAAAGGCAACCTGGCACTCGCACCCCCTCCCTAACCTGCAGAGGCGAGGGTCTCTCTCTCACACATGCACACACAGGGCCCGACCGACCCCCGGCGAGGCAAGGCCCACCTGAGCCACAAGCTGGGTCTGCTTCTGCTGGGGGGCCACCTCTGTGCCTCCCCTTTGGGGGGACAGGGATGCACGTGCGGCCAGCTTAGAGCCCTCCGAGGGGGGAAGCTGCACCTGCCAACCAACCTGCCCCATGGAACTTCCAAAGGCTGCTTCCTCCCAAATGGGCCAGGAGCAACCCGAGGGGGGCGCTGTTTATGACACTCTCTTGAAGTTCCAGGTGTGCTCAGGGGCCCCAAAGAACTGGAGAGCCCCGTGGCCTTGACCAGAAAGGGCTTCCTGGAGAAAGGGCACCTGGAGGCTTTAAAGCAGGGGCTGGGGCAGCCGGGACCCTGCTCAGCAGGAAGAGGCTGAGCCCGGAGACCTCAGAGCTTCCATCCAGCTCAATGGGATGCTGCTGGGTTGCATTTATCGGGCTCTTCGGAGTGATATGGCTTTATTTTAAGACCTCTGGGGTCGGATTCTGATGGATCCCAGCCCACATTCCCAATGGATCCCAAAGGCCGCTTGGGAATGGGTGTGTTGCGAGGGTTGCAGAAGCCAAGCTGCTCCTAGAACATTTCTGAGGCCACTGAGGGGGACAAGGCTGGACGATGAGCAGCCCACCTGGAACTCTCTCCTTCCTGAATGCTCCTTCAGAAGGAACAAGCACTGCAGCAGCAAGCCAGTCACTCTTTGCAACTGGGGAGACATGGCCCTGGGGAAGAGAGGGAGGGAAGGAAGGAAGAGTCCCCATGGCTTCTAGTAAGTGCACACACAGAGTTAGGAAATAGCCATGCAGGTATGCATGGACCTAAACGTTTTCTTGCAAGAGCCATCTGTGACTGGGGCTGCAAGTATTCCAAGTGCTGTTATCGTCAAAGCTGTTGGTAGACATAATAAATATGTGATTGCGAAAAAGAATAGCCTAAATAATGTGCCCTTGTTTTCTAGCCCACCTCCCCCTGCAGCCTCTGGCCGGATCCAACCACCCACAGCGCAGGGGCAGGGAAACCCCCCTCTTGTTCATTTAGCCTGCTTGCTAACTGTAGGCTGCAAACCCCAGATTCCTACTCCACACACACCCATGCCTTGCCTTGGGGAGAATGGGCTGTTCTACTCTGGTCCTGTTTGAGGGCTTCTTCCCTTTGGGGCATCTGGTCGGCCACGATGAGAACACGAAGCTGGCCTGATAATAATAATTTTATAATAATAATTTATTATTTATCCCTTGCCCATCATGCTGGGTTTCCCCAGCCACTCTAGAGCCAGCTAGATCCAGGTTCTTCTGATGTTCTCCTCATCCCCCAGGAGGACCAGGCTTAGAAGAAGTCCAATTAATTTGTTTTTGGGAAAAGAAAGGGCTCCTTAGTCTGTTGGCCCTCTCTTTTTCCCACCCCTTGAAATTCATGGTGGATCCCCAGATGGTGTCAGAAGGCCTTCTGGCAAGAGATGGGCTGCACCTCACAGCGGCTGGCAAGAATGTGTTTGCTAAGAGTCTCACAAAGCTGTTCAGGAGAGGTTTCAACTAGAACTTGAGAGGGAGGGAGGTGGCATTACAGATGACAGAAGAACACCTGGCACTGGGGATAATGCACAGGAAACTGAAGTGGTGCTCCAGAAACCTGCTAAAGGGCAGGAAACTACAAGAAGGAAGCAGCTGGAGGGAATGACTCGCAGTTTCAGTTGACTCTATAGTAATGCACACAGTATGGGAACAAGCAAGAGGAACTAGAGCTCTTAATACAGGATGGCAAATATGACCTAATAGGCATTACTGAAACATGGTGGGATGAGACTCATGACAAGAATGCAAGAATTGAGGGCAGGAGGGCCAGCTTGGCCCCACAACCATGGGGGCCATGGGGCAAGGGTGCCATGCAGCATGCACAGACCTGGTGCCAAAGTTTGTGGGTGCCCGGCTCCTTCATGGGGAATTTTGTGGGTGCTTGGGTACCCAGGGCCCCAGCAACTATAATTGAGGGGTATAACCTGTTCAAAAGGAATAGACCAAGCAGGAAGGAAGGAGGAGCATTATATGTAAAGGATGTGTACACTTGTGAAGGAATCCATGACCTGGAGCATGGGAAGCAGATGGAGAGTATATGGGGGGAAATTGTAGGAGAGAGAAACATCCATGATTTTATTGTGGGTGTCTGCTATAGACCACCAAGCCAGACTTGGATGATGACTTCCTAGAGCAGATTACCAAACATTTAAAAAGGAGAAATATAGTAGTCATGGAACTTCTGCAATATCTGTTGGGACTCCAACTCTGCCAAGAATGTAAGGTTCAAATCTTGGACCTGGTCCTCATCAACAGAGAGGAACTGATCAGCAAAGTGGGCATACTGGGAAACTTGGGAGGAAGTGATCAGGCTTTCTTGGGTCTCATTATAAAACCAGCAAGAGGAAGCTGAGTGTAGTCAGACATGCACTCAGGATTGGTGGATCATGGGAATGCTGTGGACATAGAGTATCTTGATTTCAGTAAGGCTTTTGACAAAGTCCTCCGTGATATTCTTGCAGAGGAGCTGGTAAAATGTAGGTTTAATGAGGTAGCTGTTAGGTGGATTTGTAGCAGGTTGACTGACTGAACCCAAAGAGGACTCATTAATGGTTCCTCATCAACCTGGGAAAAAATGACAAGTGGGGTGCTACAAGGTTCTGTCCTGGGCCTGTTGATAGTCAAAGCCTTTACAAATGAATTGAGGGGGTGCTATTCCAATCTGCAGGTGATATCAAGCTGGGAGGGGTAGCTAATGCCACAGAACACAGAATCAGGGTCCAACAAGATTTTAGCAGATTGGAGAACTGGGTCCGAACTAACAAAATGAATTTCAATAGGGACAAATGCAAGGTTCTAAGTTAAAAGACACTTAGGCAGAAAGAACCAGCTGCACAAATATAAGATGGGGGACACCTGCCTTGGCAATAGTACATGTGAAAAGGAACTAGGGGTCTTAGCGGACCAGAAGCTTAATGTCAGTCAACAGTGTGATGCAGCAGCAGCCAAGGAAGGAAGGAAGGAAGGAAGGAAGGAAGGAAGGAAGGAAGGAAGGAAGGAAGGAAGGAAGGAAGGAAGGAATGCTATTCTAGACTACACCAACAGAAATATAGTATCCAGATCAAGGAAAGTCACATTACTGTTCTATTCTGCCTTGAACCATGCCTGGAATACTGTGTAAAGCTCTGGGTGCCACAATTTAAGAAGACTATATTGACAAGCTGGAACATGTGCAGAGGAGATCAAGGGTCTAGAAACCAAGCTTTATGAGGAACGGTTGAGGGAACTGGGGATGTCTAGCCTGGATAAGAGGAGATTGATTGTAGATATGATAGCCATCTTCAAGTATCTTAAGGGCTGCCCCATGGAAGACGGAGCTAGCTTGTTTTCTCCTGCTCTAGAGAGCAGGACCTGAACCAATGGATTCAGACAACAAGGGAGGAGTTTCCAACTCAACATCAGGAAGAACTTTCTGGTGGTAAGAGCCATTCCGGAGTAGAACAGACTCGGGAGGTTGTGGACTCTCTTCATTGGAGTTTTTAAAACAGGTTAAATAGCCATCTGTCATGGATGCTTTAGTTGCAAATTCTGCATTGCATGTGATTGGATTAATGACTTGGGGTCCCTTCCAACTCTACAATTCTATGATCTCACATCCAGAGAGTCTTTGGCCTTCTCGAGGAAAGATGCCATCATGATAAAGAAGAGAGGGGCCAACTTTTGTTTTTGTTTCCTGCCTGGCCCCCACCCTCCTTTTGAGTGGAGATGGCTGAAGGATGAGGGGGAGGGGCCCCTGGCCGCTCATGGTGGAAACTGACTTCAGAAGGCAACTGCCTCTCTTGGGAAACATCCATTTGTCCAGCCTTGGGGAGATGCCAAGGGACAAATCCACCAGTTTTCCTGTATTTATTTCTCATCCTTCCTGGGCTAAACTCCACCATTTATGCATCTGTGGTCTCCTCTCCTCCCCCCCCCCACTTTGTTTAGTGAAATGGACAGTCTGCTACAATGGTGCCTTCTAGGGACCCCTCACTTTTCTAAGCCCTCCATTACTGTCATCAAGCATTGATTAGGAATCGGACGTCTGCATTGCGGGAAGTTGTTCTAGCCGGTTGTTGGGACCCTTCCAACTCTGCAATTCTATTATTCTATGAAGCTTATCACTCAATGCGCAACAATCGGAAGGTCAAGCCACAGCCCCCCCCCACTTCCTTCTGGGCTAGGCTTCCTTCCTGTTCCCTAATAATATAATCAAAGAACTGTAGAGTTGGAAGGGACCCCGAGGGTCATCTAGTCCAACCCCCTGAAATGCAGGAATCTTTTGCCCAACACGGGACTCGAACCCACAGCCCTGAGGTTACGAGTCTCATGCTCTACCAACCGAGCTATTCCAGATCTGAAGCAATGCTCCTGAGGGTTACTCTCAGAGTTAAGGGTCTTAGATAGCTACTGTTTACTGGTCTCCCGCATTTCTGGAGTATTTTGAATCTGTACAGAAGAGAGCGCCAGCGACACAATGGGGGGCCTCCGTGGGTCAGGGGAGTGAGAAACCACAAGTCGGTTGTGACCATTTGGCAAGGCATTTTGAAGGCCAGGCCTCTGCAGCAGCTGCTGCCTGAGCACTATTGTTAATCCAAGCCCCAATGAGGCGTCTGCTGCCCCCGTCTTGTCCGGTTTCCATGGGGTCAATTTCAGTTCCGTGCCAAGGGTGTGGCCAAGCCCCATGCTGTGGTCTGACTGACCAGATGCTCTCTTGCCCCTTTGCCCAACGTGGCTCATGGGCACAAGCCCAGGGGTGGGGGCTGAGCAGATGAAAGACATACTTTCATACTTTCAGTGCAGTTCAACATCTCTATGGAGCCGTTGGGAGTGGCCAGCTGAGACCTTCAGTAGCGGCCCTGTTAACTGCGCCACCTTAGGATGCTGTGGGAAGGAGCTCCCGCCCCCTTGGAGAATAGGCAGGCACCAACGGTTAGCTGTTAACTGTTAGGGACGCAGGTAGCACTGTGGGTTAAACCACAGAGCCTAGGACTTGCCAATCAGAAGGTCAGCGGTTCGAATCCCCTTGACAGGGTGAGCTCCCGTTGCTCAGTCCCAGCTCCTGCCAACCTAGCAGTCCGAAAGCAAAAAGTGCAAGTAGATAAACAGGTACCGCTGCGGCGGGAAGGTAAACGGCGTTTCCATGCGCTGCTCTGGTTCGCCAGAAGCGGCTTAGTCATGCTGGCCACATGACCCGGAAGCTGTACGCCGGCTCCCTCGGCCAGTAAAGCGAGATGAGCGCCGCAACCCCAGAGTCATCGGCGACTGGACCTAATGGTCAGGGGTCCCTTTACCCTTTACCACTTTAACTGTTAGCTGCTTCCAGCATGCATTAAAAACACATTTGCTTAGGCATTCCCAGGCCAATGATGCTAGTTTTCAGCATCCTAGTCACTGTAATAATATAAATAGTTTACTGGTGTGGTTTAATTATTATGTATTGGTTATTTTACTGGTTGCAAATATTCTTAGTGCTCTCTGGAGAGAAAGGCGGCATAGAAACAGTTTTATAAAACCAATAAATAAAACAGGCAGCATAATGAATGCCTCTGGCCCCCGGGGGGTGAAGGGGGGGTGGAGGAACACAGGACGAGGAGGCCCCCCAGCCAAGCATGGACCTGTATGTGTTCTCTGGATCAGAGCTTCAGGTTCCTGGCTGTGCCCTGGGCTTCCCATGAAGGATTCATCCTGCACTGAAGAAGTTGCATCACCTTGGGCTGCCTGGGAGCCCTGAGACAAGAGCTCACCTCTCAAGGAGGGGAAAGGGGGTTTCATGTGAGTTCAACGTCCAGTCTCCCCAGGATGGGGCGGGGGAACAGCAGCAGCTGGACCCAAACAAAGGCAACAGCCAGAAAGGCCTCACAGCACCTCTGCCTGACCTCCAGGGTCAGACTCTGGTCCGTCTCCAAAGGCCAGGAATCTCATGCAGAGAAACCCCAGCGAGTGGCTCTTAGGAGCACAACATTTTGGCACATATCGGAGTCACGCTCTTCTCCACGCTCAGATATTGTTGTGAGATGCACACAAGGTAAATTAGAGTTGGGGGAGCAGGAGCCCCAGGGGAGGCAAAGCAGCCCCTGACTCCCAGGTGTACCTGAAAGGGCAGCCTCAGCCAGCAGGGGGTCCAGGGGCCCACACAGGAGGCGCTGAAGGGGCTGCTGGGAGAACTTGCCGTCATCTACCAGAGGGCCTGGAGCAGACCTCTCTGTCCTTGCGACTGCCACCAGACTCCCTCCCCCAGCCCCCTTTCCTGCCCCTGCCTCTCAAGGGGGCAGTGACCATCTCCACTAGCTCTGGTGGCATCAGATGGCATGCTGCCAGCATGGGAGAAGGATGCCACTGGCAAGGAAACACCAGGTGCCAGGTGAGGTTCTGGACTCTGCGCTGGGTGATCCAAAAGATTCTGGCCACGAAAGTAACTGCTAGAGGGCTTCATTTCCCTGCCTTTGCCCATCCCCGGTGGACTTCCGAAGCCCACGGAACACCGGGGAGGGGGAACGGAGCGTCTCCTGCCCCCCTCTGGTTTCAACAGGTAGGTCTCCCATTAAACTGCCCGGGGCTTGGAGACAATGTGGACGACTCGTTAGAGGCACGGGTGTTCTCAGTGGGATTGTGTTTCTTTAACAGCCATTAGTGGACCAGGATTGGAACCACGGTGCATGGGGAGGAGAGGGGGGTGCACCCTTTCCCTCACCCCCGCAGTCCAACGAAATTGCCCCCCCCCGCCCTCCTAGCCGAAGTTGGGGCAGAAAGGGGTCCTGCGTGGGGCTGACCATTGCAGCAGGGCGGGGGATGCTCAGCCTGCCCAGGAGGCTCTGTGAATGTGCTGGGGGGCGGGGGGGGCACAGTGCCAACCTCGCCCTGTCCGGACGCCAAGAGCTCCGGCATCCATAATACCCGCCCCCTCTTCCCGATTGCCAGCCTCACACACCAGCGTCCGAGCAGATGGAGGTGTCGGGGAGGGGGGGAGGCAGCAGGTGAAGGCACCGGGGGGGGGGTCACTCACTCCAGGCAAGTTTACCTTGGGCACAAGCAAATGAGCCGCGGGGGAGTCCAAGACGCCGCCTCCTCTGAGAGAGAGAAGCGGCAACATCTTAGCAGCAGCCCAGCCGCGGAAGCCCCCCTTTGGGCCAGCAAATGGCTGCCCTTCCGTGCCCCCCCCCACTCCCCGCATGGCTGACCCATTCCCCCCTCCCCCGAGGCAGCCCCTCCCCGGGCTTCGGCCGGCCCTTTCCGCGGCCGCGCCCCCGGCCGCCTTGTGCACGTGGGCGCGGAGAGTCTGCGGAGAAGGTGGTCCCCACGGCGGGGCCGCCCCCCCCCCCGTCCACACACACACTCGCACTTACCCGGCTGCCCCGGTCCTCGTCGGGTCCGCTCTGGGGCTCGTGGGTGCCTCCCTGCCTCGCAGGCCAGGCGCGGTAATGCTCGTGCGCTCCGCCGCCTGCAGCCTCCGGCGCCCGGGACTGGGGGGCTGCGGCGAGGCGGCGGGAGTTGCCGGCCGGGCGCGCCGAGGGGCGCCTCCCCAGGAGCCGGGGCTGCTGCTCCTCTGCCCTGCCGTCCGTGCGGGCCAGGAGGAGACAAAGAAGCTCCGCCGCCGCCGCCGCGACGGGGCTGCCAAGACCCACACGGCAGCTTCCTTCCTTCCCCTCTTCCTTCCCAAATGCTTCTGCCCGAGTTTCCATGGGAACAGTATAATGCCTTTCGCGTTGCTGGGGAGATGCAGAGGCTCAGCAACCTCGCCAGGCCTGCCAAGAACCTCGCGGGCTTCGGGGGGCTGCTGCGAAAGCCGGGGGAGGATTTGGCCCCGGACGGGGCCATCTCCATCCGCAGCAGAAGGTCCCGTGAGCCTGGCTGCCGGATCGGGGCAAGGGGCCCCCTCTGGTCCAGCACCCACTTCTCACAAGGGCCACCCAGGGGCCTCGGAGGGCGGCGAACCGGCAAGCAGGATCCGGCCCAAGAGAAACTCTCCGCTCCTGCGGTGTTCCAGCAAGCGGCATTCAGAAGCACAGATGCCTCTGACTGTGGGAGCTGGACAGAGCCAGGAGGGAAAGGTCTCCCGCGGGACGCGGTGGACTCGAGTGGCCACCTGTCAGGGATTCTTGAGCTGAGATCCCCGCATTGCAGCGGGTTGGGCTAGATGACCTTTGGGGTGTCTCTAGCCCCCTCCTCCATGATATAATAAAGAGTTTGCTGGATCTTGCCCAAGAATCCCTGTTGCCCAGCTTCCTGTTCTCCCAGTGGCCAACTAGATGCCCATTATGGGAAACCAGCAAGCAGGATTCCAGCGCCAGAGCAACTTTCCAGCAAATGGTCTTCAGAAGCACTGCTGGATAGAATCATAGAACCGTAGAGCTGGAAGGGACCCGAGGGTCATCCAGTCCAGCCCTCTGCAATGCAGGAATCTCAGCTAAAGCATCCCCGATAGGTGGCCGTCCAACCTCTGCTTAAGAACCTCCAGGGAAGGGGCGTCCACAGCCTTCCCGGGGATACCCCTCTCTTGCTTCATGAATTCGTCCAACCCTCTTCTCAAGCCCCCCAGGTTGGTGACCATCATTGCCTCCTGTGGGAGAGAGTTCCGCAGTTTGCACAGAGGAGGACGGTCTTTCATCTGCCCTGAAAGGCCACGAGGAGAAGGAGCTGCCATCCAGCCCCAAAGGCCTGGCCTGAGGGAGCCTGTCGTGGGGTCACCTGGTTGCCTCTGCAAACTTCAGGGCTCCCCCAAGGGCGTCGGGGGCTCCCCTTTGTTTCTTCCTCGTCCTCTCTTGTGTCTACAACCCGATCCTTAGGAACCGGGTAAATTATGAGGAGGGAGCGATAAGGGCGGATGTTCTGAGCGACTGAAAGGCGTCTTGCAAAAGGGTCCTGGAAGCAAAACAGGCGAATGATCTGGGCTCAGCAGCGCCCCGTCGTGTGCCAAAGGCAGGCAGGCAGGCAGGCAGGCGGTGCAAGCGTCGCGGGTTCTCCGGGGCGGATGGACGAAGCGGCTGCCCGAGTCTCTCTCCGAGGCTGGGCCCTCGCGCGCTTCCTTCAGGCGCACGGCAAGAGCCACGTGGAATCACGCCAGGACCTGCCTGTAGTTTTCCATTCCTTTTCTCCTGAAGCCGGTGAGATCCGTTTGCTCTGCCTCCCTCTCCAGAACAAGGCGCCCTTTGCTCAAGCGCCCCCACCCACCACAAGCAGGCCTCCCGCCGCGACAGGTGATCTGCACTCACTCATACTTCCCCTGGGTCACAGCAAAGAAGAACTCCTGGGACAGAGGCAGTGGCGGACGCTGGGCTTTAAAATTTCTGCGACACCAGAATTTGGCACACAGACACCTCTTGCATTCTGTTGCTCATCACTGTTGCAGCATCCCCTGAGCTCCCGGTGCAAGCAAACTGGTGGTGCTCCCCTAATCCGGCCTCTTGATGGAGGGCTCCTTCACAGCACGTGAACCTGGAGAGGGGGCTTCTCCTTCTGGGCTCCCCACCTGCAGCCAGCGAGGAGGCCAGCCAGTGCCAACAGACCTAGATGCCCAGGAAGGTGTGTGGGGCAAGGGAGAGGGCGAGGAGCGAAGGGGCCACGAAGAAGCAGCCCCTCCATGGCAGAAGCGTAGCATGGGGGGGCAGGGGCACCTTGGCCCTGGGCACACACTTCTGAGGGGGTGCAACCAGGTGACCCCACGACAGGCTCCCTCGTGGAAGGGGAAGCCACAGGGAGGCAAGCCCAGCTGTGCCCAGGCCGGGCCTTTGGGGCTGGATGGCAGCTCCTTCTCCTCGTGGCCTTCTCGGGAGAGAGGTTTGGGGCTTTCTTCATTTCAAACTGTCCTATGACATTCAGATGAAGGGTGTCATACAGATTTAATAAATAAGGAAGCTGCTGGAGTTGGGAAGCCAGTCTAGGTTGGGAAGGATGTGCCGTGTATCCAAAAACCCCATCCAGCTCCACAGGAGGCAGCGAGACATGGGTTTGCTCACAGCAGGTTCATGGGAGAAGTTGCTGCTCCTCAGCATCAGGTGGAGGAAGCCTGGAGGAAGCAGACCCCCCTCTGCCACACACCTGCCTCCCTCCACAGGGCACGGCAGAACCCAAGAGCCCAGCCAGTACCACAAAGGGCTGCTGGATCAGGCCAATGGCCCACCCAGTCCAGAGTCCTGTTCTCACAGTGGCTGACCAGATGCCTGTGGGAAACCAGGGAGGGGAACCTGAGTGCAAGAGCGACTCTCCCCTCCTGAAGTTTCTTGCAAGCGGGATTCGGAAGCATTTCCTGCCTCCAGCTGCGGAGGGCAGAGCGTGTGGTGGCCTGGGACTCGGAGCCAGAGGAGACTCAGTCTGCACTGGACCCTTTGCCTCAGGCAGCATCCGAACCAAGCCTGGGGCCTGATCCTGAAGAGTCCCAGTCTGCACAGGTTCCCCTGCAGCAAACACCAGCTGGGCCAAGTCAGGGGCCTGATCCTGCCCTGGCTCCAGATGCGGGGTTGACCTTGTTACCTTCATCTGGGCCATCACTTACAGCTGCTCCACTCCCAGCTGGGTCAGGGGAGGCTGAGGCGGCCTCTGGGTCTAGTCACCCACCGACGTCTCCCGAGCTGCAGAGACTCAGGTCTGAAAGAAGGAGAGACCGGAGTACTCGCAGGAGGAGTGCTCACCTTTGGGTGAAACAGGGAGGTGAATCGCCAGGGGATCAGGACCGGCCATTACCCCGACAAAGATAAAAGGCTGTCGGACCCCGCCCCAGGTTGCGGGAGCAACATTGTTGTGTGCTAGATCCTGCCTGAGATCCTGTACCTGTCCTTGCCTGGTTTCCTGCCTTGGCCCTGTTGGACTGACTCCTAGCGGAACCTTCGGATTCTGAACCGGTCCTGGACTGCGTTTCACGGATTACCCCTGTGCCCAGTACAGAGCACACCCATCCTGGCTCTTCCCCCCCTCTCCGTGAATTTATCTAATGCTCTTTCCAAGTCGTCCAGGTTGGGGGCCAGCCCTGCTTCCTGCCACCCACCCACCCACCTAGCTCCTTTCAGCCAATCAGACAGAGCTTTGCCAGCCCCCCACCTTATCAGCTCTCCTCCTCAAGCCCAACCCAAGGCTATCCCTGCTGAGTCAGAGTCTGGGCTGCTTGCTCACAGCCTTTAAAAATGCAGCAGCAAAGAGGACCCAGGAGAGAACACTCACTGACTCTGCAGCCGGCAGGGGACTGGGCGGGAAGGCTGCCTGTCCTCACTCCCCATTGGACTTGCAAAGTTGTGATACACACACACAACTCCTGCTATGGCAGAGATGCAGGATCGGCCCCAGGAGTGCCAACTGGGCCCCGCGACAGTGTGTGCTGGGGGCTGTGGATGCCATGCAGTATGCATGGCCCTGGCACCAAAATTTGTGGGTGTCCGACCCCTTCACAGGGAAAATAATAATAATAATAAATAATAATAATAATAATTCATTATTTATACCCTGCCCATCTGGCTGGGTTTCTCCAGCCACTCTGGGCTGCTTCCAATGGAATATTAAAATACAATAACCTATTAAACATTAAAAGCTTCCCTAAACAGGGCTGCCTTCAGATGTCTTCTAAAAATCTGGTAGTTGTTTTTCTCTTTGACATCTGCTGGGAGGGCATTCCTCAGGGCGGGTGCCACCACCGAGAAGGCCCTCTGCCTGGTTCCCTGTAACTTGGCTTCTTGCAGCGAGGGAACTGCTTGGCCACCCAGGGGGTTGGCACCTAGGATAGGCCTGCTCTGTGGTTTCTTCCTGCTCCCTACTTCAGTGGCTGAAGCCTAGTCAAGCCAGGCAGGACCCTGCAAACACACATAGAGGTCAGACCACTGAGGACTTTTCCCTGGAGTAACAGGAAAAGAAAGACAGACCAGGTCCAGGGGCAAAAGGACCCAAACACTGCTGCCAGACAGGAGTTAAGTGGCTTAAGAAGGTTGGACTACATCTTCCCTCCTGAGTTGCACATAACCCACCCCCCACCCCAACGTGCCTTCATTCCACCCCATTTCAGGCAAGGGAGGGGGCCACACAGAGCAGGGAAGCCTCTCTTCCTTGCCCCTCCCCTGCACAAAGAACCAGCCAGCTCCTACAAGTGGTTTTATTTTTCTCTCTGCTCAGTGGCCGGCGGTTCCAACTGGAGCTAGGAGCCCAAAGCAGAGGTGGTCAGGATCCTGCCTGCAACCAGGCCAGAGGGGCTCATTGCAGATTTGCCAGACACAGACTCGTCCCCATTCTGCTTCCACCAACCCAGGAGGAGAGCAGGGCATCACCTTCAGAAAAGCCCCTGGCTTCACCCAAGGCAACTAGGCACCCAGCTGGCTCCAGGGGTCAGATCCAGGCTTGGGGGGTGGGCAGCCCCATCATTGCCGCCTGGACCAGTCTGCTGTGATTCTCCAGGAGCGGGGGGGGGGGCACGACTCACCATCAGGCAGAGGCTTCCAAGAGATGAGCTGCCTCCTTCGGAAACTTCATGCAGCTGTGATGGCAACACAGCACAGAAGAAAAACCCCAAGGTGGAGCTGCTGGAGGCAAAGGCCAAATCATCCCCACACCCAGGGACACAGTGGCGGTGGGGGGTCACAGATCCCTGGGAAAACGGAGTCTAGAATGGTAGCGTTGGGGGCACCCAAAGGTCATCAAGTCCAACCCCCTGCAATTCAGGAGTCATCATCCAACTGCTTGGCTGACTGCGAGGCCGAGGGAGTTGCCCAGCACCCCCCACCCACCTGGCAGAATCAGCACCCACCTGCAGGAAGGAGGCACCCACCAGGGGGCATCGTGGGGGGCAAGATGTAGGGGTGCCCAACTGAACCCTCCTGGGGGAAAGGGGAGTTTGCCAGCACAGGAGGGACGGAGTGACTAGGTAAATAATAATAATAACAACAACAACAACAACAACAATAATAATAATAATAATAATAATAATAATAATAATAATAATAATTTAAAAAATTGTAATAGTATTGGATTTACACCCCACCCATCTGGGCAGCTCCCAACAGAATATTAAAAACAGAATAAAACATCAAACATTGAAAACTTCCCTAAACAGGGCTGCCTTCAGATGTCTTCTAAAAGTCAGATAGTTGTTTATTTCCTTGACATCTGATGGGAGGGTGTTCCACAGGGAGGGGGCACCACCGAGAAGGCCCTCTGCCTTGTTCCCTGTAACCTCACTTCTCACAGGGAGGGAACCGCCAGAAAGCCCTCGGAGCTGGACCTCAGTGTCTGGGCAGAATGATGGGGGTGGAGATGTTCCTTCAGGTATACTGGACCGAGGCCAGCACCAACAATTTGAATTTTGCTCCGAAGGGTCCTGGGAGCCAATGTAGGTATTTCAGGACCGGTGTTATAGGGTCTCGGAGGCTGCTCCCAGTCCCTAGTTAATGCTTGCAATTCCTGCATTGCAGGGGGTTGGACTGGATGACCTTTGGGGTGCCTTCCAACTTCATGCTTCCTACAGGTCCCAGGATACTTGAGACTTTGGGGGATGGGTAGTGGGGTCACTCCAGGGCCTCCCCAAGCGCCGAGGAGGAGGGGAGGGCTCAGCCGCTGGCATTTTGTGCTCCCCACACACACACATCAGCACGTAGGAAATTGCCAGATACAGAGTCAGACCCCTCGGTTCAGCTCAGCATCTCTTCCTCTGGGTTTCAGGCGGGAACTGACATTCTGCCTCCCAAGCAGCTGCTCTTTCACGCTGCGCTGTCCGACCTGCCGAGGCCGGCAAGTCGCGTAGGCAAGGGAACCCGCGCAGCCTGGGAGCAGGAAGAGACCCCTCCGACCTCCCCTCTCGAGAGCCCGGCTGCGCTTTCGAGCCACAGACCACCCCCCGCCCCGCCCGCGGGCGCCCCCGGGGTCCCTCCGCCCTGCAAGCGGCCGAGCCTACCTGCTCTGGGCCAGGTAGATCTCAAAGGTCCGGCGGCGGCGGCGGCGGCGGGGTCGCTTAGACTTCAGCCGCCCGGCGCCCCCATTTTCTCACGCCGCGGCGGTGGGGCCGCGCTGGGCCGGCGCGCAGCGGAGCCGCGGGATCCATGTCTGGAAGGGAAAAAGTAAACAGGGCGCAGGGGCAGTGGAGCAGCCTCTCTTCGGCCAGGCGCCCCCTGATCTGCCCGGGCAGGGAGAGGCCGATGCCCGCCGGCGGCTCGAAAGGGGAGCCCAGCTCGGCGGAGGCGTGCAAGATGCGCGCAGCGTCGGAGGCGCGCAGGAGCGCGGGGATCTCCGCGGGAAAGCTGCGCCCCAGAGGGGTCGCGGGACTCCGTCGGCCCCAGCACAGCCCTTCTCCGCCTTGGGAATGGGGGGCTTTGTCTCGGGCGCAGGTCGCGGCCCCTCCTGGGCAAGGGGCGCGCAGGGTGAGAGACAGGCGACTGGCCCGCGCGGAGAGGAAGGCTGCCCTCCCAAACAGCCCCCCGGGAAAACTAAGTGCGAAGGGCCGGCGCTGCGCCCCTCTCCCACCCCGCCGGACCCGCGTACCTGGCGGGGTCTCCGGCGCGGCCGGCGCCGGCTCGGGCACACGCGTTGCTCTTTCGCCAGGCGCCTGCGCGGTGCTGCGGAGAGAGGGGGAGAGGCGCCCCCCCAGCCCTTATATGCGCCGCTCTCACGGCAGGGCAGCCCGACCGCTCGGAAGTGGGGCGCTTCTGTGGCACGTGGGGATGGAGGCAGCGTCAGACTCCCAAGCCGAAGGGAAGCCCCCTCCTCAGAAGCAGCAGCCAGAGACATTCCCCGCTCGGTTGCTGAGCAGGGCGGATTTGCACCCCCCCAAGGCAGCTTAGACCTGCGGGCCAGGTGCTCAACAGTCCTTGGGGAGCGTTTGCTCGCGAGGAGGACAGCGGGAGAAGGGGCGCATGGCCACCAACGCTGGGAGCAGAAAAACTGTGGGCAGTGGGGGGCAGGTTTTCCTTCAGAATAATGGCTGCCAAGTGTTGGGGCAGCTCAGTCGGGAGAGATGGACACCCTCCGGATCAGGGGTCAGCAACCTTTTTCAGCCATGGGTCAATCCACCGTCCCTCAGACCTTGTGGTGGGCCGGACTATATTTTGAAGGGGAAAAAATGAACGAATTCCTATGCCCCACAAATCAATAAAAGGACACATTCTACTCATGGAAAAACACACTGATTCCCGGATTGCCTGCTGGCCGGATTGAGAAGGCGATTGGGCCACATCCGGCCCTCGGGCCTTAGGTTGCCGACCCCTGCTCCAGATCATGGGTTCACATGGGGCAAAGAGAGACCTGCATTGCCAGGGGTTGGACTAGATTACTCTTATGGTCCCTTCCAACTCTACAATTCTGATCCTATGTTTTTCGCGGGCTGATTTTAAGGTAGCAGCCCATCTAGGAAAAGGAAAACTCTGATCTTAAACCTCTGCTGCCTTGCGGGATATCTTCAGGAGAAGAAAAGGCTAACAAATCCAGAGGGGAGTCCTTAAGGCATTCTTGGATAGTGTCTTGTACAGTGGTACCTCGGGTTATGAACTTTATTCATTCTGGAGGTCTGTTCTTAACCTGAAACTGTTCTTAACCTGAAGCACCACTTTAGCTAATGGGGCCTCCTGCTGCCGCTGCGCCGCCAGAGCACAATTTCTGTTCTCATCCTGAAGCAAAGTTCTTAACCCAAGATACTATTTCTGGGTTAGCAGAGTCTGTAACTTGAAGCGTATGTAACCTGAGGTACCACTGTATACCTCCTTCCATCAGCTCCTGCAGCCCAGCTGGTGCCAAACGTCTTGCTCTGCTTTCCTTTGGACCACATCAGTGAGGCCGAGAGGCGGGTCTTGTAGTCTTGGCAACCCCCCCCCCCATGCACACGGCCCAGGCTTGCACCCCAGGGGGAGCCCACGTCAGTGCTGATAACTCAGCCAGTTGACTTCACCTCCCCCCTCCACAACGCCAACCATTCTTCTAAGTTCTCTCTGGTACCCCCATGAAGGACTGAGCTGTTGCTGTTGCTCCATCCCTCTCCCCCCCCCCCAAACAGGAAGAGAGACCCAGGTGACACAGGCAGGGCAATGGCAGCAGCAAGGAAACGTTTAATTGGTTTTCTCGTTTTTTGTAAAAATTGGGTCAGTGGGTCCTCTTTTCTGCCCCCCCCCAGCTGCCAAGCACAGCAGCCTCCCTCCTTGCACCCCCCCTCACCCCCCCGGTCAGGTGCTGTTGGCCTGCTCCTGCTCAAAGAGCGCCATGGCCAGGTGGGATCGGGAGCCGAGTCCTTGCAGGTTGCTGAGGACGCAGCGGTGGTAGAGCTCCTCGCTCAGGTGGGGGTTGCAGCCCCGCAAGACATACTTCTGCGCCAGCCCCGGCTCCGCCGCCCGGAAGACGTGCAGCTCCGAGTAGCGCAGGAAGACGTCAAAGGCCTCCAGGCCCTCCAGAGCCTCCTCGCGGTCCAGCACGTCGGACGCCAGCCTTGCGCGGGCCGCCATGTAGTCTGCGTTGTAGAAGCAGGCCTCCGAGAAGGCCTGCCGGTCAAAGTGCCCGTCCCGAGGGAAGTCCGAGGCGGCCGAAGCGCCCCCGCCGGCCGCCTGCTCGCCCCCACGGAAAGCCAGCGCCGGGTTGAACTCCTGGAAGTGGACGGGGAAGAAGACCTGCCAGCTGCTGATGGCGTTCATGCGGCAGCGGTTGAGGACCTCGGCCGTGACCTCCGTCCAGACGCTGGCCAGGAAGAAGAGGGTGTCCACGGGGTGCTTCTTGGAGACGATGTCCATCAGCTTGACCTGGGAGGGGACCTCCGTCTTGACGCTGATCCAGGGAATCTTGACGTCCGAGTAGCGCCTCTCCAGCTCGGCCACCATGGCCTTGGCCCCGGCAAAGACGTCCACCTGCCCCACGCGCTGGGCGTCGTAGGGGTCGTAGACGAAGAGCAGGGTCAGGCGGGAGTTGTCCCTGGCGTCCAGGGCGTTGGTGGCGAAGGCGTCCAGGAAGCCCCCCAGGAAGTCCAGCTCCGGCACGGTGAGGGGCAGCACCAGCTGCAGGCGGGTGGCCTCCGTGACGTAGGGCATGGGGATGATCTCCACCTGGCTGAGCGGGCGCAGGAGCTGGACGCGCTTGGAGAGGAGGTGGCTGTGGCCCTTCTGGGTGACGGCCTCCAGCAGCAGCTCCAGCTGGTACTCCATCCCCCGCGTGGGGTCGAAGCGGCGGTAGCCGTTGAGCAGCCGGCGCTTGCGGAAGCGCAGCTGCGGCTGGTAGCGCCGGTTCAGCTGCTCCAGCGCCGCCTGCAGGATGTCGCCCACGTCCGCCTTGCTGGCCCCCTGCAGCTCGCACTTGGGGGCCCCGTCGGGGCAGGAGAAGAGGTGCTGCTCCGTGAAGTAGTCCCAGCCAATCACCTCAAAGCGGGACTTGGGGGAAAAGGGGGCACTGACCCCCACGGGCCACGACAGCTCTGCCTCCCCCGACGGCATCAGCGCTGTCAGGTTGCGGATCTGAGCCTGCCGGAGAGAGGAGGAGAGCCCCCGTTAAGACATCCCCCGACCTTCTCCCTTGCTGCACTGAAGGAATGGGTTTCTCAAACCCAAAACTGACTGTGCAGACGGTTTGAAATGGGCACCAAAATCCCTACTTTTCCTTAGCTAAAATCCATTAACTTGAGCTCTGAGTCAATGTATAAACAAAAACCTGGCTGTATAAACAAGTGCTCAGAGCCCTCTCCTTTATCAGTTTGTGACGGCAAGGATGACCTTGGCTGTTCCAGTGGAGTAGGGATGACATGTCTAGGTCTTATCTTACGTCCTGACACACAGACCTAGTCCGGGAACAGCGCCAGAGTGTGTTCTTGGAGTTGGTGACCTCTTGCTTCAAGATAAGAGTAGGAACAGGAATACCCTTTTATGGTCAGAAGTACAGGAAGGAATACCCTTTTATGGTTAAGAGTACCGGAGCAGGAACATATGTGATGTTACCTGCGTGTATAGGCTGACGTGGTTGGATTCCTGGGGAAGGAGGGAGAGGGTGCCTGGAGGATATATATACTGCATGAAATCTCTCATTTCTTTGGACTTGCTGTGGATTGACCTCGCAAGTGCCTTTCTGCTGTTCCGGAGAGCAGAAATAAAGAACTCTTTCTCTGAACCAACCCTCAGTGTCATTTGACTTCCTTCCTCCTGTTTGGGAGCAACGCAGACCCAATCGGTGAACTCCAATAAGGCTACAGCACAGCTGGACCACCCCGTGGCAGGGGCTGGAAAAGGGGGTTTCCAGAAAGTATAGCTCAGCCCGAAACAAAGGATGCTGATGGAATCTACAAGGCCTGGTGTGTCATGGACTGAACCAGTTGGGGTCAGAGGGAGAAGAAGGTGTGGGAAGCTGAAGAGGGGACAGGGCTTAGTGAGCAGGGGGAGTCTGTGGCAGAGTGCAGTACAGAATCAGAGGCAGAAGCTGAAGAAGGAGAGGAGGGAGGCCAAGAGGCAGAGATGGGTCTGGCTGGGGAAGAAGCTCAGGTTGTCTCCTCCTGCTGCTGCGACAAGCTCCCCTCCTCACTTGTCTCCCAGAACCAGAAAAGGGCTGAAAAGGGCAGGGCAGCAGTAGGCTGCACGCAGGCACAGTCTCTAGTTGCTTGGATAAAGCCCTGAAGAGAAGGAGACTTAGAGATGGTTGTGGGAAGGCAGGGACTTTCAGTCTTGGTAACTGATATAAATTATTGTGACTTTTATGCTTTGGATCAGATTGTCATTACGTGTATGATCTTTGCTGTCTATTTTGTTGTTTCTTCAGCTTGTAAACTGCCTTGTGCATAGTAATATCTAAAGGCAGCATACAAATTAAAAGTGAATTGAAATGAAATTCATGAGGGCACTGGGGATGAACAGCTGGGCTCGTCAGGCCTGAAACTCATTGTGTTCTTGCTGATGAAGAGTTAACACCTACTCTGAGTAGTGCCACAACTGCTGGTTGGCTCTTTGCAGCTCTCCAGCCCACCAGGCCCAACGTGTGATGACTCTCCTTCACTGGAGATTCCTAAGCAGAGGTTGGGGGGCCACCTGCCAGGGGTTCTGGAGCTGTGGCTCCTGGCCCAGAAGGGGGCTGGACTGGATGACCATTGTGGTCCTGTCCAAATCCGCAGTTCTGTAATAGTAGTAATAGTAATTTATTATTTGTACCCTGCCCATCTGGCCGGGTTAGTAGCGTGAGCTACCTTTGAAGGTAACCTGGAACCTAGAACTAATCCAGAATGCGGCAGCTGGGCTGGTGACTGGCAGCAGCCGCTGAGACCACATAACACCGGTCTTGAAAGACCTACACTAGCACCCAGTACGTTTCTGAGCACAATTCAAAGTGTTGGTGCTGACCTTGAAAGCCCTAAATGGCCTTGGTCCACTATACCTGAAGGAGCGTCTCCACCCCCATCCTTCAGCCCCACAGACACTGAGGTCCAGCGCCGAGGGCCTTCTGGTGGTTCCCTCATTGCGAGAAGCAAAGCTACAGGGAACCAGCCAGAGGGCCTTCTCGGTAGTGGTGCCTGCCCTGTGGAACGCCCTCCCATCAGATGTCAAGGAGATAAACAACTATCTGACTTTTAGAAGACATCTTAAGGCAGCCCTGTTCAGGGAAGTTTTTAATGTGTGACATTTTAATGTATTTTTAATTCTTTGTTGGAAGCCGCCCAGAGTGAATATTGTTAGTGAATATTATTAATATCATCATCTAAGAATGAAGCTGAGTTGCCAGAACTCCAGGCTCTCAGCCACCAACCCCATGCTCCCAGCCGGGGCCCAGCAGCTGCTGCAGGCACCCCAAATCACGTTCATGCACCCCACTGTGAGCACCCAGAAGCCTCCAGCTGCCCCTCCTGGGAGATCCTCAGCTGAAGAAGGAGGTGGGGCTTGCAGGGTCTTATCCTTCCAGCAGCTCCTTTGTAGTCTGGACCAAACCAAAAAGCAGACTTTCCGTTCCCCCAGATGCTGTGTACAGAGAACCGTGAGCAAAAGGGTGACTTTGCGTCCCCCTCCAGGGACACCCTGAGAACCAGGGACGCTTGGAGTCTCTGGTGTCACCCTGTTTGCTTCTGTGGAAGTGACCTTGCCTTAGAAATCCCAGGATGCCGGGGTCTCCTCCCTGCCTTGCTGGAAGGTGACCCACAGCTGTTCCCCACCTTCCCTGCCTGAGACCGGTACCCAGCGGCCTCCATCCTCTCCACCCCCAGCAGTGAGAGAGTCTGGGGGGGGTCTTGGGGGGTCTCTCCCCTCTTTACCTGCAGCTCCTCTATCTCTTGGTAGGTCTGCTCCAGCTTGATCCGGCTGAACCTCTTATGCAGGCGGTACATGAGGGTGGGCTCCGTGACGGGGTGCACGGCAATCGCTCCCCAAAATTCTTCTCCCTCCTCCTTCTCTGGGTCCGCATTCTTGGCCAGTTCATAGGACAGGTAATTCTGACCCTAAGAGAGGGAGGAAATGATGGTCTCCTGGTCCTTCTCTGCAGAAGTATTTGCACCAAAGACTTACTACCTGCTCCCTCTTTTTCCATCCCCAAAAGCAGGTGTGATGCAGATGTTTAATCCTCATCACAACCGCCCTGCGAACCAAGTTAAGCTTGTGACCCAAAGTCTACTAGCCTGTGTTCTCACTGAGCAGGAATTCGAACTCGCCTCCAGGCTCCAATCCCTGCAGCCACAGAGAGCCGGACAAAGGCAATACCCAGCCGGCTCCCTTTGTTCTTCTGCACAAATCCGGCTTTTCTCTCTCCCCGACTTAAACTTCTCAGAATGTGGAGAAGGGACTGGGAACGCCTTGGGACTGGCGTGGTCCCTAAGCCCAAGCAAGACACTGCTATGGCAAGTGCAGGCCTCTTCGAAGCAGAGCAGGGAGCAGGCAAGGCCTGCCTTAACCAACCCCTGTCTCTCAAGTCCCCCCTCACCGCCTCCCCAGCTATTAAAAAAACCCAGAGAGACAGAAGTAGCAAGTCGGAGGCTGAGCGAGCCCCGCAGCATTCGCTCAGATGTCCCACTGGGAGGGGCTCCAAGCGTAAAGAGGGCACTGGCTTCCCTGGAGCAGCTCTGGCTCTGTGGGGCTCCTGCCTGCCTGCCTACCTGCCTCCCTCTCCCAGCCTATTGGCCTGTGGGAGTCCTGCCTGCCTGGCCTCATCTCCTAGCCTCTTCACCCTGTGGGGGACTTGTATCTGGCCCTGTGGGACTCACGCCTGGCTTCATCTCCCAGCCTCGGCCCTGTGGGAGTCCTGCCTGCCTGGCCTCATCTCATGGCCTCTTGGCCCTGTGGGACTCCTGCCTGCCTCCCTCCTTTCATGTCCCCATCTTCCAGCCCCTTGGCCCTGTGGGACTCCTGCCTGCCTCCCTCCATGCCCCATCTCCCAGCCCCTTGGCCCCATGGAACTCTTGTCTCTAGCCCCGTGGGACTCCCGCCTGCCCACCTGGTGCTGGGAGGTGCAGCTGGTGCCCAGGAAGTCTGCGAGGCAGCGGCCCAGCCACTCGTCCGGCCGCAGGCTGAGGATCTCGTTGCGGCAGCTGTCCAGGTGAGGGTGCAGCTTGAGGAGGAGGCTGCGAGAGAGCAGGTAGCCGAAGCCGCCGTGGCAATAGCGCGCCTGCTCGTCCCCGCCAATGAACTCCTCCGCCCGGCCCAGGTAGACGTCCTGGTGGATGCTCAGGTGGGCCACCAGCGCCTTGAGCCGCTCCGGCTGGACGTAGGTGTCGTCCTGCATGACGAAGAACCAGTCGAAGTCGCCCCCGAAGTGCTGGTGGACGTAGCGCACCGTCTCGTACATGAGCCACACGGGCCGCTCGTCCCCGTGCGACACCAGCGCCAGGCCGTGGGGCACCTTGGCCCCCCGCAGCCCCGTGAAGTAGAGGAGGTGCGGGAAGTGGTGGGCGGCCGTCTTGTTGACGGCCACGGCCAGGGTGCTCAGGGTGGCCTTGGAGGTCAGCACGGCCACAAAGAGCCGCTCGCGGAAGCCCAGCTCCGTCTGGATGTAGCGCGTCCTGTGCAAGGAGAAGAAGGAGGAGAAGGGGAGCTTTTCGTCTCAAGGGGAAAGAGACAGGAATAAAAAGGCGCTTGAAACTGTGATACGATGCAATGTGACATACAGATATGGTGAGGGCTGGAGTCAGGGGCAGGTCAGCAAGAAAGGAAGCAAATCTCCAGTGCCAGGGAAGGTAGGAACAGCAGCAGCAGCAGCAAGAACAAATCACGTACCCACCGCCCATCTGATGGAGCAGCTTCCAGCAAATTATAAAAGCACAGTAAAGCATCACACATTAAAAACTTCCCTTTGAAGAGTTAACTCTTTATTCAAGGAAACAAAATGCAGTGGTACCTTGGTTCTCAAACGGCTTAGCTGATGAACAAATCAGCTCCAGGATGCTGAAAACCTGGAAGTAAGTCTTCTGGTTTTCAAACGTTTTTTAGAAGCTGAACATCTGATGCAGCTGTCGGCTGTTCTTTCCAGAACTGATTACATTCGAGAACCAAAGTACCACCGTAGACTCAGCCTAGTGGTCTCAGCAACCCTCGCCAGTAGGTCTTGCCCCGATGGAGCAGTTGCCAGGACTGGAGGGCCCTGTCCCCCACCCCCATGGCTCCTCCCCTCCTGGATGTTTCCCAAGCAGCCTCCAACTGTGCCTGGGTACCTCTAACCTCTGTCTGGCTCTCCTCGGAATCCTGCGCGTTCTTGGACACCAGGGAGGAGCAGAGCTTCTCACTGCGGGACGGGGAGACTCCTGGATCCTTTCAGTGTTAGAAACTCAAGATATATAAGCTAGGCACAAACCAGGGTTCCAGTCGCCTAGTTGCCATTTTTGGGCAAGGAGACTCTAAAGCCTTCTTTTTCAAAGGACAGACTGATTGCGTCTCAGTTAAACATCTGGCTAGTTCAGAAGACCACCTTGAACTTGGTTAGGAGCTTTGAGAACTTAAAGAAGGAAAGCCCCATCGACATCGGCCTGGAGAGCGCTGAATGGGCCTGTGTTTCTGCCTCTGCTCCTTGCCTGCTGGCCACCAATGGGGCCAGAGACCTCTCTGGGTGCAGCTGGGAGCCTGAGCTACCGCAACTCAGGGGGAGACTCACAATGCTGCTCCTGGGCACTCGCACACCACAGGTTCCTTGGGGTGCAGACAGAAAGAGAGAAAACTCCTCATGAGCGTGAACGCTCCTCCCTCCCCACAGACCTGCATCACAGCAGCCCCTGGATGAGGGTGCATGGGGCACTCGGGCCCGTTCTCCCGCGGAAAGGGCACCACCAGCTCAATGCAGCTGAGCCATGTTCTCCCTGCCTCCACTCCCTCCTGCAATGTGAGGAGCAGCAGCACCCAAGCGGGGTTCTCCCCAGCGCACAGGAAGCGCACCAAAGGAAAGCCCTGACCGAAGCTTATGAAATCATGCATGGCATGGGGAAAGTAGGGAAGGAAAAGTTTCCCTCCTTAGTCTCATGACGCTAGAACTCATGGGAATCCCATGAAGCAGAATGTTGGTCAGACTCGGGGCAGAGAAAAAGAAGTATTTATTCACACAGCACAGAGTTAAACTGCGGAACTCCCGGCCACATGAGGCGGGGATGGCCGCCAGTCTGGGTGGCTTTAAAAGGACGAATTCATGGAGGAGGAGGAGGAGGAGGAGAGGGCCATGAAGGGCTCTTAGCCAGGATGATTATGCTGCGCCTCCTGTGGGAGGGAGCAGGTGGTCCTGCGCTCAAATCGTGCTTGCAGGCTTTCCATAATAGGCATCTGACTGAACCCTGTGAGAAGTGGATGCTGGACTAAAGGGACCAGGCAGGAAGACTCTTCTTCTGGAACCTCCAGGTACAGAGGCAGTCTATCTAGATTCCTAGTTCTCTTCTGAGAGTCTTTGCTTCCCCCAAAGCCAGAGGACTTTGACCTCGCCACTGTGATCCAAGTGACAGTCACCTCCAGACTGGATTATTGTAACTCGCTCTATGTGGGGCTGCCCTTGAGACTGACCCAGAAACTCCAGGGGGTGCAGAATGCCGCAGCGAGACTCCTTACGGGGTCCTTGTCGCGGGATCACATTCATCCAGTGCGCTGGCTCCCAGTGGAGTACAGGGTCAGGTTTATGGTGCTGGTTTTAACCTTTAAAGCCCTATACAGCCTAGGACCCTCGTACCTACAGGACCACCTCTCCTGGTATGTCCCACGGAGGACCTTACGGTCTTCAAACAAAAACTTCTTGGAGATCCTGGGCCACAGGGAGGTTAGGCTGGCCTCAACCAGAGCCAGGGCTTTTTCGGCCGTGGCCCCGATCTGGTGGAACGCTCTGTCACAAGAGACTAGGGCCCTGTGGGACTTGACATCTTTCCGCAGGGCCTGCAAGACGGAGCTGTTTCACCAGGCCTTTGGCCAAGGCACAGTCTGACCCCCTCTCTCCTTCTGTAATCCTCATAGAACTCTAGCCCAATGGTTGCCATTATTTTGATTTTCAACCAATTTTAAAATGATTTTAGAATGCTGTGTTACTTTTATTGTTGTTAGCCGCTCTGAGCCCGGCTTCGGCTGGGGAGGGTGGGATATAAATAAATTATTATTATTATTATTATTATTATTATTATTATTATTATTATTATTATTGACTGTTGGCAAAAGCCTTGCTTACCTCTGCCATGACAGTGCTCCTCCTCCCCAAAGCCCCTGGAACCCAGCTCTGGGGAGAAGGCTCGCCCCCTCCAGGCTGGCGCCTTACCTGAGCACCTTCTTGTAGGGCTTGCTGGGGTCCCTGTAATAAGGCACGATGCGCGGCTTGAACTCCTCCTGCGACTCCTCGCCCTCCTTCCGGCCCGGCCCCGCTCCTCCTCCGGCCCCCGGCAGCCCCTCTCCGTCGGGCTGGCGCCCATGGCCCAGCGGGGCTCCGCCGGCGGCGTCGGCGCAAGAGTCTCCGGCGTCGCCCTGGATCCACGAGACGCGCAGCAGGCTCAGGCTGCAGCCCAGCGACAGACCCAGCAGCAGCGGCAGCGCCGGGCGCAGCACCGCCAGCACCGTGGCCACGCGCATGGCCGGCGGCGGGCGCCCGGACGGGGCAGCCGGGGCTCCGCGACCATGGAGCGGCGAGCCGAGGGGAAGCGGGGCGCCTTGCCGGACGCGCCGTCCAGGGCAGCCGGGGCGAAGCGCAAACCTGGGAGCGGAGAGGGAGGAAGGAAGGGGGTCACCATGACACGCCTGGGCAGCAGGGAAGAGAGCAGCCCCCGCCCCCACGAAGCGCCCCCCGAAGGAGGGCAAGGGGACCACCCCGACCGCGCCGTCTAAGGCCGGGGCTAAGCGCAGAACTGGGAACGGGGAGGGAGGACGGAAGGAAGTCACCATGGCGCGCCTGGGCAGCAGGGAAGAGAGCAGCAGCCACCCCACAAGGCGCCCCCCGAAAGGGGGCGAGGAGACGGTGCGCCCGCCCGCGCCCTCTGAAGCAAGAGCTTGGGCAGAGCTGGGAGGGAGGTCAGGGAGGATGGGCGCCTGGGCAGCAAGGAAGACAGCAGCCCCCGCCCCCACGACGTGCCCCCCGGAGGAGGGCAAGGGGACCACCCCGACCGCGCCGTCTAAGGCCGGGGCTGAGCGCAGAACTGGGAACGGGGAGGAAAGAGATCGGGACGGGTGTGCGGCGGGGCAGCATCCCCCCCCTCCAGGACGCGCCCTCGGGAGGGCCACGAAGGGGCCACCGGGGGTCCCTTCGCCCGCGTGCGCCCGGCGGGGCGGTCTTCCCCTTCCCCTGGCATGGAGGCGGCTTCCCCCTCGCCCAGGCCGGCTCCCGGGGCTCACCTTCCGCCCCCGTCCTCCTCGGCCCCGACACGTGTCTGGCGTTCACACGCTCCCCCGTCCCCGCCAGGCGGCCTCCCGCGCTTCCTCCCGCTCCTCTTCTTCCGCCCCCGCGGCGCCTCCCTCCGGGGAAGAGGGCGGACTCCATTTCCCAAGCTGCCCCTTCCCGCGCGGGGCAGGCCGGGCGCCGTAGTCCGCCCAGACTCGCCTTCCCGTCCTGCCCCGGGGCCCGGCGGGCGCCGACGTCGCGGGCGGCCATTGGCGGAGCGGGCGTCGCGGGGCGGGGCTTGGTCTGCACGCGGCGGCGGCGGCGGCGGCGGCTCTGTTGCGACAGGAGGGAAAGCGCGGCGGAGAGCGAGAGCGAGCGAGCGAGAGGCCGGCGGAGCCCAGGAAGGAGCAGCCCGGCCGAGGGAGCAGCGGGGCCGGGTCTCCTCCCGCGATGCCGTCGGACCTGGCCAAGAAGAAGGCGGCCAAGAAGAAGGAGGCGGCCAAGGCCCGCCAGAGGCCCCGCAGAGGCCCCGAGGAGAACGGCGAGGACGCCGGCGGGGAGCCCGAGGCCGCCCGGGGGGGGCGCCAGGCCAACGGGGCCGACGCCGAGCCAGGTGAGCCGCTGCTCCGCCACGTGGCCGGCCGGGGGGGGGAAGGGGGTTCAGCGCCTCCTCGCGAGCAAGGCGCCAGTCCTCAGTGAGGAGGAGCCGCGGGGAGGTTGCTGCCCTCTTCCGCCTTGGCCTCCTCCCGAGCCAGTCCTTTTTCTGCCCGGAAGGGCCGCTCCTTCCTCCCGCCGGGCCGGCTCCCCCCTCCTCTCGCATGTGGGGCAGGGGCCCCCCATCGGGATGATTCGGCGCCTTCTCCCAAGCAAGGCTCCAGTCCTCAGTGAGGAGCCGCCCTCTTTCGCCTTTCCCCCGGCGTGTGGGGCACGAGGCTGCCCTTAAGGGGGCAGGGGCCCCCCATCGGGATGATTCATAACCTTCTCTAGAGCAAGGCGCCAGTCCTCAGTGAGGAGCCGCGGGGGCTGCCGCCCTCTTCCGCCTCCCCCCCCCGCGCGAGTCCTTTTTCTGGGCCGAGCCAGGGGAGGCTGCCCGGAAGAGCCGCTCCTTCCTCCCGCCGGCTCCCCCCTTCTCTCGCATGTGGGGCAGGGGCCCCCCATCGGGATGATTCATAACCTTCTCTAGAGCAAGGCTCCAGTCCTCAGTGAGGAGCCACGGGGGTTGTTGCCCTCTTCGGGCTTGTACCTCTCCGAGTCCTTTTTCTGGGTGGGGTGACCCCCCTTTGTGCAGAAGTCACACACCCTGTAAGCCAGCCTTTCTCCACCTGTGGGTCCCAGATGTTGTTGGACTACAACTCCCATCACCCCTAGCTAGCAAGGCCAGAGCTCAGGGATGATGGGAGTTGTAGTCCAACAACATCTGGGGACCCACAGGTGGAGAACCGCTGTGTGTCATTCCAGAAGGCAGCTTTCCTTATTTCTCTCCTGTGAAAGGAAGGTGCTTGGCACTGGGGGGGGGGTGCCCAGTTCTCTCTTCCTTCCTCCCCCCCCCCAAGCCAACGCTACCCCCCTGAGAGGAGCCCTTGGTTCTCATGGGGCCTGTCCTTCTCCCTCCAGATGTGGACACCATCTCCAAGGCCATTGAGGAGTTTGAGCTGAAGAAGGCGGCCGCCCGCGCCGTGACGGGGGTCCTCGCCTCGCACCCCAACAGCACCGACGTCCACATCATCAACCTTTCCCTCACCTTCCACGGACAGGAGCTGCTGAGCGACACCAAGCTGGAGCTCAACTCGGGGCGGCGCTATGGCCTCATTGGCCTGAATGGCACCGGTGAGGCCAAGGGCGGGGCAGCAGGAGCAGGAAGAGGGCATGGCTAACAGCGGGGGTGGGGTAGGCAAATATTCAGACCCAAATGGAAGCGAGAGGCTTCAGCGCTGGGGGTTGGACTAGATGGCCCTTGGGGGTCCCTTCCAGCTCTACAATTCTGTGAGGGGGCCAGAGCACAAATCCCCCCAGGTCCTGAGGCCCAGGTGGGCGGGTGCCTCTCCTTTCTGGAGCAGGGGCCAGACTCAGCCTTCCAGCCCTTGCCAAGGTGGCACTGATGCCAGGGGAGGCTTTTGGGGGGCCCCACTGCTCTGCTTGCCCTTCTGCCAAGGAGGTGCCTTGGAACAACCAAGGCGCTGACAGCCTGCCCAAGGGGAAACTGGTACCTCTCCCTCAGAGGCTGTTGGGGTGCAGTGAGAGCTCAGTTGCTGGGCACTGCCTGGCCTCTTCTTGGCAGAAGATCGGCCTCCTTGGCAATCATCCGAGGAGCAGCTCAGTGGCCCTGGATCCGTCTCCTGGGGACTGTTTTCGTCGCCTGTGAGGCGGAGTCTGTTGGGCAGCAGCTCCCGTCAGCCCCACCTCCAACCAAGCAAGAGGATTTCTGTGTGATCCTGTCATCTCCCTCGGGTGCCGCCTCAGACTGATCTGGTCAGGCAGTTTGCAAAGATGGGAGTTTGGGGCCACGTAGAAGTTCTGTGTTTTTGCTGGTAGCTGCCCTATCTTTTCTGTCAGCACAGGAAATCCTGGGTTTCGTTGACTCAGTCATTTGGGGGTCTTGCTGCCCAGGCCCCCCCTCCTGCCACCCTTTTTTTTTTTGCTTTCCAAGCAGCACAGCTGACCGTCAGGGCCAGAGAGACAACATCAGCCCTGATCACCCACTCACCATATCTGTATTGCGGGGGGGGGTCGATCTAGATGAGCCTTGAGGTTCCTTTCCAACTCTACAGTTCTGTGGTTCTTTGGTACTGCTTTTGTGTGTGATACTTTGCATATGTGAAGGCAGTCAGACATTTATGTGGGCCAATACCAAAAACTTCCTTCCCCCCAGTTTTTGTTTGTTTGTTTAAAAAATGGAAAACTTAATAAATATTCTTTAAAAAAAATTAAAAAAAACAAAAACTTCCTTCCCCCAACTTTTGAAAAGTTACTTTAAAAAAATGCTATACCTGCATCGTTGTGTTCCAAGACGATTATACATATAGGTGTTGAGTCTTGTACATAGTTGTCCGCATGGCATTTAAATAAATTTGGGGAGCTTCCTGAGTATTCATGCCATGGCGTCATGTGTCCTGGGGCTGCCTTTCTTTTTGGGGGTTCCCCGGCTGGGGGTGGCGCTATGTGGCAGCCCTTTCCCCATCAGGGCCCTCTTCTGCGGGGGCCGCAAACTCCAGGTATAGAGGGGAACCTGAAGGACACCTCCCAGTTCTGAACACTGTAGCACCACAAAAGCGGGTTTTACAGGAATCTCTGGGGCCAGAGGGCCAGTTCACCAGGCATCTAGGAGTGACCTTCCTTTTGGCTCCCTTGGGAGACGGCTGCACTGCTAGAAGTGACCAGAGGGGTCTTGGAATCCTCGAAGGGACCCCGAGGGTCGCCCAGCCCCCTATAAGGCAGGTATCGCAGCAAAAGCACCCCTGGGTCATTTCTCTACGGTAGTCTATTTTAAAGTTTTTACGTGTTTATATGCCTGTCGCACTTTTAAACTTAAAATCCATTGTTGTATATTGCTTTAAGTGCTTGTTTTGTTATTGGGGTTGTAGTTCTATTTGTGTTTCTCAAGCTGGTCTCTGACTGTAATAAATTTCATGTTCACCCCTGACACCCTGACTCCTGATTGAAAAACTCCAGGGAAACAGACCCCCCCCCCCACTTCTGAGGGAGTCGGTCGCACCATCAAGCGGCTCTTGCCCTCGGAAATGTCTCCCTGGGGTTCACTGGGGCCCTCTGCTTGCCTCCCTTGCCCAGGGAAGTCCATGCTGCTGTCGGCCATCGGGAAGCGGGAGGTGCCCATCCCCGAGCACATCGACATCTACCACTTGACCCGCGAGATGCCCCCCAGCGAGAAGACGCCCCTGCAGTGCGTGATGGAGGTGGACACGGAAAGAGCCATGCTGGAGCGGGAAGCAGAGCGGCTGGCGCACGAGGACGGTAACGGCTCTTAAATTGGTCCAGGGCCCTAAAACCGCAGGCCTCCCAGTGGAGCAAATCGGGGGGGCACAGACAGCTCTCACTTCCGCAGGGGCCCGGGGCCAGGTGGGCTCACCTGCTTTCTCTCTCCCCCTCCCCCCAGCTGAGTGTGAGAAGCTGATGGAGCTGTACGAGCGCCTGGAGGAGCTGGACGCCGACAAAGCGGAGATGCGGGCGTCGCGGATCCTGCACGGCCTGGGCTTCACCCCCCTCATGCAGAGGAAGAAGCTGAAGGACTTCAGCGGCGGCTGGCGGATGCGGGTGGCCCTTGCCAGGTGGGTGCTGGGCGGACGGGACGGGCTCCTCTGCGGCTGGGCAGGCTCCCTCACACCAGCCTCCCCTTCTCTCTCCCCCTCGCAGGGCGCTCTTCATCCGGCCCTTTATGCTGCTTCTGGACGAACCCACCAACCACCTGGACCTGGACGCCTGCGTGTGGCTGGAGGAGGAGCTGAAGACGTGAGTGCGGGTGGGGAGGGCCCTAACACCCCACCCCCTGCCCATTGAGCTTGGCCTTCCCTTCCAACTCCCCTTTCCGAGGACCCAAAGGGGGCCCACCTGCTCCAGCATCCCCTTCCAAATGCCCGTAGGAAATGAGGGATCGAGCTAGACTGCCTCTGGACCTGGAGGTTCCATAAGAAGAGCCTGGCTGCTGGATGAGGCCAGTGACCCACCATAGGGCCCCCAAGTAGGACTTGAGCCCCAGAGCAACTCTCTCCTCCTCCTGTTAGAAGCGTCGCTGCTTCCAGGTGTGCAGGCAGGGCAGAGCCACCCTGGCTAGCAGACCTCCATAGCCTTCTCCTGCTCCATGAATTTGTCTAATCTTCTTTTAAAGCCATCCAGGTTGGTGGCCGCCTGCAGCAGGGAGTTCCACAGTTTAACAAAGCCCAGCTTTCTGTTACGTGTCCTGGATATTCCAAGGTTCAGCTCCATGGAATGTCCATTGGTTGAAGAGTTATGAGAGGGGGAATATTATTAGTAGTAATAATAATAGTAGTGGTAGTTTTATTATCTATACCCCACCCATTTGGCAGTGTTTCCCCAGCCACTCTGGGCAGCTTACAGCATATCTAAAAACATAATAAAAACAACAAGCATTAAAACTCTCCTGATGCAGGGCTACCTTCAGATGTCTTCTAAAAGTCAGACATCTGATGGGAGGGCGTTCCACAGGGAGGGCGCCACCACTGAGAAGGCCCTCTGCCTGGTTCCCTGTAACTTGGCTTCTCGCAGCGAGGGAACCGCCAGAAGGTCCTCGGAGCTGCATCTCAGTGTCGAGGTAGAACGATGGAGCTGGAGACGCTCCTTCAGGTATACTGGGCCGAGGCAGTTTAGGGCTTTCAAGGTCAGCACCAACACTTTGAATTGTGCTAGGAAATGTACTGGGAGCCAATGTAGATTTTTCAAGACCCGTGTTATGTGGTCTTGGTGGCCACTCACAGTCACCAGTCTAACTGCCACATTCTGGATTAGTTGTATTTTCCGGGTCACCTTCAAAGGTAGCCCCACATAGAGCACATTGCAGTAGTCCAAACGGGAGATAACCAGAGCATGCACCACTCTGGCAAGACAGTCCACAGACAGGGAGGGTCTCATCCTGCATACCAGATGGAGCTGGTAGACAGCTGCCCTGGACACAGAATGGACCTGCACCTCCATGGACAGCTGTGAGTCCAACATGACTCCCAGGCTGCACACATCTTTTCTCTCACTTCTGGCTCTGCTTCTGCAGGTTCAAGCGCATCCTGGTGCTCATCTCCCATTCTCAGGACTTCCTGAACGGCGTCTGCACCAACATCATCCACATGCACAACCGCAAGCTCAAGTATTACACGGTGAGCAGGAATCAGGCGCTGGGCGGTGTGGGTTGCTGCCGCCTCTTGAAAGAGACTGGCCCTGCTTCCAAAATCAAGGGTGCTGGGTCCTCTTTTGGGTGCCTGCCCCCTGGCTGTGGCAGCTGGGCCTGGAGGGCTGCAGGATGAGCCCCCTCCCCGGGCCAGAGCCCCAGGCCAACAGGGATATCCCTCTCTCCTCCTCCAGGGTAACTACGACCAGTATGTGAAGACCCGCCTGGAGCTGGAGGAGAACCAAATGAAGCGCTTCCACTGGGAGCAGGATCAGATCGCCCACATGAAGGTAGCCATCCCAAAGGGACTCTTGGAGGCCATCAGCCACGGTGGCTCTGCCCTGCCCTCCGCAGTGGGAGACAGTTGCTGGGCATCGCAGGAGAGGGGGAGTTTATTTACTTTTAATTATTTACTGAATTCGTATGCTGCTCTTCAGCTGAACATCCCAGGGCGATTCACAACACAAAAATACAAAATGAGGGTATAATACACAGCATGAAACAAACATATTTCAAAAGCCATGGAATGCTAATTGCTCTTGTGCTCCCCTTCCCCCCCCACAAAAAATGGGGTGCTGTTGCTGGTTGGTGCTGAGCTATATGGAGCCAGGGGTGTTGTTGGCCAGGGGTGGGGGACAGGATCTGGCCAACCCCACCACGATGGGCATTTTGGCAGATGGGTCCCTTCTGACTCTAGAATTCTTGGTGGCCTGGCTTCAAAGGAGACCTCTTCTGAGTCTTCTGTCCCCTCTGTTCCCTGCTCCGTGGTGGGAGGGCGCTGGCGCAGCCGGCCTCTGCCCCCACCGCTGACCTCTGAATCGTTGCAGAACTACATCGCTCGCTTTGGTCACGGCAGCGCCAAGCTGGCCCGCCAGGCGCAGAGCAAAGAGAAGACCCTTCAGAAGATGATGGCCTCAGGGCTGACCGAACGGGTGATCAACGACAAGGTGAGGTGGGGAGATGGTCAGCCTGTCCCCCCACGAGTGGGGGCTGAGCCGGGGGGGGGCAGGAGCAACTCAGCAGGCTGTCCTGGGGCTCTTGTCCAGGGGTGGGGGTGGGTAGCTAAAAGACCAGGACTTTGGTTCCTGTAATCAATGCAGCGGGTTGGTCTGGATGACCTTTGGGTCCCTTCCAGCTCTCCACCTCTGTGGTTCTCTGACCAGCTACCCAGGACCCCCCTGGGTGGGTCTCCTTCCTTCCCAGGCGCTAGCCAGCCTGAGAGGGGAGAAGGTGGCAGCGGATCCTGGCCTGGGGTGCTGCAGGGAGGAGAAACCAAGGGTTGCTGACCTGGACCCCCCCTCTTCTTCCCCAGACACTCTCCTTCTACTTCCCCTCATGCGGGAAGATCCCGCCTCCTGTCATCATGGTGCAGAACGTCAGCTTCAGATACAGCCAGGACGGGGTGAGCAGAGGGGCCGGGGGGGGGCTGTCAATATCGGAATTTCATTTCACTCTTAATTTGTACGCCACATTTCTGTACTTCGACACACAAGGCGGCTCACAAGCTGAAGAAGCAGCAAGAGGCTGCAGGATAGAGGCTTATAAAATTATTCCTGGCGTGGAGGAAAGGGGGTAGGGGATGTCCAATGAAGCTGAATGTGGGGAGATTGAAGGGAAAAGTAAGCAAGTCTTTCCTGCGGCAGAGGGTTAAACTGTGGAACTCCTTCCCACAGGAGCCAAACTAGGTGGCTTCAAAAGGGGATTAGGCAAAGTCACACAGGAGAATTGGTGGCTTCTAGCCAGGATGGCTCTGCTCAGTCTCCGCAGTCAGAGGCAGTAATTGCTTCTGAATTCCAGTTGCTGGAAACCAGAGGAGAACAATTCCACACATCTGTTAAGGTAGAACGGAATATCGTAAGACTTATGTTATCAAGTATCTTCTAACAATCCAATCCAGGGCAAAAAACACACACAGAAAAATCTGACTTTGAAATAAGCAGCTGATACCAAGTAAAGTATTATTCAGTAATACATTACAATATAATAGTGCACAGAATGACAGCAAACAATAATTAAACTGAAATCCACACTCAATGAATCATTACTACACTATAATCGTTCAGGGGGGCAAAATAATAGCAAGCCTCAGTATATTTAAAATATGCAAGGTGATTGAACTGAGCAGACAAGTCATATAACTTAAAACGTTAGAAATAAAGTTAGGAAACTTATTTCTCCGCCTCACTCTCTGTCTGTCCCCTTCAGCCCTGGATCTACAACAATCTGGAGTTTGGCATCGACCTGGACACTCGCGTGGCCCTTGTGGGGCCCAACGGGGCTGGGAAAAGCACGCTGCTCAAGCTCCTCACAGGGGAGGTGAGGACCTGGCGCCCCTGGCTTGCTTTTTGCGGGGGGCTGTTTGTGTGTTAGAAATGGCCTCCCCCCCCTCTGCTGGGGTCTCTGACCGGCTTGTCCTTTCTCCTCCAGCTGCTGCCCAGTGACGGCATGATCCGCAAACACTCTCACGTCAAGATCGGCAGATACCACCAGGTGCTGTTTATTTGGGGGGTTTCTGGCTCCTTCCCAGGGCATTGCTAAGGACCTGGAAGGGTAGGGGGCCCTGCTAGTTCCCTGTGGGTGCAGAGAGCCAGTGAGGCCTAGTGGCTACAGCGTTGCCCTAGGGCCTGAGTTCGAATCTCCACCCGGCGTGAAGGCTTTTGTTGGGTGTGACTTTGGGGGCCAGTCCCTGCCTCTTGGCCTAGTCTACCTCAGAGGGATGTTGTAGGGGGCAAAATGGGGAGCGGCAGTGTGGCCTCCTCCCCTCACATCCTCCCTCTCCCCCCCCCGGCCTCCTCAGCACTTGCAAGAGCAGCTGGACCTGGACCTCTCCCCGCTGGAGTACATGATGAAGTGCTACCCAGAGATCAAGGAGAAGGAGGAGATGAGGAAGATCATCGGGCGCTATGGGCTGACGGGGAAGCAGCAGGTGGGTCTGGCCGGGGGGGAGAAGGAAGGAGCCCCAGGCCTGTGGTGGTTGCTGGGGCGGGGGGGGGAGCAGAGTCTGAGCGGGAGCCCCTGGCAGGACACGGGAGACCAGGGGCAGCCCTGGAGAATCCGAGGCAGGCAGGATCAGATCATAGAACTACAGGGTCCAAACGCAGGAATCTCAGCTCAAGCGTCCCTGACAGACGGCCACCCAACCTGTGCTCAAAAGCCTCCCAAGGAAACAGCCACTGCTGTCAAGATGTTCGTCCTAATGTTGAAAACCTGAAACCTGCCAGAGTCCAGTTCTGAGCCTTTCAAGCAAAGGTGCCTTTAGGGGGTTTCTGTGTGCAAAGTGGGGCTCCCCCCCCCGCCCCCATGAGCTGGGGAGCCTCCTTCTGCTTAGACCAGCGCAGGAAGGGGGAGTGTTGCTCTTGAGCTCAGACCTCGCTTGCGGGTTTCCCCTTCGAGCCCCTGGGTGGCCCCTGTGAGAACAGGCTCCTGGGCTGGACGGGCCCCTTTGACTCTTTCTCTTCTGACACGGTCGTGCCCGGCAGGTGAGCCCCATCCGGAACCTGTCGGATGGGCAAAAGTGCCGCGTCTGCTTTGCTTGGCTGGCCTGGCAGAACCCCCACATGCTGTTCCTGGATGAGCCCACCAACCACCTGGACATCGAGACCATCGACGCTCTGGCAGACGCCATCAACGACTTCGAGGGAGGCATGATGCTGGTCAGCCACGACTTCCGGCTCATCCAGCAGGTCAGTGGAGGGGGCAGCCCCAGACCCAGCATGGGGGGCCTCTGCTTCACCTGCGCCAAAGGCTGCCTCTTGCCACGCTGGGGGTGGGGGGTGGGAAGAGCCCTCCCCTCCTGCAAGGAGGATGAAGCAACCCACAAGTTCTGGTGCTGGGTGGGGAAGGTTCCATAGTGAAGGAGTTCATGGGGCCCATCACCCCCTCCAGATGTTGCTGGACTCTCCCATCAATCAGCCTTGACTGGTGGGGGCAGGAAGTTCGGCAACATCTGGAGTTGTGGCAGAGGGCCTTCTCGGTGGTGGTGCCCACCCTGTGGAATGCCCTCCCATCAGGTGTCAAGGAAATAAACAACTATCTGACTTTTAGAAGACATCTGAAGGTTTGGGGAAGTTTTTAATGTCTGATGTTTTACAGTGGTACCTCAGGATGCAAACGGGATCCATTCCGGAGCCCCGTTCGCATCCTGAACAGAACATAAGACGCGACTGCGCATCTGCGCCGGTCGCGTTTTGCTGCTTCCGCGCATACGCATTACGTCATTTTGACCGTATGCGCATGCGGCGAAACCCGGAAGTAGCGCGCTCCGTTACTTCCGGGTCGCCGCACAAAAATACTTATCCTGAAGTGTATTTATCCCGAGGTATGACTGTATTGTCTTTTTAATACTCTGTTGGGAGCTGCCCAGAGTGGCTGAGGCAACTCAGCCAGATGGGTGCAGTATTAATAATAAAAATAATAACAAGTATTATTACTATTCCCCAAACGACAACCACACGCCCATCATTTGGTGAAGAAGTAAAAGGAGTATTTACTTACCTAACTTAGGTCTTGAAGTAGCAATTACAGTAGCAAAATGAAGGCAGTTTTATAACTGCTATCTAAGCTATAAAAGTACAAAAATCAAGTTCCAAATGGTGTCTGAGTGTGTGCTTGGAGGACCAGGCAGGAAGGCAGGGTGCCGTGTTGCTGCTTCCTGGCATGGCAGGCAAAGGAAGTGATCTCACAGAGTGCACTCTAGTAAATTTTTCAGGAAAGCTCTGTGACCCTCAGCCCCTTCACGTGCCCCTCTGGGAAAACACACATTGTTGCTTTGGACTCGGATGATGTCCCGCACTTTCCCTGACGCAAGAGGCCGCCTGCTCTTCCTTCCAGGTGGCCCAAGAGATCTGGGTCTGCGAGAAGCGGACGATCGCCAAGTGGCCGGGTGACATCCTCTCCTACAAGGAGCACCTCAAGTCCAAGCTAGTGGGCGAGGAGCCCCCTCCGCAGGTGGAAAAGAAGACTCACAGCGCCTGAAGGCCCTCTGCCGGCCCGGTGGGTCAGCTGAGCCGCTTTCCCCAGAGACTGGTGCCAGCCGCAAGCCCGCCTGCTGCTCCTCCGCCTTGCCAGGGGGAAGGAACAGGCAGCAACAAATCTTCTCTTCAGTTCCTGAGCTCCTGTTGCTGCTGCTGCTGCTTCTTCCTCTTGCACAACCACCACCTCTCCACTCTCCTTCCCTCTGCTCCCCCCAGCTGGACAACCCCTTCTCCTCCTCTTCTTCTTCCTCCTCCTCCTCCTCCTCCTGCCTGCAGAAGGCATTTCTCCAGCCCTCTGCACCAAGCGGGAGGTGGGGGTCTGGGCTGACACCGCAGGGCTGACTCTCTGCTTTCATTTCCAGACTTCACTCCTTGGGCCTCCGTTTGTTTTTAGCAATTATTATTTATCGATGTAATTACCAGACCTGTTGGAGAACTTATCAGCCAGTAATAAAGAGGAAAAAGTGTTTCAATAGTTCTGCTTTCTTCTCGCGGAGGCGATAGGAGCGGGGGGGGGGGCAGGAAAGCTCTGTGTGCCTTGGCTCGTCTGGAAAATAAGGTAAAAGCAAGAGTTGACGTCTCGGCTGGCTGTTGGGTTGGCTTGACCGTGGCCGTGCCATCCTCGTTCATGTTTGGGTCTGCGGGGAGTGGCGAGTACCTTCTCAAAAGTGACTAAGAGGGAGGCCAGGTGATGCTGAAATGCCCAACTGCTCTGCGTGCTCCTCTTTGTGGCTCCGAGCAACCCTTGCCTGCCTCAGCTCATGTGCAGCTTTACCCACTCTCCCACACTGCCCTACAAGCCTGTCTCCCCTCCCTGGCTTCTTCAGGTGATGAGAGACACACAATGGATGCTGGACCCACCAAGGCTACTGAGAAGTATGTCGTGCCACTTTTTTTGGGGGGGGGAATCCCTCCCCAAATATCAAAGCCACCGCCAGAATCTCTCCCACCCCACACGCATTTTATACTTCCTTTTCTGGAAGGGCTGTGTCACATGTTCCCTGAAGCGGAAAGCCGAAAGGGGCACAATCCCATCTTGGGTTTGGCTCTGGCCCCCAGGCAGCAGACTCACAGCTGGGTTGCCCCACAGCCCTCACCCCCCACCTTAGCGAGATCTCTCCCTGGTTGGGCCACAGGTGCCTGGAGGGCAGTGAAGGCCTGTTTCCAGAGGGTCTCCCCTCCTGGGGATGCCAGCAAGCTCTTCCCGTCTTGGGAGGTCCTGACTGGACAAGGCAAAAGTCTGTCCACCCCCTGCAGTCCAAGGCACAGTTGCCCACTCTCTCTCACTCTATTAAAAATATATACTGCTTTGTCGGTTTAAAATAGTATCAAAAGTAGTGGTTTGCAGCAATAAAACTCTACAATAAAAGACATTTAAAACGTCAAAAACATACACCAGCTAACCATTCTGGTTGCATTCTTAGCTGGGGGAATAGAAAAGGTTTTCATCAGGCGTTTAATAGTTGGCCCAGAATTTCCAGTGGCAGAGAGTTCCATAGGACTGGGCCGTGTCACTGAAGGCTTGGTTTCTCATTGTTACCAAGCGGGTCTTGCCAACAACGCTCCTGCAGGTGATCTCAGTGGTGTTATAAGGTATTGGGTGGTCCCTGAGGCACCATGGCACTAAGTTGCTCAGGGCTTTGGAAATGAAGGCGAGCCCCTTGCACTCTCCAACCTGGCTGGGGAGCAGACGGCTGGTCTCCTTTCCTCAGCTGCCCTCAGACCCTGGAGCTCCTCAGGCTGGATTAACCATTAAGCAAAATAAGCACCTGCTTAGGAAATCAAGGGGGCACCACATAAATTTCCCAATTTTTAACATTGTCACCAATTGCTCAGCTGAGCGTTGATATTCTCAGTTGAAGTCTTCTAAAAATCTCTACAGAACAACTGTAACAAGGCAGGTGCCTTATCATTACCAAGTATAGAAATGTGTGATGCAAGGTTCATTTTGGTCTTCAGTTCGTTTTTTTATTGAAATATTTTCATGGATAACAAAGGTACATGTAACGTTTTCAAATTATAAAGCCCTTTTAACAGGTCAGTTACAGCTCGAAAGCACGTCAAAGTGCAAGTAGATAAATAGGGACCGCTCCGGCGGGAAGGTAAACGGCGTTTCCATGCGCTGCTCTGGTTCGCCAGAAGCGGCTTAGTCCTGCTGGCCCCAGACCCGGAAGCTGTACGCCAGCTCCCTCGGCCAATAAAGCGAGACGAGCGCCGCAACCCCAGAGTCGGTCACGACTGGACCTAATGGTCAGGGGTCCCTTTACCTTTACATTTGGAGTGCAACTGCTGCCATAGGCATTGCAAGGTTGGGTGTAGAAAGAAGGGGGGAGAATTATATTTCATTCTTTTACATAATGTATGTGCAGTTGTGTGGTTTTTTTCAATAAAGTTTTATTTGGTTTTACAAGTTGATTTACACACACACACAAATTCTTGCAAGTATTAAAATTATAACAAGATTCTTCCAAATCTTAGGACTTCCCTCCTCCTCTCTGTGGTACTTTAAATATCTTTGTAAACTGCATATTATAAATTCATCCAAATTACAGTCCTCCATTATATCCAAAGTCTTTGTGACACTGCAATAGTTATTTAAAGCCTGCCAAAGAGTTGAAGTGTTTACAGTGTTCTTTTAGATACAGTCTGTATTTGTCCCATTCTCTACTGAAGTTTTGATCCTCCTGGTTTCTGATTTCCCCAGTCAGTCTTGCCATCTCTGCATAGTTTCATCGGCCAGGCCGCTTTTGTAAGTATCTTATCATCCTTCCAAAGGGACACGGGTGGCGCTGTGGGTTAAACCACAGAGCCTAGGACTTGCCGATCAGAAGATCGGTGGTTCGAATCCCCGCAACAGGGTGAGCTCCTGTTGCTCAGTCCCTGCTCCTGCCAACCTAGCAGTTCGAAAGCACAAAGTGCAAGTAGATAAATAGGTACCACTCCGGTGGGAAGGTAAACGGTGTTTCCGTGTGCTGCTCTGGTTCGCCAGAAGAGGCTTAGTAAGCTGTACGCCGGCTACCTCGGCCAATAAAGCGAGATGAGCGCCGCAACCCCAGAGTCAGCCATGACTGGACCCAATGGTCAGGGGTCCCTTTACCTTTTTATCATCCTTCCAACTCTGGGCAAGCATCCTTGCAGCAGTAGCAGCCTACATGGACAGTCTTTTGTGCAGTTTTGTGTCAGGTGGGTAGGTTCTTGAGGATGTGATAGAGGAGGACATTCTCAAATGAAGTGAAAGTATATCAGATTAAAACATTATTTTCCATTTTACAGTAGGTTTTATTTCGAAAAATAAAATTGTATAGATTATTGTTTATATTTTGAACTAGATATTTATGGGCGCACCAAAATCTTTCAAGCGCTTAGGGACTCCAAAAGTATTAATCCCGCCCTGCGTCTCCTCCAAGGCCAGCGGGAAGGGACGGGCTGGCTCTCAGGCTCCCCAGTAAGGGATGCGGCCCTGGGCAGCAAATAGCTCCTTGGACGTGCCAAGGAGCTGGGAGAAGCAGGTACCAAACGGAGCCCTGCTGCTTGGAGCCTCCTTCGGTCCCGGGAGTCACCCCCCTTCCAGGTGGGCCCTGCGCTCTTCTGCAGGTGGGCCAGCCGGCCCCTTCCCTGTTCCCTCGTTTCTATGGGAACTGGCCGGGACAATCGGGGGTGGGGCCTCTCCGCCTTTCGCCTGCGAGAAACTCGGCGCCCGGGAGGCAGAGGGGGCAGCATGGCGAGCAGGTGTGGCTTCTTGGGGGTAACTTGTAGCAGCCGCGCTCGCCGTCTCCGGGCTGGCCCGAGGAAGCCCCTCTGGGCAGGCGGGGCGCGCGCTTGCCTTTAGGCGACGGGGCGCGCCCAGAGGTGGCTTGAGCGGCGCTGGCAAGTCTGCAAAGGGGTCGGGAGCTCCGGGGGCGGCTACGGAGCAGCGGCTGGGGTGGCTGGAGGAGGGAGGGGGCGCCAGGGGCGCGTGGAAGGAGAGGGGTCTGGTGTTCAGGAGCCCGAACACCCGCCCGCCCCGCGCGCCATACAGTTCTGCCTGGTCAGATCTGAGTCCCAGGTTTTGCCTGTTCGCGAGGGAAGTGGGGCCCTCCATTACTCCTGCATCAATGGGGGAAGGGGAGGGTTAGACTAGATGGCCCTTGGGGTCCCTTCCAGTTCCACCCTTCTCTTCTATGATTCCATGAGCATCTGATCTCGCCATGGACGGCTTCCCTCCTGCCGTTTGTATTAGCCCAGGGGCGCCCCTTCCCCCGAGGGCGGGGCTGGGTGGTTCCAATTCCCTTGGCCCCGGCCAGCCCGAGGCCTTTCTCGACGGCGGCCGCCCCTTCCTTGGCCAATTTGCCCCTCACAGGGCCGGATTTATGTTAGATGGGGCCCTAAGCTCCTGAAGGTAATGGGGCCTTTTATATGTCCAACTGTCCTTTGTCAGCAACAAATTGTCGCTGTTCTTTTGTGTTGAATATATGCCATGCAACCTGTCCATGCAGAATGTAGGCACCCTATATATTGAAATGAGCAAAGCAGTGGTATTTGAAGGAGCAGGCGGGGCCATTACTTACATCATAGGAGCCAACACAACACAAAACACTGTTGCTGTATGTAGGTTTTATTTTATTTGTTTTTTATCTTATATTTTGGAAATGTACATCCAGTTTTCTCCCCCTTTAATTTTTTGTGGGGCGGCCAAGAGAGTGCGGCCCTAAACTATGGCTTATTTAGCTTAAACGTAAATCCGGCACTGGCCCCTCAGCAAATGAAGGCAACCTCCTTGCTGCGCGTTCCTGGCCTTCCCAGAGCCGCCGGAGCCCCGAGGGGCGGCCTGGGGACGCGGCTCTTCCTCCCTCCCTCCCTCCCTCCCGCAGCACGTTCGGGAAACTGTGGCAGGAGTCCCGGGTGGCCCTGAAGGAGCTTCTGGCGCAGGAGCTGCCGGCGCAGCCGACGAAGCCGGAGCGGAACCGGGCGGTGTTCTTCCACACGGTGGCCACTCTCTACCTGCGCTACATTCAGACGGCGCGGCGCCTCGAGGTTTGCTACGACCAGATGGTGCAGCCGCAGAAGCGCCTGGTGCTGCGACCTCTGCTGGAGGGCGTGCTGGGCCGCATCCTGGAGCTCAAGCAGGAGCTCGTGGAGCTGGACCTGTCCGAGTACCACTACATGGACCAAGTGCTGGAGGAGCTCAAGCTGACGCCGGTCAGTCCCGGGCTGGCAGCGGGTGGGGGGGCGGAGTGCGCGGGGAGAGATCCTGTGGGGTTCGTCCTTGCCCTCCTTCCAGGGGCCCCATAAGAAAGGCCCCTGCTCTGCTCTCCTAGACTAGGCCTGAAAGGAAGAGCCTCGAAGGAGCCCCCCGAGGGCAGGGCGAATCTCAGGCTGCCTTTCGCGAAAAGTAGGCGAGGTTCTGGTCCTAGTGGTTTAGGCCGGGAAGGGCTAGGAGAGCGGGAGAAGGTGGTCTGGGCGGGGCTCCTGGCCAAAGGAGGGAGGGGGGTTTCTCAAGAAGGGGTGGCGGGAGAAAGGGGTGCCTAGAGCGCAGCGGCATCCGGGGAGACGGTTTGCGCAGGCTGGCTAAGGGGAGCTGGTCGCCTCCGCTCGGGACCCTTCCTGCCGTCCGCGGTGCCACCGGTGGCAACAGGGGGAAGGGACCGCTCCGTGCAGCCCACCCCCGACGGCGGGACGCTCCCTCCGCGGAGTCTGGCGTGGCGCTGACCTTGATGCCATTTCTGTGCCAGGAAAAGCCGTGTTTCTCGAGGCCGTTTAAATCTTCCGTAAGCTGCTTTTAAAGTGATTAAAGCTGGATTTAATTCGGCTTTTACGCTGCTCATTTATATGTATCCCGGCGTTTCGTGGCCTTCTTTCGGGGCTCTGTTGCCATTTTAACCCTTTGTCAGCGGCCGAAAAGCAGGGTAGAAATCAAGTAACCGAAACCGCAGGCCGCGTTTGCACAACATGGGGCTCGTTTGGACGAGCCACGTCCAGGGTCCAGCCAGCCTGGGACTCCGCGGAAGAGGGGCGCCACCAACCCCCTCCCGCCCCCATCTCCCCCCTCTTTGCAGGCGGACATGGAGGTCCCCATTCCCAAGTACTTTCTCCACGAGCGCGCCAAGATCCTCCAGGACCGCCAGGACCTGTTGACCGGGCTCATGAGTCAAATGGGGCCCACCAAGAGTCAAGTGGGGTCCACCGTGAGTGCCCCCTCCCTGGGAACCGGCCTCTGATCGGGCGAAGGGCTCCTCCTGGCGCTGCCCGGTGCCAGGCTGGGCTTGGACCCGAGGGGGAGGGGAGGGCGGGTCTGCATGTTCTTCCTGGGGGGCGCATGGCGCAGGGCCCAGACCGCGGGAGCTTTCTGCGCTCGCTCACGCCCTGCCCGGCCGGGATCCTTGCCCTCCGGTTCCTGGAGGAGCGCGGCGTGGCGGCCAGCGGCATCCGACGGCGCCCTGCGCTGGGGCCCCGTCTGAAAAGGGCTGCCCCCTTTCCCCAGCCTCCGCGGCCCAGCATGCCGCGGGAGGAGGCGGTGCGGCTGATCCAGATGGCCGAGCGGATGCGCCAAGGCCGCCTGCGCGCGCGCTTCATGTGGGAGATCCGGAGGGACGAGGAGCGCGAGAGGAAGGTGCGCGAGAGCGGCTTCTATGAGCCCAACCGAGACGTGGCCGCCGTCACCATCCAGAAGGTGAGGGGGGGGGCATTGCCTCCAGGGAGGAGCAGGAGGGGGGCTGTTCCCCACGCCAGCTCGCCAGGGTCTTTGGCCCCTAGGACCACAAGGCGAAGAACGCCCGCTCTGGTTGGAGGCTGGGACGGATCCTGGAGAGAGGCGGGGTGGCCTTTCGAGGCGAGGGGGCGCAGGCTTCCCTCTTCCCCAGCCCAAAGAGACAGGACTAGCCTCTCCTGCTTACTCCGCCGCTATCCAGCGGCGACTCAAGGCGCTGGCGCCGTTGGGGGTGTGGTGCTTATGTTGACACCAGCTTAATCAGAAGGCCGAAGTCATGAATGTAGCCGAGGGACGTGCATTGATCCTCTAAATGCACGTCGTCCCAAAGCTTTGCCTTCCGCCCGCCGACATGTTATAGAAAGGCGCCTTGCGGGCCTTTTTTGGGCGCGGTGTTGCGCTGAGCCACGGCGAGGCGGGGGTCCTCATGGCGGAGCCGAGAGTCAAACTGTGGGGCGCCTCATTGAACTGAGTTGTTCTTCGAAGTGGGCTTTCGTAGGCTCGTGGTTGCCCCCCACCTCACGCCCCACGAGCCTGGACGGATGACCTCCTTGGTCAGTGCGGAGCGCAGTCCCGGGTGTGTCCCGATTCACGTCCCCTCTTCCTCTTCCTCCAGATCTGGAAAGGGTGCGTGCAGCGACGACTCATCAAACTATCCCGGCAGATGGAGATGGTTTTCCTTGGCATGGTGAGCGCGCGCCCCGCCTCCGGTGCCGGACTCTTGCCCTTGGCGCTACGGCCCTCCCGCCCCTTTCTCCAAGCACTGCTGTCCGGCCGGCCGGCTTGGAGGGCGCGGCCCCGACGGGGCGGGACGAAGGGTCGCCACTGGGACCGCCTTCCCTTCCCGCCGGGGCCAGCTCGGCTCGTTCGCCGGGAGCGGCTTAGCCGAAGCACCGCAGGAGGGTTTCGAGGGCCGCCTCGGGGATGGCGCGGGCCTGGCGCAGGAGGGGAGGGACGGAGGGAGGGCGCGCGGCCTTGCTAACCCCGCGCTTCTCGCCCCGGCGCGGCCCGGGCAGCCCAAGGCGCGTCCGTCTCCTGCGCCAAGCGGGGGTCTCTCCGTGTCCCCCCCCCGTCCCGTTTCCGCCGGGGCTCTTCCCGCCTCCTCCCCCCCATTAGCGAGTGTTTAGTTCAGCGTTTTAAATAATTGTGTCCTCGGAATGATATTTAAAATCCATTTGGGGGGCAATGAGGCGGGAAAGTGCCTGGGCGCCGCGGCCGCTGCCGGGCAAGGAGGCGCCGCGCGCGCATATTACAAACTCATTACGGGGTAATTTACACGGCCGCGCTCGGCGCCCGCCTCCCATCTCGCCTAATGGCCTCGCCTGTGCCGTCGCATCTCCCTCCCTCCGGCTCGGCGTGGGGCTGGCGGGGGGGGAGGGAGAGGGAAGGTCGCCCCCCCAGCTGCTCACTGCCCACCCCGCGCAGGAGCTGGAGCCGGAGCTGGCGGGCCCCACGCCGGCCATGATCCGGGCGCAGCTGGGCGAGGAGCTGCGCCGCATGCGCCAGGCGGACTACGAGGCCGAGTACCAAGTGGCGCTCGACAACATCCGCGACACCATCTACGAAGTGGAGGGGCCCAGCATGTGCGAGGCGCTCAAGGACCAGCTGCGCCAGTGGTTCATCGAGTGCCGGTGAGCAGCAGAGAGAGGACAGGGCGGCCCAGGAGAGCCTCGAGGGGCCCCGGGAAACAGCGGGAGGCGCTTCGGGCCCAAGGCTGCACTGAGCCTGTTAGTGTCAGTAGGAACAGTGGAAACCTGCAAGCAAAACATGAGCAGGAGAGGCAGTCTCTAGCCATTTCTAGCTCTCTAATCCTTTTCTAAAGCCATAAATAATAATAATAATAATAATAATAATAATAATAATAATAATAATAATAATAATAATAATCCCTTCTGACTGGATTGTTCCAGCCACTCTGGGCAGCTTCCAACTGTTAAGGGAGAAATCTGAGGGCTCCCTTGGACAAAAAACGAAGGCCCCCAGCCAGGAAGACCAGAGCAAAAGAGCAGCCAGTAGGCTTGGTCTTGATTGAAGACTGTCGGGACAGGACTCCCACCTGCCACCAGGTGGAATAAGATGGAAGCCCCCAACAAAAGAGAACCCAAACTTTTATTAGCTGCTAATCCCCATGTTACACCCCCCCAAACTACATCACTAATACATCACAGTTACATCATGAAAGGGGAGGTCTCGTGGCAATAATCTGAGCATCCTGGACCCTGCCCCATGGTTCCCCTTGCCCTCCACCAAACACCCATCAAGTGAAACAAAGGAGATCTTTACATTTCCCTGTTTCCCGGCCAAGTTCATCCCACCCTTTTGTCTTCATCTGGGTTTGTTCTTTCTGGAATGGCTACCTGTCTGGCACTCAGGTATCAGGAGGCCAGGAATTATCCCTCAGGCAGAGGGGCTGCTGAGCAGCTGAGCTCACAGGTCTAGAAGAATTTCTGAAGTTTTCCCAGTGAGCCAGTACAGAGATACATTGATCAGTGAATTCTTACATTTGGTATCGTGCAGCAGAGGCCCTTTGAATAGATAGGAAGAAACTGTGATGAAGTGTTTTGTGGGGACAAATCACAAAAGTGATGGTGCTGATTTTGGTAGTGGGCTGCGTGTGTATGATATCTGTTGGAGGGCATCCCCCCTATCCTATACATAAATTCCTGCAGCAGAACATACATAAAAACAATAAAACCATAAACCTTAAAAAGCTTCCCTGTGCAGTGCTGCCTTCAGATGTCTTCTAAAAGTCATCTCCTTGCCAGTGGATGGGAGGGCGTTCCACAGGGTGGGGGCCACTACGGAGAAGGCCCTTTGGTGGCCATAGGTGCTGGTAGTTCCATAAGGGCTATCTCTTACCTGTCCTAAATCTCCCCAGCGGTAGCCCCCCTCCCGCAAGGGACGAGCTGGTTGGCTCCTCTCAGCGGACCATTGATGCTCACCCCCCCCTTCTGCCTCCCACAGCGACCTGGTCGGCTCCTTCCCCGACTACCCTGATGAGCAGATGGGGGGCTGCACTGTCCTCTTTGCTCAGAAGACCCCTGAAGAGGTATTGGATGGAAGGGCTGAAGAGGGGAGGGGGCTTGCAGTGCCCCTCTGCCTTAAGGAGGAGCCTCCTGGAGGCTGCCACCCCCCCTAAGATACCCTCACTCCCCCCAAGTCCATTCCTCTTGGAGTCACATGGATTCCCCCCGCAGGTGCAGAATGAGCTGGAGCTGGCAGAGCTGAAGGCAGAAAGCAAGAAGAAGGAGAAGAAGAAGGAGGAGAAAGACAAAGGGGAGAAGGAGAAAGGGAAGGAGAAAGGGAAGGAAAAGGAAAAAGGGAAGGAGAAAAAGAAAGCGGTGAGGAGTGTGTGGGGGGGTTCCCTGCCCTGGCTGAACTCTTGGAGTCCATCTGCTCCCTGGGAGGCCACAGCCCAGCCCACCTGTGCAGGGATGGGGTGGGGACACCTTAGAGGTCTGCTAACATGCTGGGTTTGAGGTTCTCCTCAGGAGGAAGACGAAGGCCTGCTGCTCCACCCCTCCAAGTTCCTGCCAACCATCAACCAGGGCTACCTGCGCTACACAGGTGAGGCAGGGCAGAGGGGAGCCCAGTGTGGGAAGGAAGGGGTTGCAAGCAGGGGGCTCTTGGGACACTTCGACAGGCAGAGCTGCCAGCAGTGGGTCAATGTAGGGTCCATTGCATGGGGGGGGGGGGAGAAGGAGCCCACACAGTGCCAGATTAAACCTTGTGGAGGCCCCTAGGCAGTCAACATCTCAGGGCCCCCCTTGCAAATTAGCTCCAAATACGCGCTTGATTTTACCAACCAACAATTGGATTATACAAAACAAACAGTATCTGTTTTGATCCTTTGTCTTGGGGCCCCTAAAAGGCGGGGCCACAGGCTGGTGCCTACTCTGCCTATTTGTAATCTGGCTCTGAGCCCACGCCATGAGGACAAGCGGGCATCGTGGACACTCTAGGAGCTCCGCACCCAGCCCAGAGTGGCAGAGCACCCCACTCCAGACGTGGCTAGGTGTTGGGCCAATCACAAGATCCCTGCATTGTTGGGGTTGGACTAATTGACCCTTAGGGGCCCCTTCCAAATCTGCAATTCCATCACTGAGCCCCAGATGTCCCTCCACGGTGCCTTCTGGCCCAGATCTCCTGTCCTCAAGTGGGCACTGACCGCAGCCATTATGGCAAGCTGGTCAGGGCTGCTGGGCACGGTGAGGGCTGGGGGTGGGCAGCATGGGAACATCAGCACTGCCTGCCCCCCAGGCTGCTGGAGTGACCAGGATGAGGCCATCAACTTTGAGCAGCGCTACCAGGAGGACCTGATCAAGGTGGATAAGCGGAAGGAGGTGGAGGAGGAGATACGACTGCAGGTGGGTGCCCAGGTGGAGGGGCAGGCCGCGTCCTCAAAATTCCAGGGGCCACAGAAGCTGGGCCCCTGCAGCCCTTTCCTGAGGCCCCTCCCCTCCTCTCCCTTCCCCGCTCAGGTGGATGAGCTGATGCGACAGGAGCTTCAGCAGCTCAAGCTGGCCATCGACCAGGAAGTAGCGAGGCCGGTCAAGGCCAAGGCCAAGAAGAGTGCCAAGGTCAGTGCAGGGGGGGCGGAGAAGCCTTTTATCCAAGGAGCATCCCCTGGGGGGACAATGAAGGAGGAGCTTGTCCTTTCTGCCCCCCACCCACCTGCCCAAAGCTGCAGAACAACTTTCTCTGACTTTTTTTTTGGGAGCAGAAAAAGGGGAAGAAAGGGAAAAAGGAGAAGGACCTGACACCAGATAGGTAGGTCCCCCTCTCTTCCTCCCCCCACCCCCCCGTTCCTCCTAGCTATGCTGAAGAAAAGCATGTGTGGCTCCTGGGTTGGGGGGAGGTGGTGCTGGGGGCACAGGCCTGCTACATAAATTCCAAGGAGCTGGGGGCACAGGCCTGCTACGTAAATTCCAAGGAGCAGGGGTGTGCCTGTGGGATGTGAAACACAAGAGCAGTCAAGTACAACATTCCTAGAGTGAACATGTTTACACATGGGGAGGAATGTTTGTCCAGCCAGCAGGTAAACTTCCTGTTTCCTTCTGGGCTGGGACAGACTTCCTCTGCATGTGACTAGAGGTGGGAGTGGCCTCACTTGTGCAGGTAACGACAAAAGCACAGGGCAGAGCAGCCATCTCTCTCTCTCTTTGACTACCTGCATCGAAGAAACAACGTCCGCTTAGCCAAAGATGCTCTCTTGGCCAAGAGAGGACAAAGGGACCGTCTCCTTATGAGATAGTTTCCAGGTGTATGTTACTTTTCTAAGCTAAGTCTGCCTTCTGGGATCCTATTGTGAACAGAATGATGTGTGAGTAAACCTTTTTATACTTTTATAGAAGACTGTGTCGTGTCTTATCTTTTATGAGGGAAAAGGGGGGAAATTCCAGAACAGTTATTATAGAGGCTTTAGTGAACCCGAGCAAATGCATCCGCTGCAAGTTTAAAAAGGGGAATGTTAGTCTGCTAAATTGTGAATTTGTTTACACAAGTTGGAAACGCTATAACCAGACAATATATCCTCTCCTGCATCCCTGAACATTCCCACACCAGGCGGAGGGTCTTCTCGGTGGTGGCACATGCGCCCGCTCTGTGGAACACCCTCCCAGCAGATGTCTAGGAGATGAGTAACTATACACCTTTAGAAGACATCTGAAGGCAGCCCTGTATCAGGAAGTTTTTAATGCTTGACATTTCATTATGTTTTTATATGTGCTGGAAGCCATCCAGAGTGGTTGGGGAAACCCAGCCAGATGGGAAGTGTATAAATAATAAAACTAAATAAAATTATTATTAATAATAATATATTTCTGGGGGAACCGCCCCCCAGCCCTGGCTGAGCCTTGCCCCCCTCCTCTCTGTCCCTCAGGACCCTCGAATCCCTCTATGAGGAGCTTGTGCGTGAGGGCATCATTAAGAAGCCACAGAAGGTGCATCTGGCCGATTACACAGGTGAGTCATCTTGCCTTCCACCCTGTCTTTATTTCTCCACGGAACTCAAGGTGGCATCCATGCTTCTCCCTCTCTGCCTTTAATCCTCACAACTGTGGGATGTGAAACACAAGAGCAGTCAAGTACAACATTCCTAGAGTGAACATGTTTACACATGGGGAGGAATGTTTGTCCAGCCAGCAGGTAAACTTCCTGTTTCCTTCTGGGCTGGGACAGACTTCCTCTGCATGTGACGAGAGGTGGGTGTGGCCTCACCTGTGCAGGTAATGATAAAAGCACAGGGCAGGGCAGCCATCTCTCTCTCTCTTGACTACATGCATCGAAGAAGCAACATCTGCTTAGCCAAAGATGCTCTCTTGGCCTCCAGCCTCCAGGTACAGTGGTACCTCGGGTTACATATGCTTCAGGTTACATATGCTTCAAGTTACAGACTCCACTAACCCAGAAATAGTACCTCAGGTTAAGAACTTTGCTTCAGGATGAGAACAGAAATCGTGCTCCGGCGGCGGCAGGAGGCCCTATTAGCTAAAGTGCTGCTTCAGGTTAAGAACAGTTTCAGGTTAAGAACGGACCTCCGGAATGAATTAAGTACTTAACCCGAGGTACCACTGTATATGTTACTTTTCTAACTAAGTCTGCCTTCTGGGATCCGATTGTGAACAGAATGTGAGTAAACTTTTTTTATACTTTTGTAGAAGACTGTGTCGTGTCTTATATTTTATGAGGGAATAAGGGGAAAACACCAGAACAGTTCTTACAGAGGCTTTAGCGAGCCTGAGCAAATGCATCCGCTGCAAGTTTAAAAAGGGGAATGTTACTCTGCTAAATTGCGAAACTTGATAACACAAGTTAGAAAAGCTATAACCAAAAAAATATATCCTCTCCTGCATCCCTGAACATTCCCACAACAACAACCCTGTGAGGTAGGTTAGTTCAAGAGGCAGCAAGCCACCCAAGGTCTCCCAGGGAGCTTCATGGCCAAGGGGATTTGAACCCTGGTCTCTCCCAGGTCCTAGTCCCACACTCTAACCCAGGCATAGGCAAACTCGGCCCTCCAGATGTTTTGGGACTACAACTCCTATCATCCCTAGCTAACAGGACCAGTGGTCAGGGATGATGGGAATTGTAGTCTCAAAACATCTGGAGGGCCGAGTTTGCCTATGCCTGCTCTAACCACTACACCATCTCTTGAACATCTCTTGATACAACAGAGCAGCTCCTCCTCCTCCTCCTCTCCTTTCCTCTGCTGCCATTTCTTCGGTTGGACTCCCTCTGGGGGGATATGAGCAAAATCCCCTTTACTCCACCTCAGCCATGGAATGTGTGCCACTGGGCACGTACAGAGAACCGTTGCTCACAATCTGCCATAGAGTGGTGGGGCTGGAAGGAACCTCCTGGGGGGCTGCTGGGTCCAACCACCACCAACGCGAATAGCGGGGCCTGTTTGCCTGACCACGATTGTCCCACCAAACCAGCCTGCCAGAGAAGGGAGGGGACTGACAATTAATCCAGAATGTGGCAGCTAGACTGGGGACTGGGAGCGGCCGCTGAGACCATATAACACCAGTCCTGAAAGACCTACATTGGCTCCCAGGACGTTTCCGAGTACAATTCAAAGTGTAGGTGTTGACCTTGAAAGCCCTCAGCCCTGTATACCTGAAGGAACGTCTCCACCTCCATCGTTCTGCCTGGACACTGAGGTCCAGCTCCGAGGGCCTTCTAGCAGTTCCCTCCCTGCAAGAAGTGAGGTTACAGGGAACCAGGCAGAGGGCCTTCTCAGTGGTGGCACCCGCCCTGTGGAACGCCCTCCTTTCAGATGTCAAGGAAATAAGCAACTATCTGACTTTTAGAAGACATCTGAAGGCAGCCCTGTTTAGGGAAGTTTTTAATGTTTGATGCTTTACTATGCTTTTATATATGCTGTAAGCCACCCAGAGTGGCTGGGACAACCCAGTCAGATGCGTGGGGTACACAGCATATTATATTATTGTTGTTGTTGTTGTTGTTGTTATTGTTAGACATTGGCTGAGGGCCTGTTCCTCTTGCCTCCCCTTTTCCACACCAGGTGACTTCTGCTACCTGGGCACCTACCTCCGCCAGCAGGAGATCGAGCCAATCCCCTCCACTTTGGACGTGCGCCAGAACATTGCCCTGTATGCTGTCCTGCGCCTGGGTAGGGCAGCAGCCAGTCCCCCCATCCCATAATGTGCCCTGGGTGTTGCTTCCAGACCGTTGCCCTGGGTCCTGCCCTCTTTCTCTGGCTGTGGAGACCCCCTTTCTCGCCTCCCCCACAGGCTCTCAGGCTGTGCATGAGATGGCCCCCCTGGTGAAGTCCCTCCTCCTGGCCGGTCCAGGGGGGACTGGGAAGAAGATGCTGGTCCACGCCGTGTGCACAGAGACAGGCGCCAACCTTTTTGACCTCTCCCCAAGGAACCTGGTTGGGAAGTACCCAGGCAAGGCCGGCCTTCAGATGATGATCCACCTGGTGTTCAAGGTATGGCCTGGCAGGGAGGGGGCAAGCTCCAGCAGAGGCGGTTTTAGGGAACGGGAATGGGTCATCAAATTATGGCATCACACAGGGCGCTGGGGAAATCTGAGAGTCCAAAGTCCTCCGCTGGATCCTGGCATTGTAGCTGGCGAGGGTCGCTATAGGGCTGGCTGGAAGGAAGAAGGGGAGCAAGGAAGATTTATTTATTTATCTCATAAAACCTATACACTGCTTGATAGGTGTTTGTTTTTTCAAAAAACACACCTCATGTGGAAATGTTGTGGATAGTAGGAGAGGATATATTGATATATTGATTAAATATTATCCTTCCTCACGCAACACTAATGAGCTAGTAGCAGGGCACATTCCCTTGTACATAGCAGGAAGCGAGTTGATGGATTCGTTGGAATAAGTTGAGCAATCCAGTCTGGCTTGTCCAGATTGGATTGTTCCTGGTAAAATTCCCCTTTAGTTCCCTCTTAAAAACAATACAGTGGTACCTCGGGTTACAAACACCTCGGGTTACAAACACTTTGGGTTACAAACTCCGCTAACTCGGAAGTAGTACCTTGGGTTAAGAAGTTTACCTCAGGATGAGAACAGAAATTGAGTGGGGCAGCACAGTGGCAGCGGGAGGCCCCATTAGCTAAAGTGGTACCTCAGGTTTGTGGGAATGTTCAGGGATGCAGGAGAGGATATATTATTTGATTATAGCCTTTCCAACTTGTGTTAACAGTTTAGCAGAGTAACATTCCCCTTTTTAAACTCACAGCGGATGCGTTTGCTCAGGCTCGCTAAAGCCTCGATAATAACTGTTCTGGTATTTTCCCCTTATTCCCTCATAAAAGATAAGACATGACACAGTCTTCTAGAAAAGTATAAAAAAGGTTTACTCACATTCTGTTCACAATCAGATCCCAGAAGGCAGACTTAGCTTAGAAAAGTAACATACTCCTGGAAACTATCTCATAAGGAGACAGTCCCTTTGTCCTCTCTTGGCTGGAGGCCAAGAGAGCATCTTTGGCTAAGCAGATGTTGCTTCTTCGATGCATGTAGTCAAGGAGAGAGAGATGGCTGCCCTGCCCTGTGCTTTTGTCGTTACCTGCGCAGGTGAGGCCACGCCCACCTCTAGTCACATGCAGAGGAAGTCTGTCCCAGCCCAGAAGGAAACAGGAAGTTTACCTGCTGGCTGGACAAACATTCCTCCCCTTGTGTAAACATGTTCACTCTAGGAATGTTGTACTTGACTGCTCTTGTGTTTCACATCCCACAAGGTTAAGAATGGTTTCAGGTTAAGAAGGGACCTCCGGAATGAATTAAGTTTGTAACCAGAGGTACCACTGTAATGACACGACAGTCTTCTTTTAAAAGTAACGGTAAAGTTTACTTGCATTCAGGTCACAGTATTGTCCTGAAGGCAGGCTTTAGCTGGTAGTTACAGGTACCTGTGTAGAGAAAAGAAGTCTGAGGTGGGCCTGAGACTTTTTACCTTGTGGTTTCCATCCTCTGTAAGGATGAGCCATGTGCTGGTGGCTAAGAGCCAGCAGAAGACGGCAAAAGAGCAGCAAAAGAGGAAGATGATTAGTCCTTTTGTAGGGTCTCCCCGGGTCACGCCCACCTACCTGGTCACACGGGGAGGATGCTCCAGAGCAGGTGTGACAGGAAGTCCTCCTGGCTGGAGCAACATTTCCCTGTGTGCACACTCTAGGAAGACGTGGGTGGTGCTGTGGGTTAAACCACAGAGCCTAGGGCTTTCTGATCAGAAGGTCGGTTGTTCGAATCCCCATGACGGGGAGAGCTCCCGTTCCTTGGTCCCTGCTCCTGCCAACCTAGCAGTTTGAAAGCACATCAAAGTGCAAGTAGATAAATAGGTACCACTCCAGCGGGAAGGTAAACGGCATTTCCGTGCACTGCTCTGGTTCGCCAGAAGCAGCTTAGTCATGCTGGCCACATGACTCGGAAGCTGTACGCCGGCTCCCTCGGCCAATAAAGCGAGATGAGCACCGCAACCCCAGAGTCGGCCACGACTGGACCTAATGGTCAGGGGTCCCTTTACCTTTACCTTTTACACTCTAGGAAACAGGAAATGTTGTGTTTGACTGCTTCAGTGAATGACACATCCCACACCTCAAAAGGGTTCACAGAAAGCTGAGCCTCAGCCCCTTCACCTGCCCCTCTAGCAAAACACAAATGGCTGCTTTTGGCTGCAGCAAAGACCTACACAACCCTCCTCCATCTGGTCAACTTCTAAACGGAGTCTTGGCAGTGGTGGTGCCCCAGTGCTCTGCTGTGGCCTTCCTCTCTGGAGACGGAGCCATGCAGCAGTAGTTTGGGAGCAGCTGCACCAACCCCACCCCCAGCCTCACTTTGCAGACCTTCTGGTCCTAAAGGTGGGGGCCACTTTCCAGCATCTGCCCACAGCTCTTTTTTGTGCCCCATGTACTGCAGGTGGCCCGTCTGCTGCAGCCATCCGTCATCTGGGTGGGGGACACAGAGAAGACCTTTTACAAGAAGGTCCCCAAAGAGGAGAAGGAGGTGAGTGAGGTGGGAGGAGATGCCCAGAGGGTGACCGGGGGAAGGGGGGTTGAACAGCCTTGACAATAATAGCCTTGATGTCCAATAACCTGGAAAAAAGCAGGTTGAAACTGGCTGGGGGCCACCCCAATCTGCTTCCCTGGGGGAGAGGCTCGCTGCCATCTTTCTCCCTGGCCTGGGGCTGATGGGGTGGCTGCTGCCCCACAGCACGACCCCAAGCGGCTGAAGAAGGACCTGCCCAAGGCGTTGAACCTGCTGAAGGCTGAGGACCGCGTCCTCCTGATGGGAACGTCCAACCAGCCCTACCTGGCGGACATCAAGGGCCTCTGCAAGACCTATGAGAGGATCCTCCTCATTCACCGGCCAGACTATGCCTCACGCTACGGTGAGGAGAGGGGCTGGGGCTGGTGTGGGGGCACAGGGTGTGTTTTGGGAAGGATCCAAACACTCAGCCGGTCTCTGGGAGGCAGTAGCTGTGTCAAATTCTGGGAACAAATCCTGAACTGCTGGGATGTTGTTTCTTCCTGCCTTGATTGACCTTTGGGGTGGAAAATGACCCCCAAGCAGGATCTTTCATGGGGCTTAAGGACCCCCCTAAGGAGGACAGAGGGTAGAGGATGCAAGTCATGGGTGGCCGTGGTCTTGTGAATCATGGACTTGTCATTGCACAGCAGCCCCTTCAGGTCAGGGAAGTTCAGGGAAGTTTTGAATGTGTGACTTTTTAATGTATTTTTAATCTTTGTTGTAAGCTGCCCAGAGTGGCTGGGGGGGCCCAACCAGATGGGTGGGGTACAATTATTATTATTGTTATTATTATTATTTATTATTATGTGGGTCACCCTTGCTGATTCCAGTATCCTTCTGGTCATAGCTTCCAGAACAGTTCAGCCAAGCCACCTGCAGCCGTTTTCGGTTTATACATTTCGTAAAATATATACACTGCCTGATAGTTTAAAGAAACATCAAAGAGGTAGATAGGATACTAGAAAACATTGCATGAAACTATCAAGGAGTTCTGCTTGCTGCATCAGTCCAGGCACCGGGGGGCTGAGGCCGCGAGACAGAAGGGGGCCTGACAGACCCCCTTGCCCCCTTTCCCCAGTGACGTGGAAGCGGCTGGTTGAGAGGCACGGCGGGGTCGTCACCAGCACCCTGGACCTCAGTGCGCTGGCGAAGGTGTCGGACGGCTACAGCCAGGGCAGCATGGCTGAGGCGGTGAAGTCCGTGCTGAGCGAGAGGCGCCTCCTGCAGCTCCCCAAAAGGCCGCTGAACGCCGGGGAGCTCCTGCAGATGCTGGCCAGGGCAGACCCCATCTACCCCGCGGAAGAGGCCATGCTCAGGGTGCGTAGCCTGTCCTGCCCCCGCCCCTAGGTGGCCTCTGGCGGCCCCTGCTGGGTGGCTGGCATCGCCCTGAGGCTCCGGGAGAGAAACCCACCAGCCTCTTCCCGTCCCCTTGGGCTGGGGGTGGCCAGGCAGGCCCCGTCCCCCCAGTGGAAAGGGGGTCTGAGCTCGGAGCTCAGACATGCAGATGTTCTCACGTTGCTGGCAGAGCGGGGAAAGAGAAGGGAGGAATAAAAAGAGGGGGAGCCCAGGCAGGTAGGAGAATATATAGCTCTGCACCCCCCCCCCTGTCAGGGCAAAGTGGGGGTGTCTCTCACAGAGCTCTCTCTAGCAAGTTTACAGGGAAACACTATGAGCTTCAGCGCCTATCTAGCAAAACAAGACTTGTTGCTGTGACTGCGTTTTAAACACAGGAGCCAACTCCTAGGGGCCGAGGGGTCTTCACGCACCCCAATGAAATAATTGAGGGGGCCAGGATCCCCCAAAGTTGATGGGCATTGTCATTCAAATGGTGTGCATGCACCGTGTCATGTGATTATATGGGGCAGGGCTTATCTCTCCCCCCCCACAATATTTTATTCAAATTGGCACCCCTGATTTTAAATATCCCACAAGCATTGGGCCTGAAACATAGAAACATGGAATTGGATGAAATATTTATTGCTAAAAGCTATAAGCTATAAGCCGTCACAATTGGTCGCAATGCCTAAAATACAAATATTTAATTTAAAACAGCAACAGCAGCAAAGCAAATGCAGAGAAATGTGAAAATCACACCTGCATAACTTACTAAGCACTCCACATCTCACATTCCCCCTCATGATACTTGCCTTGGTGCCTAGCGCTCAACTTACTTGCAGCCAAGGCAAATTTTGGAACCTGTGGAGTAATAAATATGCTATTGCCAGCCAGCAAAACAGAGATTTGCTCAAGGCGAGGTTGGCTGGAGAGAGAGAGCAAAGGATGTAATCGTGGAATTTTTGTCTAGGCGCAGTGCTGTCCAAACGTTTTTCAAAGAGGGCCAGATTTGATGAAGTGAAGGGCCATGGGGGCCGACCAAAGCTGTTGACCTTTTTTTAAATTGTTGAGCTTTTCTTAGTAAACTGCCACAGGGGCCAGATTAAACCGACTGGTGGGCCAGATTAGACCCCCCAAACGGACTTTGGACATGCCTGGGGGATGTATATATGGGGCATCATAACAAATAGTGGTGTAGAGTTGGAAGGGTCATCTAGCTCAACCCCCGCAAGGCAGGAATATGCAGCTGGGATCGAACCTGCAGCCTTGGCCTTAGCAGCACCAGCCTCTAACCCACTGGGCTATTGTTCCTCCTGCTCTTTCTCTGAGCCCCGCCTTCCTCCACCCCTTTGGGCAGGGTCCCTCTCCTGAAAGTCTCCCGCCTTCTGGGCCTCCTCCTGCAGGATTGGTACAGCAAGACCCCCCTGGGCAAGAAGAAGATGTTGGCGGAACAGGAGAAGCTCAGGGCAGCCGATGCGAAAGACAAGAAGAAGAAGAAGAAGAAATAATAAGGGGGAGGGGAGGGGAGGGGAGGGGGAAGCAGGCACTTTGCAGCTGCAGCATAAATGAGTTACGTGCAAAGGCTGGCATGGCGCACGTGTGTGGGGAAGTGGGTGTCTGCGACCCCTAAGTGTGCTCCCGGGAATCATGGAATTGTGGCATTGGAAGGGTCCCCCAAGCGCATCTAGTCCACCCCTGTCATGCAGGAATCTCAACTGAAGGATCCATGACAGGTGGCCACCCAGCCTCTGCTTAAAAACCTCCCAAGGCAGACAGTGTGCGCAGGGGTCATGGGAGACACGTATGGGTGCAGGATGAGGCCTGGATAACCTCAGCCCACAGGAGGACTGGCTTGCTTCTGGGCAGGTGGGCTTCATGGTCCAAAGTGGTGAACCGGGCCTACTGACCACAAGGGGTCCTGGGGGCCAAGGGGCGTCAGTTCAGGGAGCTTGAGGGACAGGGGCTGCCCTAGACCGGGAGGTCAGGTCTGATGCATCTCCCTGGCCTTGGGCCTCTCCAGTTAGGCCTGAAGGACCCCGGGGCTGGAGCTGCTCTGCATCCTTGCTCAGGCCAGACTGATTCGGAAGCTACGTGAAATAGCGCTGGTCAGCCCCGGCCCCCTCCCAGGAGAGTGACCTGGGGCTGACCCTTGAGCCACATCCAGCCCCTGACCTAGTTTGGGGACCTTCCAATTCCATCAATTAAATGGGGAGTCAGGCACAGGGCAATCGCAAATCAGCTTGAATCTGCCCCACTCTGTTTGTGCTCTGGAATCTGGCTGGATCCAGTGCGCAGCCTCAGCATTTAGCCATCTCCTGGGGGCTGGGGAGGCACCAGTCTTGTTCTCTGAGAAATTGGCTCTGAAGGGGGGAAGTGGCAAAACTGTCTGGGGGTTGACGTACTGTGTATTGTGATGCTGTTTGGGGTCAAGCAGGGCTCTTAAGCAGCGGGGGCGGGGGGGCTGCCTGCAGAGAGCAGGTCCTCCTCCTCAAGTAGAACACAGAATCTCAGAACGGTAGAGCTGGAAGGGACCTTGAGGGTCATCTAGTCCAGCCCCCTGCAATGCAGGACTCTCTTGCCCAATGTGGGGCTTGGACCCACAACCCTGAGATTCAGAGTCTCGTCCCCTCCTTGGAGCAAGCCAGAAGGCGAGCGGCTCTTGACTTGACTTGTCGCAGAGAGAAGCTATAATTACAGAGTGAGAAAACAACCAAGTTGCTTATTGCAGTGTGGTGTAGTGGTTAGAGCATTGGACTAGGACATAGGAGAGAGCAGGGATCAAACCCCCCAGTCGAACATGAAGCTCACTGGCTGACCCTGGGCCAGTCACTGCCTCTCAGCCTAACCTACCTCACAGGGTTGTGGGTATTAAATGAGGGGGGGAGCCATGTGTGCCACCTTCAGGTCCCTGGAGGGAAAGGTGGGATAGAAATGCAATAAACCAATTTGGAGAAGGAAGTTTCTGGGACTAGCCTAACCAGCTGATCTGGCGGCCCTGAGAGATAGATATAGAGAGAAAGAGGGTCAGCCTAAGAGGTTGAAGATAAGGGATCGTCTGGAGACCCCTAACGCTTCCTCTCTTAACACACCTCTTTTGCAAACTGAGTCGCACCCAAACTGCCAACCTCTTGCCCCCAGGCTGGAGAAGCAGTTGTGCCACTTTTCAAAAAAGGAGACTGAAATGTTGGGGGAACTTTTGAGGAAAGTGCAGCAGTGCTAGTGGAACGAAAGGGGGGTGGACTTGGGAGTGTGTTAAAGGGCACCAGCCGAAGCGCCTGCCAAAAAACTTTGCAGAATTGTCCTGCCTGGAGCTCTGGGTGTCCTCTTGCTTCAATCTATTGTGTGCTTGATTGGAAATAAAAGACATGGATGTCCTTAAATAGAACATAGACTCAGTGGTTTCCTTTTGTATCTGAGGACCGCCCCCCCCCTCGGCAGAAGGAGATGGCAGGTCCCTAAGCGGGTAGTAGTAATGATAATAATAATAATAATAATAATAATAATAATAATAATAATAATAATAAATAATTTACTTCCTTGACATCTGATGGGAGGGTGTTCCACAGGGTGGGCGCCACCACCAAGAAGGCCCTCTGCCTGGTTCCCTGTAACCTCACATCTCGCAGGGAGGGAACTGCCAGAAGGCCCTCAGAGCTGGACTTCCATGTCTGGGCCGAATGATGGAGACAGAGACACTCCTTCAGGTATACTGGGCTGAGGCCATTTAGGGCTTTAAAGCTCAACATCACTTTGAATTGTGCTTGTAAACGTACTGGGAGCCAATGTAGTTTTTTCAGAGCCGGTGTTATGTGGTCTCGGTGGCCACTCCCAGTCCCCAGTCTGGCTGCCGCATTCTGGATTAGTTGTAGTTTCTGGGTCACCTTCAAAGGCAGCCCCACGTAGAGCGCATGGCAGGCGCATTGGCTGCCTGATTTCACCCCTGTATTTGTTGAATCCTGGCAAGACTTTTGAGGCGAGTAAACCTTATATTTTTATTGTTTACTTAAACTGAATGAGAGCGATTTCTTGGTTAAGAGGGAATCATAAAAAGGGAGAAGGTAATTCAAGTCTGCCTAGGCATCCTTGGACGTCATAATTGTTCTCAAAGATTGTCCTAAAATAAGTTGTGCATGGAAGGAGATTTGCAGCTCCCCAAAGGGCACTTTCGGTGGAAATCTCAGAGGATGACCATTCCCTCACTGTCTGTCTCCAGGATGAACATTTTCCTCCCTTTGGAAAGGGGCCTTATTTTCCAGAATTGGGTCTGCTTTTTGTGAGCTGAGTGATCTCCTGAAGAAAAAGCTTCTCTCATGTGCGGGGAACTTTCGGTAAGGCACTCTGCACATGCTTGCAAACATTCGGAATCTCCCCAGGTCTGCCACAAAACACCTCCCTTGTCTCAAATGCTGAAATGTATTTTGGGAGCTGATGATAAAAGAAGCCAGCAGCAGCAGGCAGGCGGTGGCTGCCAAGAGAACTATTTATACGCCCTGAGTCAGGCCTGGGTCCTGCAAGCACACAGCTCTCCAAGGGCAGAAGCCCCAGAGCCGCTGTCTCCGCTGCCAGCAGTCGAAGGCGCTGAAGGAGAGCCGTCTCTCGGAGGAAGCTCATGTCAAGGTCCCTCCCCTCGTCTTCCTCCTCCAGGGCCTCCAGGTGGCGTTCCTTGGGGCTGGATGCGGAGCTGAGATGGAGGTGGGAAGGTGCCAAGAGCCAGGTCTCCTGCCAAGGTCCAGTGGCCTCCTGGGGCAGGAGGCCCTACAAAGAGCCGCCCTCAGAGTGCAGGGACATGGTGGTCCAGAACGCCCTCTACACGGGGGACCTGGATGGGGTGCAGAGGCACTTCTCAGAGCGCGCCGAGGTCAACCTGGTCATCCACGCCAAGAGCCAAGATCTGCGCTGGACCAGCCAGAAATGGGGTAAGGGAAGCTGTGGAAGGAGGGGAGCAAGGTGGCTTGGGGCATGGGGGTCCGTGTGCCCTGGGGGTCCCTTTTCTACGATTCTATTAGGCTGCTCAATTGAGAAGTGCAGGCCGAAGGAGCTAATGATCCCTGTAGAGTTGGAAAGGGACCACAGGGCTCCTTTAGTCCAACCCCATCTTTTGCCCAACAGGGGACTCGAACCCAGGACCAAGGTTAAGAGTCTCGTGTTCTCCAGCCTGAGACACCCCAAGAGCAAGAGTGATGGGGCTGTAGGGAGAAGGGGCAAGTCCCCCAGAGGAAATGTTCTGCACACAGGAAGCGGCTCAGGAAACATGATAGATGGCTGGTTTGCAATCCAGGGGCAAAGGGAGGGGTGGGCACTGCAGCCTCCCGCCCTCCCCCCTCCCCCCAGGAGAGGAAGGTAATGAGACCCTTTATAAAATACTTTGTTTATCCTTTACACTTTTGAAACTCCCACACACATAGAGTTCATATATTATTATGATAAAATTATTATTAATAATAATTAATAATTTATTATTTATACCCCACCCATCTGGCAGTTTATTCAGTATGATGATGCAATGTAGGAAATAGGTTTTTTCCCTTTAAAATATGTTGTTTGTCAGTTAAAAATGATTCCCCACAAACAAACCTTTATTTTGGAAACAACAAGAACTGCCAACTCTCTTTTATACTGTCACTTTAAAAACAAGCAAAAAAAACAAACCCTTGTCTCTCCCCGCCCACTTTCAAATTGGCAAAACCAAACAGGGATTATGAAAGTTGTGCTTGCAGAAAGGTTACAACGTTTTTAGAAATGGGAAGGGGCAGAATGGGTGGGAGGGAGACGGAGCAAAAGGCCCTTCAAGTCACAGCTTTGCAGCTACAGATTGTGGTGATTCCTCATTTTAGGCGACTTTGTAGATCCTAGAGGTGGAGAGTTGGAAGGGATCCTGAGGGTCATCTAGTCCGACCCTCTGCAATGCAGGAATCTCAACTCAAGCATTCTTTAAAAGGGGATTAGACAAGTTGGCAGAGGCGAATCCTCCTTTCGGCGCTCCAGGACCAGAGGCAGGAGGCCTTTGAAGGAGACCAGTTGCTGCCCCCCCCCGGCGTGTCCTGCTTATATCCTCAGTCGTGGGGAGCTGCTGCCTGGCAGAAGGGCGGAAGGTTTGCTTCCAAGTTAACGCGCCGAGAGCGCTCCCACCTCCGGCCTGTTTCTCCTGCGGCCGGGCGCGCGCGCCTGACATGCTGCTGACCCTCCCCGCCCGCTGGGGCTTGCCATCTGCTCCTGCGGCCCTTCCCCCTTTGCAAACGGGTTTCTCGTGCCTTCCTTGTCAAAGCAACCCTGCCAGGTAGGCCACAGCCATCGTGCCAGGGCCCACAGGGCTGGGCTGGTGGGACCGAGCTGGGTCGTTGCGCAGCCCGTCTCGCTAAGCACGTGGAGACCACCTGCCTTCTCCCCTCGCCCCGCTCCCAGTTTCTGACGCGGCGCTTTCCCTTTGCACCGGCGCTGCTGCTGAGTCACAAGGGAGCCCCAGAATAGCTCGGGCTGCGACTTGACACCCGGGCACGCAGCCCTCCGTCCCCGGGCAGCCCAGCTGCAGCCTCTCTCCCGCCGGAGAAGCCCCGAGGGTCCCGTCCGCCGGGGCCATGGAGCCCATCTCCACGCGCAAGGCCGAGGGCCCGGCGCAGGCCTTCTGGCAGGCGCTCTTGACGGGCGACGGGTGCGCCATCCTCTGCCTCCTGGGCGACCCCGAGAGCGGCGTGGGCCCCAACTCCGTCTTCGACACCAGCGACCAGGACGAGTGGAAGAACTACCGATTCAACTCCCGCTGGTTGAGTGCGCCCAGAGATCAACGGGGGTGGGGGAGAGGCGGGGGTAGGGAAAGCGCCTTGCTGCCCCCAAGGAAAACCTGCCGCAGAGCTTGGGGATCGCTCCTGCGCCCTTCTCGCGCTTGCAGGCTTCCATTGGAGCCTGCTTTCCGCGCGCCACCGTGCCCCTGAGCACGTGCAAAGCGCCCTTGTGTCCGCCGCACGGCCTTTCCTGACCCCGCGTCTCTCCTCCCTTCCACAGGGCTTTGGTCGCTGACCTACGAGCAGGAGCTGACCACCCCGCTGCACATCACGGCCAGCCGCGGCTACCTGGAGTGCCTGCGCCACTTGTTGCTCCGCGGGGCGGACGTGGACCTGGCGCCGGGCGGCCGGACTGCGCTGCACGAGGCGTGCGCGGCGGCCACGACGGACTGCGTGCGGCTCCTGCTCTCCTTCGGCGCTGACCCCCTGGCCGTCTCGGAAGGAGGGCTCCAGCCGCTTCACCTGTGCCGGAGCCCCGCCTCCCTCGAGTGAGTGGCACAGCCCCGACGGGGCGTCTCCTCGGGGCGCGTGGCCTGGAAGAGGCGCCCCTCGCTTGGCCCTGGGCTTCGGGCAGGGGAGAAGGGCCGTGTGGGGTGGGGAACACAGCCGTCCTCTCCTGGCTTCCCAGAGAAAGGTCGGTCCTGGGGTCCTGGAAGCAAAACAATCGGCAGAGGGCGCCCCCTGGACCCAAACGGGGGAAATGCCCGCAGCTGCCGCCCGACCCCAATATTTCTCCCTGAGCTGCAGAGCCCCCGAGACTACCAAGTTATATTGATACAGGAGAATCTCACAAGCGCCTCTCCCTGGCTGAAAAAAAGGCCACAGTAATAATGATTAATTAAGAATTCGCTGCCCTTTCAAGAAAACGGGCGACCAGAATGATCGAGGGAACGAGCGACTCCCTTCTGGGGGAAAGTGGCCGCATTTGGGGTGTTTTACTTTAGAGAAAGTGCAAGTAAGCGGTTTATAAAATTATGCATAGCATGGGGAAAGCGCATAAAGTTTTTGTCCCCATCTCATAACACTGGAACTCAGGGGCATGCAGCGATGCCAAATGCTGGACGGTTCAGGAGAGCCTGAAGAAAGTCATTCGTCCGGCGGCAGCGCGTAGTTAACCTACGGAACTCCCTCCCCCAGGAGGCAGGGATGGCCACCAACTTGGATGGCTTCAAAAGAAGAGTAGACAAATTCTTGGAGGAGAAGCTGGAAGCCAGGAGAGAGAGAGAGAGAGAGAGAGAGAGAGAGAGAGAGAGAGAGAGAGAGAGAGAAACTGACCACAGATTACCTGTTGGAGGTGCACACTTTACCCAGGATAAAACAGACTAATGGGGAGGCGGAGAAAACTCCATTTCTTGTAGGAAATGCACATTGGATACTAGGACTAAAGAGGCTTCAGAGTGGCGCTTGTCTCTGCGATGGAGAGACATCCAAATTGAGAGGTCTCCTCCCGGCAGAAAGTATCAGCCAGAGTCGGAAGGAAGGTCCCACGCAAGAACGCGAGAACCGCCGGCTCTGGATCAGGCCAGTAGCCTATCTCGCTGTGCCCAAGCAGATGCCTCTGTTGGGAAGCACCGGAGCAGGATCCGAACACGAGAGCAGCTCTCCATCCCGCCGGGTTGTTTCCTTCCAGCAATTTGCATTCAGAACGCTGGAAGCAGAGGGGAGCCATTCTGGCTAAGAGCGACCAGCTCAAGTCAGGCCAGGAAGGAAACTTGAGGAAGGGAAGAAGGGCCTTTTGCCACCTCCTCTTTCTCACGCCTTCAGGCCAAGCTAAGCAGCATGCCAAACTTCTAGGCCTCTTCTTTCATGGGAGCCGACCTGAACTTTCCTAAGAGCAAAACAAGCCCCTAGTCTAGGGCAAGTTTGAAAACCCACAACCCCTCTGGGGCACCCAAGAGCCAGGCTTGGCCGCGGCCAGGAGAGCTCAGAGGCTGCCCGAGTTGACCCTGGGGGAGCAGAGCCCGGACACAGGCCGGGGGGGGGGGCAGGAAGGCGCCGGGCGACCCCTCTGCTTCTTCTCCCCGCGCAGGTGCGCTCGGCTGCTGCTGTGCCACGGCGCGCGGGTGAACTGCGTCTCGGAGGAGGAGGAGGACACGCCGCTGCACCTGGCGGCGCGGCTGGGCCTGGCGGGCCACGTGCGCCTCTTCCTGAGCTACGGCGCCAGCCTGGAGGCGCGCAACGCGGAGGGGCAGACCCCGCTGAACGCCGCCTGCGCCCAGGCGCACCCTCCGGAGGCGCTGGGCGACTGCTACGAGGTGTGCCGGCAGCTGGTGGAGGCGGGCGCCAGCGTGGACGCCCCCGACGCGGACCGGCAGCGGCCGCTGCACCAGGCCTGCAAGGCCGCCAACCCCCGCGTGGTGGCGCTGCTCCTCGCCCGCGGCGCCAACGTCAACATCATGAGCTACAGCGGCAACACGGCGCTGCACAACATCCTCCAGGTGGCCGCCTACAAGCTGGAGCACCGGCCCGAGCTGGTGGTGCGAGACCTGCTCAACCACGGCGCCGTCCGCGTCTGGCCCGGAGCCCTCCTCAAGGTGGGTCAGGGGCGCCTCAAGTCCTGGGGGCCCTGGGACGAGGGGGGGCTGGCTGGCTGTCAGCCCCACAAGTCCACGGCTCCTCTGTCTGCTATGGGGCGGCAGAGGCGAGGAAGGCGCCGGGACTGTCCAGGGCACTGCATGCGCCTCACCCGACCTCACCTGCCTGGTTTGGCACCTGCACGATGGCCTCCTCGGAAAGGGCTGAAGTCTTACTGGAATCCCGCCATAGGAACCAACTCCTAGGGGCCGGGGGCTTCAGCCCCCCCATAAATGCCCCCTCCAAGTTGGTGGGCATTGCCATTCAAATGGTGTACCTACATCGCTTCATATGATCGATTATGCAGGGCGGGACCTACCTGCCCAATCATCTCCCCCCCCAATGGCACCCCAGAACCCCGTAAGCGGGTTTAAGAACATGAGAGCTTGCTGTATCGGGCCAGTGGCCCCCCCAGTCCAACATGCTGTTCTCATTGAGGCTGAAGGAGTTGCCCGGGCAAAGGCCCCCCGGGGCCGCTTGCGGAAAAGGAGCACCGAATGCTGTCTCAGGTTGCAAGGAAAACAGTCCTTGCAAGAGCTTTCAGAGGCCGCCAGCCGTTATAATTACGGCGCTTCCGTCGCTTTGAGACCGGCAGCTGAGTGAAGCCGGAGCTCCAGAGCGCCTAAGAGCGCCTGCGGGACGGCCTGCCACTGGGTTGGGTTTGTGAGCCCCGAAGGACCCCGCCCTCCGCCTTCTCCTCGGAGCTGCAGGGGGGCTCTGCCGGCGCTGCAAGCGGACCCTTCTGGCGGCAGGAAAGGCCCAATGCCCTCTGCTGAGGGTGGGGGGCGAAAGGGATGTTATGGGGAGGGAACGGGCCTCTCCTCTCCCCTCTCCGGGCAGAGATCAGCCCCTGCACCTGGTCTCGGCCACCTCCCCGCGCAACGGGTTAACCATCTGTCTTAATTCCCAGGCTTGGCAGATTGCTCTCCCCTTTGGGAAAATGCAGGAAAATCAACAATTAACACTAATTAATCTCCTATTAACACCAGATAATGAGGATGGAGCTGCTCCGTGCAGCCGGCTCAGGCGCTGCTTCAGTCCAGTCCCAGAGAGAGGGAAGCCCCGGCTAAGGGGCGCCTGAACCCCAGGGAGGTGCCGGGCCGTGGGACCCCAGACGTGGGATTTGGCCTAGGGACTAGCGCAGCAGCGAGGGGTGGACCTGGGGCGGAAGCACAACGCCCGCTAGCCCAGGGCCCCCCAAAATGACCGCCCAGAAAGCAGTAGAGGGGCCCCGGGACAGCAAACAGAAGGAGCTGTGACGCTTCAGTAAAACACAAGCCCTTGGAAAACATAATTTGCAGGGCGGGGGCGAGGAAAGCTAAATGCACGTTGCCTGCATTGCTACTGAAGTAACGGACATGGGCGCCTAAAGGTCGTTACGCCCGGGGTTTCAGCTCATCTAATGGGGCCATTCCCGTCGAGGCCCTGCTGCGACCAGAAGACAGAGCAGGGCCCGGCAGCGACTGGGCTGGAGAAATCGAGGAAGCCGTCCGTTGCTCTATCTAGCACAGCATCACCTACACTGGCTGGCAGCGACTCTATCGGGAGCATCTTCTGACTTCAGAAGGCTACCTGGCTGTCGGGGGGGGGGCGACTCCCAGTCAGGGGGCTCTAGATGGGATGGTTCACGCTGCTCTCCTAGGTTTACCGAGTCTAGAAGAGCAAAAGTGCGCAGCGCAAAGGAGCGACTGGCTCGCGCGCCTCGGCGGGGCCTCCTTGCGCTGTCAGGCTCTGGCGTGGGCCTCTGACTGCTGCCTCCCTTCGTCCCTCCCGTCGCAGGTCTTGCGCCACTGCTGCGCCTCCCCGCGCACTGTCGAGGCCCTCATCAACTGTTACCCGCGCGTGCCCGTCACGGAGGATTGGGCCGAGGCTGTGCCCGCCGAGCTGGTGCAGGTAAGTGCGCGGGATCCTGTGGTGGGGCGCAACAGCAAGAGTGGCTCGACGGGGCCCGTGCACCTCAAACACAGCGAGATTCCTCCAGGCCGCTGCGCTCTTGCTGTCCCCCCTACGAAGGGCCCCGGTGCTCCCGCAGGCTTTCCTTGCCCAGCCCTTGCTGGACGGTGGCAAGTGCGCAGAGAAGGAGCCTGGGGGGAGCCCCCCTCCCCTGCGCGGCTCAGCCCAGCGCCCCCCCTTTCTGACCGCCTCTTCGCTTCCCTCTTGGCAGCAACACCCGCGCCTCTTCCAGTCGCTCTTCGCCCTGGGCCGGGGTCCGCGCGCCCTGCAGCACTTGGCGCGCTGCGCAATCCGGAACCACCTCGAGGACCGCCTGACCCGCGCCCTGCCGGAGCTGCCCCTGCCGCCGGCCTTGCGCGACTTCGTGCTGCTCCGTTTCGAAGACGTCCTGTACTAGGCGGCGAGAGGGGCTGGCTGGCTCACTCCCGGAAGTCGAGAGGAGGGGGCAGGCGCAGTCCGAGGTGCGCAGCAGCTGAAGCCTCGGGGTGGGTCAGCGGGTGGGGCTGGAGTCCGCTCCCCCAGTGCAAAGGCTCCTTGCGGGTCCGTCCCGTCGAAGCGGGCAGCCCAGGCGACCGAGGCAACCGCCTGCAGCTGCTCCAGGCCACCGGCAGAGGGCGCTGGAGGCAGCGCAATGCCCGAACTAAACTGCCGGGAAACTTTTCCAGAAGTGCAACTTGCCAGCGCCGTTTGGGGCTTAGGAACCGGGAGGCTTCTTGAGCCGCGGGCGGTGGCTTCGCTAAGGAGCGCTGCGTGGCCCCCTCGCGTGTATTAAATTGGCCTAGACTGCCGGTAATACGATGATTTGCCCACCAGCCACAGATTCGCGTTCTTGAGATGTGCTTTCCCACGTCTCTCCACTGCTCCGCTTGCAATAATTCTTCCCCCCCCGCCGTCCCCCCTCCTCCCCAACTGCAGGGTTGCCTCCTCTCACGCGGCAGAAGCGCCACCGGATCCACGGGGGCTTCTGAGCCGCCTCCCGAAAGGTCAGGCGCCCGGGAGGGGGACGCCAGGGGGCGCAGCTCCAGGACTCTGCTCCGAACCGAAGCAATGACGTCATTCACCGGAGCGCCAGAATAACTGAAGGGACACCCCCCCCGCCGCCCCCCAAAACACCCCGCTTTGAAGGCGGTGGTCATGAATGAGGGCACTGTTTGCATTTCTAAATAAACGTTAAATGTTGTATTTCAGCTGACTGAAAATCCTTCAATGTGTTTTATAAGTTGAATATAAGCAGTGATTGATCCTGTTCTTCGGGTGGGGGGGAGTGTATCTGTGGCTGAGCATGCCTTTTTGGACTGGACTGGGGACCTGGCTTGGGGGTTGTGGACTATGAGCCTTTCCAAATACGCCGCAGGTTGAATCCCCAGGTGGAGGGTGTCGCGCAAGCTGCACCGGCTGCAATTCTTTCTTCCTCGCTCAGCTCCCGAGTCCTGATGGTCTCCTCCGTTTGCATCTGCCCGCCTCAGGGAAATGAGTAGAGGGACCCCTGTGGTCTGAAGAGGCGGGTTGCTAAATCGTCTGACCTGGGATGAGGGAGCTTCTCGTGCCAGCTGATTTTCTCTGGCCAGCTAACAGCATAAAGTACAGTTAGAGCCGCAATAAAATAACAATTCGCAGCATACAACCATTCCAGAAAAGCGCAATAAAGCCAGTTTTACAGGATAACTAAAAATACACAAACGGTGGTTCAAAATATTGGGTAACAGAATATTTGAAAAGCCTGAATCTTTCTTTAAAAAAAAAAGTCTAGATTGGTGGCCGTCCTGCGGGAGGGAGTTCCGCAGGTTAACTCTGCGCTGCCTGAATAATCCCTTTCTTTTGTCTGACCTGAATCTTCCATTATTCAGCTTCACTGAATGCCCACAAGTTATGAGGGAGGGAGAGCAACTTTTATCTGTGCATTTTCTCCACGCCACGCGCAATTTTATAAAATTCTATTAGGTCGCCGGTCTCGCTTGTCTGAAAAGTCCCAAATGCTGCAACCTTATAGGGGAGCTGCACCCCCCCGCACGCCCTTGACCCTTTCAGTTCCTCTTTCTGAGCCGCCTTCTACAATATCCCTTCTGAGGCGAGGTGGCCAGAACTGTGCGCAGGACTCCAAATAGGGTCGCACCATAAATTGGTACAAGGGCCTGATGACTTCGTCCATTTTCCATTCCTTCCCTAATGATCCATAGATCCCAGGGAATGATTTCCTTTTTCACTGCCGCCACACACTGGGTCCACATCTTAGTAGAGTAATCCGCTAGGACCCCGAAGTCTTGTTCCTGGTCCGTCACCCCCAGTTCAGACCTCAAGAGCTTGCAGGTGTAATAATAATAATATTTTCACCAACATGCGTCACTTTACACTTGTGTACGTGGAATTGCATCTGCCATTTTATTGCCCATTCAGTTTGAAAATATCTTTTTGGAGTTCTTCCATTGTTTCAACGAACCTGAGCGATTTAATATCATCAGAAAACTTGCCCCCCTCACTCCCTTGAATGAGGCAGAAAGGGTCAGGGTTGGCCTTAGAACTGGCGCGGCGCCTGAGCTTGATGCAAAGAGGCGCTAGAGGTTCTCAGGACCTTTCCCTGCCGTTTCATGCGTGCGTTAAACAGCAGTGGGGTGAGAACGGGATCTTGTGGGAGCCCAGAGCGAAGCCGCCACTAGGTCGAGCAGGAATCTCTGGGTGGCCCCCTCCGGAATTCAGATCCCCTGTCCAGAGTGGCTCTTTGCAAAGACGTCGTTGGGCGACCTTCTCTTGAGCAAAACGGTGGGTGGGGGACACACACAACATGTCATAGAAGGATAGAGTTGGAAGGGACCCCAAAGGTCATCCAGTCCACCCCGCTGCAATGCAGGAATCTCGGCTCAAGCATCCATGACAGGTGTCCATCCAACCTCTGCTTAAGGACCTCCAGGGAAGGAGATACCACCGCCTCCCGTGGGAGTTCGTTCCACTGGAAAAGGGCTTGGGTTCCAGGAGGGGTCGGGAAGTGACCCCGCAGGAGCCCCCCCTCCAACCACCCCTCACAATCCCGCCGGGGAGGCCTCGGCATCTCCACCAGGCCGCCCCCTCCTTCGGGAAGAGTTTTGTTTTGAGTGGATAGCGGGCTGGGAAGGGTCTCAGCCCAAGAAAGAGCCGTCGGAGCTTTCGGGGGTCCTACATTCCTGAGCAAGAGAGGGCGATGCCCGGCCCAACCGGCGCCTTTGACCTCGGGTTCTCGCCCCCCGCAGTGGGCGCCGGCGCAGGGAGGAGGAGGAAGAGGTCGTGTCGCAGGAAGCAGCCCCGTCGGGCCCCTCCGGGGTCATTGGCGCCCCCGCGGACGAGGGGGTCCCATCCCACGGCTTGCGCCCCGACCTCCCGCGGGGCTCCTGTCCAGGGTCTGGGCGGCTCAGCGGGCCGAGAGGCGACGGGGCGTCCCTGGTCCCGTCCGGGTCTGCGCTCCCCGCCCCTCCCCCGTCCTCCCCGCGGAGCAGCTGGTCCCGCCCCACCCGACAAAAGGCCCTTGTGCGCCCGGCCGGTAATTGGCAATCATCAATCACCAGCCATAATGGCTGATGAGGCGGGAGGGGGCGGCGCCTTCCCAGGGGCCCCCCTCGCCTCTCCAGTGGGAACCCGCCGGCGCTCCCTGGCCCGGCCGTTGGGCGGGCGGCGCTGGGGGGAACTCAAGCGGAATTTGAGGAAGATGGATGAGCCCCGAGGCAGGGCGACACCCCTTTCCCCCTCCCCTGCCATCTCCTCCCCCCCCTCCCTCTCTCTCGCCCGCCTTCTCCCTCTCTCGGCAGAAAGCGCCAGCCCAGCGCCAGGCGCGGCAGAGGCGAGCAGAGGCAGCGCGGCTCGTGGGCGGCAGCGGAGGAGGCGCCTTCGAGGGCAGCCAGGAAGCCAAAGCAGGCAACGCCGCCTCCTGCCACGACCTGCGCCGCGCGCGCCGACGGACAAAGTGCCTGTGGCCGGGCTGGACCGACGGCGCGTCCGGCGCCCCTCCGACCCGCGCAGAGTCTGGCGCCCCGCGGGGCCCAGGCCGGGCAGCCCGGCTAGCAGCTGTCGGGGGCCGCGGCCATGCAGAGACCCACCGGCCAGGGCGCCGCCTTCTCCATCGACTCGCTGATCGGGCACTCGCCGCCCGCGCCGCGCTCCGGCCCGCTGCTCTACACCGGCTACCCAATGTTCATGCCCTACCGGCCGCTGGTGCTGCCCCACGGGCCCCTGCAGACGGCCGCTGGCCTCCCTCCGCTGGCGCCGCTGGCCTCCTTCGCCGGCCGCCTCACCAACTCCTTCTGTGCCAGCCTCGGCCAAGCTGTCCCGTCCATGGTGGCTCTCACCACCGCGCTGCCCAGCTTCGGCGAGCCCCCCGACGGCTTCTACCCGGCGCAGGAGCTGCCGGTCGCCGGACGAGGCAACGCAGAGCCACCCTGCCGCCGACGGAGCGCGCCTGACGGCGTGGAGAGCGACGAGCTGCCCCCGGGACGGGACAAAGGGCCGCCGGAGCCGCCCCTCCACTTCCCGGAGCCCTTCCCGGGCCTGGCAGGTAGGCGGGCGGGCGGGCGGAGGGAAGGGGCCTCGGTCGCCCTCCGAGCGGGGCTGCCTGAGGAGCAGAAACGTCCTGTGGGGCGGAAGGGCGGCGAAGTGAGGAGGAAGCTGCCGGAGGGAGTTGAGAGAACTTTTTTCGGAAGGGGGAAGTTTCCTTCCAAGCGTTTGGGGCAAAGGAGGAAGGATGAACAAAAGTTCGCCCATGTCCGGGCCGAAGCAGGACCTTTCCCCGAACCCCACAACCAATCCGGTAGTAATTCCATTGGCCCCCTAAACGCAGGAACACATCACACCAACACCCCCTTAGGCTCTGGGACTTTTAGGCCAGGCATGTGGTGGTCTTGGTGAGACCACCCCCCTGAACTTCCTGGGTGGAACTTTGATTCAGGGTCTCACTTGGGGAGTCCTTTCGTCCACCCCCCCCCCGTGGGAGTTTCACTTGTGGTCCAGCAAAGGCGCCAAACGTGCTCACGGAAGAAATTGAAGGGCGCGCGCGCTAGGGAAAGTATTTTCCATCACACAAACACACAGTCCAAGCCAGCCAAACTGGTGCAGTCAGGGGCCGTCTGTGTCAGGAGATGAGCTCCCTCCCCCCCCCTCTCTCTCTGTGTGTGTGTGTGTCAGGGGGGCAAGAGATTCCTCGCTGTGGGGTGGACGCATCGGCTTGGGGGTCCCTCTCTTCCCACCCTTCTGCGAAGTATTCCCGGGCAGCGAGGGCGCGGAGTCCTGGGAAGAAGCGCGGTCCGCTGGACACCCCCGTAAAGAACTGTCCTCGGTGCTGGGACTTCTGTGAGCCGGCTTGGCAGGGGGGAGACCTGGCACTGACCCACCTGCAGGTGATCGTGGAGGCGCCTCTCGTGCCCCCCGGCACCTGGGGGTGGGGGGCGACTAGCAGCAGAAAGGCCGCCTCGAAGGGCACTCAGGAACTGGGATCGAGCGACTGAGAATCCCCGCTTGACGGCCGGCGGTGGTGCGCGTTGTGGGGAGAAAGCTGCTTCTGGTCCACTCCCGGATCTGCCTCCTCTTCGGCCGCGGGGAGCAGGCGTCCCCTCGCCCTGCGCCCCGTCTGGCTTCTTCCGCAAAGGCACCCCGATGCCCGCGCGTGAGTTTGGCGCCCCCGAGCAGGACAGAGCGCGCAGGGAGCGCCGGTCCAGCCGCTGCTTCTGCCTCCCGGTTCGAAGGGGCGCCCACAGATTTCCTCACTCACTCCCGCAGTTCCTCCGGTGGCATCTTTCCTCCGGAGCGACACCCCTTTGCCATCCAGCTTTTTCGGGCCCCGGAATCCGAATTCTCTCCCGCTGACCAGCTGACTCCTGTGGCCCTTGCAGTGGCCATCCAGGCTTTCAGAACAAGCGAGAATAAAATCACTTTAAAGAGAGAAGCGTCGCAACTCAGTCCTAGACACGTTTACTCAGAAGTCAGTCTCATTACGCTTAATTGGACTTACTCCCACTTAAGTGCGTGTAGAACTGCAATCTCCTTCCAATTGCAGCAAACTTGGGTAACCCGTGGCAAGACAGTTCCTCTCAGGGAGGCCCGGCTTTCTGCCTTCCTCGCTTTCAGAGGGAAGCCTGAAGACCCCCCAGGAGGACCCAGGGCGGCCTCAATCCCGGCTGAGATTCTTCGCCTTCAGGAAGCTTCAGGCTGCTGCCATAGTTATTTTATTTGATTTATTAAATCTGTATACCGCCTTTCACCCGAAGATCACGGGGCGGTTCACAACATCAATACATTTCAAGCACATCTCTGCCCCCAAGAATATTTGGAACTGTAGTTTGCCCCTCGCAGAGCTAGAATTCCCAGCACCCTGAACAAAATACAGTTCCCAGGATTCTTGTTGAATTCATGGTATGCCTTTACCTGGAAGTAAGCCCTCGTGGAAATAAATGGGACTTGCTTCTGAGTGGACGGGTGCAGAATTGCTTCTGGGGCCTGCAGCTTATTAATCGAGGGCTGGGTCTGTTTTAGTGACTGGGGTTTCCCCAACGCCACGCAACTGAAGGGCCCAGGATTTTATCTTCCCAGAAACGCCTCCTTGGTTTTGGCCCCTTCCCTGCGCTGGAGAAAGCGAGGGAGCCCCGGGTGGCGTGGGCTTTCACCACCAGCGCAGGGATTCTCTCAGCTTCCAAAAGGACGCTCATATCGAGGTTTGGGTGGATTTATTTGATTTTTAAAATATTTTTCGATTAATCAACTGAAAATATTTAGTTGGGTCAAGCCCTCCTCTGTATTGCGAAAACCCAGAAATGAGGAACGCCTCTCCGTTGACACCGGCGCCCCTTCCTCCCTCCCTCCCTCCCTCCCTCCCTCCCTCCCTTCCTTCCTTCCTTCCTTCCTTCCTTCCTTCCTTCCTTCCTTCCTTCCTTCTTCCCAGAGCTTTCCTGCCCATGCCATTTCTGTGCCAGGCGCACCAGCGGGGACCATTTCCCCTGCTTATAATTGTAGCGTTGGAAGTGACCGCAAAAGCCATCTAGTCCAGCCCTCTGCGATGCAGGAATCTCAGCTAAAGGAGACCGATATCCAACTTCTGCTTGTCTCATGGAAACTTCTCTGGGCCTTGAAAGGCAGCTGGGCGTGGCTGAGCGGCAGCGGCGGGGGCTCCCTCCGTCCTTTTGGCATGGAGGGGTCCAAAGGCAGCGGCAACATATTTATTCAGAAATTCATTTGTATACCGCTTTAAAAAAAACCCCACAGCGGCAAATAAATGTATGTGTGTCTTTACATTTATTTATTTTTTAAAAAAATATAACACGTGTCAATAAAAAATTCACCTGGCCCTCTCTTCCGGGACTGCCGCTCATCTTGGGCAAGGCCAGTTTCCCGAAGGCGAAAAGTTCTCCTCCCGCAAAGCGGTTTCGCAGCCCCACAACTACAGAGGGGCGCTGATCAAGCAGTGCGAGGCCTAGGAGACGGTGAGCCATGGGGCGTAGAGGGGATTCGTGGAGCTGGGGGGGGGTCATCCGTTCACCCTGCTTCCCTTTCCCCTCAAAATCGCCGGACTGTCGCTCCCCAGAGTAAAACGGAGTGGCCGAGGTGGCTTTACCAGGAAGTCACGGGAAGGACTCTGCCTGGCTTCCTCCAAGGCGTGGCATCCTGCTGGATCCCCAGGGACCGCGTGGGTGAGATCCGGCAGTGAGATCGCGTGGGGACAGGAGGCTGCCCCAAGGAGCTCGAGAGACGCAAATCGCCCTCCTACTACCCAGTGACCCCTGCTCACTCCTAGTGGCCGGAGGAGCGTCTGCGTTTCCTTCGCCAACAGCCACTTCTGGGCGCTTCAGACCCGTCGGTGCCACTTTTTATAGTGACATGGAATTGCAGAATTGGAAGGTACCCGCAACGGCAATCTGGCCCACCCCGTGCAAGGCAGGACTTTCAACAAAATAATCTCTGACTGGTTGCCCCCCAACCTCCGTTGAAAAACCTTAAATGAATCATAGAGCTGGAAGGGACCCCAGCGGTCATCTAGCCCACCCCACCCCGCAATGCAGCAGTCACAGCTCATGAATCCCCGACGTGGCCTGGCGGGGGGAGACTCTTAATTCTGCGCGCCAGGCCCACCTCGCGGGGCTCCTCTTTCCCTCCTATGGGGCGCACAGCCAGCGCTGACCCTCTCCGCTGGACCCCGGGGAGACAAGGGCGTGCATGGGGGGTGTGCCTCTCTAAGGTGGGGCGGGCCCTTGCACCCTGAGAGGAGGTGGCACCTGCAGCAGAACAGGATCCGAAGGAGGAGCAGCGGAAAGGGCACCAGGAGAGCCGGGAAGACGCCGGGCGGGAAAGCTGAGCGCGCTCGGAAAGTAGCCATCGCGGTTAGGAGTCCTCAGCAGCCTCCATCTCCTCCTGTCTCCTGTGGGAGAGAGTTCCACAGCCTCACTCTGCGCTGCTTTGTGAAGAAGTCCTTGGATGCGTCTCTTCCGACGTTCCTTGAACGTGACTCCGCTGTTTCCCCGAGAGGGAAACTTCCACCCCCTCCGCACCGCCTTAAACGCCTCTATCAACGCGCACTCCCTTTTTCTAAACGGAAAAGCCCCCAGTACTGCAACTTATTCATAAGTGAGCCACTGCTGCAGCCACTTGAGGTATTCGTTTCAGTTCTGGTTTTTTTGTACTGAACCTTTTCCAGCCCTGCCTGCAATCCCGTTTCTTGATAGGAACGTGTGAAGCTGCTCTAGACTGAATCAGACCCGTGGCCCTGCAGGTCCCAGGCTTCCCCTGGACTTCTCTGCCCGTGTGAAGATGTGAACCGGCTTGCCTCTGCCAGTGGCTGCGAGTCCTGCTTTTCAGAGGGTCGGACTGCGTGATACTCGGGGTCCCTTCCGTCTCTAAAATGCTAGAATTCTATGTTAATCCTGGAGGGGGTGTGAGGGGACAGGATTCCCAGGGGCAGCAGATCCCAAGATTGATCTTTATTCTCCCCTGGGGCGTCATTTCGGGGTTCGCCTCAGCAGCCAAGGCGTCTTGGGCCAGCCCTGCCCACTCTGGATCCCCAGAATTGGCCGCACTGCCCCCCAGCTGGCCCGCAGCGCCGCTTGCTCGCCTCGTCCCTTCTTGAGAAGGCTTTTCCAAACAGAACTGTAGAGTGGGGGTCTCTTTCCTATTTTAACCTCCTCTAATTGAGGGGGGCGCTGTCTCTGGGCGTGGGGTGGTCTTGCTCACCTTTTTATTGGCCACGCCCACCACTTACGTGCCATCCGGGAGGTAGGGGGGCGTTTTCTCAGAGGAAAGCCCCACCCGTCGACCACATTAACTGCCACCGGCTCTCGAGGGCGACAGACACGAGCCTTTCCCCGCGCGGTTTGAAGGGCGGGCTGGGTACATGGTTCTCCCCTGCACAATCCTCTTTTAATCCCCACAAAACCCCTGTGAGGTAGGTTAGGCTGAGAGACAGCGACTGCCAGCCCCCCCCCCCCACAGGGAGCTTCATGGCCGACAGGGTTGTTTTGAACCCTGGTTTCCCCTGTCCTACTCTAACCACTACCCCATACTGCCTCTCGACGGCTCCTCTCAGGGCCGTGGGGTGCTGGGCTCTGCGCACGGTCAGGAGAGGCGCCGCGGGGCAGGGTCTGGGCAAGGCATTCTGGTCCCCTCGCTTCTCTCGAAAACCCTGGAAGCGGAGCCAGGACCAGGCAGGACGCCTGAAGAAGCACAGACGTCGCCAGCCGCCCGCGGTCCCTTCAGAGCCACATCTTGCCCAATCCCCGCGTGTGGCCAGTCGAGGCCGTTTGAAGCAGGTGGCTGTGAAAGGCCAAAGAACGACCTAGTGGAGGGTCCCAGGCTCAACGCCTGGCATGCAGCCTTTCTCAGCCTTAGGCCACGGTATTGTAGAATTGGAAGGGAACCCCTGGGGTCATCCAGTCCATCCCCCTGCAATGCAGGAATCTCAGCTGAAGCATCCATCCCAGATTACCACTCAATCTCTGTTTAGAAACCTCCAAGGGAGGAGAGTCCTGAGCCACAGATGCCCCAGAGTGGGGGGGAGTTGGACTACAACTCCCATCATCCCTAGCTGGCAGAGATCATGGGAGTTGTAGTCCAACATCATTTGGGATCTCAGGTTGAGAAAGGCTGGTGGCTAGAGGGCTGTATAAAGCCCTGTATGGCTCAGGCCCAAGCTATCGGAAAGATGGTATTCCCTCACAGGAACCTGCCCAGGTGAGGGGTGTGAGGAAGCCCTTCTCTCAGTCTTGGGACTCTCGTGGGGGGACGTGGGAGGGAGCCTTCTCAGGGGCAACTTTGGAACTCCCTGCCCAGGGAAGCCAGACTGGTCCCTCCTTGTGCTTCTGCTGGCAGGTGAAGACCTTTTGCTTCCAACAAGCTTTTGGGAGCTGACTGATTTTGATATCTATCTGTCTGTCTATCTATCTATCTATCTATCTATCTATCTATCTATCATCTATCTATTGTGTGTTTAATTTTTTTTAATGATTATTTCCCCCCTATGTTTTAGCTGTTGTTCTTTTTATCTGTCAACTGCCTTGTCAGGGAGAAATAGAATAAATAGAATAATAACAATAACCATAATAGGGTTGGGAGAGAAATCCTGGAGGGTGGTTGCTGCCAGCCAGTGTAGACAATATTGAGCTAGACGGAGCAATGGTCTGGTTCAGCGAAAGGCAATTTCCTCTGCTCCTATGTCCACTCTTACTCCTCTCTCTCTCCCCGCCCCAACTGCCCCACAAGCTCAGCCAAGCCAGCTTGCCAATTTCCTGTGACCACTAGAGGCTGCCCTAATGTGGGGGGTCTTTCATGGAATGGGGGCTGCTGTGCAATGCCCAGCTCTGGGTGGCAGCTGCATGAGTTTATTCATTTCAGATGCTTTCATGCGAAGAGACAGAAGTAGGGTTGCAATGAGTTACAGTGCAAAGACCAGTCGCCTCCCCAGCTGGGAGTGGTGGGAGCAATGGGGCAGTTGTCACCTGACTCAGGAACTGCTGCCCCTGGCCTGTCACAGAGCCAGCGAATCATAGGGACACCAAGAGTAATTCAGTCCTGATACTGCCTCTTCTGAACTGAAACACCCCTCCTTTGCTTTTTATTGTGGGAGGTGGTGATGGGCCTGGGACATGATTTTAAGAATGAGAGTGCCTCTGAGCATATGCAGATTGCCCTTCTCTCACCAACTTGCTTTCCTGTGTTATGCAGGAAAGCAAGAGTGCAAAGTTTAGCTGTGACCACCTGGGATGGGGCCTCATCCTGCCCAGAGCAGACAGGCATCACCCTCAGGCAAAGAGTCCCGCTGGATCCCCCCCACTCACAGGGGCCTCTGGCAGCCTGCCTTCACTGTGGCCCCCTCCCCAAGAACTGCCACCCAGGGGTCTGCTACCCCTAAGCAAGTTTTTTTTTTAGTGGGAGGGGGGTCTATAGAACCATGGATATTATTTATTTGACCATATTAGTCACTTTTTAAATGAAAAGTAACTCAATGAGATTTACATATATATATAAACAAACCCAGACACTGAAACCACCTAAAAGTAAAACAGCGAGTGGCCAAGCTGAAAATAGCATTTATTTATATATAAAAAGCAGGATTAAAACATCCCACCCTCTGAAAGCAGCCACAGATGATTAAAGAACAAAGACCCGGAGAAAAATAACTCTTGCTCCTCCTCCATGTATTTTCTCATCCCCCGTCAAAGTGGCCGGTACATCTTGTGGTAGTGAGTTCCGCAGATTAAGGCTCCTCTAACTTCCTCCAGGCTGAGGGTGGGCCAATGGCTCTCAGGCAATGGGCAGGGGCTGCCTCTGAGGTCTCCCACAGCCAAGCTATTTGCCAGGCGGGGGCTGCGTGGTGGGGAGAGGCAGGAGGGGGCCTCCAGGGGGCGGCGGTGGCAGGGGGCTCTGGTACTGCCTAAGCCCTTGCAGACCCTCCTCAGCCACCACTGGTGTGGACGAAGGTGCTCTGCCCAGAGCTAGGCCATCGGCAGACACTGGCTGGCAGCAACGCTCACCCAAACGTCCTTCAGGCTGTTTGTCACCTGATTGCAGCCGTCGGAGGGAGACTGCGTCTGAATGAGGTTTCATCCTGGGCAGGCAATGCTCTTGCCCACTGGGGCTTCTCCTGCTGCAGTGGGGTTAGAGCCCTTTCCCAGGCCAAGCCTGGGTGGGGGGTCTGTGAGGGGAACCCCCCCTTCTTTGCTGGCCAGGACTGGGGCAAGGTGGGGTGACTTTAATGACATGGAGCATTTGACTTGCAGCCTGCTTGTGTTTGTGTGTGTGGAGGGGTCCCAGGAGTCATCTAGTCCAGCCCCCACTTTGTGGTTTGGCTTCCTACGGGCGGAGTGCTTTTGAGCCTTTATAAGCAGAGGCTGAACAGCCACCTGTCATGGATGCTTGAGCTGAGATTCCTGCCTTGCAGAGGGCTGGACTGGATGACCTTTGGGGGTCCCTTCCAACTCTACGATTCTCCTATCAGGGTTCGCACACAAGAGTGATTCCCAGCAGCTAGTATTTGGGAGCTTTGCTGCCTCCAGCCCACAGCCACTGGAACTCGAAGCCTCCCATAGCCCTGTCCTATCGAAGCACATTCAAAATACCCACCTGTTCCACACTTGGAACCATAGGAGGGGACCCCAAGGGTCATCCAGCTCAACCCCCCGCAATGCGGGACTTCTGGGCACTGCAGTTTCCTTCGCACAGAATGAGTTTCCAGAAACCCTGAACTAGCTAGAGCACCCAGAATTCTTCGGGGTGGCAGAGGAAAAATGCGCTTTCGAGGCGTGCGGTGCCCCCAGCTGAGCCCCGCTTCCGCTGGCTTCGTTCCGGGGCGGGCAGTGTGTCGTGCCGCGACCCCCGCCCCCTGTCCCTTCGCGCAGTGGCTGTGAAGGAGCACCGGGGCAGGGCTGGGCACGGCTGCTGCGTTTTGCAGCTGTAGAATCGCAGAGTTGGGCGGGCCCCGGGGGGTCATCCATTCCAGCCCCGCGCAATGCAGGAATCGCAACTCGATCACGCGCAGGTGGGCGCGCCCGGTGGGTTCCCTTCGCCCCCTCACGTCTCCCCTCTGCCTGTCTGTTTTTTCTGAGCAGAAGTGAAGGCCTACAGTTCCGACGAGGAGAAGCTGGACGGGCGGCCCGGCGAGGCGGCGGGCGGCAGCGAGCGCGAAGAGGAGGAGAGCTCGGCCGAGAGCGAAGAGGAGCCCTTCCTGGACGGGGCGGGCGGCGGCGGCGGCGGCGGCGCTCTGGGCGCCGGGCCCAAGGCCAAGGCCAAGCGGGTCCCCGGCGAGCCGGCCTCGTCGTCGTCCTCGGGCTCTGCGCCCTCGTCGTCGGGGCCGGGCAAGAGCCGCCGTCGGCGCACGGCCTTCACGAGCGAGCAGCTGCTGGAGCTGGAGAAGGAGTTCCACTGCAAGAAGTACCTGTCGCTGACGGAGCGCTCGCAGATCGCGCACGCGCTCAAGCTCAGCGAGGTGCAAGTCAAGATCTGGTTCCAGAACCGGCGCGCCAAGTGGAAGCGCATCAAGGCCGGCAACGTCAGCGGCCGCTCCGGGGAGCCCGTCAGGAACCCCAAGATCGTCGTGCCCATCCCCGTCCACGTCAACCGCTTCGCCGTGCGCAGCCAGCACCAGCAGCTGGAGCAGGGACAGCACCCCTGAGCCCCCCCCCCCGCCCCATGGACGGACTGCGCGGACGGGGAGGCGGGCGCCCCCGGCCGCCCCCGACCCTCTCCCTGCCCCCCGCACGCGCCCTTGTACCATAGCCCTTATTTATTCGGTGTAAAGTCTATACAGAGGGGCGCTCCTTCCTCAAGGCGGGCGGCGTCGGGGGCCCCGCACATCCCCCCCCCCGCCCGCGTCAATGTGTCAGTTCCGTGCAGAGTCGTGATGAAAGTCAATAAACTTACTTTTCTATTGGCGTGGCCCGCGGCTCAGTGTGGGGGCGACGGGGCGGGAGGTTGCCCCCCATCCCGAAGCAGGAGTCTTTCCCGGCTGCGGCTGCCGTCCTTTCTCTCGCAGAGCCCCCGCCGTACCGCCCCACTTCCTGACCCGCCCCAACGAGGCGGCCCCCTGGGGTCTCCGGCCCCCTGCAGGGAGGGGGGCGCCCCGTCCCCGCCTCCTTAGGCAGCACGCAAGTTCCGAGGGGGCCTCCTGCTTCCTGGGGGGCGGGGCGCGCGGTCCCAGCAGAGCTTTGCAAGTCAGATGTGCGGACGGGGACCTCCGACGAGGCCCGACGCGCCCACGAAGGCCAGGAGGACAAGCCCGCTGCTGCCCTTGCCGTCCACGGAGAAGGCACCCCAAGGCAGGCCCCACTTGCCCCCCCCCGACAAGCCCAGTCAGTGGATGCCAGAGCTGGGCCCATTCAGGCCACGTTGGAGAAGCTGCAAAGGGCGGCCTGTCCTGCTGCCCCCACCAAGCCTCCCGCGTAGAGCCCGCAGCAGCTCAAATGGCAAAGAACACATCACATCATGTAACATGGTTTTAATAGCAGCAACCGGATCACACGATGCATGGTCCTGCTAGAGTTGTGTGCCTGCTGCCTCGGGGTGCGAGTGTCACCCACCCCCTTGAAATGGCCCCCCCGCGTTGCCACGCCAAGACCCCCTTCCCGCAGCTCAGACTGCGCTACTGACTATCCCAAAGCCAAGCAGTTCCTCCCATTTGCAGGCAGCAGGGGCTCTTCTTCAGCCCCTTCACAGGTCACAGAATTGTGTAGTTTGAAAGGGTCCCAAGGGTCATCCAGTCTGACCCCCTGCAATGCAGGAATCCCAACTCAAGGTCCTTCCCCACAGGCAGGGCAGCCATTATGCTCTGGAGGAGGAGGGAGTGCAACTCTTCTGGCAGGAGAGGCGGAGGGAAGTTGCGGGGACCCCTGTTCCTGCTTGTGTCTGGACCCAAGCCCCCCGCTCCCCAACAGGTCTGCCCCACACACCCAGATCCCCAGAGCGCAGGATGTGCTGTGGCTGAGCTTCTGCCTCCTCCCTCAGATGCCTCTGCTGTCCCAGGCAGAGCACAGGCAATTGATGCGCCTCCCCTGATGGACTGTGCCTGCCAGCCCCCTGCCAGGGTCCCCACACCCTTGATCAACTGGGTCACCCTCCCCTGCCCACCTTCCAGCTTGTCAACATCCTCCTTAAATTGAGGCGCCCAGAACTGGACACCGTATTCCAGGTGTAGTCTGATCAATGCAGAATCTCTTGATCTGGACACTAGACAGAAGTCTAGTTGATGCAGCCCGGAATAGCATTTGCTTTTTTTACTGCTGCATCACACGGTGGACTCGTGTTCAGCTTCGTTCCACCAAGACCCCTAACTCTGTTTCATATGGCCTGCTAGTTTGCCCAGCCGCTGGCCCTGCTCCCACCACAGCCAGGGGCTTACTGGGCAGGTGGGGGCTCCCCTGCCGCTCCCCCCCCCCCAATTCAGCCCAGCCTCTCTGCCCCCACCCCTGTCCAGCCTCCCCTGGGCTGGGGGCAGCCCTGGCCCTGCTCCACGGAGGAGAAGAAGGAGAGAGAGCCACACTGTGTGGGGCAGTTGGTGGGTGAGGTGGGGCAGTTCTTTTATTGGGTAGCTGCTTGGTTTCTGCGGCAGGTCTTCCTCACTCTCGCTCTCTCTCTAGCTCACACACACACACAAACGGCAAAGAAACCTTATTTACAGACCGTCATATAAATATTTCCAATGTACATTTTATACACAAGTGGCTGAGACGGGTGGGAGGCTGGAGAAGGGGGAGCAGCATCCAAAGTGGGGGGGGGCCACCCCAGGTCTGTCCCGGAAAGGCTGCAGCGGTGGACGCAGGGGAAGGCAGGGGGGGGGCTATATAGTACTGAGACACCACAAGTGCAGCCAGGGGGAGGGGGAGGGGGTTCCCTTTGCTCTGGGGCCTCTGGGGTCCCGTGTTCCCTTTTTCCTGGGGGTGGGAAGGAGGGTTGCCCACGCGGAGGATGCCTGGCCACCAGGATGGCAAGGAGAGGCCCCTCGGGTGCCCAGGACCGGAGCCTTTGCCCCACGCCCGTCTACCGCCAGGACCGGCCCCTGCAGCGCTGCCAGAGGGGGCTCAGTGGGCCGTGGGGGACGGGGGCTCGGGGGAGAGAGCCCCGGAAGGGGAGGCGTTGTTGTTGACGTTCCTGCGTGGCAGGCTGGGCGTGAGGGAGCTCATGGCGGCGTCGCTGGGGCACCCGTGCTGGAGCAGGATGTCCACACATTCTTGGCTGCCGGCCCGGCGGGCGTAGGCCATGGGAGTGAGGCCTCGGGCGTCGCGGCTCTTGACGTCCACCCCATACTGCAGGCAGAGGAAAAACAGCGGCAAGGACACTGGTCAGGGAGGGGGCAGCTGGGGGGGTCCTCTCCTGCCAGCCCCCTGCCCGGCCTCCTCCGCTCTCCCCCCCCCTTGGAAGGCCTCTGTTACCCAGATGAGGAGCTGCGTGAAGACCACGTTGGCCATGGCGCTGGAGAGGTGCAGGGCGGTCCGGCCGTCTCCGTCCCCGTAGGTCTCGTTCACCTCCTCCTTGGTGCCGTGCGCTAGCAGAGTGACCACAGCCCGCAGGTCGTCCTCCACCACGGCCCGCAGCAGCTGCTGCCCCAGGGGCACGTCCGAGTGGGGCAGAGGGGCCAGGAAGAGCTTCTGCTCGTACTTGGCCCGGATCCAACGCTCCTTCTCCTCCCTGCAGAAGCAAAAGCGGGTGGCCGCCTGTCAGGGATGCTTCAGCCGCAAGTTTCGACTAGATGACCCCTGGCTTCCCTTCCGCCCCCACCACGCTGTGATTCCAGGGAAGGGGGCACTGCACAGAGACGTCTCCGTCCCACACGCCCCCCATAAAGGCGGCCTGCCCCCCGGGATCGCCATCTATCACACAGCCCCAGCGGAAAGGCCAGCCCCCGCGCCGGAGGGCAGGAGGAACGGGCTAGACGCCGACGGAGTCGCGGCTGCGGCATTATCGCCAGCGGCGTCTTGCCGCCCGCACAAAGGCGCTGGTGCCGAGGGGCCCCCGATCGATGCTGCCGGCACCCCATTGCTATCTGCTGGCCATTCTATCCATCTGCATCTTGCCCGGCGCGATCAATACTGGCGGCAGAGCATGCTCAGTGCCTCCTGCCCCCTGACCTGCTCTTATCCGCTGATAAGGCAGCAGAAAGGGCTCTTGTCTGGGTGTCGGGATGAGTGAGTGACAGCGCAGGGGCTCCGATAGGGACACACAAGGCAGCCTCCCCAGTGGCCGGGGCAGCCATGCAACCGCCTGTAACCCCTTCCTCTCCAGGCACAGCATCGGCCCTCCTGCACACGCCGCTCCTCCTGACTCTCCCGCAGGCAGAGAGGCTGCTGAGAGGGGACTTGCTCTCTCACCCCCCCCCCGTGGCCCTGGCAAAGGCAGGGGACCAGCTCTGCCCCAGCGAGCGCTTCAGATCCGTAACACACAAACAGTGTCCCAGCCAGGCATTTGTGGGAAGCAGCAGAGGCATTTGGCATGCCAAAGGGGGTCCTGACTGCCACCCCCCACCCAGGCGGCACCAGCCCCTCTCTGATTCATTGGGAGCTCTGGCCAAGAAAAGCCACCCAACTCGTGGGGCAGCCAAGCCCTCCCCTGACAGGAGAACCAAGCGTCTTCCTTCGCCAAGAGCTTGCTGAGAGACGGGGGGTCTGTGGCCTTTTCCAGAAGCTGTGAGGCTCCAGCTACCATCTGCCCCCTGCAGCCAGCATGGCCAATGGTTAGGGCTAAGGGGGGCAGCACTCTAGCAACACAAGGAGGGCCTCAGGCCCCCCCACCCCCAAGCCCTGGCAGAAGAGAGCCTGCGAGAATGATCCTTGCAGCTCCTGACAGAAATAAAAACAAACCCATAATAATTATAATAATAATGAAACCACCTTCCACCCACGTCACCACCTCCAGGTCTGGCCTTACGATGCCTCAGAGAAAGCGCATCAGAACTTCAGAGACCAGGGGACAAGATGATTCCAAAGCGTTAAGCAATCTCCAGCATTTGCATTTCCTCTTCCTGCCCGGCTGTGCTAATTGCGGAAATTAAGGCTTTACCTGTCTGCTTGGAGCGGGAAAAGAGCAGCAGCGCTGCCTTCCCAGGTCAGCTGGAGAGCTGGCCCTGCCGCGGTGGAGGCACCCTGGGCTCTAACGAATGCAGAGATCTCCCTCTCCCTGGGGGTGGGTTTCCCCCTTTGCTCTGCTGCTGCCCCCTTAGTGGCTGAGGCTGCACCTTGAACATCATCCTGAGCCCTGTGCCAGTCCGCGAAGAAGCATTGCCACCCCAGGCTGGAACCTGCCTGCTCTCTTGCTGGCTCCCATCATACGGAAAACAGCTTTGACTCTTGAATGTTGAGGAAACTCCCCTTTCAGAGTCTCCTGGGGGGGTCTGGGCGTCCTGGGCCTCACGCCCCAAATGCCACCTTGCTAGTTAATGCGGAAGAGCCTCAGCCGATGGGGGCCCTGCAACATCCGTCAGAGGGCGAAGGGGATAGCTGGTCCCTCTCAGCTGAGTGGGGAGGAAGGACCTCAGTCATTTTGAGGTGCACAGGGAGTCCCCATTTTGAAACAAAATTAAAAAATCCTTCCAGTTGTACCTTAGAGACCAACTGAGTTTGTTATTAGTATGAGCTTTCATGAGCACGCACACTTCTTCAGATACCCATTTTGAGAAAGCAATATACAAACGGCCTGTTTTCTAGTTCCTCTATAGATCTGAGTGTCTTGGAGAATGGGTGCATCTGGAACCATTCAGACACTCTTGCTCTCAGTCACAAAACTGTAAGCAGCAACCTATTATAGATTGTAGAGATTATTATTAGTGACCGTTTTATTATGTTTGATGTGACTGCACTGCACTGCAGAACTGGGCATTTTGCAAGGCAATTTTTCGCTGTGCAATAAGGAGATATTGACTGATTCCCCCCCCATAGTCCATGCATGGGTCTGGGCTACTGCTCCCTGGATGAGACTTTAAATGTTCTGTTTTCAGACTTGCCTAAAAACCAGAGATGCCCATGAACCAAATTTCAGATTCCTAGCTTAGAATGTGGACTGCAAGAAGATCAAACCTCTCTATTCTGAAGGAAATCAGCCCTGAGTGCTCCCTGGAAGGACAGATCCTGAAGCTGAGGCTCCAAGACTTTGGCCACCTCATGAGAAGAGAAGACTCCCTGGAAAAGACCCTGATGTTGGGAAAGATGGAGGGCGCAAGGAGAAGGGGGCGACAGAAGACGAGGTGGTTGGACAGTGTTCTCAAAGCTACCAGCATGAGTTTGACCAAACTGCGGGAGGTAGCGGAAGACAGGAGGGCCTGGCGTGCTTCTGGTCCAGGGGGTCACGAAGAGGTGGACACGACTAAACAACTCAACAACAAGAACACTAAGCCTATGAACGTCCAGTTCTCAGACTACATGTGTTTGAGGTCACAGAGAAGTACTCTCGCAATTCTGACACCCCTTTGTGAGCGTGTGCCTTTTGGGGCCTTTCAATCTGGCAGGTCCGAGATGCAAATCCACGCCTTCAAACGGTCAACTCTTTCTCCTGTAACCTCCACCCTAAATTTACAGCCTTCTGGTTATCGCAAACTGGCTAGATGTTTGTCCCAGCAGCAGGTGCGGGGGGAGGGTGCCCCCCACCAGTCCCTTCCGTTTGCTAGCCTGCTGCTTCCTCAGTTTTGTCAGAGGGCGGCTGCCCCCTCGCCAGCGCAGGAGTAAGATTCAGTGGCCAGGCTAGTTGGCCGCTTGCCCTCGGCCTCGGGCAGCCAGATGTTTTGAGCCTCTCCTCTTATTTGTTGAAAAATGCACCCACCACTTTTTTGTTTGCCATCTCAAACAAAAAGCAACTCCCACTTGACTGGAATTCCTTCAGGTTTCAGCCCTTTTTCTGAGCTTGGTCCTGCCCCCCCCCCGCCCCGGAAGGGATTCTTCTCCCAGCCTGAGGCTGTTGCACTAGAGAAGTGGGGGGGCACCTCTGGCCCCTTTCTAGAACTAGGCACAAGAGCACCTTCCCCCCACCAAGCGCACAGAGGCCCCCACGGGGCAGCCGCCCGAGTGCCAAGTCCCAGGAGCCCTGACCGCAGGGGGCACAGCGGCCTCCGCCAGGCGCAGCCTACCTGCAGCTCTCCGGGGGCGGCTTGGGATAGTTCTCGATGGCGCCTTCCCACACGGAGTTGGCCAGTGTGTTGCCGATGGCCGTCATCACCATCACCAGCTCCAGAGGCCAGTCGTCCAGGTCGAGGGAGCGTACGCGAGAGAGGTGCGTGCCCAGGTTGCGGTGGATGCCGGAGCACTCGATGCAAATGAGGGCGCCCAGGTTGAGGCTGGCCCAGTCCGGGTCTGCGGAGGGGCAGGCAAATTAACACCTGAAAGGGACCCCCGCCCTCAGGAGCCTGCCTGCCTGCCTGCCTGCCAGAGAGTGGCTTCTGCTGGCTCCCCCTCCCCCTAGAAACCAAGTTCAGGTGAGATTTCAGGGTCCAGACGAGGGCAGGGTGTTATGGAATGCCTGGAGGCCGCCCCAAAGGACCCACTCAGCACCCCAGGAGTTTCCGCAGAGCACCCCAATAGTCATCTGCACCTGAAGCTGACTTTCCCACTGTGTCCCTCCCTCCGACCCAATACCTTTGGGAGTGGGCTGCAGAGCCAGCAGCCAGGTTAACAGCTCCCTCCTTGCCTTGGGGTTTTTTTTTTTTTTGCAGGGCACCAGACTCCCCCTGCCCATGTTTGGCTTTAGACAGAGATGCGTTTGGTGAGGGCTGGCCGCTGGCAGCAGGGAATCATCGCAGGGCAAAAGCGTCCCTCTCCTGCCAGAGCCATCCTCACCCAGGCTGGGCAGGTGGGGGAGAAAGGGGTCTGGGTGGGTGGGGGCCTCCTGGCTGCAGCAGGCGGCTGCCGAAACCCAAGAGGCACTTTCAGTGCAGGGCTTTCAGGAGCCGCTCTCTTCTGCTGGATACAAAATGCCCAGAGTGCCCTGGGCACACACTGGCAGAGAGCTTTCCCTCACCCCCCAAGGAAACAGTTTGCTGCCTCCGATTGCTCTGTCCAGACCTGCGGAGGAGCTTCTGTCAGCAGAAAAAGACACCCCTGCTCCTCCCCCCAACCGCCACCGCCAGGCCATCACTCACTGGGCGCATCACAATCCACACAGAAGCTGTTTCCGCGCACGGTGCGGATGGACTGCAGAGCGAGCGCATCGCTGTGGCTGCCCAGGCGAGCCTGAAAGAAAGGCAGACATTGCGTCCTGTGAGGGGTGCCCGTCTCCCCCCACCTGCCTCCTCCCTGCTCAGGGCCACTGGGAAAGGAGGGGGAAGCAACAGGAGAAAGCCAATGCACAGGCTGCAGGGGCTGAAGCGCCATCCCTGTGACCAGCCCTGCCCACTTTCCTTGGGAACCATGAATCAGAACTGCCAGGATCTTTGGGCCTGGATGCTCCCAGCCCCCCCTGCTTTCAGATCTGCATGTGGACCCCCAGCAGTGAGAGAAAGTGAGTTTGCCCATGTGCAAGGACACTCCAGCAGCTGGGCCCTGCGTCGATGGCCAGGTGTGCTGTGGGCGTGTTGCAGGTGCCAAGCCAGAGAGACCCTCCTCAACCCAGACAGAGGTTCTGCCCCAACCCAGGGCTCTTCTGCTGCCCCTGCCCTGCCCTCACCCCATTGCTCCACCTCTCCTGTCCCCCTAGGAGCAGGGCAACCCCACACCCCTGCCGGTGAAACGGGATGGCAACCTGGCCTATGATCCCCTCCTGGCAGGCCGTGGATCACAGCCGCTTTGCCCCCCCCCCCGACAGACCTACCTTGTTTTTGCTGCTCTCGCAGCCCTGGAGACTTGCCAGGATCTGGCTCTCAATGGCTTGCACCCAGAGCTCCCTCTCCTCTGCCGTGGAGGCCTCAAAGAGCCACGACTGGCCCGTCAGAGACACAATGACAAACTCAAAGGACTCGTCTTGCTCTGGAGGAGAAAGAGGGGAAAGGCTCGCTTGAAATGAACAACTGCCTGACTCTTAGAAGACACCTGAAGGCAGCCCTGTTCAGGGAAATTTTTAGTGTTTGATGTTTTATTGCATTTTTAATATTTCGTTGGAAGCCGCAAAGAGTGGCTGGGGAAACCCAGTCAGATGGGCGGGGTATAATAAATAATAATAATAATAATAATAATAATAATAATAATAATAATAATTATTATTATTATTATTAGCAGAGGGCTGAGTGGATGGCAGCTGCAAGCTCTTTCTCCAACCCAGTCCCTTGTCTCCAGCAAAGGGGAGACACATCACAAACCTCGTTTCCTGGAGGAGAGTTGGGTGGTGTGAGGGATGGCAAAGCCCCCACGCCATTCAGGCTCCAAACCTTGATGTGCAGCCCTTGTCACTGACTCCCAGGCAACCTTTGTCCCTCTATTACTCCCCTCCTTTAGGGAAGCGCTTAATCCATTTCTACCCCAGCCTAATCTTCAGATGGGCAGCAATAAAGTCCCATCAAACGCAGCACAACTCTAACATGCAGTGCTGTGAATGCAATGCTGCAAGCCGCCCCTTATGGCCTGTACAGTCAATAAATGATCATCCGAGAGCTGCTGTCCCTCCTCCCAGGGGAGCCCAGATCCAGCCCTCTCCCCACGGCTTGCATGGACCAAGCTCAGCACGGCCAGCCTAGACAGGCATCATGCACGGGCAGCAGCATCCAGCCGACGAGTCACAGCCCAGAAGTGCCTGGTGGCCTGATCCAGACTGGACTGTACCACCAGCAGCAGCACCTTGGGGAGAGGCAAGGAGAAAGATGGACAGAGAAAGGGAAAGCAGCTCTAGAGGGCAAGTGGAGGAGCAGAAGCAACAGTAGGTGGCAGACTGTTCTCACCACCTGGTCCTGCACTGCAATGCCCACCGGACCTGGCACAAGAAGGCAGGCAGGCCGAGGCGGGTGGGAGTGGTGGTCCAGAATCGGGGCACCCACACTCAGGAAGAAGCACTTCCCAGGATCAGTCCACAACCCATTTCGGCCAGGACTCTTGCCAGCCATGAGGTGGGGGGCAGTGAGGCTCCCCTGGCAGCCACGACCTCTGTCCTGCCCACGGCTGCGCCCAGGGCCTGCTTGCACCCGGGAGGAGAGAGGCAGCCCCTCCGCAGGAGGAAGCCTGGGCCCCTGGGCAGCAGCAGCACTGCAGGGTCACCTGAGAAGGGAGACCCCCAGGGCCCCACACAGTCCAGGAGGAGCACCTGGTGGCCTGCAGAGCGACTAAATGGCCTCAGGCAAAAATGAGGGACGGGTTTTTTTGGGGGGGGATGCTTTTATTTTAGGACCTGGTCAAGTTTGGGGAGGAGGCGCGCGGCAGCCAGAGCAAAGCAGTCTCTCGCCCTTTCCTGCAGGGGCCTCCCAGAGTGGCCCCAGCCGGAGACAGGACAGGGGCCAGAAGATGGGCAGCTTGCAGGGGCTGTCGAGGGGGGTTCCCCCCAGGGCAGATGCCTGCCCAGCTGCTGCTGCTACCGCCCTGGAGGGGAGTTGCCGGGGGCCAGGAGTAATCATCCCAGGCGATGTCACAGCCCACGCTCCAGCTCATAGCAAAATGATGTGTAATTCCCTAATTAGTGTTATGCAAATAACATCCTCAGCTCCATAATGTGGCTTCCTCACTCTCTGTGAGAGACAGGCAGGCAGGGCAGAGGAAAAGGAGTCCTGCCTTGGGAGCCAGGCCCCTTCCCCAGACCCCACGCTCCCTCGCCCCCAGGGGCACCTGGCTTGATCCCTCCCCCCAGTCAGGTCAGGCAGGGGCCTCCAGGGAGGGCCCTTGGGAGCCCCCCCAGCTCCAGGGAGCACCTCTGTGCCTGCCAAGCCACAGGCCTGGCACAAGCACCTTCGTCCCTGCAGCTGCCCAAGGCGTCCTCCGATCAATGGACCATTTGCCTGGCGGTGGCTGGATCACGGAAGCCCGGAGCCACAGAGCTGGAAGGGTCATCCAGCCCAACCCCCTGCAATGAACTCAAGGACAGGCTGCTGGATCAGGCCCATGGCCCACCTAGTCCAGCCTCCTCTTCTCACAGTTGACTGGAGGGGAACCAGCGAGCAGAACAGGCGCCCCAGAGTCCTCTCCCCCAGGGGGCTGGGAGCCCAGAGCCCAGCCTCCCTCTCCAGATTGCGCCCGCTCAGCTAGGGGTCGGGGCTCATAGCTCTCTCCCCCAGTGCATCTTGGGGAAGCTGCTAAGGCTGTAAACCTGTTGCCCACCCACCTCTTGAGGGGAAGGGGCAGAGAGAGAGACAGGTAGGTTTCAGGGGAGAAAGCCTTGGCCAGCCCTTCTCTTGGCTTCCCACACCTCAGTCTCTGCCCTGAGCATCTCCCTTTTACCTTTCGGTCCCCAAGGACTGCCAAACCCTTCCTGACCCCCTTGTGACTGTCCTCTGCCCCTTCTTAGACAGGAGAGCGGGCATCGCTGCAGGCTCCTTGGTGCCAGTCACAGGTGCAGCATCAGGAGGCACTGCTTGGGGCGACAAAGCCCTGACGCTCTGCCCACATTTCCGTGCCAGCCCATTGACCGTCTCTGCCCTGGCAGGTGGGACCTTGAGAGCTGCAGCAGGGCTTGGGGGCCCCCGGAGGAGACCCCTGGAGGAGGACATGGGGCCTTACGCATGCCAGTCCCTTGCCCATCTCGCCCCCGCAGCCTGTGCCTGGAACAGAGGAGGTTTCTGTGCCATGAGGGGAGGTGGCAGCAGCCCGGGCACCTCCCCCCCCAGGGGTCCTCTCCATTCCTGCAGGACTCCAATGTGGAGGAACAACAGGGAGGGGGAAGAGAGCTCAGCGCCCGCCATGCAGCCCCCCCATTTCAGTGCATTCCTCTGGGCCCAGCAGCTCGCTCCCCCCTCCCCAAACTCATTAGCTCAGTGACTGACCAACTGAGAAATTAGAGGAGCATTTGGGTAATTTGACGAGAGACTGGGATGGGCTTCTGCGGAAAGGCTGGCGAGGGGGCCGTGGGGGGCCTGGCACAGAGAGTCTCCTGCTCCGGATCTCTCGCTTGCCGTGGGGCTGGCCAGGAAGGGTGTGAGAAGGGGGGAGGGCTAAGCCACGTCCGCGTGCGGCTCCCCAGGAATTAGTGGGCAGTGGAATGAGCGAGTGCGTCTCTTGATTATTTTTTGATGATGTTTCGCAGGCTGAACGCTCTGAAGTACTCCTGAGCAAGCCAGGCAGCCTCCTCGCCGCGGCAGCGGCTGCTAATGGGTGTTAACCCCGCGACCTCGTCTCCAACGCTGCCTGGGCAACAAGCCCTCCAAATGAGAGGGAAATTAGCAAGGCCACGAGGGGAGCAGGGGAGCGAGGCCAGGCGCCCCCCCGCCAAGCCAGACCCCCCTCGCCTGCACCTGCTCCCCAGGGCATCTTTTGAGGAGGGAGCACGTGCCGGAGGAGTCCCGGGGGGACGTCCCTCAGCAGGTGCCGTGGGAGGAGGGAGAGATCCGCCACCCCACTTTCTATGGGGCTGGCCCCATGCCACCCTCCACTGCTCCTTGGCAATGCACCTGCCCTCTTGCCTTCTTCACACCAGGGCTGCTGGTGCGAGCGGGATCTGCAGCCGGGCCCTCTCTGGCCCCCCATGCCCAGGGAGCCCCACGAGCGAGACTGCCCCCTGGCATCATGGCAGCCCCTCATCGCTCGGAGAGGGACTTGGCACCTCCGCAATCGAGCAGGCGTTGTGGGGGGGGGATGCACGAGGCGGGCGCCATTCGTAAATGTCATTGCGCTACCGCCTCATTTTGCAGCTCATTAAACCCAATATTCCTAACCTGTATTAGTGCATCAGGGACAGCCCCCCTCCTCCCCCCTCCACCCCACACTGCCAGGCAGACGGAGGGAGCCCACAAGCACACGGCTGAAGGCCGCCCCATGGAAACGGAGCAGGGGGCCCCTCACAAGTGAGGAGTGGGGCCTCCCCCTGGCACAGCCCCTGTGGTTGGCGGACAGGCCAGGACGGGGCAGCCAGAAGCAGGGGGTTGGGGGCTGGAGAGGGGAGAGAGGGAGGGGGCATGGCAGCTTCCTAGCTTGCCTCTCCATTGCAAGGTTCCCAAAGGGAGATGGGGCAGGGTGGGGGGCAAGGATCCAGCAGGGCTGTCAAGGAGCAGGAGGCACATGGAGACCGGGCGTAATCCCTGGCAGTCTGGTGGGGGCCGCTCAGGAGCGCCCACCAGCCGGCAGCAAGGCTTCTACGACAGGCCCTGACAGGCAGCATTAATCACAGCCACCACCCCAAAGAAACTCTTCGCCAGCCGCCGGTTTCCCTGCGTGGGCTTCGCGACAAAAGCACATCTCTGGGCTGCTGCTCAGAAGGTGCTGAGGGGCTGCCAGGCTGGTGCTGAGCCCCTTGCCTCCCTCCTTAAGCCCAGGAGGACTTCTTCATCGGCCAGGGACAGACAGGCAGCCAAGGGACCCTGGCCGGGAGGAAGTAGCTGAGGAGGAACCCTGCCCCGATCCCTCGCACCCCAGCCCCACCGGCCACGTTTTGCTCCCAAGAGTTCAGCTGCCATGCACCCAGCTGGTCGGGGAGTTTGCAAAAGTTGGGCGGGGGGGGCTGCTCCGCCGCCCTCTGCCACGGCTGCCTGACGCGCCCCGGTGCACTTTGCAGACGCTCCCTGAGCAGTTTGACACAGCGGCGGGGGCGCCTCGCTCTTTAACATGCGGCCATGTAAAAAAGCAACAGCTCCGTGCGTGATTTATGATACTTCAGAACAACGAAGATTCAATTGCGCCGCACGTCCTCGCCTCTGATTACCTCCTAAATGAGATAAACTGATGGCAATTCATCCCGAGACCTCACCCACTCTCCCAGGGTGCCAACCTGAGGCACTGGGGCCTGCCTGCCTGCCGGGAGCCCCCCTCCCCAGCCCCAAATGCCTCTTCCCCTGGGGGGAAAGGGGCCCTGGCCTGCGATAGGGGGAGGGGGATGCAGCAGATTCCTGGGCGCTGCAAAATGAGGAGCAAGCAGAATGCCAAGGGGGTTTGGGGGCCACATCAAGCTGCAGGGAAAGAGGGCCAGGTCTGCCCCAAATCGTCACTCTGCACAGCAGGTGCAGCAAGGGATAAATGGGGGCTGGAGTTGAGAATGCAAAGCCCCCCTTCACCCGAGAGGCCCTGGGGTGTTGCCAGGAGGAGCCACGGGGGTTCCTGAGCATGTGAAGATATCCACTAACCAATGCAAATGCCTTTCCTCTGCATTGCCAGCAGATCAAGGGGGGGGGGAGGCCTCAGCCTTCTTGCTCCGTCTGCGCAGAGAAGGGGCTCAGTGACCTGCACCCCTGAAAGCCTCTAAGGATGTGCTAGACCCCCCGGGATATTGCTACGGTTTAACTCAGCTCCCCGGGACACACAGCTCACAAGCCTAGGCGAGGGGAACAAACACACACCCCAGGCCAGGCCAGGCATGGCACAGACTAGGGGGAGACAGACGCAGCTGAGGTCTCCCGCTCCCTCCTTGAGGACTAGCGGCCTCACTGTCAAGGCAGCAGATATTTATTTCTTCCACCCTGAACACCACTTCTAATGGATATTTATTTCTTTCCCCCTGCACAACCCAAGCTGCCCCGCTCAGCGCAACCTGGGCAATGTCTCCTCCTTGAGCACAACGCACAACCCCCTGAGCAAGCGAGAAGCCCCTTCCCCACAGACCCCGGAGGGAAGGCTGGGAATCGGGCCGGGCTTTCCTGGGAAGCACAACGCCCCTGCAGGCAGGCCCCAGAAAGAGGCAGGAAGGAGGGCCAGGCCTCGAGGCTCAGGACAGGCCCCTGACCGCTCTCAAGGCCCTCCCAGCCCTTCTCCCCACCCACGGCCCTCCCAGCTAGGCGGCAACAGAAAGGACTCTGCACATGCTCTGGAGGCTGAAGAAGGATTCACAACATGACTCCTGCACTGCGGGGGCTGGACTAGGTGCCTCTTGGGCTGCCTCCCAAATCTACAGTTCTGTGATTTCACGCAGCCTCCGAGGAAGCAGCGGCTGCTTGCCTGGGACGGAAGCCCCCCTCTGTTGCCCTCTCCTGGGGGCGCCTGCGCCTTGAAGGGGGAATCAGGCCCACCCTCGCTCTCCCCAGGCAAGTTCCCCAAGGTACCTTCGGCCACTGTCCCAGCCCCGTCCGGCCGGCTGGTGCCCGTGCTCTTTTTCCGGCGATGCTTCTTCCTGTTGGCGTGGGGGGACGGTGGGGGCTCCAGCTTGGGGCTGGCGGTGCTGGACACGTTGGGGCTGGAGCTGAGGGAGTCGGCGGTGCCGTTGGCTGGGGGCGGAAAGAGGAGAGAGAGCGTCAGGCGCGCCGTCCGCGGCACACCTACCCTGCCGACCCCCAGGCCCCACGGAAGCGGGGTTGGTCTGGATGACCCCTGGGAACCCCCCAACTCTACAATAAAAGCAGGCAACCTACCCCTCCACTACCTTTCTGCCCCTAGGAAGGCATCCCCCCATTGGGGGGTATCAATGCCTCCCCTGCCCCCCACTGAAAGGGCCAGGCCACCCTCCCGAGGGCAGAGCAGATCCCCCCCCCAATGGGGCAGGAACGGGAGGGTCTCCGCGAGCGCCTTCCATATCCCTGCCTGCCACGCGCCAAATTTATCCTCAATCATACTGTTCCTTACAATTAATAGCAGAATTAGAAACAATCAGGGAGCTGGCTAATTACTGTCAATTAGAGTGCGCTAATCAAGCTCCGATCACACACACCCGCACACACGCCGCCGCAGCTCTCACCATTAAATGTCAAATTTCATTAGAGACCAGCAACAAAATCAGAAGCCTGACATTCAATTCCAGCCGCGGAGCAGAGAGCGCCGGCTCCCAATCAGCGTAAATGCGGAAGCCCCCCCGCCAGGCGCTCCAGACCCCCCCCGGCCCAACCCCACCCTCCTCGGCTAGGGATCCCGGGCAGTGCGGCCCCTGCACCCCCCAAGGGCAGGGGCTTTTGGGGGGGCTCATTGGGCTCCCTTCACTGGGAGTGGGGGGAGTGGGCTGCCCCCGCCCTTCCGCAAACAGACCCCCGGCACAAACATCAGGCTCACCTGCGTTACTAAAAAGCCCCCACCGTCCCACCCCCCTGCCGCTTCTCCTTTAGCGGTCTCTGGTCTGACCCCTTTGCAGAACTACCGTTCCCATGGGGGGGGGGACATTTGGGCTTCAAAGTGACATTCTTTTGGTAAACCACTTTGAGGTTTCCTACAATCAAGGGGCGTGCAAATTTAACGAAATAAAATGAATGAAACCACATCAAGTTGCACTGGATTAAATGCGCAGGGTAGGAGCCGATGTCCTTAATGCCAAGTGTTTGTGAGGGGGACTTTGGCCTCCCCCCAGAGAGTTTGGGGAAAGCCCCTCTTGCTTCCGAACCCCTGCCATGCCGGGGGGCAGGGGAGACAGGCAGGTGGGGGGGGGCCTGAACTTCCTTTGGATCCTGCCCTGCTCAGGATGCCCCTTACCCGCCCCCCGGCTGCAGAAGTTAGTGAGGGACTCAGGGCCCTGCAGAGCCAAGCCAGCGGGGCCTCAGCCACAGGCGGAGAGGGGCAATGGAAGGGGCAGTGGGACAGAACCCCACACAGAGCAGGGAAAGGGGTCTCTCTCAGCCTCCTCTGCAAAGGGAAAGGGGCATGCTCCCCCCAAGCCAGGCCGGGGGGGGGAGCAGGGGCCCAATCACCCTGGGGGATCCTGTCCTTGGGCTACAGACCCATCCGTGCTCAGCTGTGGGGCTCTGGCCACAGGAAACGTCTGGCCATGGGGCAGCCCCATGTGTTGCAAACCCAGCCAGGGCCAATGTGGGGAAGGGGCAGAGCTTGGCAGCAGAGGGGCTGCCCTGCAAGCAGGTCTCAGACACACACACCCTGGGCATCACCCTGTGGTGCTGGAAAAGGCTGCTGCCTGTCCGTGCAGACACCACTAGGCCAGATGGACCAAATGCTCCGTCTCGGTATGAGGAGACGGCCTCTCTTCCCAGCATGGCTGCATGAACTGGCCCCCTTACCAGGGGGCCTGGATGGGGCCCAGCCACGGGGACCTCACCAAGTCAGTGGCTTCTGGGCTGGCGTCCGAGTAGAGGACAAGCCCTGCCCTTCCTCTGCTGGCCCTGGAGGATCCACAGCCACGGCGAGTCGTGCAGTGCCAACCTCAGAAGGGCTCCTGACCCCTCAGCCCCACCCAGGGCAGGCGCCTGACTCACAGCCTCCTCCCCACCTCTCTCCTCTGCCGGGGCCCTTACTCCTGCCAGTGCCTACCAGTCCCAGGGGCCACACGCCACCTCTGGGACCAGGAGAGCAGGCGTTGGGCATCCTAGGTGGCAGAGAGCGCCTGCCCTGTTTGCCAGCCTCCCAGAGGCATCTGGCTGGGCACTGGGGGAAGCAGGAGGTTGGGGCAAATGTGGCAGGAGGCTCTTCTTATTGCCAGATTGGGGGGGGAGGCCTTTCCCAGCCAGAGGGCCACTTTCTCTTTTGGGGGCATGTGTGGGGCAAGAATGGGCAACCAAAGTGGGCTTCATCAGCTGGGCAAGACTCTGCTCACGCCCACCTGTTAAGCAGAGATCAAGGATGCCTTGCGGCCGGGCAAAAGCTCCCTAGGAGAGTGCAAGGCAGGGCTGGGGAGAGGCCCAGGGGCCAGCCGGAGAGAATGGGAGGGCCACATTTGGCCCCCCGTTTCCCCGTTCCTGCCGGCTGTTCTTCTTTCCAGAGGTTGAGGACCACGGGCAAGGAGGGGGGTGTTTTGGAAACTCTCCCACACCCAGGGGGACCAGGGTGGAATTCGACACGGATGCAGCCCCTGCCAGGGCTGCAGGAAAAGCCCTGGGAACAGGGCCATGTGGTAGTGGAGGGCACCTCAAAGGTCATCCAGACCAACCCGCCTATACGGGAAGAGACTCCTCACCCCAAGCAATGCTCACGCAGGCAGAGCGGTGAACCTCCCCATCTGCCAAGGGCTCCCAGAGCCGCAGGGGCTCTCCGGCCACTGCTTGCCCCTGGCCTGCTATAACGACACCCTCCCCTCACCGCCAGGGGCCAGAGCCCCACTTCCTCTGCTGTCGCCTCCGGCCAGGGCAGGTCCTGGTGGCGCAGGCAGGGTCCTCCCCACCTGGGCGAGGAGCCCTCTGCCATGCCCCACATCCACTGGCTGGCTGGCTCCCGCCCGCTCACTCGTTCTCTCCCTCTCCCTCTCCCTCTCTCTCTCTCTCTCTCGCTCTGCCCCATCAGCAGTAACAGTCTGATTAATTCGCTTCCAGCAGGGAGCTGATGGGGCCAATGATGGAGGCGCTGCATCAGGCGCGCCGAAATTGATAGTTTTTCACAGTTACAAATGAGGAGCCTCCCCAGCTCCAAATGGCGGCGGCGCAGTCGGACTCCGGTAATGATCATAAAGAGGCTCTCTTTAAACTGCGAAAGCCCCTGGGAGGGAGTGGGGGGGCGGCTGCCGCGCTAATGAGAACGACAAGGGGGCGAGCAGGCATGGAAATGGCTCCTCCACTCTTGATGTGCATTTAACTGCTTTTTTAGTGCGGCGGCAGAGCCAGGAAGCACCGAGTGATGGATGCCGCACAGAAGCATTTATTTTCCAATTCGGCAAAGTGGCTACGTTGGGAAATGTATGAATTATTTTAATTCACTCAACTGTCCTGAAACACCCGTGCAGGAGGGAGGGAGGGGGGAGGGAGGGGGGAGGCAGGAGAGATTTTTTGCTGGGGCTCATTGCAGCCAGCCAACGGGTGCAGCACATCCGCAGGCAGGCAGGCAGGCGTGAGAGGGTGGCCAGAGCCTTCCCCTGGGAGGCAGAAGACCCTTGCTGCCTCTCTGCCCCTCCAGGCCTGACCTCTGACCTCCCCTGGCCCTGGGCAAAGCGGGGCCTTGCCTGGGGTGGCCCCTTTCCCCCTCCCTTCTCCCCTTCCCAATCCCTGTGGAAACACTTCAGGGCCCCAGGCTTGGAATAAAGAGCAGGACATGGGCAGGGCAAAGAGGAGTGAGGCAGAGGGGAAGCCCCATCTCCCTGGGAGGGGGGGCAATTTCTGCCCCACTCCATGGGCTGAGCTCTGAAGACAGGGGCTGAGAGATGGAGGGGCAGCTGCAGGGGCAAACAGCAGCAGGTCTGCCCACCTCCCACAGCACAAAACTCACAAACCCCTTCCCTGCACCCCCCCCCATGCAGGCACACAGCTGCTGCCACTCACTCACCTGGGTTTGGGACGCTGCTAGGCAAGACGACGGCCTCGTTCCACTGGTCTGCGCTGGAGACAGAGTAGGAGCGCTGGTGCATGCCCCCTCCCCCGCTGCCATCCGGCTTCATGCTGAAGCCCACCAGGTTGGTGCCGCTGCCCGAGCGCTCCGAGTGCAGGGAGGTGCTGCTGGCCGAGTGGGGGGCGCCTGCAGGAGAGAGACAGCCCCGGGTGAGGGGGAGACCCACCTGGGCGTGGGGGATCTGCAGCGGAGGGATGGAGCCAGGCCCAAGGATTCGGAGGAGGGAGGCCAAGGCCCCGTGGAGGCCGCTGGGACCTCTGAGGACAAGAGGAGGCCAGCAGGCAGGCGGAGCCACTATATTTGGGCATGGGGGGCTGGCTGCCCTGATGCCCCCCCATTGCTTGGAGCTCCAGTCCCTCTGCACGCAAAAAGGCACCTTTGCTCCTAAAGGCTACAGGTAAGGTGGAAGAAGACTGGAAGAAATTCAAAGACTATCTTCAGAAATATTATAAAATTAATGAATGCTAAAACTGTGCTTGGATTGGCAATAAGTGGTAATTAGTGATAAAAGTTAATAAGATTATGCAAAAAAATAGGTATTGATATGCTTGAAAATATGGATATAGTAAATGTTATGGTATAAAGTTTAACATTTGAAAAAGGGTAAGAATTTGCTGAACTAAATATTTGAATGGGAATACAAAAGGGGGGAGGCGGGAGGAGGTCAAGAACATAAGCATATGAAATTGAGGTTATTTGAAAAATGGATTGGTTTTAACTTTTTTATGTTTAAATTTAATTTTTCTTAATTAGTTGTGCTTTCTTTTTGTATTTTTGGTGTTTCTTTCTTTTTTCTGTAATTTAGGGTTTTTTTATTCTGTGAACTTTTATCTTTCTTTTCTGTAAAACTCCAATAAAAATCTTTAAAAAAAAAAAATAAAAAAAAAATAAAGGCTACAGGTAAGCTGCTAAATGGCGCTGTTTTACGATGCCTGAAAAACACCTGTCGAGGGCCGCTTGGGGAAACAGCTTCCCACCCCAGCCACCACCAAAGCGGGGCAGCAACAAGCTGTGCCCCCCTCCCTCTGCCCCCAGTATGCGGTCCTTGGGGCCACTTGCCCGAGAGGCCAATCGCAGCTTCCTGTGGTGGGGGAATTCACAAGGGAGCCAGCAGGGAGCTGGGGCTGGGGGGGGACAGATAGAGGCAAGGGCCAGGGTGAGAAGGGGGCTACGTTCCTGCTGTCCACAAGTTCTGACCTGCCTGTCCGCCTGTGCCACCCACCTCTGGCCTGGCACCTTCTGACTCATCTGATGGAAAGGACAGCAGGAGGGGCATCAGTGGGAGACAGACAGACAGTGGGGTCCTGTGAGGGATCAGCCTGAACCTCTGGCCAGAGAACCAGGGAGGGGATATTGCAGAGCCCTTCAGGATTCCCTCTTTGGCACTGCCAACCCCTTGGCACACAGGAACTCTCACTCTGCCGGGGTGCCCCGGCATTTATATCTTCTTACATTACGGGAACAAAACTTTTGGGAAGAACCAAGCAAAAGCCGTCAGCGCGGACGCTGCTCCCCTCCCATTGCACTGCACAAGGGGGCCAAGCAGCCCCAGCTGGCCAGTCCATCGCCTGCCCCATTTCAAGGAAGCCCCCCCATCTTCACAGCCCTGGGCACTTCCAGAGAGAAAGTGGGAGAGGACAGTCACTCCTTCTCGGCCCAAGACTGATCCCGGAAGGCAAGGCCTGGGAGACCGAGGACCACGGCAATGGCAGCAGGGAGCCACAGGCTGGGGCTGAAGCTGCCTTGCAGCCCCCCAGATGGATGGGGCAAGTGGGAGGGAGAGGCTGATGGGGAGACAAGGGGGCACCATCCTGGCTAGACTCCCTCCTTGGAAGGGGGCAGACTCTCCTTCCCTGAAGGTTTTTAAAGAGAGGCTGGATGGCTGTCTGTCTGTCAGGGATGTGTTGGCTGTGATTGCTGCATTGCAGGAGGTTGGAGTAGATGCCCTTTGGGGGTCCCTTTCCAACCTCTGGGGGGAGGAGAGAGGCTGGGCCAGGGCAGCCCCCGAGCCCCTGCTGCCCACCCCACACAGCTGGGGCTCCAAGCAACCGCAGCTGCTCTCAAGCCAAACCCGGCCAGAGCCTTGTGGTCCTATTTATCTCTGTGCTATAGAGAGCAAGCCCCGAACCTGACCATTGCCAGGAGAGGTGTAAAGGGGTCTGGGGTCCCAGGGGAGCCTTGATGCTCTGCTGGCCCCCTCCCCTGCCCCACCCTGGGATGAGTGACAGGGCCGCCCGCTCTCTGCTCCGCTGAGCTCCCCCTCCCTCTGGCGGTTCAGCGCCTGAAAAACACGTGTAAAACCATGACACTGACTTTGCCTCTAATTAGCCCTTAATTTACAAGACATACTCGGAAGGGTAATTAGCTGGTGCTCGGCTCCCGGCTGCCACATCCATCTCTCTTGCTGCCTTCCCTGGCAGGAGGGGAGGGGCCGCAGCAGCGGCAGGCAGGAGCAGCCATGGTCAAGACCCCCCCCAGCCAGAAGCTGGAGAGGACGGGGAGCCACAAGGTCCCAGCCAGGGCTGCCAGGGAAGGAGATTCACTAGGGCAGCAGATCTCAACCTTAATCATCCTTCCCTCCTTGTTCCTGAGGCAGAACTTCTCTCGCCCCTTCTTCCCTGGCGGGGAGAAGGACAGCATTCTGGGGTCCATCTCAGGGGGCAAAATGTCTTGGACCTGCCTCTAGCAGCAGGAGGGCAGCCTTCTCAAGACCTTGACTCCCCCCACCAGCCACCCTCCCGCCTCTGGGCAGAGCAATGGCATCGTGGGCACAGGCCCTCTGGAATGCCCCCCCCGGCGTCTCCCGGCCTCCCACTCCTGACTTCCATCCTAGCACAAGGTGCAAATCAGGTCTTATTTCACTGGCTCAACAGGCGCATGAGTTTTATGCAGGGAGAGGGAGCTGCCAGGGAGACTAGCCAGGCTGGGTTTTCACAAAAGAAATGGATAATAATAATAGTAATAATAATAATAATATATTATACCCCGCCTATCTGACTGGGTTGCCCCGCCAGAAGCTACTTCCAGCTGGGAATGTCAGAGTCTGGCCATTGTGCCCATGAGCCACCGAGAGCCCTCCTGTCCAACCCTCTTTTCCAGCCACCCAAGCGGGAGCCCACCACAGCTTTCTGGGGGAGCAAATTCCATCGTTTAACTTTCTTTTATCTGCCCTGAATCTTCCCACATTCAGCTTCCTAATTTGGAAGTCCACCTGAGATAAGCGTCGCTCCTGTCTCTCCTTTATTTTTTTTAAAAGGACCCTGGTGTGGGATTTGAGAAGAACAAGAGCTCCCAAACTGCTCTGGACTAGAATGACTCGAATTTGTCACTCGCCTGAGATGCCAGACAGCCAATACCTGCGACACACCTGGCTGGGGGGCTCAGAACATCAGTTAGGTTAGCTGAAGTTCTGTGCTGGGCACAGAAGAGGAGGGCCAATGCCCTGCAGGCAAGGATGCCCCCCCAACAAGCCATTGCTAAGAGACATTCAGGTTCAGTAGGGGCTCGTGGTGGGGAGGCAGGAGCCAAGCTGCCAGCAGCTCATCAGCCAGACGTGGTCACTGCCTGGTGCTGAGGGGGGCGGGCAGCAACTTGTGTTCATGGTGGCAGCTCTCCCTCTGAAGGTTCCCGGTCCTTGGGAGCTGGCATGTGCCAGGCAAGGCAGGTGGAGCAGGGGGCTTGGGCAGAAGGAAGCTGGAGGCTGAAATTGCCCATCGGTGGCAGCAGCAGGGGGAAAGGGAAGGGGGCACAGGTGCCCACACAGCCACAAGCTCATTCTGCAGTGCTGCAGAAAATGGGCCCAGCACAGTCCTCAGAGGGAGGTCCAAGGGGGGCGGGGTGCTCAGAGGACTCGCAGGGGCAGAGCCTCCCCTTGAGTCCCCTGTTGGAGTTTCAAATGAGGAATTCTGAAGAAAGTGCACAATGGGTCACACAACACCCCCCCCCATTAGTTTGCTGTCGTCCTTCATCCACCCAGCCACTCGCTGTGCCAGTTCAAGTCCATTTCCATTGATGGGGAATCAGTCTCTGCCTTCCCCTCCAAGAGTGGGCCTGGAGTGTGTGTGTGTGTGTGTGTGTGTGTGTGTGTTGGGGGGGGCAGGTGGAGGCTGCTCCACAGCAAAAGCCCCCTGGAAGGACAGCTCACTCCCTGCACCCCCTCTGGGCTGGGCTTTGCCGACGGCGCGTTTGGGAGCAGCAGCCCACAAGGGCAGGAACGGCCAGCCCCATGTGCCCATGGCAAAACAGGGGCCAACAGCAAAGCATTACGTGGAACCCCTGCCAGGCTCCCTCCCTCCCTGCCTGTCACGCCAGGAGGCCTGACGGTTGACAGACAAAAAGGCCCCACAGCGGCCTCTGGAAACTTGGAGCCACCCAGTTTGCCCGCTAGGAAACTGGCAGGCTCCAGCCACTGCCCAAGGCACCAGAGGGTCATTTGCCATCGTTCTCTGCAGGTCTCCCGGGAGGCGACTGAGGGACAAGAGCGGGGGGGGGGGCTTCTCTTGCAAGGCTCAGGAGGGAGAGAGGGAGGGAGTTTGAGCAGAAAGACACCTTGGAAAGCTATTTCACAGAGCTGTGCAGCTGGAAATGGCATGGCAGGCAGGCGAGGAGTCACTGGAGCAGCCCGAGTGTCAGGCCCATCAGCACAGATCTGGGCGCTGGGAAGGGAGCAGCTAGAAGCCAGGCTCAGCTGGCAGAGGACAGGGAGGGCCTTGCTGAGGGAGAGGCCCTGGGACAAATGACCCCCAACCTCCTCTTTATCTTCCAGGTGAAGGGACCCCTGACCATTAGGTCCAGTCGTGACCGACTCTGGGGTTGGGGCGCTCATCTCGCTTTATTGGCCGAGGGAGCCAGCGTGCAGCTTCTGGGTCATGTGGCCAGCATGACAAAGCTGCTTCTGGCGAACCAGAGCAGCGCACAGAAATGCCGTTTACCTTCCCGCTGGAGTGGTACCTATTGATCTACTTGCACTTTGATGTGCTTTTGAACTTAGGTTGGCAGGAGCAGGGACTGAGCAACGGGAGCTCACCCCATTGTGGGGATTCGAACCGCCGACCTTCTGATCAGCAAGTCCTAGGCTCTGTGGTTTAGACCACAGTGCCACCCGCGTCCCTGAAGGCAGGAAGAGGCTGTTCCAATGGTCTTCTGCTGCTTCAGAGGGGAGGACCTGAACTAGCGGATTCAAAGGAGAAGAGATTCTGACTGAACCTCAGAGAAAACTTTCTGAGGGTGAGAGCTGTTTGCTGGTGGGATGGACAACCTTGGAAGGTGGTGGGCTCTCTAAAAAATTGGCAGCTAAAAAAGCCAATGCAATTCTGGGCTGCATCAATAGGAGTATAGCATCTAGATCAAGGGAAGTAATAGTGCCACTGTATTCTGCTCTGGTCAGACCTCACCTGGAGTACTGTGTCCAGTTCTGGGCACCACAGTTCCACTGACAAACTGGAACGTGTCCAGAGGAGGGCAACCAAAATGGTCAAAGGCCTGGAAACGATGCCTTATGAGGAACGGCTAAGGAGCTGGGCATGTTTAGCCTGGAGAAGAGGAGGTTAAGGGGTGATATGATAGCCATGTTCAAATATATAAAAGGATGTCACATAGAGGAGGGAGAAAGGTTGTTTTCTGCTGCTCCAGAGAAGCGGACACGGAGCAATGGATCCAAACTACAAGAAAGAAGATTCCACCTAAACATTAGGAAGAACTTCCTGACAGTAAGAGCTGTTCGACAGTGGAATTTGCTGCCAAGGAGTGTGGTGGAGTCTCCTTCTTTGGAGGTCTTTAAGCAGAGGCTTGACAACCATATGTCAGGAGTGCTCTGATGGTGTTTCCTGCTTGGCAGGGGGTTGGACTCGATGGCCCTTGTGGTCTCTTCCAACTCTATGATTCTATGATTCTATGCTTGGTGGTTTCGCAAGTTGGTTGGCCACCTGTCAGGGATGCTTCGGCTAGGATTGCTGCATCGCAGGGGGTCAGACTCGATGACCCTTGGCAGTCCCTTCCAACTCTACAATCTTGATTCTAGGATTGCTCACAAGGACAGATCCCGATAACTGCTGAACCACATCAAGGCAGCTGATGGCTCTTGCTCCCCTTAGAGGGGCTCTCTCTGGCAGAAACGGGCACACCTGCGCTGGGGACCAGCTCACCTTGAGCTCCTTGGCGAAAGGTGAGGGGCAAATGCAGTAAAGGAAGCAAACACCTACGAAACCCCTCCTCCAAAAACGCCAGCCTTGTGGGGCTCAGGGGCTTAGCTTCCGATACGATATCTTTATTGTCACTGCCCCATACGGAACAATGAAATTGAAAAATCTACATAAGACATTCGAAAACTCCTAAAAACTCTGAAACCCCATTTTAAAATACAATATACTACAATACAATATACTCCTTATACTGCATTTAAAACCAGAATTGCATTTGGGTAGAAGCTGTTTCTCAGGCAGCTAGTCCTGGTCTTTATAACCCTGGACCTTCTTCCAGAAGGAGGAAGATGAAAGAGATCATTTCCGGGTTTCCAAGCTGTGTATGATCCGGAGGGACAGGAGATGCTTAACAGGACATTGTGCTCATTTTGCATCAAATGTGCAAGTTGCTCCTCAACTCAAACATGATGCAGGAGAGCGCAGGGAGCTGCCTTCTACCGACACTCCCCTCAAGAGACCACCCAACCCAGTCCGGCCGACACCCCCTGAAATTCCCCTGGCGTTGCTGCCAGAGGCCTTTTAAGCAGGAAGTGCTCTGAGAACTGAGCATGGCAAAGCCTGAGCTCCCTGGCCTCCGCCACTGACCAGACTCCTCCCTCCTAAGGCAGGAGCAGCGTTAGCATTGACGGCGATTCATTCATTGCCTCCTAAACCACAGTCTCAAGTTGATTCACATATAAAATAAACAGTTAAAAACACAAAAAGCCTCAAGCGCACTTGTCTAAAGCCCTAACAGGTGAACAGTGGTGGCAAAGACCCATTTCTGCAGCTGGCAAAGCCTGTTGAGAGTCGAGAGGAAAAGGCCCCTGGGGGCAGGAGGGGGGAACCTGGACCCCTCCCCCACCCTCTCTTTATTTACTTGACCTGTGCCCCCTCCATCAGTGGAACTGGCACTATCCCAGGCACCCCATAATACCCTTTCCACATTGGCAAGAACTCAACGATTCCAGAGCTATCCTGTGGAACTCCCTGCCTCTTGACATCTAGCAGGCACCTTCACTGGACCTTTCACAGAGCCTGCTAAAAATATTTTTGCTTAAACCAGCCTCCCCAGACGCTTAAAACATTGCTGTGAATCTGAACTGGTTTTAGTATTTTAATTTTGTGTGTGTCTTAAAACTATTGAAATGTTATCCTGGCATTCTCATTTTATGCTTTTGCAAACCACAACCAGGCGGTGTGCCATTTTACGAAATAAAAAAAATGGAACAAATAAAAATGGAGACCCTTTCAGAATAAAGAGCGGAACAGTAATACTGCCAGGGAGTGGCGTTTTGTGAGGAGAGCTCTGCCGCCGCCAGATTGCTCTGGATGACCAAAGAAGCAGCACTCTGAGGGAGGCGCTGGAAGGAACACATGCAAAGGGTTTTAATCTGTTTTAGTATTTTAACTTTTGCATGCTTTAAAGTACAGCTGTATTTTCATCTTGATTTCCTTCCTTTATCCTTTGTAAACCGCTTTGAGGTTTTGGTTTTTAATAATCAAGCAGTGTACAAATTTTTATGACACAAATCAAAATATAGATGTGCAGGCCCCCCAAGAATGAGCAGCTGGTGCAAGCCAGGCAGATCTGCCAAGCAGACCCCCCCCCCCGCTACACAGTGGTGAGGCCGCTGCTGGCGCCTCCCAAACTCAGGCCCCCTCCGCCCACTGGAGGATGGGGGAAGCTTGGCAGGACCCCTGGGAACAAAGCCAAGGGCCCAGCCAAGGTGTGCCAGCTCCATGCTCAGATCACCACCTGAATTCTTAAAGCAAAAATAAAACTTTAAAAAGTGGGGGGGGGAGCTGAGGGAAGAGACACCTCTTCTCTCCTAAGCTTCTTTTTGTGACCGAACCCGCGCCCCCCCCCCATAGCAATCAGGGCCCAGGCAGAAAACAGGTGCCTGTTCCCAGCGCCAGGCGCAAGGGCATGGGGAATTTAGACAAGGGAAGGGGAATGGCAAGTGGGAAAGGATGAGCAGCCCCCCCCCAGCCGCAGTTGCAACCTTCCAAGTCAGAACTGCTGCCTCGTGGCCTTTGCTAGCCCACCTCTCTGGGCTGTTTTTCAATTTTACAAAACACACGCAGAGGCGGACAGAAGAATGAGAGGAATGGAAAAACAAGCGGATGGACTATGCCGAAATGGCAGAGTTGACTGGAAAGCTCAGGAACCCAAGAGGACAAAAACTTTTAAAAAGAATGGGGGGGAAATATAATCTATTTAGGAGACCACTGCAAGCGGATGAAAACATCAGCAGGATTTTAATCTCACTTGTAACGTAACAAACACTATAATATGGATGGATTGATTACAGAATAATATGCAGTTTTGAATGTAAATAAAGGACCCATGAAGGGGGTGGGGAAAAGTCTGGAGATTCAGAGTAATCTCTCTATATGGATGTGTGCAGTCTCATACCTCGGGGTGAAGTAGCTTCGGGATGAATATTTTTGGGTTGCACTCTGTGGCAACCCGGAAGTAACAGAGCATGTTACTTCCGGGTTTCGCCGCTTGCGCATGCACAGATGCTCAAAATGCCATCACGCGCATGCACGGAAGCGGCAAATTGCGACCCGCGCATGTGCGGATGCACGGATGCGTTCGCTTCTGGATGCGAACGGGGCTCCGGAACGGATCCCGTTGGCATCCAGAGGTACCACTGTAATTGGACTGTTATAAAATTATATTTGCAAAATCAAATAAAAATGACCAATTTTACAAAGCATCAAGAGATCCGTGGATCTTCCAGGCATGGATTCAGCGAAGAGAAATGAGTCCGTGCCAAAGGTGTGCCTCTTGCTTGGGCTGTGTGGGGCAGGTGTAAAAGAGGCACACCTGAGTTAAGGGCAACTCCCATCCGTCTCAGTGTCATGTAGCCCTTGGGCTGATGGGAGTTGCAGTGTGGAAGGCGCCAGGATGGGGAAGATGGCATGCAGTTCAGCGGAAGAGCTGGAGGCACTGCTGCTCATCACCGATTACACGACGGAGCGGTTTCATTCTCCGAGCCTTCAAACTTAAAATGCAACTTTCTACAAGATTATAAGGTCTGCAGGCTGCTTCTAACCCCCCGCCCCCAAATAACACCTTCCATTTATGTATGATGCACAGCTGGGTTTGCTAAGGAGTCATACACTATATCATTGCATGCTTTTAAAGCAGTAAAGGCCTTTGGCTAATTAAACCATCTATGGCCTTTTAGACTAAAATTTCATTATTGTTGCTGTTATTATTATTTATTTGCATTTCTGATAGATTTCAACACAAGAAAAAAAAATACTTTGGGGGGGGGTAGGAAGGGCACAGCTAATGGGGCATTTAAGTAGGCAGCAAAGGGGATGTGCAGGGAAGACCAGGGCTGCCTGGACAGAGAACAGGGGCCGGCCAAGATCCACATAGACATTTCTGCCAGGAGAGGAACTGTTTTGCAGTCATGCCTCGCACCTGAGGCCGCTCAGCCTTGGCAGGGAAGAGACCCCTTGAAGAAGGCTGCCCCCATTCCCAGGGCAGGCGAGTCCAGAGACCCCTGCTTCCAGAGGCGAGGGAGGGGTCTTCGCTCTGCCTGCCTCCCTCCGTTGCCCAGCGCCCCCCGCCTCTCCCCCTGCCTCAATGTCATCACCCCCGTAGTGAGCAGCAGAGCAGCAGCCAAACAGGTTTCCCTTTTCTTTGTTAATTCTTCCCTCATTACATTTGAAATTCCACAATCAGTGTGCACTGTAATTGTCGAATTTGATGCTAATGATTAATGAATTAAACATGGATCCATCAATTAGTCCTTGGAGAATAATTCTGCATAAAGCAGCGGATAATGTAATTACAGTAACAAAGATAATGAGATGTTAACATCGACAGAGCCCGACGTGACATGATCACAGCAGGCAAAGCAACCGGGCTTGGGGGAGCCAATCGCGCTCTCTGCCCCTGCGGTGCGGGCGGGGGGACGGGGGGGGGCAGGGCACGTGCCTGGCCGGGGCGAAGGGCAGAGCACATGCCAGCCATGCGCGCTTAAGAGGGGAACAATCAAGCCAACGAGCCAGCCCCACGCGCACCAATGACGCCGCGGGTGGAAGGGCAGAGCAAGCCCCACAGTCCGGATGCACTCTGCCCCACTCCACAAGGCCCAGACCTCTCCTTCCTCTTGAACCCAGTGCAGAATTCCAGACGCGCACCAGGCAAGGTGAGGAGCAGACCCCCTGTGGAGCCTGGGCAGGCACCCCGACCCGTTCCCCTGAGACCGTCAGGAGGAAATACACCCTTCCACCCTCCCAGATACACCGAGGTCTCCTCTTCCTGTGCACCAAGCGCCCATCTGCATGCCACCCCCCTTTGCCCTGCCGGGGTGGGAACATTGTGGCACTGACTCTGCACAGCACCGGGCAAGGGCAGGGCACGGCAGAGGCTGCCTGGGGGCCCAGCCCCAACCCATCCTTGGCAGGGCATGTGAGGCTGGCCGGGACCTGGCTCCCAGCTGCAGCGTTGAGAGGCCCCCCCAGGAAGCCAGCTGGAGGGAGCTGGAGCCATGAATGCCAAACATGCGCATTGGAGCAGAAACAACAAGGAGATTTGTTGTGGCTGCAGCTTTTGTGGGATCTCTGAAAAGATTCCGCCACCAGCGGCCAGTGGGCCTTCGGAAGGGCCAGAGGGGACTCCATTTCCATCGCCACCCAACAAGACCCTGGCCTTGCCCCTCGGTCAGAACACCAGATTTCCTCTTCCAAAAGATTTCTCCCCAGCCGCCAACTCGCCAGACTGAAGGGAGAGGTTCAGCAGGGCTGGCAGGGGAGGCGGGCAGAGCTGGGCAGGCGCCCCGAGCCGGGGGAAACCGCTCCTTGCCGGCACACTCTGTCCACCCACCACCCACCTGCAGGCAACGGCTGCGTTCGCCCGAGAAACAAAGCCCCCACTTTGCAAACTTCCCAACTTTGGAGGGCTTGGATGCTCAGCCGTAATGGGGCTTTAATGCTAGTTATTTGCATTTAATTAGACACTGAAAACCGTTAATAGAGCCGGCACTTTGCTCATCTTCTCCCTTCCCTCCATCACTCCATCTACATTCCATTAGAGGAACATTTGAGCTGCGAAGTCAAGCGCTCCAAAGTTGGGCAGCAGCGGCCGTCCTCTTGCCAGGGGGTGGGGAGCAGGCAGCGGGGGTGGGGGTGGGGAGAGAGACAGGGGCTGGCCTGTAGCCCTGTGGCCCGCCCTCCTGCAGGCACACAGCAGGGGCAGGCAAGGGGCACCCAAGAGAGGGA